>NC_134095.1:70501304-71140849 GCF_000715075.1 Nicotiana tabacum | reverse complement strand
TTCCTTCTTATTTACTTAAATATAACTGACATTGGGGAACGTCCAAAAGAAATGAAATGCAATGACTTTCAGAGTTAAAGATAAGAAAATCCAAAATTGGGAGACTATCTGAAAAGGAAAAGAGAAGAGACTTATCTAAGTGGAATAGCTGGTATCAACGATCATGACATGCGTTTTGGATTAATCGGCCCAATCTGTCCAACCAATCAACTTTCAGTTGCCATACTCTACTACCCCAGAATTTCCATAACCTGATTTCTTCACCTCGAATCCCGCCCTTGTTCATCCTACGGTGCCTTGAAAGGTTTTCACTAGCAGACCTCTCTCATTCATTCATCTGTCAACTCACTTTTGCCTTAAGGTGCCCATGAGGGTTTTCACCAATAAGACTCTCCCATTTTGATTTCTCTCATCTCCCGTCGCCTTACGGTGCCCATGAGGGTTTTCACCAATAAGACTCTCTCATTTTTGACTTCTTTTCCCTCTTTGGACCAGAGTGTTGCCTCTGATGTGAATCACCGCTACCTGCTTGACTTGGCATTTCCCGAAGACTGATCGGAAGGTCTTTCTTTGGACCGTAATGTGGCTTTCGGATGGGTTTAGAAAGGAAGGATATAAAAAGCTCAAAACCGTTTGATTGGTTTCAAATTTATAACCTTCGGAATCAGATTTATGATAACAACCACAACTTCTGCCCCAGTCTCTTGTTTGGGGACTTTTGGATTTTTATTTTGCTGGGACCGAACCGTGAGACTGCCTACGTATCCTTAAAAGGAATCAGGTCGAATGTAGTTCATGATATAGGAATTACTTTGTTGTTGTGATTTTCTCTTTTCTCTTTCTTTTCTTTCTCTTTCTTTCCTTTTGTTGTGTTTTCTTTTTTTTTTCTCTTTTTTTTTCATTCCTTTCTTTTTCTTCTCATTCTTTCTTTCTCTTTTCTTTTTCCTTTCTCTTTTTCTCTCCTTCCTTTACTTATCTTTATGCTTGTGTTTCCGATATTTGCTATTGATTCCGAAGGAGGGGTATGAAAGAAAATAAACGAGGTTCAAAGGGGTAACGAGGGATAAAGTGTTTAGATAGCAGAACAAAATGCCTTCATCATTTCAATATTCGAGACATGCCAAATACAAACAAGTACAATCAAAGAAAGAAATCATACATAATATCTCTTGACTACATCAGAATTGATAGCCATTTCTACACATTTGCCTTCTACATCTGTCAGATACAATGCACCGTTGGACAACACTCTAGTCACAACGAACGGCCCCTGCCAATTTGGGGCGAATTTTCCTTTTGCTTCAACCTGATGAGGAAAAATGCGTTTCAATACTAACTGCCCCACTTCAAACTTTTGTGGACACACCTTCTTTTTGTATGACCTTGCCATTCTCTGTTGATACAACTGGCCATGACACACTACTGCCAGTCTCTTCTCATCGATCAAACTCAATTGTTCCAAGCAGGTTTTGACCCACTCCTCATCATCGATCTCAGCCTCCGTGACAATTCAAAGGGATGTAATTTCCACTTCTGCGGGTATTACTGCTTCGGTGCCATACACCAACAAATAAGGAGTCGCTCCTACTGAAGTACAGACAGTAGTGCAGTAACCCAGTAATGCAAACAACATCTTTTCATGCCACTGCCTAGAACCTTCCACCATTTTTCGAAGTATCTTCTTTATATTCTTGTTGGCCGCCTCAACTGCTCCGTTTGCCTTAGGGCGGTATGGGGTAGAATTGCGATGTGTAATTTTGAACTGCTGACATACCTCTTTCATCAGATGACTATTGAGATTATCCCCATTATCTATAATGATCACCTTCGGTTTCCCAAACCGGCAAATGATATTTGAATGCACAAAATCAACCACCGCCTTCTTGGTTACAGACTTGAATGTTTTAGCCTCTACCCACTTGGTGAAATAATCGATAGCCACCAGAATAAACTTGTGCCCGTTGGATGCTGCTGGCTCGATTGGTCCAATGACATCCATTCCCCAAGCAACAAAAGGCCATAGTGCAGACATTGTATGTAATTCAGATGGTGGAGAATGAATCAAATCTCCATGCACTTGGCACTGATGACATTTACGCATGAAACTGATACAATCTCGCTCCATAGTGAGCCAATAATAACCTGCCCGGAGAATCTTCTTTGCCAGCACATACCCACTCATGTGCGGTCCACAGACTCCAGAATGTACTTCGGTCATGATAGCCGCGGCCTGTTTGGCATCTACACATCTTAATAACTCGAGATCTGGAGTTCTTTTGTACAAAACTCCTCCATTGAAGAAACATCCACTTGCCAAGCAACAATTGTTCTCTTTTGATCACCTGTGGCTTGTACCAGATATACTCCCCTTCAGATGTATTCCTTAATGTCGTGAAACCAAGGCTCCCCATCGAGCTCTTCCTCAACCATGTTACAATAAACATGCTGATCACGGGCCTGAATATGCAACGGGTCAACATAAGCCTTATCTGGATGATATAACATCGATGCTAGGGTAGCCAAAGCATCAACGACCTCATTGTGGATCCTCGGAATATGCCTGAACTCTATTGATTGAACCGTTGACAAAGATCATGCAAGCATTGCCGGTACAATATGAGGTTTAAATCCCGTGTTTCCCATTCTCCCTGAATCTGGTGTACCAGAAGGTCTGAGTCACCCAAGACCAAGACTTCCTGGACACCCATATCCACAACCATCCTCAAACCCAAAATGCATGCCTCGTATTCCGCCATGTTGTTAGTATAGTAGAACCGAAGCTATGCTGTAACAGGGTAATGATGCCTTGTTTCAGAAACAAGTACCGCTCCTATTCCAACGCCTTTCATGTTAGTAGCACCATAAAAGAAAAGTTTCCATCATGGCCTTTCAATTTGTTCCAACTCATCAATGTGCATCACCTCTTCATCAGGGAAGTAAGTCTTCAAGGGTTCGTATTCTTCATCCACATGATTCTCAGCCAAATGGTCGGCCAATGCTTGTGCTTTCATCGCGGTCCTAGTAACATAGATAATGTTAAATTCTATGAGCAAGATCTGCCACTTTGTGAGCCTACCCGTGAGCATAGGCTTCTGGAAGATATACTTCAATGGATCCAAGTGAGAGATGAGTTAAGTAGTATAAGATGACAAATAATGTTTCAGCTTCTGGGCTACCCAAGTTAGGGTGCAACACGTCCTCTCAAGCTGAGTGTACTTAACCTCGTAAGATGTAAACTTCTTGCTGAGATAATATATGGCCTGCTCCTTCCTGCCAGTGATGTCATGCTTTCCCAACACACACCCAAATGAATTGTCCAAGACTGTCAAATACAGAATCAAAGGTCTCCCTAGTTCTGGTGGGACCAACATAGGTGGGTTTGACAAGTACCCCTTTATCTTATCAAATGCTTCCTAACATTCATCTGTCCACTTGACTGCGACATCTTTCTTTAACAATTTGAAGATAGGCTCACAAGTTGTCATGAGCTGAGCAATAAACCGGCTGATATAATTCAATCTTCCCAACAGACTCATCACCTCAGTCTTGTTCTTTAGAGGTGGCAATTCCTGGATGGCTTTGATTTTTGACGGGTCTAATTCAATACCTCGTCGGCTGACTATGAATCCCAACAACTTTCTAGATGGAACACCGAACGCGCACTTTGCAGGATCTGAAGATCTGGGAATAGACATAAATCTTTATAGGCCACACTTACTTGACCTCCCAATCCCCTCATATCTTTGAACGATTGTTCTAAGCTTTTGACCTTTCTGATCATCTCTTCATGCTCAGGATTTTTGGGTGGCTTCTCGGTCTCTACCGGGAGATCAGGATGAGGGGTGCAAGAATATGGTTCTGGAACTTTGAAGGTGGGTTCAGGGGGATAGTACTGGTTGTCGTGAGTTTGGAACAAAGGTTCACTAGAAGATCGGTGTAATGTAGCAGGTGGAGGCGCCACAAAAACAGGTGTAATTGATGGGGGAGGGTATGGGACTTGCTTGGGTGGTGGAGCTTGAGAAGTATGGGAAGTGGCACCATAACATTGTTGGTAGAGGGGAAAGGCTGGAGAGGGGTTCACCGTGGGAGGCTCCGGAGGTTGGGCCGATGGTGGGATATAAGCAAGGTTGACGGGATAAACCGGTGGTGGATGCCCTTTTGCCCAGGCTTGGTACATTTCAGCCATCTACTGCTTTAACTTATACATCTCTTCCTTCATTGTATTAACATCTAGTTCTTCCACCTCTTTTGACGGGTCAACAATACTTGTCTCCGGTTCTTGGTTGGCTATATTCAGCCTGTCTTTTGATCGGGTGTTGTATGAGTGAGTTTCCAGAATGCCAATCAACTAACCACCTTGTCACACCTCCTTTTTCGCCCGCGCCGCCCGCAAAAGGGATACGAAAGTGAGTTTATTCCAATTAAAGGACAATCGAAATGGGATTTATTTATTTCAGAGTCGCCACTTGGGAGATTTATGGTGTCCCAAGTAACCGGTTGAATCCCGAATCGAGGAAAAAAATAACTCTGTTTAACAGTCTGCGCACCAGAAATTCGGATAAGGAATTCTGTTAACCCGGGAGAAGGTGTTAGGCATTCCCGAGTTTCGTGGTTCTAGCACGGTCGCTCAACTGTCATATTCGCCTTGATTATCTGATATAATACATGTTGAACATATGTGCAAATTTTAACTTTTAACCGCTTTTATCATTATTATTATTATTATTATTTTTATCGAGAATTGCAACCTCGTGAAAATATATCTCGAACCACGTCACAGTCAATGTACCCGTGGTCGTCGACACACTTCGACTCCATTGAGATTTGGATTTGGGTCACATAAATGTGCACCCGACTAAAGGAAAATAACATTATTAAATACGCGCCTAAATACTAACGCGTTGTTATTATTTTGGTTAGGGCCATGAAATTTGCTAAACGGCCCGTCCCAGAATCTAAGTATTTTAAAACAAATAATTATTGAGGGCCCCGCAATTTTGTATTTATTTTTGGTGAAGCACGCCTCATTTATTTTAAGGATATCCTAAAATGACTACATTTCTATTAAATTTGTCTCTAAAATAAAAGAGAAAAAATCCTAATTAATTACATGCTTAAAAACGTAACATATTAAATGCTAGATTAAGACAAATGTTAACGGAAAGGAATATTACGAAAATTGAAATTCTAAATAAAATACGGAATCGACAAATAATATATTCAAAAGAAACTAATTATCCTATAACTAGATTAAACTCGCATTGTTAGATGAGTTGAACCGTTGGAAATAATTATTTACAACTATTTGAAACTAGAATCAATCTTAATTACTAATGCATATTCGAAAATTTATTAAATTTAAACATTAACTCGTCTTGTTTGAACTCAAATCATGCCATAATGCCTAATTCGCGAAATTAATTTAAATTCATGCTTTAGCTAAATTTAGCTACATGTTCATGATTAACCTAATGTTGACAATATTAAAACCTCCATAGCTAGTGAACTTAATCAGTTTTGCCAAGCCGATTCACTAAAGACCAACTTATGTTATTTTCCTCTTATTCCAATTATTAAACAGTTTGACAGTAATGAGCATGCTTAAATATATACCACCTAATAATCAAGTTAAAGCAAAGTATTATTTAATACATCACTACAAGATGCCTAGTTATGCAAAGCGACAGAAATTTACAGAATAATAATACATGAAATAGCCTAAATACAATTAGTAAAAGAAACAAAGAAAAAGCTAAATTAAAACTTCAAAGTTCCATTCTTCATATGTATTCATGCTTTCACATTTCAGCTTACAATATGCCAAAGTTACAGTTGTGTACCTGGTATTGCCAATACAAGAAGAAGAAGGTCAGCAAAGTAGAAACAACGCAACAACAACAAACAACCAGTAGCAGTAATGCAATAGCCCAGAAACAGAGTTTGAAAACCGGTGGAGCAGTAACCCAAAAACCAACCAGACTTAGGAAAAACCAAGCGAAGACCCAGAAATCCCAATAACTCTCATAGGCAGGACAGAATGAACCCAAAAAAAGACAGAAGAGGCAATGGGATAATTCTGATTTTCTGTTCTTTAAGACTCGAAGTAGAACACTCTCAAACTACTGACTCTCTATGATTTCTGAAAATCAGTCCTTTTCTCTCAATCCTCAACTCTCAAGATTAAAAGTCTGTTTTTATCTCTTCTTTAGTTCTGAAATTTCTATCTCCAAATTCAGTCCCCTTTTAAGTGTCAAATGAGTCATCTTTTATACCCAAAGCAAGACTCCTCCTTTTCTTTTTACCTATTTCCTTTTTACTTTTTAAACTATTATTACTACCCCTTTTTACCTCTTTTACTTTAAATCATTATGTCTTGTTCCCCATTACCACTTAAATAAATATATTAGATTCCCACTACCATATGTCTTGTTCCCTACTATAATATTTTATTATTATTAGAGCTTAGTGGACAGAGCACTTAAATTAAATAAATCTGCAATTGGTTAATTCCCGTATTACCCCTAAAACTACTATTACTGCCTTGATTCAAAAAATCTGTTCAAACTTCAAAAATTATCTAAGAACTAAAATCAGATTACCAGCTATAACCAATTCACCTAATCAGTTAACCAAAATATAGCAGCTATAACCAATTCTTTATCAAATTCAATCAACAAATTCAAACTAAATGATGAACAACAAAGAAACAACTGGAATTATTTTGACTGAACAATATTTTTTAACAACAAACCTACTTTCAGATTCAACAACAATAACAAACAAGTTTATTCAAATCACTGAGCTCAAATTCAAATTAAACTTAAACAGAACAAATAAACAGATTCAAATCACAAAACTCAATAATCAATTGAACCTCAAACTAAATCTAACAATATTACAACCAAGATGAAGGATTCAAGTTATTAAACTAACACACTTCTATATTAAAATTAAATTCTTTTAAATGAATAAAAACAAACTGAAGAAATAATCAAGAAATGATAAACCACTAACAATAAAGAAACAAACATATACTGATTTCAGATTCGAGAATATCAAGCAAAATACGGACAGAAATGAAACTTAAACCAACTAACCGGATTGGAACAACGACGAACTCGAACGGAAACCAATCTGCCCGGAAACTTTAAAACCAAAACAACTCGAATCTGCCCGGAAATTTTGTATATTTTCCGGTTGATTTCAGGCGATGAAACTGGACAACGAAGACGACCATGAACTGGATGACGAAGACAACCACGAACTGGATGGAAGCGATCCAGAGTTCGCCGGATTGCTGCTGGGCGTGAGGAGCAGATGTGTTGCTGCTTTGGTGGTTATTTTGGAGGGTTGACGACGGGGAGATAGGGCACGGTAGGGTTTTTGGTTAGGGAGATGGAGGTTTGGAGGTTGGTTGACGATGGAGTTGAGGACGATGGTGGTGGTCGACGAAGGCTGTTCGTGGTTGCCGCTGGTTTATGACGGAGAAGAAGACGAAGTTGGCGGCTTGGGTGGTCGCGGGTTGCTCGAATGGGGACGATGACGAAGAACGAACATGGGAGGGCAGTGGGTGGTAGGCGGGCATGGCAGTAAGGTTTGGGTGGTTTTAGGGTAGGGTGGTTAGGGAGAAGAAGAATGGGCCAGGTCAAGGGGTTTTGGGTTGGGTAGAGGTGTTTTGGGCCTAAATTTAGAATTGAAGAAGAGGCACAATTCCGATTTTCTTCTTTTTTTCTTCTCTTTTCTTTTACTAATTAATAAAACTAAAATGCTAAAATTAAATTATAAAAACCAAAAATATCTTAAAATACTAATTAACTACAATAATTATCACACAAAATTAAACATCAATTAAAATAAAATCACACAATTTGGACATTAAATGCTAAAAATGCAAAAAATACATATTTTTGTGATTTTCCATTTTTGTATAACAAACCTGATTACTCCTAATTGTAGAATTAAATCCTAAATGCAAATGCGACATATTTTTTGTATTTTTATTACTTTAACAAATAAACATGTCATACAAAAAATGCAAATAATACAAGGAAAATAACAGAAAATTTACAACAATTGCAAACAAATTAAAAATTATTTTATTTTGAATTTTTTGGGAGTAATTCATATGTAGGGAAAAAATCACATGCTCACAGCTGCCCCTCTTTGTCCGAAAACACGAAGAGTTTTCGTGCAAAGATAAAGTGAGCGGATACGAGATTTTTGCCCGTTCGAGTACTCCGTGTGAAGCATTTTTTGAAAAAGATTTAACCGAACCTTTGCTTCAAAGGTTTCCTATATATCCCTGGCTAGAAGGGAATCAGGTTAATGTAGTTCGGGAAGTTTTGGTAGCTGGGACTACCATGAGACTGCAATGTTACTGCTGTTGCATACTGTTATTACACCTTGCCGACCACCTTATTACACCATGCTGAAAGAAAACAAGAAGCTAGACTAAACTATAGTCTATGAATTACAAAATCTTATCTAGATCTTCAACCATGCTCTTGTGTCTCTTGTTGCTTTGCTTTCTTGTCGGCTTGTGTTTCCTCTGGTGCCTTTCTTTCGAAAACTGCTGGGGATGACACTGGCCTTTTGCTTTTCTGAACACAAGTTTTATTATTCCGCTCTGTCTGCTGGGGACACTGCTTCCTACATTAAAGCTTGTTATGCTGGGGATTTTTGTTGTACCCCTCCTCATTACTGACTTCTGTTTGATCTCGAAACGTATTCCTCTATTCTGCAGGCGGGCTCCTGACCTCAACAGCTTCTTGAAAATAATTCAGCCTCCATTCTCCAGGCGGCCTCCTGACTTTTTTAAATATAACAACCTCCGTTCTACAGGCGTGCTCCCGACTTCAACTTAATATTTAACAACCTCCGTTCTACAGGCGGGCTCCTGACTCCAACTTAAAATATAACAACCTCCGTTCTACAGGCGGGCTCCTGACTTCTCCAACTTAAAATAAACAACCTCCGTTCTACAAACGGGCTCCTCACTTTAACAACTTTCTCAAAATAATTCAGCCTCCATTCTCCAAGTAGGCTCCTGACTTCTTTTAAATATAACATCCTCCGTTCTACAGGCGGGCTCCTGACTCCAACTTAAAATATAACAACCTTCGTTCTATAGGCGGGCTCCTGACTTCTCCAACTTAAAATAAACAACCTCCATTCTACAGGCGGGCTCCTGACTTCAACAGCTTTCTCAAAATAATTCCGCCTCCATTCTCCAGGCGGGCTCCTGATTTCCATAGCAACTTTGAAAATAAATCAGCCTCCATTCTCTAGGCGGGCTCCTGACTTCTTTTAAATATAACAACCTCCGTTCTACAGGCGGGCTCCTGACTTCAACTTAAAATTTAACAACCTCCGTTCTACAGGCGGGCTCCTGACTCCAACTTAAAATATAACAACCTCCGTTCTATAGGCGGGCTCCTGACTTCTCCAACTTAAAATAAACAACCTCCGTTCTACAGGCGGGCTCCTGACTTAAACAACTTTCTCAAAATAATTCAGCCTCCATTCTCCAGGCGGGCTCCTGACTTCTTTTAAATATAATATCCTCCGTTCTATAGGCGGGTTCCTGACTCCAACTTAAAATATAACAACCTCCGTTCTACAGGCGGGCTCCTGACTTCTCCAACTTAAAATAAACAACCTCTGTTCTACAGGCGGGCTCCTGACTTCAACAACTTTCACAAAATAATTCAGCCTCCATTCTCTAGGTGGGCTCCTGACTTCTCTAACTTTGAAAAATAAATCAACCTCCATTCTCTAGGCGGGCTCCTGACTTCTTTTAAATATAACAACCTCCGTTCTACAGGCGGGCTCCTGACATCAACTTAAAATTTAACAACCTCCGTTCTACAGGCGGGCTCCTGACTCCAACTTAAAATATAACAACCTCCATTCTATAGGCGGGCTCCTTACTTCAACAACTTTCTCAAAATAATTCAGCCTCCATTCTCCAGGCGGGCTCCTGACTTCTTTTAAATATAACATCCTCCGTTCTACAAGCGGGCTCCTGACTCCAACTTAAAATATAACAACCTCCGTTCTACAGGCGGGCTCCTGACTTCTCCAACTTAAAATAAACCACCTCCGTTCTACAGGCGGGCTCCTGACTTCAACAACTTTCTCAAAATAATTCAGCCTCCATTCTCCAGGCGGGCTCCTGATTTCCATAGCAACTTTGAAAATAAGTCAGCCTCCATTCTCCAGGCGGGCTCTTGACTTCAACAACAACTTAAATGTAACACCTCCATTCTCCAGGCGGGCTCCTGATTTCTTCAACTGCTTCCTTCAAAATTGGTGTTTTATTCCTCTAAAATCTTCTGGGGATAACACCGATATTTTATTTCACCAATATGTCATTTTCCTTCTTCAAAGACTTTCCTTTAAAGCTGGTGCTTTCACTTCCCTGAAACCTGCCGGGAATAACACTGCTGGGGAATTATCTTCCTCCTTTTAACAATGGTGGGGATGATATTTATTCAAAGGTCATTGCTTTTACAACTTTGGGTTATCTTGGTTCTTCCAAGATTGCTTTTCTTTTAAAACTTGTATCTCCCTTCTTGTATACTGCTGGGGATTTTATTTCCTTCAAAACTTGTGTTATCTTCTCTCTTTCCCAAATGGCTATCTGATTTCAAGAAAATTTTCGTAATGAGAGAAAATTTTCTTCCCCAGTTTAATAATCTTCTTTGTGACCCTGTCTTCCTGCGGTCAATAATATTTCCTTTCCCTGCTCTAAATCAAAGAAAAATTTGTTAGTTTAAAATGGGGCGAGTGGTCGTGCCACTTCTGCTGCGGATGGTTTTTCCCTTTTTCCTTTCCCTGCTTTGCTACAAAACTTGCTCGGGATGATATTATTTACTGAGGATGATACTTCTGCTGGGGATGGTTTTTCTTTTCTCTTCCTTCCCCGCTCTGTGTTGTCCGACCATTGCAGAACTTGGTCGAGAAACTGTCGGAGTTGTTCCTGTATCTCGCAAATCTGCTGGGGATCCCCATAACCTTTTAACTGTTGCTTTCCATTTGTCTCCAATTTCCCCTGGAAATTTGGTCCTCTTGGGATCTAGACCCATTCATCATTTGGTCTTGCGACCAAATTCTTTTCGCTTTGTCGCCTTATCTTTGGCCTGTCCTATTCGCATTTTGTTTTGCACCATTTTGGCAATTGGTAGTAAGCTCTGAAAATCCCTTTCAAAAACAAACTGCTGGGGAGTTAAAGTCTTTAAACCAAGAAATGAAAAAGTGATGATTTCAAAAAAATAGAAAAAGAAGAATTCTTTCTGAACAAATGCTGGGGAGAAAGAAAGAAAAGAACTTATCTGAATGATACAACTGATCCTAACGATCATGTCGTGCATTCTGGATTAATCAACCCAGTCTATTCGTATCAATCAATCTTTCGGACGGCCTCATCCTGCTGGGGATAAACAGGCATTCAACTCTTTGCCAACTGTGGATCCTTCCTGCCAATCTTGTCTTGTCGCCTCATAGTGCCCTTCGAGGGGTTTTCACTAATAAGGCTCTCTCATTTCTCTCAACTCCTGTCGCCTTAGGGTGCCTGTGAAGGTTTTCACCGATAAGACTCTCTCGTTTTATTTCTCTCAACTTGCGTCGCCTTATGGTGCCTGTGGAGATTTTCACCGATAAGACTTTCTCATTTTATTTTATTTTTTCAGCTGGGGATCGGAGTGTTACCGATATGACTCTCTTTGCTGGGGATTCTTTCGGCTACCAATTCATTTCTAGCTTATGATCCTCTTCTCTGCTGGGGATCAGAGTGTTATTCCCGACTTCCGTTTGCATGACTTGGCACTTCTCGGATACTGATCGGGAGGTCTTTTTGGACATCAATATGAGTTTTTGTGTATGGCTAAAAGAAAAAGGGTAAAAGGTTCAAAATAAATTTGATGGGTAAAACATTACAACTCTTGGAATCAACTTTCTTTTCCAAAATATAAACACAACTTCTGCCCCAGTTTTTTCTTGCTTGGGGATTTTTATTTTTTGTTACACCATGACCGAGCCGTGAGGCGCCTATGTATCCTTCTTTGAGAAATCAGGTCAAACGTAGTTCCCAATTCCTTTATTTTTTTGTGATTTTTCTTTTGTCTTTATTATCATTATTTTTTTTCTTTTTCTTTCATTTTAATTACTGATTCCAAAAGAGGGATATGAAAGAATAAATAAGACTCAAAAGGGGAAGCAAAGGTTAAAGTGTTTGGATAAAAGAAAGAATTGCCTCCGTCATTTCATTCTCCGATAAATGCCAACCACAAACAACAATTACAATCAAAAGAAATCATACATAATATCTCTTAACTGCGTCAGAATTGATAGCCATGTCGACGCATTTCCCATCGATATCTGTTAAACATAAAGCGCCATTGGACAACACTCTGGTTATAATGAACGGTCCTTGCCAATTCGGGGAAAACTTGCCTTTTGATTCGGCCTGATGTGGCAGGATTCGTTTCAACACCTGCTGCCCCACCTCAAATTTTCTGGGGCGCACCTTCTTGTTGTAGGCTCTCGCCATTCTCTTTTGATATAACTGGCCATGACACACAGCTGCCAATCTCTTTTCATCAATCAAGTTCAACTGCTCCAAACGGGTTTTGACCTACTCATCATCATCAATATCAGCGACAATCCGAAGGGATGGAATTTCAACTTCCGCCGGTATTACTGCTTCAGTTCCATATACCAACAAATAAGGGGTTGCACCTACTGAAGTCCGAACGGTAGTGCGATAACCCAACAATGCAAATGGTAATTTTTCATGCCATTGTCTGGATCTTTCTACCATCTTCCTCAGTATCTTCTTGATGTTCTTGTTGGCTGCTTCAACCGCTCCATTCGCATTGGGATGATATGGTGTGGAATTACGGTGTGTAATCTTAAACTGTTGACATACTTCTTTCATCAAATTGCTGTTAAGATTAGCACCATTATCCATGATGATCACTTTTGGGACCCCAAATCTACAGATGATATGGGAGTGAACAAAATCCACCACTGCTTTCTTGGTTACTAACTTGAAAGTTTTAGCTTCAACCCACTTAGTGAAATAGTCGATGGCCACCAGAATGAACCTATGACCATTGGTAGCTGCCGGCTCAATAGGTCCAATGAAATCCATGCCCCAGGCAACAAATGGCCATGGCGCGGACATTGTATGCAATTCTATCAGCGGAGAATGAATCAAATCTCCGTGTATCTGACATTGATGGCATTTCCACACGAAATTGATACAATCACGCTCCATAGCGAGCCAATAATACCCTGCTCAAAGAATCTTCTTCGCCAATACATATCCGCTCATATATGGCCCACAAACTCCAGCATGTACCTCTGTCATAATTGTCGTGGCTTGACTGGCATCTATACATCTCAGCAATCCCAAATATGGGGTTCTTTTGTACAACACTCCTCCACTGAGGAAGAAACCACTTGACAATCGCCGAATGGCTCTTTTTTGATCTCCGGTGGCCTGCTCCAGGTATATCCCCATCCTGAGGTACTCTTTGACGTCATAAACCCATGGCTCGCCATCCACTTCTTCCTCTATCATATTGCAATAGGCATGCTGATCACAAACCTGGATGTGCAACGGGTCAACATGAATTTTGTCTGGGTGGTGCAATATCGATGCTAAAGTGGCCAATGCATCAGCAACCTCATTGTGAACTCTTGGGATGTGTCTGAACTCCACCGATCGAAATCGCTTGCTCAGATCGTGCAAACATTGTCGATATGGTATGAGCTTCAAATCCCGTGTTTCCCATTCACCCTGAATCTGATGCACCAGGAGGTCCGAGTATCCCAAGATCAAAATGTCTTGGACATCCATGTCTGCAGCTAGTCGTAGACCCAAAATGCATCCTCATACTCAGCCATGTTTTTGGTACAATAGAAACGCAGCTGAGCTGTAACAGGATAATGACGTCCTGTTTCAGAAATAAGTACCGCTCCTATTCCAACTCCCTTCGCATTTGCGGCTCCATAAAAGAAAAGCTTCCAACCTGGTTCCTCAGGTAATTCCAACTCATCTATATGCATTACTTCCTCTTCAGGAAAATGCGTCCTCAACGGCTCGTATTCTTCATCAACAGGATTCTCATCCAAGTGATCGGTCAGCGCTTGGGCCTTCATGGCTGTCCTCGTGACATAGACGAAACTCTGTGAGTAATATTTGCCATTTCTCTAGACTCCCTGTGGGCATAGGCTTCTGGAAAATATACTTTAGTAGATCCAAGCGGGAAATGAGATAAGTAGTATATGAGGACAAATAATGCTTCAATTTCTAGGCCACCCAAGTTAGGGCACAACATGTCTTCTTGAGTTGAGTGTACTTAACCTCATATACTGTAAACTTCTTGCTGAGATAATAGATGGCTTGCTCCTTCCTTCCTGTAATGTCGTGTTGCCCCAACACGCAGCCAAACGAATTCTCCAGGACCGTTAGATAAAGGATTAACGGTCTCCCCGGCTCAGGTGGAACCAACACAGGTGGATTTGATAAATATCCTTTGATCTGGTCAAATGCCTCCTGACATTCCGCCATCCATTCTATCGCAACATCTTTCTTCAGTAGCCGAAAGATGGGTTCACAAGTTGCTGTGAGTTGAGCAATAAATCTACTGATGTAATTCAACCTTCCCAACAGATTCATTACTTCTGTCTTGTTCTTCGGCGGTGGAAAATCTTGGATAGATTTGATCTTTGACAGGTCCAGTTCAATACCTCGCTGACTGACGATGAATCCCAACAGCTTTCCAGATGGAACTCCAAATGCACATTTGGCCGGGTTGAGCTTAATATCGTACCTTCGAAGCCTTTGGAAAAACTTCCTTAAGTCTGCTATGTGGTTTTCGTGATGCTTGGATTTTATGATCACATCGTCCACGTATACCTCAATTTCTTTGTGGATCATGTCATGAAACACAGTGGTCATCGCTCTCATGTACGTTGCCCCAGCATTTTTCCAACCAAATGGCATTACCTGGTAGCAATAAGTCCCCCACGGCGTAATAAATGCTGTCTTTTCTGCATCTTCTTCATCCATCAGAATCTGATGATACCCAGCATAACAATCTACAAAAGATCCGATCTCACGTCCGGCACAATTATCGATCAAGATATGGATGTTGGGTAAAGGAAAGTTGTCCTTTGGGCTTGCCCTGTTCAAATTGCAGTAATCGACACACACCCTGATCTTCCCATCTTTCTTTGGCACCGACACCAGATTAGCCAACCAATCAGGATATCGAGTGACACGATAACCTTTGCTTGCAGCTGTTTGGTTACTTCTTCTTTAATCTTCACACTCATGTCTGATTTGAACTTCCTCAATTTTTGCATGACGGGAGGGCATGCCGGGTTCGTGGGCAATTTATGAACCACTAAATCCGTGCTTAACCCTGGCATGTCATCATACGACCATGCAAAAACATCTTTGAACTCAATAAGTGTTTTGATTAGTTCTTCCCTGATATTTGGTGCAATGTGGATGCTTATTTTAGTTTCCCTGATATCGACTGCATCCCCTAAGTTGATGGCTTCTGTGTCATTTAAGTTGGGCCTGGATTTTTCTTTAAACTGGCTTAACTCTCTGTTTATCTCCTCGAAGGCTTCATCCTCATCGTATTCCGATTCATTATCATAATCGACCTCTTGTGTTATTAGTTTGGAATCAGATTGATCTTTTAGACTAGGCTAAAGATCCGTTGTACATGCCATGTCGTTAAGACCAACATAAAGAGAACTGTTCAGAAAAAGAAAAGAAGGAAACAAAAATTAAAAATAAAATAAAATAAAGAATGAAGAAGAAACTTTTCATTTTATTGAATTATGGGATAACAAGGTTTCACACTTTGTTGAGCAATAATAAAATAAAAAGGAATCTGGATTACAACCCTATAATAATCCAGAAAACAAGAAAGAAAATCAGAGCAAACTACCAGGACTCCCTCCAAGTAGGAAGAGGAGTAGCTGTCCAATTGTTGACATTGGCCCTAGGCCCCACAAACTATATGTCTGCCTTACTGGATCCCTCTCCAGCTTCTATCATGTTGACATCTGCGAACTTTCTTTCAAAGCCCTCATTCAAATCTCCATCTGGCCCGATCAAGGGTCCAAGAACTTCCGGGACTGGCAACTTTCTGCACCCTGCTTTGACAAATGATCTGGACAGGCGTGGGATTGGCTTAGGAAGGACCCAGACTCTTTTCTTCAACTTGCGGGCCCGCTTTACATCCGCTGCGGTAGGCTTGAATCCCAACCCAAAAGTATTCAGGTTCTTGGGCAAAGAAACTGGCTGGACCATTCCCTGCAGATCAATCCCCAGACCTTTTCCTGGTACAAACCCACTGTTCAACATCTCTGAGGCTATCATGAAGGTTGCAACTGTGATTCTGGGAAGTGGAAGGCCCCCACCCTCAGGAATTTTGTCTACTGACACTACGTCAAAAACCTGATAAACCCATGGGCTCCTGTCATCGTCGGTTTCTATGAAGGGCACAATGGCATCACTAACGGCATGTGTACCGTCATCCCCGTGTACCACAATCTCTTGTCTATCCCATTCAAATTTGACCATCTGATGCGGTGTAGAAGGCAATGCTTTGGCTGCATGGATCCAGGGTCGTCCCAATAGAAAATTATACGACACCGCCATATATGTCACTTGAAATTCCATGGTGAACTCGACTGGACCAATGGTTAATTCCAGTACGATATCACCCACTATGTCAGTACCGCCCCCATCAAAACCTCGTACGCAGACACTGTTCTTGTGGATCCTATCATCAACAACCTTTAGTTTGTTCAAAGTGGCCAAAGGACAGATATTGGCACTTGACCCATTATCAATTAGTACTCGAGTGACCACCGAGTCTTCGCATTTCACAGTCAGGTAGAGTGCTCTGTTGTGTTTTGTACCCTCTACCGGTAACTCATCGTCAGAGAATGTCACTCGGTTTACTTCGAAGATCTTGTGCACTATTTTCTCCAAATGGTTCACTGAGAGCTTGTCCGGGACATGAGCTTCGTTCAGAATCTTCATTAAGGCCTGACAATGATCGTTTGAATGGATCAATAAGGATAGCAACGAAATCTGGGCTGGGGTCTTCCTCAACTGCTCTATAATTGAGTAGTCTTGTGCCTTCATATTCTTCAAAAACTCCTCTGCTTCTTCCTCAGTCACTGGATTCTTTATTGTTACAGGATTGGCCCTTCTCAATTCTGCGGGAGCAAAACACCTTCCCGAACGAGTTAACCCCTGAGCCTCGCATACTTCTTCCACAACCTCCTTCCCTTTATGCATCACTGTCACTTGACTGTAGCTCAATGGCACATCTTTCTCATTTTTTATCGGCAACTACATTACTGGCCTGATAACTACTAGTTCCACGTGGACCCCCTTCACCACCAACACTGGTTTGCTTGATACTCCCTGCAGCACTGCCCTGACTGACTTTGGCTTCTTCGCAGCAACAGACGAACCTTTCCCCACTACCACAAATGGCTTGTCATCTAACTTTCCTGACTGTACCACTGCCTTTCCACTGGTCGACTTTTCGTTAGGACTGGCGCGAATCATCATTACCATTTGTGAGGGTGTTTTAGGTTTCCCTCCTTCGTGCACTAGTTCGATCATGTGGGCCTCATGGTGCACCGGTAACGGGTTTTCATTGATGTTGGGTGCCTCTGGTGCCTGAACCTCGATCCTATTTGTGTCAATAAGATCTTGTATGGCAGTCTTCAACTTCCAACACTTCTCAGTATCATGCCCGGGAGCCCCCGAACAATATTCACAGCTTACTGAGTGGTCAAGATTTTTGGGAAGGGGATTTGGCAATTTGGGTTCAACAGGACTTAATAGGCCTATCTGCCTCAACTTGTAAAATAGAGTAGTATAGGTTTCTCCCAACGGAGTTAATGTTCTCGGCCTCTGCATCCTTTCGTTCCTGAAAGCCTGATTTCCGCGGAAGCTTGGCCCTGAAGGATTCCTGTAGGCCCTTGGTGGTGGATATGTGTTTTGTGGAGGTGGATATGTTTTTTTTGGAGGTGTCTATGTATGTTGGGGAGCCGGCGTACGCCATTGTGGGTGAGCCGGAGGCTGGGTGTAAGTTTGGGCGTTATGGACGGAGAAATGTGGCTCTTGCGGTGGATAATAGGGTTGTGGAGGGTTGTATGGATTGTGTGGATAGTTTGGGTAATGGGGTCTGGGTTGGTAGCGAGGTGATGGACCTCTTGATCTGGACCAAGTACCTACTTCGACTGTTGCGACGTCCTCTCTCTTCTTTTTCCCGAGCGCACCTCCCGTGCCACTTTGCATAGCCTGAGTTGTGGCCTTGATCGCCGAATAACTCATTATCTTGTTGGATCTGAGTCCCTCTTCAACCATGCCACCTATTTTTACTACTTCATTGAAAGATTTACCAACTGACGTCATCAGGTGACCAAAGTAAGTTGGATCCAACGTTTGTAAGAAGTAGTCCACCATTTCACCTTCCCTCATTGGCGGATCGACTCTTGCTGCTTGTTCTCTCCAATGGAATCTGATTTCCTTGAAGCTCTCTCCAGGCTTTTTCTCAAGTTTTAACAGTGTGAGACGGTCGGGGACGATCTTAAGGTTATATTGGAAATGACCTACAAACGCTTGTGCTAGATCGTCCCAGGTATAATACCTGCTAGGATCCTGCCTCGTGTACCACTCCAATGCGGGACCGCTCAAACTTTGACCGAAATAGGCTATCAACAGCTCATCCTTTCCACCTGCCCCTCTTATCTTACTACAGAAACCTCGTAGATGCGCCATGGGATCACCATGTCCCTCATATAGATCAAATTTTAGCATCTTAAAACCTGCCGGCAATTGAAATTCGAGGAAGGAACACAGGTCTTTATAAGACACACTGACTTGGCTGCCCAATCCATGCATATTCCTGAAGGATTTCTCCAGGCTTTTCACTTTACGAAGCACTTCGTCCTTCTCCGGATTCTTAGCTGGCCTCTCAGTTTCTGTCGGGAGCTGAAGGTGAGGGGTGTAAGTGTATGGCTCAGGTGCTTTGAAGGTGAGTTCAGGAGGATAGTATTGATTGTCGTGAACCTGAAACACTGGTTCATCGGATGATTTTTGCAATGTGGCGGGTGGAGGTGCCACGAAAACAGGAACAACTGGTGGAGGAGGGTTTTGTTTGGGTGTGGAAGCTTGGGGATTATAGGAAGTTTCCCCTTGATAGTATTGGGCAATGGGGAAGCTCGTTGATGGACCAGTGTAAGGGTGTTTCGGAGTCCGAGCTGGTGAAAGGGTAGGAGTAAGGGGAAGTATTGGTGGTGTTTGTCCCTTAGCCCAGGCTAGGTGCATCCCAGCTATCTCTTTTCTCAACCTGTCTACTTCCTCCTTCATCATTTGCATCTCTGTCTTTTTCTCCTCAACACTTTTATCCGAACCAGACATACTTTCCGGAATGGGCCCTTTTGATCTTGTGTGGTAATGGTAATCTGCCAGAACGTTCTAACGATCTAACTGTTTTGAAATCTCTTTTTCTGGTATAAACAACAAACTTGTTAGCGTTAGAGTTTAACACATATTGCACTTTCACATTGGGGAATGCAATGTTCCTAGGCAGTTTAACCATTTCTAACATGTTTTTGCTTTGACTGCATGCGTCATTCCGGCTTATGTCTTTTCTTTATTCACTTTGCCTTTTCTTTTTATCTTTTAGTGGTGGTCGAATCTTATGTGGATTGCCTACGTATCATGTCCCCGCATGAATCAGACCGGGCGTAGTTCTGCCATAAGTAAAAATAAAGACACAATTTTGCATTTTATTACCAAAATATGCTATTACAGACTCCACACTATTAACATTGTTTGATATGAAAAGAGAATAGAGGGGTAGACAACAGACTCTTAAAAACAAACAAGTGCAGATTTGAACTAGGGATACATCAAAGCCTTGAATTTTGGTGCCCGCGAGGCATCGTTCGGCCTTTCCGCGGGCTTTGGGGCCAGGCCTCTTTGCAAGCTTTTTAATTCCTCCATGATCCGGTGGACATAGCCCATGACTGAGGCAAAAAGGGTATCACGGGGAATTTCCTCACATGTTAGGAACTTCGTGGTGATGTAGTGCCCAATCTCATCGATCCTACCCCTGATTCTATCCCTTTCCATACACAGCTGTTCTATTCGTTGATTCTTTTATCCCAATACTTGAGTGTTGTCAATGAGATGATCTTGGAACCTCTCCATTTGTTCTTCCATTCGGGCTATTGAATCATAGCAGCGCTCCCTGTCCGTTCTAGCATCTCGGGCTTGTTTAAAGACCCAATCTCTGAGAGTGGAATTTGTTTCTCTTAATATTGCAATGCTCCCTTCATAATCCCTTCTCACTTGCCATAGATTCTTTTTCCGCGTTGCTGCACCTTTTGCCCATCTGGCCTGCATTCTTGCTATGCTAGCCTCGGATCTTTCCAAGTCTTTTCGGCTTTCAATGACCTGATTCCTTAACCTTGCTATCAGCCTTTTATCGTACCTGCTTCTCCGTTGGTTGTCGGCATCCATTTTCATTTTTCGGATTTGAGCTTTGAGGATCTCGCTTTCCCGGGCTAATTTGTTCTTTTCTCCTTCATCGGCATCAACCTGCACCTTGTTCTCAAATTTCAGATCCTTAATCTGTTTTTTCAGCTTGCCTATTTCGGCCCGGTATTCCAGCTCTTTGGCCAACCAGTCCCACGATTCTTGCGACGCCTCAATGAACTCATGAATGTGGGCTTTTTTGGCTAGTCATTCTGGCTCATCTCTTACAGCATCTCTCTTCCTGTACCAGGCGATATAAGCCGGTGAAACTTCACCTCAGGATAGGTCGCGCACTCGAGTGCTTACCGTTAAATATTGGCATTTATTCCATATAGAACGAACAACTTCTTCATGAAAATGGCCGTTGATACCAACCTCGATTGCATAAATACTGAGATCTTCATCTGGATGTACCACCTGACACCTCCCTAACTGTCTCATCACCCGGTAAGGCGCATAAGGCTGAATGCCTCAGAGTCCCATTAAGAGGAAGTAAGGACCCGTGACGGGCATGTATACAATTTCTTCAACAGGAAGCCAACCCAATGTCCACCCTATTTGTGCTGCTGTGATGGTGCGAAGGCAAGATACCCAGTCTTCAGACCCTTCTGGCAATTTGAGCCCTGAAACCCTCGTGTTATATCCTTCAATGCAACCTTCGTTTGTAGATCTACAACTCATATGCTGAGGATGATGACACAAGTGCTCGATCATCCACATTTGCAATAACAAGTTGCATCCTTCGAAAAAATCTGCCCCGGCTTTACAGGCTGTGAGAGCTCGGTATATCTCAGACACTATCGTAGGGGCCATCGTGCTTTTGTTGTTGATATTTAGGACCTTGACGACTCCAGCCACCTTTAAATCAATATTTCTGTCTTTCCGAGGAAACACCTCAATGCCCAAGAATGCTACCATGAAGGCGAACCGCCTATGTTCATCCCATTTTGTCCGATTCCCTCTGCTGCAAACCCCGCTTTCCAGATCGTCGAACCCTCCTATATGCCCATACCTCTGGTATATGAACTATAAATTAGAAAAACCCCTATCCAATTCAGAGTACGAGACTCCCTTACTTATCTTCAACAGATCTATGAACTTGTGCGAATTAACGACTCTTGGTGCAATCAGATATTTGTGCCTTAGCCCCTCAGTAATGTCCATATATCCTGCTACCTCTTCTAAGGTTGGGGTGAGTTCAAAATATGAGAAGTGGAATACGTTGTGGGTCGGGTCCCAAAATGTAATCAAGGCCTTTATGATGACACATCTGGGTCTGACGTTCAACAAACTGGTGAGATCTCCCAGATGTAGTTTGATCTTATCTCGCTCTGACTTTTCCAAATCCTCCCACCACAAGCGCAACTCCAAAGGGATTTTGCTCCTAACTGTTACCGGCAAACTTGGACTCGGGCTCATTCTGTATGTTTGTTTGGGGAGATTAACACTCATTGGACTCAAAGAAAGAATAAACTAAAATTGACGCACATTAAAATAAAACTCCGGTCTTGTCAATACGACCTTTCAGCACTTCGAAGAAGATTTAAAGGTTGTGTTTTACCAACCGGACAAAACATTGAAAATGACCAAAAGTGGCTATTTTCGCAAAAACAGCCTTCCGGCGTCTTTTTAGGGACATTCGACTATTTTTACAAGAATGGAATCACCCAACTTATTTATGACGAAATATTAAAATTTTTGACATTTTTTTTGGCTATTTTTGCAAAAAGGGGAAGTTGGACCCGATGAGGGCTGCCTACGTATCTCACATCCTGTGAGAATCAAACCGGCGTAGTTCGGGCCACGACCAATAAACTAATTCTGACAACAAGACTTGTTTAAATAAATTACACTAAAAAGAACATTTTTTTTTCTTTTCACAAAATTTTAGCAGAGTTTGCCGGTAACTCAGAATTATCTCTCTACACTGCTATTTTTTTTCCAGAAGCCGGTCAGCACGCAAGTCTGCGGCAAATAAATGCATAAAACACACAGGATGCAGCAGGATGGTCTTTTCATTTCAGGTTGCTTGTCCTAGACGGACCCAACCCCTGTGTTGAGTCCCCTAAGTCAAATGCACATGAAGCAAATAAGCGTTCCTACTAGGGATCCGACATGAGGTTTTGTTATACTAGGTTTATCCTGGGTGTTTGTTCTAGACCTGGCTTACCCGAGCGGACAACTCGAGCCGAGGATGGGAACTGCGTACCGGTAACCAAAAGATCATCCAGTTTTGCAACTCCTTCGAATCCTCGTTCTATTTTGGGATAGGACACTAACAGAAAGAAGTCATGACCAGCGTGCACTCATCAAGAGAGAGAAAAGAGGGATTTTCGTAGCAGTTTATATATACAGTTCAGATAATATCAAAGCGGTAAAAGAAACATTTTGCACATTAAGCCCAACAGAGTCGCCAGAGCTGTCACACCTCCTTTTTCGCCCGCGCCGCCCGCAAAAGGACGCGGAAGGGAGTTTATTCCAATTAAAGGACAATCGAAACGGGATTTATTTAATTATTTCAGAGTCGCCACTTGGGAGATTTATGGTGTCCCAAGTAACCGGTTGAATCTCGAATCGAGGAAAAGAATAACTCTGTTTAACAGTCTGCGCACCAGAAATCCGGATAAGGAATTCTGTTAACCCGAGAGAAGGTGTTAGGCATTCCCGAGTTTCGTGGTTCTAGCACGGTCGCTCAACTGTCATATTCGGCTTGATTATCTGATATAATACATGTTGAACATATGTGCGAATTTTAACTTTTAACCGCTTTTATCATTATTATTATTATTTTTTTATCGAGAATTGCAACCTCGTGAAAATATATCTCAAACCACGTCACAGTCAATGTACCCGTGGTCGTCGACACACTTCGACTCCGTTGAGATTTGGATTTGGGTCACATAAATGTGCACCCGAGTATAGGAAAATAACATTATTAAATACGCGCCTAAAGACTAACGCGTTGTTATTATTTTTGTTAGGGCCGTGAAATTTGCTAAACGGCCCGTCCCAAAATCTAAGTATTTAAAAAAAAATAATTATTGAGGGCCCTGCAATTTTGTATTTATTTTTGGCGAAGCACGCCTCATTTATTTTAAGGATATCCTAAAATGACTACATTTCTATTAAATTCGTCTCTAAAATAAAAGAGAAAAAATCCTAATTAATTACATGCTTAAAAACGTAACATATTAAATGCTAGATTAAGACAAATGTTAACGGAAAGGAATATTACTAAAATTGAAATTATAAATAAAATACGGAATCGACAAATAATATATTCAAAAGAAACTAATTATCCTATAACTAGATTAAACTCGCATTGTTAGATGAGTTGAACCGTTGGAATTAATTATTTACAACTATTTGAAACTAGAATCAATCTTAATTACTAATGCATATTCGAAAATTTATTAAATTTAAACATTAACTCGTCTTGTTTGAACTCAAATCATGCCATAATGCCTAATTCGCGAAATTAATTTAAATTCATGCTTTAACTAAATTTAGATACATGTTCATGATTAACCTAATGTTGACAATATTAAAACCTCTATAGCTAGTGAACTTAATCAGGTTTGCCAAGCCGATTCACTAAAGACCAACTTATGTTATTTTTCTCTTATTCCAATTATTAAACAGTTTGACAGTAATGAACATGCTTAAATATATACCACCTAATAATCAAGTTAAAGCAAAGTATTATTTAATACATCACTACAAGATGCCTAGTTATGCAAAGCGACAGAAATTTACAGAATAATAATACATGAAATAGCCTAAATACAATTAGTAAAAGAAACAAAGAAAAAACTAAATTAAAACTTCAAAGTTCCATTCTTCATATGTATTCATGCTTTCACATTTCAGCTTACAATATGCCAAAGTTACAGTTGTGTACCTGGTATTGCCAATACAAGAAGAAGAAGGTTAGCAAGTAGAAACAACACAGCAACAACAAACAACCAGTAGCAGTAATGCAATAGCCCAGAAACAGAGTTTGAAAACCGGTGGAGCATTAACCCAAAAACCAACCAGACTTAGGAAAAACCAAGCGAAGACCCAGAAATCCCAATAACTCTCACATGCAGGACAGAATGAACCCAAAAAAAGACAGAAGAGGCAATGGGATAATTCTGATTTTTTGTTCTTTAAGACTCGAAGTAGAACACTCTCAAACTACTGACTCTCTATGATTTCTGAAAATCAGTCCTTTTCTCTCAATCCTCAACTCTCAAGATTAAAAGTCTGTTTTATCTCCTCTTTAGTTCTGAAATTTCTATCTCCAAATTCAGTCCCCTTTTAAGTGTCAAATGAGTCCTCTTTTATACCCAAAGCAAGACTCCTCCTTTTCTTTTTACCTATTTCCTTTTTACTTTTTAAACTATTATTACTACCCATTTTTACCTCTTTTACTTTACATCATTATGTCTTGTTCCCCACTACCACTTAAATAAATATATTAGATTCCCACTACCATATGTCTTGTTCCCCACTATAATATTTTACTATTATTAGAGCTTAGTGGACAGAGCACATAAATTAAATAAATCTGCAATTGGTTAATTCTCGTATTAGCCCTAAAACTACTGTTACTGCCCTGATTCAAAAAATCTGTTCAAACTTCAAAAATTATCTAAGAACTAAAATCAGATTACCAGCTATAACCAATTCACCTAATCAATTAACTAAAATATAGCAGCTATAACCAATTCTTAATCAAATTCAATCAACAAATTCAAACTAAATGATGAACAACAAAGAAACAACTGGAATTATTTTGACTGAACAATATATTTTAACAACAAACCTACTTTCAGATTCAACAACAATAACAAACAAGTATATTCAAATCACTGAGCTCAAATTCAAATTAAACTTAAACAGAACAAATAAACAGATTCAAATCACCAAACTCAATAATCAATTGAACCTCAAACTAAATCTAACAATATTACAACCAAGATGAAGGATTCAAGTTATTAAACTAACACACTTCTATATTAAAACTAAATTCTTTTAAATGAATAAAAACAAACTGAAGAAATAATCAAGAAATCATAAACCACAAACAAGAAAGAAACAAACATATACTGATTTCAGATCCGAGAATATCAAGCAAAATATGGACAAAAATGAAACTTAAACCAACTAACCGGATCGGAACAACGACGAACTCGAACGGAAACCAATCTGCCCGAAAACTTTGAAACCAAAACAACTCGAATCTGCCTGGATATTTTGTATATTTTTCGGTTGATTTCAGGCGATGAAACTGGACGACGAAGACGACCACGAACTGGACGACGAAGGCGACCATGAACTGGTTTTGGGTTGGGTAGAGGTGTTTTGGGCCTAAATTTAGAATTGAAGAAGAGACCCAATTACGATTTTCTTCTATTTTTTGTTCTCTTTTCTTTTACTAATTAATAAAACTAAAATGCTAAAATTAAATTATAAAAACCAAAATTATCTTAAAATACTAATTAACTCCTAATAATAATTATCACACAAAATTAAACATTAATTAAAATAAAATCACACAATTTGGACATTAATGCTAAAAATGCAAAAAATACATATTTTTGTGATTTTCCATTTTTGTATAACAAACTTGATTACTCCTAATTGTAGAATTAAATCCTAAATGCAAATGCGACATATTTTTTGTATTTTTTATTACTTTAACAAATAAACATGTCATACAAATAATGCAAAAAATACAAGGAAAATAACAGAAAATTCACAACAATTGAAAACAAATTAAAAATTATTTTATTTTGAATTTTTTGGGAGTAATTCATATGTAGGGCAAAAATCACATGCTCACACACCTGAATCTCAACACATCAACAACAACCTTGTTAGTGGTTAGGGCTTTAACAGATTGGTAATCGCATATTTGGGGAATGAATGCACCTAAGCAGTTAACCGTCTCTATTATGTATTTGATCGGTTGCATGCGTCATCCCGGCCTTTTCTTGCTTTCAATTGCAAATTTCCCCCTTTTCTTTTCTTTTCTTTTCCTTCCTTTCGCTCTTGCCTCTATTCTCTCTTGATTTCTTATTTCTCTCTTTTCTTTCTTGTTTTTCCGCTCTTTTTCTTTTCTTTACTCTCTTGTTTTTCCTCTTATTTTCTTTCTCTCTTTTTTATTTGGTTACAGTCGAATCCTATGGAGATTGCCTACGTATCATGACCCCGCATGAATCAGATCAAGCGTAGTTCTTGGAGATAAAAAAAATAATAAAAGATTTTTCGAATTTTCAAATTTTTTCATAACAAAAATCTAACAGATTCTGATGAAAGACGAAATACAGACTCAAAAAACAAACAACCCACATACTCTAATAAAATAAATACAGACTCCAAGACAAACTGACAAACTGACAAACTTTAACGGAAAGAAAATACAGACTAAAGAAATTACGAATACATCAGTGCCTCAATTGCCCCCGGGACCCGCAGGGCATCATTCAGCCTTACTGCGGGCCGACTCGCTAAATCCCTTGGAGGTGTGAGATCTTTCATTACCCGACGAACAAAATCATCACAATAGCGAAGAACATAGATCTAGTCATATCCTCACATCTACTGCACTTCATCGCGATGTAGTTGGCAACCCTTTTGACTCGCTCTCTTATGACACCCTTCTCTTGCAACAAACGCCCAATCTGTTCGGTTCTGGCTTCCAAAGTTTGTTCGGCTACCTGGTTCTGCTCTTGGAGTTGTTTCAAGTCTCTTTCTAGCCGTGCCATTGCTGCATAACACTGTTCCCTTTCAGCCTTGAAGTCTTTTGCCTGTTTGATCATTTTGTTTTCTGTGGCGATGACCCTTTTCTTTAATCCCACGACCTCGTTGTCGTACTTTTCTTTCAACTGCTTAACCAGGTGTGCTCGTTCATCTACGTTTTTAGTCAGTTGCTTTCGAGCCCTGGCTAGTTCACTTTCTGCTTTGTCCAAATCGAAACTGTAGTCATTCACTTTCTGCCTCAGGTTATTTATGAGCTTCTCATCTTTGGCACTTCGGGCGGGGTTTTCTGCTGCTATTTTCATTTTCTAAATTTGGGCTCGAAGGGCCTCATTTTCTTTGGCTAGCCTTTTCTTTTCTCCTTCGTCCGCCGCGACTTGCAATCCACTCTCGAATTGAAGCCCTCTGACTTGATTTTCCAATTTTCCTATTGTGGCCCTGTACTCATTCTCCTTAGCCAACCAAGACCACTATTCTTGCGACGCCTCAACGAATTCCTGAATGTGAGGCTTTTTGGCTGGTCTTTCTGGTTTGGCCCTTGCAGTGTTCTTCTTTCTATACCAGGCAAGATAGGCGGGTGAGACTTCGCCTCTAGATAGGTCACGCATTCGAGTGTTCACCGTCAAATACTGGCATTCATTCCAAATAGAATGAATTGTTTCTTCATGAAATTGGCCGTCGTAACTAATCCCGACCGCATAAACACTAAGATCTTCATCTGGGTGTATCACCTGACACCTTCCCAACTGTCTCATCACCCAGTAAGGAGCGTAGGGCTGAATACCTCGCAGACCCATTAGGAGGAAGTAAGGACCAGTGGCGGGCATATACACAATTTCTTCAACAGGAAGCCAACTCAATGTCCATTCTATTTGTCCCGCAGTAACGGAATGAAGGCGGGATACACAATCTCCAAACCCCTCTAGCAGCTTGAACCCCGAAGTCCTTGTGTTAAACTCTTTAATGCAACTTTTCACTGTGGACCCGTAACTTATATACTGAGGGCGATGACACAGGTGCTCGATCATCCATATCTCTAATAGCAAATTGCATCCCTCGAAGAAATCTGCCCTAACTTTACAAGCTGTGAGAGCTCGGTATATCTCAGACACCATCATAGGGGCAAGAATGCTTTTGCCGTTGGTAATCAGAACTTTGACGACTCCGGCCACCCGCAAATCGATATTCCCGTATTTTCGGGGGAACACCACAAGGCCTAGGAAAGCTACCATGAAGGCGAAGCGCCTATGCTCATCCCATTTTGTTCGGTTTCCTCTGCTACAAATCCCGCTTGCCGGATCGTTGAACCCTCATACATGCCCGTACCTTTGATATATAAAACGTAGAGTAGAAAAACCATTCTCCAACTCGGAATACGGGACTCCCTTGCTTATCTTTAGCAAACCCATGAACTTGTGAGAGTTAACTGCTCTTGGAGCGATCAAATACTTATGTCTCAGCCCTTCAGTACTTCCCATATAGCCTGCTATCTCTTCCAAGGTTGGGGTAAGTTCAAAATCCGAAAAGTGAAATACGTTATGGGCCGAGTCCCAAAACAAAACCAAAGCCTTTATGATGTCTCCTCTGGGTCTGATTTTCAACAACTCGGTGAGACCTCCCAAATGTAGATTGACTTTATCATGCTCCGATTTTTCCAGATCCTCCCACCACATATGCAACTCCAAAGGGATCTTGTTCATGACTGCTATCGGCAAACTCGAACTCGTGCTCATTCTGCGCATTTATTAGGGTGGTTAGGCAAAAATCTAGACTCATTTGACTCAAAGACAAAATTGACACTTTTTTTTCTTTTTTTTTTCAAATTAAAAATAAAATTCAGTTTTGCAAATACGGCCTTTCAGCACCCCAAAGACGAAGATTTTAAGACTGTGTTGGCTAACCAGCGAAAACCTTGAAAAATGACCACAGGCGGCTGTTATTGCAAAAGCAGCCTTCCGGCGCCCTTTTAGGGACATTCGGCTATTTTTGACA
Source organism: Nicotiana tabacum (assembly GCF_000715075.1). Taxonomy (NCBI): domain Eukaryota; kingdom Viridiplantae; phylum Streptophyta; class Magnoliopsida; order Solanales; family Solanaceae; genus Nicotiana; species Nicotiana tabacum. The sequence continues at coordinate 71,111,511 of NC_134095.1, read as the reverse complement.
AGAATGGCATCACCCTAATTATTTTCAAATAAAAGTAAAATTTTGTTCTTTTGGGCTATTTTTGCAAAAAAGGGAAGTTGGACCTGATGAGGGTTGCCTACGTATCCCACATCCGGTGAGAATCAAACTGGCGTAGTTCAGACAAATAAAACGGACTATTTTTGAAAACCAAACTTTCTTCATTTTTCAATTCATTTCTCTTTTTTTTTTCAAAAATTCGGCAGAGTTTCAGCGCTATTTGGACACTGGTTTCTCTTTAAACAGATGATTCACTCCCTTAACCATCTACACTGCTATTTCTTTCCCAAATTCTCTCCTTTCATTCCAAAGCCGGTCAGCATAAAAATCCGGAGCAAATAAATGCGCAATTAGCAAATGTTTAACCAAAAAATAGAATTTCAGTCAAAGCTAAAATTTAGAAGAACGCGGGTTACTGATAATTAAAAGAATATGTAGAAGAGAGTAATTTGGAGTAACCAGAGTGTAATCAAGAGAAAAACAAGTGAATCAAAGTATATTCCTATTGTGTCTTATGTTTACAAGTGACGAGATACCTCCCTTTTATAGGTATCTTGAAGATATGTGTTTCCTCTAAATCATAATGAGGCTATTATGAATAATTAAAGACATTGAATGCTACGTTACACAATCATTGTAATCAATACAAATTCTCTAACGTATCCAGTATTTAATGCCTGTCGAATTCCATATTTGCACTCTTTATTATGGTCAGATTCGTTCCTTTTGATAAATGATTTAAATAGGTACGGGCGCTGAATCCTTCAAATGTCCTCCCGTGCCTCTTCCTTTGCCTTTGCTCGTTTTTACTGCTGCCCGTACCTCTTGACTAATTATAATTCTTTGACTATTTGACCACTCCACGTGTCTCAACATGTCACTTACATATATAAATGCAATTTTTCCCAATACAGATAGTCCCCCCACTTTCCATTTATTCATCAATTGAATATTTGGGAAGTGGATTTTATTAAAACGAGAATTTTTGTCACCATTAATGCTATGACAAAATTGACGTTTCACTTGTCACTTCCATTTAATATTTCATGCACGTGTCAATTTTCTGCAGTTTTTTCAGCCTTTTTCAAGGTTTTTACGGTTCCACTATTAACGAAGTGCCAGTTATCATAATTATGGTCTTTCCACCTCCACACTTTTACCTTTGGCGGTTGCTTATCGGTATAAATATAATTTTTTCCCTTGTCTTTTATCAAATAAAGCTTATGGAACACTTATTTCTCCAAATCTCTGTCGACTTCTTCCTTAGATCATTCCTCTTCGATATGTCTTCTCCAAGCCCTAACCCTGAGAGAGTTTCCATTACTGACTCCTTTCCCATTGCCCCTGTTAGGCACAAAAGGGGAGGTAGACTTCGTAGTTTAGGATCTTCTCGAGGAGGTGGTTCGTCTATGCCTTCTTCTGGTTTTGGTCATTCCTCTAAAACCAGAGGTTCCCTTTCTCAAAAATCTTCTTCTAGGGGTAAAGATTATTCTGAACCTTTACGCGAACCTTTAGTAGATGAGATAGTCCCTTCAGATTTATCTTTTTACCATGACAAAGAATCTCTTAGAAAATCAGGTTTTCGCATTAGATCGTGTCGATGCTTACCCTACTCAAATTACAGAGGTTTTGACTCCTGTGGTTCGTAAGGACTGTCATTGGAGTAATGATTTTCCCATTATTATCCCTAATCCGAATCAGAGAATTACTTCCTATTTAACTGGGTTCTTTTTGTTTACACATACCCTTTTACTTTAGGGTTTAGACCAGCAATCGACCCAGTCATTCCTGAATTTTGCCATTTCTTCAATGTCTACTTGGGTCAAATTGGCCCAATAATATGGAGGGCAGTTGCCTGTTTAAGGCATTTAGCCACTAGAGCTGAAGCTCCTTTTACTTTCCCTAACTTGATTCATCTTTACCCACCTAGGCTTTTTTGTAATGGTGTTTTTACACTAGTAGCCAGGAGTAAGAAGGTTTTGGTGAGCCTTGAAGATGACAAGGATCGTGGATGGTATGCCCGATTTGTTGCTGCCCCCACTGTTGGTTTAGTGGGTGAAGATAATGTTCCCTTCCCTGAGAAGTGGAATTTTGCACGTAGGTCTTTTATCCCTCTTGTACCTTCTTCTTTCAAGTTTATCAGCTTTTCTAATTTTACCCCTTTACCCCCCTTTTTTTAGCAACCATGAGAGTTGTGGGGGATGTTCTCAATTTCCGTGGTTGGGTAGATAAATTGCTGAAAATCATGCCAATGGACGGTAGATCTTAAAAAACACTTTCTAACCATTTTGGTTGGAAGGTAAAGACTCATGGTAAGTGTTCACATTTTGTTCTTTTCGTGCCTATATTCTCCTTTATTGTTTTAACTTTTATCCTTCTTTTTGTCAGGATTTGCTATTCGAGGGGTTACTGCTGAAGCAGTTGCAGCCTCTCGTGTCTCTTCGGGGACTCGTACACCTTCGGGAACCCGTATCTCTCTAGAGAGAGCCCAAGAAATAGTCTTGGGTTCCTCTTCTGCGAAAAGGAAGGTTGCTGAAGAGGAAAATTCTGAAGAAGAGGAAAATGAGAGTTCCTTGGTAACGAGGCCACGAGTTAGGAGACGCATCATTTCCGATGACGAAGCTGAAGTCTCGATTTCTTTTACCGAACCTGTTGAAACCCCAATAATAATTCTTGATGATGACGTCACTCCCTACGATACTCGTGAGTCTATAGACCAAATTTTCGTAAGTGGATTTGGTCGTGAAGATGTTGGGCCTGTTTTAGACTAAGTACCTTTATCGTCTTTTTCACTACCCGTGTTTGTGATTCCTTTTTTACCGGCCCCAACTATTTCCGTTCCTTCTTCTACTACTCTTACCTCTTCTCCGGCTCCTCCTTTGACTATTCCCCCTCCTATAGTTCATCATACTGAAATAGGCTCTTCAAGTAGAAGTGCCGCTATGTGGCGGGTAACTATTGAAATTCCTGCTGAGAACAGCCTTTTGAGAAAGTCAGGTCATACGGATGTATGACTGGAGCTTCTTATTGGCCCAATTAAAAAAGCAAAGCTGGAGAGCCACAGTTCCTTGACTTTAATGAATGATATCGTGCATGCCACTCTGAAGGTATTTTCCTTCTCTCCCTTTTTTACTTTGCAAAATTTTTCATCTTTGAGATTCTTATTTCTTCCCTTTTCTTTTTTAGGCTAATCTCATCGGCACAAAGTTGATGAAAAGAATTGCTCCTTTGGAGAAGATAGCACGCGACTCTCAATTGGAAGCAACCAATTGGAAGGAGCAATTTGAGAGTGCTCAGCTTGATATAGAGAGCTTACAAGAGAACAAGAATACCTTAGAGCAGCGAGTACGGGCTTTAACTTCAGAATTGGCGGTTACAAAAGTTTCTTCACACCAAGCAGAGAAAGACAAAGAGCATCTCGAGTCCTCCTTCTCAGAGAAGCTATCTAAAGCTAGTGAAGATATCAGAGAATTAAAAGCTCTTTTAAATCAAAAGGAAGTTTACTCTGGGGATCTGGTGCAAAATTTGACTCAAGCACAGCTCCGCCTTGGCTGAAAATGAAGAGCTAAAAAATGAGATCGTTGCTTGGGAAAAGGATTATGAGATCCTTGAAGAAAAATCTGTTGTTGAGGCAAGTTGGGCTTTTTTGAATTCCCGTCGTGATACCCTACTTGAAGCTGGCCAAGAAAACTTCAACCTGGAGTTGGAGTTAGCTAAAATCAACGAAACCATTGAAAAGGCTCAACAGACTCAGGATTTCCATTCTCCCGTGGATGAAGTTCCCGTGGCTGAAGCTCTTATGAATGTTGAAGCTGATACTGGTATCATGACTATTTCAAACCCAATCGAGCCCGTTGCTGCAAGCCAAGTTGAAACCGCGCTTGCTGATGCACCTGCCCAAATTGAGCCTGTTGCTATCGACGTTCCTGCCTCAATACCACAAACTTCTTAGTGACCAGTTTTAATCATTCAAATGATTTTATTTTTGTTTTGATATTGGAAGATTGTAATCAAACCCTTAACTTCGTCAGTCCCCAAGTCTTTTAATGGGGTAATCTAAACAATTTCGTAGTTTTATGACTAAGTTCGAACTTAGTCTTAGATTTTTTTTACATATTAAGAAGTTTTTTGTCTTAAACTTCTGCTTGCTTTATTCTCGCCTTTATTTTTAAGGACTTATAGAATAATTTGCATTTTTTGTTTTCCGAAAAATGCTTCTGTTAACCTCATGATTAATTTAAACATGAGTTTTATAAAAGAGGGCCCTTTTATATTCCAATACTTAATGAAGAAGACGTCTCAACTTCATAATGGTATTATCATACGACAAAAGAAATAGGAATACACATGTTTCTCTGAAATAACTTTGAGAAGTTGTTATTTTTGATCCTTGTTTAGTTCCGAATAAAACTTTACATGTATTTGAATTACATCTATAACTTTCTCGTAACTGTTTTTCTTGTAACATATTTAAAAGAAGAATAATAGGCACGGAGTTTTTCCTAATAACCCGTTTTAGTACATAGCCTTTACCCTAACTATAGTGAGGTTTTTCTTTGGCCTTAGCTCGTGGCTTTATGACTTTTACTCTGCACTTGACTCTTTCAGCCTTGATTTTTCCTTAATCTTCTTTGCTTTCTTTATACACATCTCCGTGTATATTATGTAGTCCCCCAAGTGTTTGAGTGTTGAAGTATGAAGCCTCGGGCACTTGATAGTTACTCTCATTTGGTCCTTTTCCTGAAAAGAAAAAACATACGGGACTCGGAGGGACGATTATAGATAAAGACTGCATAACCCGTTTGCATTTCTATCAGAATAATTGTAACCCTAGGCCAGGAATTTTAGGTTACTCCATGTGCCTTGCAGGTCATGACTCATCATTTAGTACGGGTTAGCGTTTTGCCTATCATCTAAAATCGTTAGTAAAATTTTAACAATTCAAAAATGAGATTTAAAATGGTTATACCTGACTGTGGATTTTCCTTAGAAATAGTATCTCTTTAAATGAACAGCATTCCAATGCGAAGGTAGTATCTTGCCATCCATTGTCTCTAGTTCATATGCTCCTTTTCCTGCAATATCACGCACTCTGTAGGGTCCTTCCCATGTTGGACTTAATTTCCCTGTGTTAGCTACCTTTGTAGACTGAAAAACCTTTTTAAGCACGAAGTCCCCAATTTTGAAGAACCTGACGTGCTTTTCTATTGTAGTATCATTCTATGACTTGCTTTTGGGCTGCCATTCTTATTAAAATAGCTTCTCTCTGCCCCTTGAGTAAATTTAGGTTGACCTGCATCTTCTCGTCATTAGACTCTTGTGTCGCCTGTGTGAACCGTGTACTTGGTTCCCCTATCTCAACTGGAATTAAAGTCTCAGCTCCATAAACCAATGAGAACGGTGTTTCACCTGTACTTGTTTTTGCAGTTGTGCGATAATCCCATAAAACTCCAGGTAACACTTCATGCCAGTTTCCTTTTGATTCCTCTAGCTGTTTCTTTAAATTGTTGATAATGACTTTGTTCGTTGATTCTGCCTGTCCATTACCCACCAGATGATAGGGTGTTGACGTAATCCTTTTAATCTGTCAGCTTTGAAAAATTTCCGTGATCTGAGCTCCAATAAACTGAGGACCATTATCACATACGATCTCCTTTGGTATGCCGAATCGACATATGATATTCCGCCAAATAAAGTCTCTTACTTCCATTTCTCGCACCTGTTTGAATGCACCTGCCTCTACCCATTTAGTAAAATAATCAGTGAGAACAAGCAAAAATTTTACCTGTCCTTTTGCTTGCGGTAATGGACCTACGATATCCATTCCCCATTTCATAAATGGCCAAGGTACAATGACCGGATGTAATAATTCCGCAGGTCTATGCATATTGTAACCGTACCTCTGGCATTTATCACATTTGTCCACGAAACGTTCTGCCTCCTCTTCCATTTTAGGCCAGTAATAACCTGCTCTAATTAAGGTTCTTACTAGTGATCTTCCACCTGCGTGATTCCCGCAATGACTCTCGTGTATTTCTCTCATTACATACTCTATTTGTGAAGGTCCAAGGCATCTTGCTAAGGGTCTACCAAATATTTTACGATATAGATTGTCTTGTTTTAAGCAGTACCGAGCGGCCTGCCTTCGAAGTGCATAAGCTTTTTTCTTGTCATCAGGGACAGTTCCATACTGCAAAAAAGCAACAATTTCGTTCCTCCAATCCCAGGTTAAGTTATTAAAATTTACCTCATTCGCATCAGTATCAAGAACTGAATGAATTAATTGTATCACTGAGGCATTTGCATCGTTTGCCACGTCGGCCGCTGATGCGAGATTTGCTAGGGCGTCTACTTCAAGATTTTCGTCCCTGGGTATTTGTCTAATCTTCCAATCTTGAAATTGTTTTATCAATTCCCGTACCTTTTCCAAGTACTGCTGCATCCTTGCTCCCCGGCTGTATAAGTCCCCAGCATTTGATTAACTACGAGTTGTGAATCACTCTTGATTATAATCTGATTTATGCCAAGTTCCCGTGCCAGTTCTAAACCTGCAATCATAGCCTTATATTCTGCCTCATTGTTAGTTATGGAATGACATTTAGTAGCTTGCCGAATGGTTTCACCCGTAGGTGGTACCAATACTATCCCCAAACCTGCTCCTCTCACGTTAGATGAGCCATCAGTGAATAAAGTCCAAGTTCCTGGGTTAGCTCTATTGAACACCTGTAATTCTTTTTCTGCTTCTAACTGTATTCCCTAACTAAAATAAGCCACGAAATCAGCTAATACTTGCAATTTTATAGCAGTTCTAGGTTGGTATGCAATTTTGTATTCACTTAACTCTATTGCCCACTTAGCTAACCTACCTGATAACTCATGCTTATGTAATATGTTACGTAAAGGGTAGGTAGTTACCACAACGATAGGATGACATTGAAAGTAAGGTCTTAACTTTCTAGATGCCATGATTAACGCAAGTGCAAGTTTTTCTAACTGAGGATACCTCGTCTCTGCATCTAACAAAGATTTACTTACGTAATAGATAGGTGATTGTTTACCTTGCTCTTCTCGGACCAAAACAACACTTACCGCCACCTCCGAAACAGCAAGGTAGAGGAGTAGCTTTTCCCCAGCCTTTGGTTTTGCCAACAAAGGTGGATTTGATAAGTACGTTTTCAAATTCCTGAGTGCTTGTTGACATTCCTCATTCCATTCAAAATGGTCCTGCTTCTTAAGAGCTGAGAAGAATTTAAAACACTTCTCTGATGATTTAGAGATGAATCTTCCCAAGGCCGTAATTCTCCCCGTTAATCTTTGAACTTCTTTCTTGTTTGAAAGTATGTCATGGATTTCCTCATTGGCTTTAATCTCTGATATGTTGCACTTGCATTCTTTAGACCAAAGGGCATTACTTTATAACAATAAGTCCCCTTGTCTGTGATGAATGAAGTTTTTTCTTCATCTGCCAGATCCATTTTAATCTGATTATAACCTGAATATGCATCTAAAAAACTTAACAATTCGTGACCTGCAGTTGCATCAATCAATTGATCTATGTGTGGTAGTGGAAAAGAATCTTTAGGGCAGGCTTTATTAAGATCTGTATAATCTACACAAACCCGCCACTTACCGTTTTTCTTTGGAACCACAACAGTATTGCTAACCAATTAGGATATTTTACCTCTCGAATGGAACCAATTTTTAGCAATTTTTGGACTTCTTCTTGAATCACCTGATTCTTGAAAGTTCCCTGCTTTATTTTCTTTTGCTTCACAGGAGGATAAGACGGATCTTCATTTAGTTTATGAGTCATCACCTCCGGTGGAATTCCTGTCATGTCAGAGTGGAACCAAGCAAAGCAGTCAATGTTAGTTTTCAAAAATTCAATTAACTTACCTTTCATTTCTTGGTCAAGATTAGCTCCGACATAGACTTTTTTATCAGGCCATTGAACGAATAACGCGACAGGTTCTAATTCCTCTATCGTTGTTTTGATATCTTCATTCTCCTCTAGTTCTTGAATGGTATCAGGCCTTGAGTCTATATCTATTCGCGCTTGTTCAGTTGAGGTTTGTGTTGTGTTGTCCTCAACTGCCTTCTGTGATTGCTATTTGCCTCCACTTCTCGTGCTTGTATCTGCAATGGAGTTAATAGCCCTGGACGTATGTTGATCTCCGCGAATTTGACGAATTCCCCATGGCGATGGAAATTTGATAACTTGATGCAAGGTTGAAGGAATAGCATCCATTTCATGGATCCATGGTCTTCCCAGAATCATGTTGTAAGCCATTTCCATGTCTACTACCTGGAACTTTGTATCTTTGATGACCTCTTCAACAAAAGTGGTGAGTGTTACCTCTCCTTTTGTGACGATACTGGAATTATCAAATCCAGATAGAGTATTCGCCTTTGGTATTACTCCATCTTCAGCTTGCATCTCACGTAGCACTCTTAGCAAAATAATGTTCACAAAACTACCTGGATCAATCAAAACTCGTTTCACATTAGTATCATGCACAATTAAAGATATTATCAGTGCATCGTTATGAGGGATTAATACACCATCTGTATCTGCATCATTGAATGTAATATTGCCTTCTTCTAGAACATGCCGCACCCGTTTCCCTTAGGTAATAGTTACTTTGGAAGTTTTGTTAGCTGCAGTATATGACACACCATGATGTCTTCACCCCCACTTATAACGTTAACAGTTCTTTTGGGAGAAGGTGGTTTTGGAGGCTCCTGCCTGTTCTTCATGTAAGCTTGCTTGCCTTTCTCGCTGAACAACTCAGTAAGATATCCTTGTTTTAATAAATGATCAACTTCACTTTTGTAAAAATCTGCAATCTGCTGTTTTATGACCCAATGGTCAGGGTTGCGCCTGTTTGGATTCGATCTCATTTCCTTTGGCCATCGAACCTTATCTCCCACGCTTCTCAAAACAGCTACGGGCTCGGAGGTGCTGACGTTGAAGTTGTAACCTCCGAATCTCACTTTTAAATTTCTATCATCATCCCGTGACTCATAGTTGTTTTGCTCGTTCCTAAATCTTGATGAAGAACCTGATTCTCTATTTCTTAATCTGTGATCATGCCTTTGATTGTCTTGTTTTGACCGCGAGTCTTTCCCCGCAGGTCCTATATAGGGCTCGTACCTATTTTTACCGGATCTTTTTTCGTTCTCTACATATCTTGAACGTATACTTTCTTCTTTTTGAGATCGGGGAATAGTATCTTCCTCAATCCTCAACTTCGTGCTATACTTGTTATAAACATCATTCCACGTTGTAGCTGGGAATTCTCGAAGGCTTTCCTAGCTATAGCTGCCCAGTTATCAGGTACACGCGACAATGTCATTCTTTCGCGTTAAAATCTGTCCACGAATTCTCTAAGCAATTCTGAATCTCCTTGCTTAATTTTGAAAATATCCTCCATTCTTTTTTCCACATTTTGGGATCCTGAGTGTGCTTTGATGAAAGAATCTGCAAGCTCAACAAAAGAATTTATAGAATTTTCAGGTAAAAGGGAATACCATGTTAGTGCTCCTTTGGTGAGTGTTTCACTAAATTTCTTGACTAATACCGATTCGATCTCCTGCTTCGTCAAATCATTGCCTTTTTCGCCCGTTGTGAATGCAGTCACGTGGTCCCGTGGGTCTGTTGTTCCATCATACTTTCGAAAATCAGGCATTTTGAACTTTTTTGGAATTGAGAGTGGGGCAACACTCGGCTTCCAGGGTTGCTGCGAATATCTGTCCATGTCTACCCCTTTGATTATGGGCGGCACCCCGGGTATCTGCTCTATGCGTTCACTTTGCTCCTTGAGCTGTTTCTGCAAGGTTAGTACTAAATTTTGTAAATCAAAATTAATTACATTACCTGGTTCTCTCTCCTGCGATTTACTGGGAGTTCCACCGCTGCCTGAGTTAACAAGCCCGGAACGAGGGTTTTCTATAGTGTTATTATTTGGAGAAGGTGTGGGTGTTGCAATAGGTAACTGGTTATCAAATGCCTCAACAACTTTGTTGACCTGAGCAGTAATTAATTTCTGCAAAGCTTCATCAACAGCTTCAACATTTTCAAATTGAGCATACTCGTTTATTTGAGATCCATCAGGAGTACCCTCACGAGATTGCCGTGGAGAGTCCTGCGGAGCTGGAACTTGAATGTTAATATTCTGTGGGCCTCCCTGACTTTGTTGGTTCTTTTGGTTTCCTGGGGTGTTGTCATTGTTATTCAACATAATTGATGTAACAAGGAAGGTCAAGTGAAAAGAAAATAGATTATCAGATTCCCGGTAACGGAACCAATTTGTTTAACCAAAAAATAGAATTTCAATCAAAGCTAAAATTTAGAAGAACGCGGGTTACTCATAATCAAAAGAATATGTTGAAGAGAGTAATTTGGAGTAACCAGAGTGTAATCAAGAGAAAAACAAGTGAATCAAAGTATATTTCGATTGTGTCTTATGTTTACAAGTGACCAGATACCTCCCTTTTATTGGTATCTTGAAGATATGTGTTTCCTCCAAATCATAATGAGGCTATTATGAATAATTAAAGACATTGAATGCTACGTTACACAATCATTGTAACCAATACAAATTCTCTAACGTATCCAATATTTAATGCCTGTCGAATTCCGTATCTGCACTCTTTATTATGGTCAGATCCGTTCCTTTTGATAAATGATTTAAGTGGGTACGGGCGTTGAATCCTTCAAATGTCCTCCCGTGCCTCTTCCTTTGCCTTTGCTCATTTCTACTGCTGCCCGTGCCTCTTAACTAATTATAATTCTTTGACTATTTGACCAGTCCACGTGTCTCAACATGTCACTTACATATATAACTGCAATTTTTCCCAATACAGCAAGTAGGATGCATCAGGATGGTCTTTTATTTCGGGTGCACCTGTCCTAGACAGACCCAACCCCTGTGTTGAGTCTCCAAAGTCAAAATGCACATAATGTAGACAAACGTTCCTACTAGGGATCCGACATGAGGCTTTGTTATACTAGGTTTGAAACTTGGGTTTATTGTTCTAGACCTGGCTTACCCGAACGGACAACTCGAGCCGTGGGGGGGGGGGGGGGGTTGCGTACCGGTAACCAAAAGATCATCCGGCTTTGCAACTTGTCCGAACCTCTTTCTATTTGGGATATGACACTAACAGAAAGAAGTCACGACCAGCGTGCACTCCTCGGGAGAGAGAAGAGAGGGGTTTCGTAGCAGTTTATATACAGTTTAGATAATATCAAAGCGATAAAAACAACATTTAGCACATTAGGCCCAAACATGTAATAAAACCAGATAATAAATAAAGCTAAATATAACAATTCATCTATGCTCGAATTCTGAACCCTGAACCAGAGATTCTGGGTTCGATTCCCCAGTAGAGTCGCCAGAGCTGTCACACCTCCTTTTTTACCTGCACCCCGTAAAGGCGTAAAGGAGTTTTTCCAATTAAAGGACAATCGAAACGGGATTTACTGTTAAAAGATTCAGAGTCGCCACTTGGGAGATTTATGGTGTCCCAAGTCACCGGTTGAATCCCGAATCGAGGAAAAGTTTGACTCTGTATTACAGTCCGTGAACCAGAAATCCGAGTAAGGAATTCTGTTAACCCGGGAGAAGGTGTTAGGCATTCCCGGGTTCCGTGGTTCTAGCACGGTCGCTCAACTGTTATATTCGGCTTAATTATTTGATTTTAACACATGTTTTAACCTATGGTGAAATTTTAACTTTATAACCGCTTTTAATCATTTTAAGGAAGATTGCAACATCATTTAAAATACGTCGTGAAACACGTCACATAAATGCATCCGCGGCTCTCGACATATTTTATCTAACATTGTTGATATTTGGATTTGGGTCACATGAAATGCACACCCGAGTTTAAGGAAGTTAACTCAAAATTACGCGCCTAAAGCAACTACGTGTTTTTAACTTTGCGAGGGCCATGAAAAATTCGCTAAATGGCACACCTCGATTTTTAGAGCAGACACATTATTTAAATGAGGGCTGCAGGCTTAAAATTTTATTTGGCACGACACACCTCAATTTCATTTTCAAACGGAAGTTCAAACTAGATGACCGAGAGCTATAAGCTATTTTGTGTTATTTAATATGGCTCACCTCAATCTATTTAATGGGCTTAATTAATTAAAACGCTAAATATAATTAAAGGTTTCTCTCAAACTAAAAGGCTTACTAGAGAAAAGTTGAGTATTTAAGCGAATGGATTTAATTCAGCACAAACGAGCTAATAACTAAATGAGAAAGGGCTATCCAGTTTGGGCCCAATCATGAGCCCAAATGTCGCAACTTGTAGCTACTAAATGTCTGATTCAATATCGATTCCCTTACAACGAATAGATAATGCCAGAAGTTGCAAATAAAACAACGTAAACTCAAAAGGGCTAACGCTGGGATCAATACACATGCAAGCAGCCTTTGGAGTTACACTTTAACTCATCAATGGACAATTATCTGGCATTTTAGCAATGACTCGACTTTGAAAACGATTAAAAGTCCCATTTTAATAACTAACAGTAGGCAAACTTTAATTTCCAGATTTCCAAACTACCTTAAAATACAGACATAAAAATTTTAAAAATCAAATCAATCTCGTACAAGTAGAACCTCTATACAACCAAACTAACAACTTGTCATTTTCCAGTGAGCTTAAAAATAAATCTTCATTAGAGAACCCCAGCAAATCCCAGCCAAAACCAAATAAGGTCCAGGGTATATAACAAACCAATATGAAACTAGCAGCTACAAACTTAAAGCCTCATTAACACGAATTCGAGCTTATTCGAGGGCTAAAGTCCATGATTTAATTGAAATTACAAAGCAGACAACAAAGAGTAAATATACTGAAGGAGAAAACAAGTTATCCTTCAAAATCTGACGATCTCTATGAAAACAATGGCGACATTTCAGAGGCAAGAAAAAGAGAAAAGACTAAGGCTAATTTGAACCAGACAATTTCCCATTTCCATTTTTAATCACCAATTCGAGCATCAATTTACATAGGTTCCAGGGACATGTACCTGAGAAATAAGGAGAGCAAGAATTTAAAAAGGCAGTAATCAGTAGCAGCAAATCCAGCAGGAAGTAATGGAACAGTAACAATAATGGCAGACCCAATTCCAAACTAGAAAGTGATATGCAGCAACTCAAAGAACAATATCAATCGAACAGTGACCCGAACTTCAAATCAAACTTCTACAAACCCAAGTTTGATCCTTTCTAACCCCAAATGAGAAACTACTGTTTTCTTAAATTGAAAAAAAAATTAGAAAGCAATTCAGTGAAGCAGTAAAAAAATCAGTCGTTTGTATTTTTTTTCTGGATTTTCTCCCCTTTTTTCCCTCTCTATTCAACTCCCATTAGCAATGCCTTTATAGGCAAGTTATTAGGGCAACTATCAGATTTTATTGTTTCAATTCTAGTCCCTTTCCAATTCTTATTTTTGCTATTGTGTCCCTAGTATTAAAATCAGAAGTTCAATTTAATCCCCACCCCCAGCTTCCCAGAAGCTTCCTTAGGCAGTTATAAAAGATTCCCCTATCTATATTCCCCAATCTACCCCCTAAGCACCCTATTTTTACTTCAGACAACCTAGCCAAAGCATGGGCCAAGTTGACCCAAGTTCATTTGGTGGGTTTGAGTTTACCAATCATGGGCTAGACCCTTTCTTTTGGGCCCAATTTGACTCGAGGTTTCACAGAAGAACTCAAAGAAAGAAAAAAAACAATACAAGGGGGAAGGGGACCAAACCGAGTCACAGAGTCTTGTCCTAAAGACTTCAGGGGCCCAAGTAGCACAGACAAACCAATTAAACTAATCTTCAAGTTCAGAGACACTAATTAACTTAAGACGAAAAACATGCAAAAAAAATTGGAATATCGGAGAAACAAAGAAGAAAAGAGGAATAAAAATCAAAACATGCACAAAAGGAACATAGGAAGATGGTAAAGAACTCACATGAAAATCAAACTTAGAAGTTGAAAACAAATAACCCGGCCCGTAAGAAATGCGAGAACTTCGTATCTTCAGAATTTCCCGGTCAAGTTTGACATTAATCATGTGTTCTTGTCAAGAACACATGAATAACATCGAACTAGACCCAAATCCCACTGAGATCTTGAATTTGAGTTGGTTTGGAATTTTAGGGCTTGAACTAGATTCAAGATTCTACGAGATGGGCTATGATTCGAGGGAAACCAATCAGGTATTTGGAATTAGGGGGGCTTAGTGGTCATGGGGTGCTATTTTGGTGGTGAACAGAGGCGGCGCTGCCGGCGGGTGTGGTGGAGAAGGGGCATCGGGTTAGGGTTTGGGGGTATTTCTGAGGGTTGAGAGAGACGAATGAGATAGGGGGGGGGGGATTTTCGACACTAAATTGAGTCAGTTCCGGACCGTTTGACTAAGGGGAGATCAACGACTCAGATTCCACAATCCAAAATGGCGTCGTTTCGGATGAAGGGGTGACCGGACCGGGTAAAGGGGCGGGTTTGGGCCGGATTGGGGCAGTTTTAAGGGCAAGAATGTTTGGGCCTGGGGTTTGCAGCCCAAACCAGCTTCTTTACTTGTTTTATTTTCTTTTCTTTCTTTTTTTCCCTTTTTTTTCAAATTTCTTTTAGTTTCCTTTTAAATCAAAAAAAATTGCAAACAATGAAAAGAAATTATTTTGTTTTGAATTTATGGGAGTAATTGATATAGGGCAAAAATCACGTGCTCACACCTACAAGTACTCTTGTGGATTTCTCGTAGTACGTAATCAGTATCCCCGGGTCCCAAGCATACTGCCAGTGGTCCATCGAAGGTTCTTCTACACAATATTTCATTTTCATTAAGAGAGAATCGAGCTGCTTTGGTTTGAAGTGTTCTCGACTCTTTTGGGTCCGCGGGGAGCTTCCCATACTTCAAGTAGTCGATGTACTTATTCCTCCAATCCCACATTCAACTTGTTGAATTAATCTCTGCATGGCCTTCTTCGACTACCGACTTTAATAGTTGGATGACATTTCCCGGGACGATATCATCTCCTTCGACCGATGACCCCAAGTTTGCAAGTGCATTAGCCTCGCTATTATGTTCTCGAGGTACATGGTAAAGTGTCCATTCCTTGAAGTGGTGTGTTGTTATTTGAAGTTTGTCTAAGTAGCTTTGCATTCGATCTTCTCGAACCTCGAAGCTTCCATTTACATGATTTACTACCAAAATGGAGTCACACTTTGCCTCGATGACCTCTGCTCCAAGGCCTTTGGCTAGTTCAAGACCTACAATCATGGCCTCATACTTGTCTTCATTGTTAGTCAATTTAGAAGTTTTGATAGGTTGCCTAATAACACTGCCCGTAGGCGGTTTTAAAGTGATGCTGAGCCCAGATCCTTTCACATTCGAGGCACCGTCTGTGAAGAGAGTCCAAATCCCCGATGACGTACTTGTTTTTAGCAAGAGTTGCTTTTCTACTTCGGGTACGAGGGCAGGCACGAAGTCGGCCACGAAGTCTACCAAAATTTGAGACTTGGTAGCTATTCGAGGCTGATATTCGATATCATATCCTCCAAGTTCGATGGCCCATTTGGCCAATCTGCCCAATAATTCGGGTTTATGCAAGACATTTCGAAGTGGGTATGTAGTCAGTACACATATATGATGGCATTGAAAATATGGTTTTAATTTCCTAAATGCACTTATTAATGCAAGAGCTAACTTTTCCAAATGTGTGTACCTGGTTTCAGCATCTCCTAGGGTCTGGCTCACAAAATAGACAGGAAATTGCATACCTTGCTCTTCTTGAACCAACAAGCCACTTACCTCCACCTTGGACACGACTAAATACAAGTAGAGTGTTTCATCCTCCTTCGGATTATGGAGCTGGGTTAGGCTCGAGAGATACCGTTTTAATTGTTTCAAGGCTTGTTTACACTCCAGAGTCCACGCGAAGTTGTTCTTCTTCTTGAGTAGGGAAAAGAAATGATGGCTCTGATCTAATGACCTCGAGATAAATCGGCCTAGGGCAGCTATCTGACCAGTCAGCCGTTACACAACTTTCACATTGTTGACTATGGTGATTTCCTTGATGGATTTGGTTTTATCGAGGTTGATCTCAATACCCCTATATGACACCATGAAGCCCAAGAACTTTCTAGAGCCGACTCCAAAAGCACATTTTTGGGGTTGAGCTTCATGTTGTACTTTCTTAGGATATCGAACGTCACCTGCAAATGGGTCAAATAGTTCTCTATGCGCAGGGACTTAACTAGCATGTCATCAATATAAACTTCCATGGATTTTCGTATTTGATGTTTGAATATCTTATTAACGAGGCATTGATATATGGCTCCTGCATTTTTTAGCCCGCAGGGCATTACATTATAACAATATGTACCATACTTTGTGATGAATAAGGTCTTTTCTTGGTCCTCCAGGTTAATTTGAATTTGGTTGTACCCGGGGTAGACATCGAGAAAGGTAAAGATCACGTGGCCAGCCATAGCAACGATCAAACGATCGATGTTGGGCAATGGGAAAGAATCTTTAGGGCATGATTTGTTCAAATCTTTATAGTCTACACACATTCTAAGTTTGTTTTCCATTTTAGGGACTGCTACTACGTTAGCTAGCCATTCGGGATACTGTATTTCCCTGATGGACCCTATCTTGAGAAGTTTGGTTACCTATTCTTTGATGAATGCATGATTTACCCCGGACTGAGGTCTACTCTTTTGCTTCACCAATTTAAATTTGGGATCGACACTTAGTCGATGGGTAGTTATCTCCGGTGTGATCCCTGTCATATCTAAGTAGGACTAGGCAAAGCAATCAATGTTATCGATAAGAAATTGAATGAGTTTTTTCCTGAGTTCGGGGGTTAACCCCGTCCACAGGTATACCTTTCGTTCTGGAAGATGCTCGATTAATATGGCCTGCTCGAGTTCTTCTACCGTGGACTTCATCGCATCCGATTCCTCGGGGATAATGGAGGCTCGGGCTGTGAGAAAATCTTCTTCTTCATCCTCTACCACCTATTTATCGGCCACCTATCCGTCGGGCTTAACCGAGGGTATGGTCTATGATTGCTATTTGGCGACCTAATTGTCCTTTGGCTTCTCCAATGTGGATGGCATTGATACCAGTGCCAAATAGTGTACTGCAAACATCTCTTTAGCTGCGTACTGCTCACCATATACTGTTTTCATGCTATCTTTTGTTGGGAACTTCATTATCTGATGAAGGGTTGATGGCACTGCCCTCATGCTATGGATCCACAGTCTTCCAAGTAAAGAATTATACCTCATATCTCCTTCGATGACATGAAACTTGGTGTCTTGTATGGTTCCGTCCACGTTGATTAGGAGGATTATTTCTCCCTTCGTCGTTTCACCAGCCATGTTAAAGCCATTCAAGACTCGAGATGATAGTATGATTTGATCGAGCAACCCAAGTTGCACCAGGACCCTTGAACTGATTATATTTGTCGAACTACCTGGATCCACGAGAACATGTTTAACTTGAACTTTATTTAAAAGGATAGAAATTACCAGTACATCATTGTGAGGATGAGATAAGGCCTCGACATCTTCTTCGCTGAATGTGGGGGTGTCCTCGGGCATGTAATCCCGAGTTCGTTTCTCCCTTGTGATGGATACTTTGGTGCGTTTGAATATAGGTCCCTGTGGGACTCGACTCCATCGATGATCATATGAATGACATATTGAGGTTCCTCAGGTTCAGTCTTCCCTCCTGTATCTCTCTCCCTGAAGTGATTCTTAGCTCGATCACTTAGGAATTCTCGAAGGTGGCCCTCATTGAATAACCTAGCCACTTCTTCCCTTAACTGCTTGCAATCCTCCGTTCTATGACCATGTGTACCATGATACTTTCACATCAAGTTCGGGTTTCTTTGGGAGGGATCGGTCTGTATTGGCCTGGGCCACTAAGTATCTTTGATTCTCCCAATAGCTGAGACGATCCCTGATGTATCTATGCTGAAGTTGTACTCTGATAATGGAGGGACATCTGCGGGGTCGGTGTGCTTATCAAACTCATTCTTGCTTATGAGTCCCCAAGAACCTTGACCTCGGTCACTTCTTCGGTCGCTCTAAGAGGTATTGTGGCTTGGGCCATTGTTCCTTCGATCAACATATGGTTGATACTATTCTTTGTTTAATCTTAATCTCTGGTCTGTGTCCCTCGGGGCTTGGCTGTGAATATGTTAGGATTAACTAAGCCCGAGGGGGATCCTAACTGGTCGTCCTTGACCCTAATTTTTGACTAATAACGATTGTGCATATCCAACCATGTCACAGCTGGATATTCGATCAAGTTTTGCTTTAGCTGTCGAGATGCAATCGAGCTTCTTTCATTCAATCCTGAACTACCAAGTCATCGGAGACCGGTGGTAATTCCATTCTTTCCATCTGAAACTGGGACATGAACTCCCTTGGCATCTCGTCATCCCTTTGTTTTGTTTTGAAGACGTTCAATTTTCTTGCGGCCACCTTTATGGCCCTAGCGCGTGCTTTCACGAAGGCGTCCGCCAATATAGCAAATGAATCAATAGAGTCAGGAGCTAAGTTATGAAGCCAGATCATATCTCCTTTTGATAGTGTTTCCTCAAACGTTTTAAATAATATTGACTCAATTTCATCGTTATTCAAGTCATTACCTTTGATTCTACAAGTGTATGAAGTAATATGTTCGTTAGGGTCAGTTGTTCCGTTATATTTCGATATCTCGGGCATGCGAAACTTCTTGGGAATGGGCATTGGAGCCGCACTTGGGGGGGGGGGGAAAGGTTTTTGTATGAATATTTTGGCATGTAGACCTTTCAAAACTGGAGGTGCTCCCAGTATCTGGTCTACCAGGAAGTTATAAGTTTCCACCTTCTTATCATTGTCTTCTATCTTCTTTTCTCCCGACTCAATCCTTCTAGTCAGTTCCTTGAGCATTTTCATGATTGTGGGGTCAGTCCTCGAGCCGCTTTCATCGGGCCTTTCAAGCGTTGGTTCAGTGTGCCGGGCGTTCACTGGTTCGGCAGTGTTTGGAGTTTTATTCTGACTCTGAAGTTGAGCGATGGCAATTTGCTGAGCTTTCAGCATCTCGAATATTACTTGGAGGCTGACTCCTCGTTCAATTCCTCGTGCTTCCTGGTCTCCGGTTTGGGCTTCCTTGCGTGCATTCCTTACGGGGTCTGTGCCTGTGTCCGTGTTTAGAGCGTTATGCAAACTGATATCAACTGGCTCCATATTTGGAACTCCCTGAAGGTTTATGGGTGGTACACCGACTCCTATACCGCTGTTTTCTATGAGTCCCTCACTGTAATGAGCAGGTGCGTTTTGTGTGCTAGACATATATTAGCCTGAAATCAAAGATTCTTTGACAAGAAAAAGTGTGAAGAATAACGTGTGTTATCAGAAAACTAGCACTAAAATAATCACTATTATCTTTAGCCCCACAGTGGGCGCCAAACTGTTTACCTCGAAAAATGTGAGTAACAATTAAATATGATTTGTGGTTTTAAAAATATGTGATTTATTCCTATCTAGTAAATATACAAATAATATTAGGTTTAAGTAAGAAGAATTGATGAACCAAACTAGTGTTGCTAGAGCAATAAGGACCTCGAGCTCGATTTTCCTGGGGGCCTCGAGGTGAGCTAAGAGCAATAAAGTATAAAGTAAAAACAATAAAGCTGAAGAACAGTTGTTGAGCACGGTACACAAGAAAAGCAGAGTAGAATATTCTATTGCAGTGAATAATATATCTTTTACAAATGATTGTGGTCCCCTTTATATAGGAGGAGAAAACCCTAATATAGTACATTCCTAATTGTGGTAAAGAATTCTATTGGTACAGGTGTATAACAACCTAGTACGAACATGTACCATTTTGTACAAATTTTATTCTTTAATTTATGCCCTGATCTCTGTGTCCTTGAGACATTCCTGCTCTTTCTTGAGTGTCTTCGAGATTGTACTGCCCTCGATGTAAGCCGTGCCAGACCTTCGATCTGCTCCTTCGAGGTGTGTGCCCTTCAGCTGGGTTCGATCCCCACTTCGAGTCGCCCGGACTCGGACTCATAGCCCAATTAAGACTTCAAAATCGGGCTCCTTGATTTTGACCGTATACATTAAGTATAATGAATCCGGATTTGATCTGTCACATATTTATATATTTTTAGTGAATTTCTTAATATATGTACATATAAGGCCTAGGTAAAAGCTACTAGCACCGGCGGAGATAGGTAGCGGAATCCCGTTCGCCGGAAATTATATTGCATATCTAATGTCAGTTTTTCTTTTTATGTATGTATATTGCATAATGAATTTCCTTGGATTCTTTATGCTTACTTTTTTATTTTATTTTTTGAATCCTGAAAGTCATGTCGCTGAATACTAAGTTAATGTGAACTCGTAGCCAACCCTCTTGACCTTCTGAACGATCTCTGAGTTCGTTTAATTCAACTAGTTGTTTCTGCATAACATAGCTACGTCACTCCAGACTAAGCAAACTACAAATAAGAGGGTATTGAAATCTTTAGATTTCCAAAGGCAAAAAAATAATTGGTACTTATTAACAGACCAAGGAGAGCATATAGATCATGAATGTCACGATAAAGAAAACTGGACGGTCATGATCGGCACTCATAACAGCCTTAGAAGCACAACAAAAATTTGAAATTTATGAATTTTTCCCGTGAATCCGTAACCAAACTCTAGACATGATCCTGGACGGCTTTTGCCTTCTTCTAATCAACTATCTCAGCACACTATCTCTTACATATCACTCCAGCTGAGGAGTGACACACGGGCGGGGCGGATATGATTCGGGTAGAAAATGGGTAATGAAAAAAATGAATAAATTATCCGACCCAACCTATATTTAATACGGATAAAAAACGGGTTAACCGACGAATAATATAGGTAACAATATTATCAATAACTTCTTGCATATGATCACTTTTGGGAGAATTCTTAGTCTCCCTAACTTAAGGAACCCCAATTTAAAGCTTTACAAATGTAAAAGTTAGATTCATTGGTTATCCATTTTCTAAATGGATAATATCTACATAGATCGGAATTACTCCTACAAGGCATAAAACACAAAGGCATAAACCACACAATTTGTGCACAACACTAGCGAGTGAAGCTCAGACTCAATTAGAGTATAGTAAATTAGAGTGCGATAAGCGACTAAAATACGTAATTATAGCCTACCATCAACTACCTCGAATGAAATATACATATGAACAATAACAAATAAAATGTCAAATTTCAAGTCATGAAGACTCATAGGTACGCTGACTCCCTATCGAATATTATGCATGATTCTGCCGAACTCGTATGGCCCGATCCTAAGAATAGTGCACACCGCCGTGGTCGTATGACCCAATCTATAGATTCATCTTATAATACTGCCAAGGCGTTCAGTCCTATCCTATAAGAATGATGAAACTTTGGACGGGTCATCAACCCAACTCGCAAATATTGTGCAAGTTATGAACTCAAGAAACGTTTTTGGACATATATGTACAATGCGGGAGAAAGTCGTAAGAGAAAGTGTGATTTCTGCGGCTAATCAAGTGCCACCTCAAGTTTCTGGAATAACAAAGTTCGGTACTCTACGCGAGTCTAGTCTCAGGCAAAACATAAATTAAAGCATTTAAACATACAAGAATAACTCAAAAAGTACAACTAAAGCATGATACGAGTCTACGTCTACCCGGCATAAATAAGAATCTAGCATACACACGAAAACTCGTCACCTCATATGTGCATAGCTCCCATAACAAGTAGCTCATATCAAGAATACCTAGAGGTTAGACATGAGACTTACCTTGCTTGAAATTTGATAACTGACTCCAACGCCTCTCTAACACCTCAAACCAATGCCAAACAATCCGAAACTAGCCAAAGAACGTGAAAATCAATCAAAATATACTCAAAGACTCTTAAATTAACAATTAAAAGTAATTTTCAACTCCACACGAAAAGTCAACAAGTCAACCCCTATGTCCAGATTTCGAAAATTCTCGAAGATAAATATTATCCATAACACCACGAACTCAAACATATAATTTTTCCAAGTTTCATGCCCAATTTCATGGTCAAAACTCCAAATTACCATTTCTAGATTTTTTTCCAAAACCCTACAATTTTCACTAATTTTCATATTTAAATCCATATATAATCCATGTATTTAACTCACATGAGAAGGAATCACTTACCTTGTGATGGAAGAAGAAAATGCCTCTCCAAAATCGCTCCAAAATTGGTTTTAACGAGACAAAAGAGATGAAAATGAGCTAAGTCTCGATTTTGCATCTTACACACTGCATAGTCATTCCTCTTCGCGACTGCGGAAGCACACCGGCGATCACGAAGGTCAAACTAGCCTCACCCATAAATCCTTCTTCGCGAACGCGAGGTCCCTCCCGCGATCGCTAAGCTTAGCCTACTAAGCTTACGTGAACGTGAGCCCTGCTTCGCAAGCATGAAGGCCAAAGCCTTCAAGCCTAAGTAAATTCTCTTCCGCGATCGCGATGAGAAACCCTCAAAATTAGGCCTCCCCACTAACACATCGCGTTCGTGACCCTTAATACACGAACATGAAGAACAACCAGACCACTATAACACGATTGCGAAGAACAAAGTCTTCTCCAGCTCCACACAACCCTTCGCGATCACGAATTGTGATCGCAAAGCATACCCCTGACACCATAAAGCAATAACTCAAATCAAAGGGAATTGGTCTAAAACCATCCCGAAATACACCCGAGGGCCCCAGAACCTTGTCCAATCATACCAACAAGTCCTATACCTTATCCAAACTTATCCAAAGGCTCGCAATACCACGAATAATGTCAAAAATAAAAATCGACGATCAAAATCCTTGTCTTAACTTTCAAACCTCCAAACTTCGTCGAACGCATCCTAATCACACTTAGACATTGTGGTTCACGACCAAACTTTACACATAAGTTCCTGTCAACTAAATAAATCTATCCAAGATCTTAGAATACCACCTGGAGTTCGATAACACCAAAGTCACCTCCAAGTTAGACTTAACAAATTCATAAACATTCAAAATATAAGCTTCCAAAATTAAGTGTCGGATCTCTACCTGAACATACGCGTGAATTCAAAATCACCTTACCCTATAGTAACCTTCAAAGCTCGATTTCGATGCCGTTTACTCAAAAGTCAAACCTTGATTAAATCTTCAACCCTAATGCTTTCAAATTGAGAACTATTCTTCCAAATCAAGTCCGAGCTTCTCGAAAATAAAAATCAACTACACAAGCAAATCATAATGCATGAAGTGAAGCTACTCAAGATCACGACCGATCGACTCGTTAAAATTAGGCTCTAAACTATAGTGCTTTGTGAAAACTTCTCTTGAATATAAGTCAATAAGCATGTCATAACCCATTTAACCCCATACCGCGATGGATCATTTCCTTTTTTGCCAATTTATTGTGCAATTTAGCTTTAAAAAGGGTTTCAATTGGCCAAATCCCCTTTTTAACCAAATCTTTCAGCATCATAGATGTGAATTAAATTTTAAAATCTTAATTAGCTTAATCCACATTAATATGTGAAAGATATTCGTTTTAGGAGACTAAAATAGGTAGAAAATGATTTACTTGTATTTCTTTTTCTATTTGTTTTGCTTATCTAATATTGGTGATAGTTTGATGGTAATAATTTATCCGCTATACCAATCCAATCCAATGAATATAAAATAAATTTATTACATGCATCATTGTCATTAAAGTTGTAATGACCTAAAGGGTCATATTCTATTTTAGAACTCGAATCCATGCTCTGAGACCTTAAAAAAACCTCAATTATCTCTTCTTGATTTGCGTGTGCAGTCCGGATGCATCCGGAATGTAAAAAATTTAAGAAATGATGATTTTTGGCCTAAAAAGTTGATTTTTGTTGACTTTAGTCAATGTTTTGGGTAAACGGACCCGGACCCGTGTTCCGATGGTACCAGAGGGTCCGTAGTAAAATATGGGACCTAGGTGTGTGCCCGGAATTAAATTCTGAGGTCCATAGCATGAGAAATGAATTTTTTAAGAAAATTGATAAGACTGAAAGTGTAATAATTTAAAGGATTTGATCTTGTTGGTATCGGACCCGTATTTTGGATCTGGAGTCCGGTACAGGTCCGTTATGATATTTAAACCTTATATGTGAAATTTGGTGAAAACGAAATTGATTTGACATGAGCAAGCTCGTATGATGTTTTAAGACTTGTGTGCATGTTTAGTTTGGAGCCCCGAAGGCTCGGGTGAGTTTTGAATAGGCTACGAAGTGATTTTGGAACTTAGAAATTTACTGGTATAACTGGTGTCTGTAGCAGGCTTCTAATCTCGCATCTGCGAGATCAGGCTTCGCAAATGCGAACCAAGCAGGCTTGGCAATTGTGAGGTATTTATCGCAATTGCGAAGAAAGCCCTGGCCAGCAGAGTTTGCAAATGCGAACAATTCTTCGCAATTGCGAAGGGGGTCTGGGGAAGGGTGTGTTCGCAAATGCGAATATTTACTCGCATTTGCGAGGGTTCAGAGATAGCAAATGCGATACTTTCCTCGTAATTGTGATGGCAGCAGGACTGTGAAGGGCTTCGCATTTGCGATAGCTTCTTCGCATTTGCGAAGCTCAGGTCGCAATTGCGACATCTGCAGCTGAGTAAAAAGGTATTAGACGGGACTTTTCATTCATTCTCCCACTTTTCAAAACCTAAACTTTAAGAGGCTATTTTCCAAAGGCTACTTCTTCCCCAAATCATAGGTAAATGGTTCTTAACTCATTTCTTTCAATCTTTTACATCTTTTTACAA
Organism: Nicotiana tabacum; assembly: GCF_000715075.1. NCBI lineage: Eukaryota > Viridiplantae > Streptophyta > Magnoliopsida > Solanales > Solanaceae > Nicotiana > Nicotiana tabacum. The sequence continues at coordinate 71,086,629 of NC_134095.1, read as the reverse complement.
GATTTCATCCTAGAATCTAGGGGTTTTAATGATGGAATTGGGGATTTGTTGGTAGAACTTAGGAATTTCAAAATTTGGGGATTTAGACCTCAAATTGAGGTCGGATTCAAAAATTAATTGTATATCTGGGCTCGGGGGTGAACGAGTATGTTACACCCTATGTTTTCGTACGTGAGAGTACGTCGTAAGTCAATTGATGTAAGCTTACAAATGAGATCTTATTTGAAAGAATATAAAGTAATTGAATCATGTTAACTATGAGGTTACAAATGTTGAGGATCATGAACAACAAGTACAAAGAGGGTTCATAAGCTAAGGAATTGAAGAAAATAATGTTTCATCGAAAATCAACAAGTTGGGAATGTTATAACATGTAATTTTGGGGTGAAACTATGGTTCTTAATATGATAAAGAGGTTATGTTATGAATTAGGTTGGTCGTATGATATTCGTGTCTTATGTTTTGAAGTAAATCGAGATATGAAACAAAAGTCGATGAAAGTCATCACACGTTTCGTTCATAAGCTTTACTGAAATTTTGGGTCAAATGCAACTGCAATTTTCTCCCAATATACCTAGAGTTATGGGGTGTTCCACCCATAAAATTGAAGATCTATGAGTCTACTTTCTAACGCATTAAACTATTTGTCAATACAACATCAGCGTAGAGAGATATGGATTGTGTGCGGTGAAATCAGAGGGGTCTATTTCTCTCCACTAAGGTGAACTCAGGGAGTTATATTAGCATCTCGAGGCTGTAGGATTACGATCGAGCTCCCTCCCCCGAGGTTCGACCGCAACCCAACAAAGGTTCCGAAGATAGGGAATACTTGAGGCGAGCAGACAGAATCAGCAAAGTCCGGCACCTTGCCTAGCTGTTCCAACCCCATATCTTTACATTTAATGCGCTCTGTACTATAACACATTCCCTCTCCTATATAAAGGGGATCCATGCCACTTTGTAAAGGACTGATGTTTCTCCAACTATTCTACTCAAAGTGCAATAATCTCTCTCTCTCTCTCTCTCTCTCTCTCTCTCTCTCTCTCTCTCTCTCTTCTTTCTAACTTGCTCCTTCTCTCTGGCTCGAGGCCACTTTAGCATTTATCACTTTCTTACTTGTTCTTCATTTATTGCTTGGTCTTGGCTATAAGGAGCCTTGTTTGATCATATCTTAACTGTTATCCCATTCCCGACTACCTCCGACACCTCGAACTCGAGCGAGATATCAACCCCGAGGCCCTCCATCGACCGGTCAGAAGCCTGGATAGCAAGCCTCTCGGTTTGATTACTGCCCCATTTTAGCTCGTATTTTATCATTAAATTTCATATTCTTAGCATCATCTGCCCTAACAACTAGCTTGAAAGTAGATCACGTATTTTTAGAATCCATTTACAAATTTAATTGTTGTTACAATTTTCACGGTAAACAGTTTGGCGCCTACCGTGGGGCTAAAAATAATAGTGATTATTTTCTTGCTGGTTTCATTGCAAAAACACAAGGTCTCTTGATTTTAGGTCAAAATGTTTGGCTTGGTGAACGGAGTCGAGAATGATAACCTCGAAAACCACAGGGAAAATGGTGTGGCCGTCCCGGTTGCTGGTACGCCACCACAGAATCCTGATAACGCACCCGGATTGATTCTAGCGGACGCGGATTCACAGGACACACGACAAATCGATGAAACCTCACACACCGATGAAAGCATACAACATGGCGACCAATAAGAAGCCCAAAAAACCCCATCCCGGGAAGAACAAGAAGTTAATCTTCATGTTATTTTTGAAATGTTGCAGGCACAACAGTTGGCCATCGCTCAGTTACAAAGCCATCGGAAGACTTCCAGCACAGCAGCGCCGGAAACAGCTCCCCCCGCCGAGCAAGTACCCGAGAGATCAAGCAGTAACAGATCGGTAGCCAACCCTGCCATAGCAAAGATGCTGGAGGATCTCACCAAAAGGATAGAGTCAGGTGAGAAAATGATTGCAGCCAATGATAAAAAGGTCGAGACCTACAACTCTAGGGTCGATCAGATCTCGGGTGCACCCCCAGTCCTCAAGAGCATGGATTCAAATAAGTTCATACAGAGGCCTTTCCCCGAGGAAGCGGCTCCAAAGCCCATTCTAAATAATTTCAGAATGCCGGAACTCCCTAAGTACAATGGTACTACCGACCCTAATGAGCACGTTACTACCTACACTTGCGCGGTAAAAGGCAACGATATAAAGAACGACGAGATCGAGTCCGTATTGCTGAAAAAATTTAGAGAAACACTTTCGAAGGGGGCCATGATGTGGTATCACAACTTGGCTCCCAATTCCATAAATTCATTCGCCATGTTAGCAGACTACTTCGTAAAGGCACATATCGGAGCCATCAAGGTAGAAACAAGGAAGTCTGACATTTTCAAAATCAAGCAAAGGGAGAACGAGATGCTGCGCGAATTCGTGTCCCGCTTTCAGATGGAATGAATGGAGATACCGCCAGTCTCTGACGACAGGGTAGTGTAGGCCTTCATCCAAGGCCTGAAGGAACAAAGCTCGGTGGCTTCAAAATAGCTGAAACAGAACCTGATCGAGTATCCGGCCGTGACTTGGTCGGACGTCCACAACCGATATTAGTCAAAGATCAGAGCCGAGGACGACCAGTTGAGAGCCCCTTCGGTCTCAGTATACCCGAGCAGACTCTTGGCGAAAGAGCCAAGATCGGATAAAGAGAGGAACCCACCGTACCCCGATGACAAGAGAAACTTTACAAAGCGCAATCCACCACGCAATGAACAATTGATAAACCAAGGACAGAACCCTCGGGGACCCCCAACAGAAATGGCTTCGACGGGTACGTGGGGCCAACATGGGCACCCCACCTGTTAGAGTACAACTTTAACGTTGATGTGTCGAACATTGTGTTCACCATTAGCAAAATCAGAGATGCCAAATAGCCTAGACCAGTACACTCGGATCCTTCCCAAAGGAACTACAATTTGATTTGCGAGTTCCACAACTCGCACGGGCATCGAACCGAGGACTACAGGCAACTCCAAGAGGAAGTGGCCCGACTGCTCGATAACAGGCACTTTTGGGAATTTCTCCACAACGGCTAAAAATCAATCCTGAGAAAGAGAAACGGCCAAAGGGAACAAAGCAGACGAGCCCCAACACGTCATCCACACAATTTTTTGATGATCGCCCCAGATGCATTCAAATAGAGGATCACATAGAAACCACCAAACAGACGCCAGAACTCGAAAGCACCGGCGCCACCAAGGTATAATCACCTCTCCCTCTTTCTATCTTCTACTTCACGATAACTCTTGCGCAGGCTAGCGACCAATGCAGTCGGAGCACTGCCCTGGCCCAAAGAACCTGGGGTTCCAAAGCATCTGTTGCACTCTTTTCCTCTGATCGGTTTTTTATCCCAAAACGGGTTTTTACCAGCAGAGGTTTTTAACGAGTCAACGTCCACTCACTTCCCAAGAAGGATTCAAAGAGCCTACAAGACTTCCTTTGCAATCAGCCTCGCCCCGGGAAAATGACGAACTAGGCTCCAATAGGAAATGACGTACCAGACCAAATGGTCCAAGGAGCCGCGCCCAAGCGAGCCGAGCTCACAACAACGAAGCAGCATGTATTTATGCCAAGCAATAAAAGAATATCTTTTAGCATCTCATACTCCAAAAATGGAAATCTTAGTAAACGCTCGACAGGGATCCCTCCACCGAATGCGTCCCGAAATACTCGAAGGCTTAGCGTCAATAATTTGGCACCCGCACGACCCTAGGATCGGAACTCCGGGCTCATAAAGCCCCAAAAAGGTAACTCCGATCTCACGAGTAACAGCCTTTGAGCCGAAGAAAACTTGATGACTCGGATACTATCGTCAATTGCCTTACACTAGAAAACCCAAGGCCGTAAGGCCTCGAGCGGGCAGACTCAGTATAACCAGATCTATTCTACATAGCAACAAAAACTATAAGACCTCAACAGGCATGACAAACTATAAGACCTCAACAGGCATGACAAACTGTAAGACCTCAACAGGCGTGAAATATTTGTAAGACCTTACTATAAACATAAAATTCAAAATCCCGAAGTTTAGACTATACGTCGCATTTGTAAGGATCCCGAAAGGGCATACACTCGGTGTAGACGCCTAAGCTACCATACGATATCAAAAATGGCTCCGGCCAAACACACATGACTACAGTCAAAACTGCTGATCCATCCAAATCAACGCGGCTCGGGGATGCCCGACCGTCGCTAAACAAAATTGCAAGCCACTACTTCAAATATAATTTGGAAAGAATCGGTTAAAATAGGCTTCCCTCAACAGGAAAACGAGTTTCGACCATGTCAGATCCAAAACACAAGGCTTCAAGCTACTCAGTCTACGAGCTAAGAACCTTTAGAGGTGCTCAAACATCACCGATATTGACTTGAAATCGAGGTTCTTCCAGAACCGACGACGGGTCAGGCAAAATCATTTCAAAAAAGACCTTATTGAGGGGAAAACAAAGCTTACAAAATGCCCATGGGCAAAAGCAAAAGAGCCATTGTCGCCAGCCAAACGAGCATCTGGGCCACACATTAAAAGGTCGCAACAACCAGCAACGTAAAAGCCACTGTCGCCAACTTGAAAAATTGAAAACTTGAGGATTAAAATGAGCTCGAGTCATAACCCGATTTGCAGAACGGATCCAAAATAGTTAACTATACATGCCTAAGGGCCACATACATAAAAAGGTCACTCCGACCCAGGGCGTAAGAGCCTTTATCGCCAGCCCATGCAAACGTAAAACTCGAGGGTAAACTGAATTCAAGTCGGATCCCGACTCGGAGATTGAACCTGAAGACGCTTAAAATACGAAAGCTTAAGGGCAAAAAAAGAAGAAAAAATAAAAGCTGCTATCGCCGGCCTGATAAACATCGGGGCCATATTACAGGTTCGGAGGTTTTTTGCCAATTCCAAGGCTGAAATGACCCGATTGAAGTCCCGATGAACAAAAGTGCAGAAGGTGCAGATTGCGGGGTTCCCCCTCTTATTTTTACATACTGGCGGTGGAGCACAATCTCAACTTACGACATATAATAAAAGCTATATGAATAACAAAGAAGGCAGGGAATAGACGTTCCCCCTTTTTTCTGGTAACTATGGTCCGGTGGTCTCCTCCTCATCGTCCTTAGCATCGAACATAAGGAACTTGGCATCATACTCCTATCCTTTGGCTTGCTCGATCTCCCCCAAGAGATCGAAGCCCCTGGTATAAATCTCCTCGAGGATTTCCCTCCGGGATCTGCACCTCACATACTCTTTGCTACTGTTTGCGCGATTGAGGGTCTTCTTCAGCTCAGCTTTAGCAGCTGTAGCGCTTCTTGAATAAGCCGACATCTTCTGTCCCGCCCTGGTATTGTTCATCACAACCTCGACTTGGACATTCACCACCTCGGTTTTCGCCCTCGAAAGCTCGGATGATAGTCTTGCGATCATCTTCATTGAGCAGAATCATTCGCACGGGCGGTCTGAATTTGCACCTCAAGAGCGGAAACCCTAGCCTGAGCCCTCTCTTTGGCCACAAAATGGGCATTCACATGCACCTGCAACTCGGCGAATTCGCGTTTGGATTTGCCGACCTCGCCCTAGAGTTGTTCTAGCTCACCCGCCTTATCCTTCAATTGAAATAGCAAAACATCAAGGCGACAAGACAAAAAGGGAATGCAGGACAACATGAAATGTAGGGTACCTGTTTCTGCAAGAGGGCCTCCCAGGCCCAGGGCGGTCCACTCCCGGAGGGTTGTCGATCGACCGAATCGCTCCCCCTTAACCACTACGATGAAATTGCCTCAGTACAAGCCTTCTCGCATCCCAAAACATCTTTCCTTTTACCGGCGCTCCTTGATCCCGGGGCCACCAACATCTCCTCCTCCCCCGGAGGACACGGTTCCTCCTCAAAAAGAACTCCCGACACCTGCAATAGATAAATCAAATAAGCCAGCAAGAAGGATGCCACCTCTTAGGAGGCAGGATGCTGGGCACCTACCATGATGCTTTACTTCCAATCTCCCCTTTGACATATCTTGCCACCGGCGCCTATCGTAAATCGAGAAAATTGCCAGCTTACAAGACCATTCAGCTAAATCAAGGACCGCGCCGGGCGACCAATGAGTTGCTACAAATAAAAAATAGAAAGATATCATTACGGAGCCTGCCTCGGGTTGAGATAAAAGTAGTTCAAACGAAGCACTATGTGTAAAGTTCCATTTCTGAGGAAACGACAAAAATTCTCCAAGGATAACATCGGTCGTTTGGATTCGAACGAACCGATTCATCCATCCACGGTCCTCATCCTCCTCGCTGCCGATTATAAGAGCTCGGGTGGATCGACGCTGAAGAACAATCAGGCCCCGATAGCGCAACGGCCGGTACAACCTCACAAGGTAGCTAAGGGTAAATTCTATTCCGGCCTTGTTAGAAAAATATCTCATCAACTACACTATTCTCCAAAGAAAGGGATGAACCTGCGCCAACATTACTTTATACCTTCTAAGAAATCAAGCACGACCCGGTCCGGGGAACCCAACGCAAGAACATGAATATATACGCTCAAGAATCCCTCAACATATGTCATGACACTCTTCTCGGGGGAAGGCACTTGCAAAATCGCACCTTCCCCCCATCCGCATTCTTTTCTGACCATCTCGAGGTTTTTCTCCCTCACCGATGAAATAATCCTTGACACATGCTCTCGATGCCCCGGAACATTGGGAGGTTTCCCCGATGTGACAGCCCTCCTCGAGGCAGGGCACCCCGAGCCTTGCTCTCCCAACATCGGAGGTGAGCCACTGATACCGATCGAATATGGAGCACATGTGAGACTCACCACCATCTAATGATCAGGCGTCGAAGCAGCAGCCATGACTACGGCAGAATAGGGGGAAGAAGGTGAGGGTCCGGGCAAAAGTTTTGTGAAACACGGAAGTGGAAGGACTAGCACAAAGCGCCAAGCTCTGTAGGAGAGATAGTCTTATCGAGAACTACAAAATCGCTACTTAAGAGACAGATGAGCAAATATATAGGGGCAATGCGACAACTGCCCGCTTACCCAAAAGGGCCAATTATTTCTGGCTGCGCTAATGTCACCCTCTCCTAGGGAAGTGTACTGGCAAAATCACTCCAGCTCCCATATGACTCAGAAAACTGCAGGACCTTGGGAGACCCCCAACGTCATAAACATCGGTTCGAGAGGAGTTGTCGATTCAACCTCAAGACATGGCCAGTTTCAGGGCCCCGGTTTGCCCGTAGAGCAGGCCCCAAAGGGCCGACGCCGAAATGCGAAAGCAAAAAGGCAAGGAGAAGGGCTGACAGAATGAAAGCTCCTTTTTTACATTGACAAAAAGAAAAAATGTCTTTACACTGTCCATTTCCTGGGGGGTAGCATACAAAGCAAAAGGGAAGGCATACAAAAAAGACTCAGAGTCTACTCCTCGTCACTATTGTCTTCGCCCTTATTGGGGGCAATCAAAAGCACTAGCCTTTCCTCCACTACACGGGCCTCCTTAAAATCAGCTGACAGGTCGATGCCTCTGGCCTCGAGTTCCACTAGGGTTTCTCTCTTCGCCTCCGCCTTAGCATGCTCGATAGCTCAGATTAGTTTCTGCTCAGCTGCCATGGATATGTCATGAGCCATTATATGCGTTGTGGCTGCATCCTCCCGATAAGTAGCAACATCTTGTTCGGCCTTGGACTTAGCTGCGGCCAAAGCAGCAGTCTCCCTGCAAGTATCCGTGAGAAGATCCTGGGATGTCGCAAACTCCTCGGCCACTATTTCATTTCGCTCTCTCAACCTAGAGATCTCCGCATTCAACTGATTAATCTGCGAACCACTCTGCTCGACCAATGTGAGAAGGGCAGACCGATGAATATACGAATACGGAATGTATGTGGATACGGTATAAAAGGCCGGATACAAGCAAGGCACAATACCCGAGTAGCAAGATCAGCCTTCTCCCGGAGCGTCGTTTCCAAAGCATCCGGAAGTTCTTCTAACTCTTTATCTACCAGGGCAGAACGAGCCTTCGAATCCTGCAACTTCAACGTAACTTTCTTACACTCCTTCTCATGATAAGAAAGCTCTCGGGGAGCTGTAGGATGGCATGGCCATACATCTCCTTACACTGCGACATGATGGAAAGGTTAGAAAGATGAAGAATGATGCTCAAGAATGAAAGAAATGCATGAGAAATAATTATCACCTCCTGTATAGACTTCTCTGCCGCTTTAACGGTGCCAGGAATATCGAGATCAGCTCTGTCAATAACACCATAAAAAATGTTGGCAATAAAGTCTCCCCCTTTGAGAGGGGTCCCTGTTGTGGTGCCGATCATCCCGTGGGCATCCCGTAGTTCCCCAGACGAAACTGGAAAGCTTGAAATAAAGTCATTCAGGTCGCTGATTTCTCCAAGTGGCAACCCACATTCCTGGAAGGATCTGAGCCCTAATACATCAGTACCGACACCGACGGTCCCCCTGGCGGAAGCTGCACCGAATTCGGCTGCACAATTTAAAGATATATCAACATCCTCTTCAAGGACCCCCGGTCCACGAGCCAAATCAGAGCCAGCCGTTCCAGACTCAGCACCCTCCGACCGAGGCACCTGCGAGTCTCTCGTACTCGACCTCGTTCTCCTCCTCAGTGAGCTTCCATCATTGTCCTCTCCTTTGGTGTCAGGATTTGACTCCGATGTTAAAGCAGCAGTCCCAGCAGCGGCTCGATGCACGAGTGATCTGGTTCTCTTTGCCGTAGGACGGACAACAACTGTCGTGCTTTTCCTTTTCTTTCTTGTGTCGGGCTCCAAGGCCCCTACTTTACCATCAGGGGAGGCCTCATCTGCATATTCTTGCCAAGACCTGCACAGTAATCGTGATACGCTTTCGCTAAAGGCTCAGAAAGAAACACAAAATACGAAGCATAGGCGGTAAAGGAATCTCACCATGATTCTTGGCCACCCAGCACTTCTTAGCCAGGTCGGTCCAAGATCGAACGTGATATGGGAACTTTTCGCTCAACCACCCCAAAAAATCCGGAATCACCTCCGGGTGACAAGCGGCGGCTGCAGAAAGTACGAAGACATTATTATGTCAAAAAGAAGAGTAGTTGAAGAGCGGCTAAGGGGAAAGCTGCTTACGTCGGTCATTCCACCTCTCCGAAAAGGGCATCCTCTAGGCCGGGATGATATCCGAGGTCCTTAATCGGATAAACCTGCTCATCCATCCTCGATCCTTTCCTTTGTTGATATTCGTGAAAAAATATTTTTTGGACCGATGGCAGAGTCTGAATAAGCCTCGATACAATTGAGGGCTATACATCCCGATCAGATAATTAAGGATAAAGATCTACCCTCAACCCCTTCAGTGAAATGACGAAACATCAACACTATCCTCTAAAAAGAAGGGTAGATCTGACCAAGTGTCACTTGATATCAGTCGCAGAAATTAAGGATAACTTGTTCGATCTCTAGAGGAGGAGACTCAACAGATTTATCAGGACCCAGGGTGAATGGGTAGGTGTACATGTGAAGGAAGCCAGCCTTAAAGTCAGTTATATTATCGTTGGGACCAGGAATCTCTACCTCCGCTGCCTCGTTCCATCGGCATTACTTTCTCACCTTGCTAATATCGGTCACGACGCTAACGTACCGGGACACGTGCTTGCACCGGCCCAGTGTATATAAAGTAGTATCGACATCAAAATCCTCTGACGTGTCAAGGTCAGGTAGGGTACATTGTTCCAAAGAGGGAATCACTCTGGTTTCTTCCTTAGGTGATCGGTGTGACAGTGCAATGTTGTTCTATCGGGGAACCATCCTAGAGTTTCTAGCCATGTCAATGGTAAAAATCCTTTTATGAAAAGATGAAAGGGTGTCAAAAACAAAATTCTGACTCGTGGGCTTGTAATTGGGGTGAAAGTGAAAAGTGTCAAGCAACTGATGCATTTATAGGAATCACTGGGGAAGTTGAAAGGACGAGCCAATGGCAGTTCGTGGGTTTCTCGATTACTGTATATGATGGAGGCCTTGCAAAGTTCTCTAGAGCATGGCATTTAATGCTCATAGATGGTTGACGTCACATCAATGATGACCTCGAGACGACGGTTCAAAATCATTTCCTATTACTTCATTCTAGGAAACGCGGAGACTATCTGTATGCGCTAAAATTAGAGAGTTATATTTCTCGCCACTAAGGTGCACTCGGGGAGTTATTTTAGCATCTCGAGGCTGTAGGATTATGATCGAGCTCCCTCCCCCGAGGTTCGACGGTAACCCAACAAAGGTTCCGAAGATAGGGAATCCCCGAGGCGAGCAGACAAAATCAGTGGAATCCGGCACCCTGCCTAGCTTTCCCATCCCCATATCTTTACATTTAATGCGCTCTGTACTATATCACATTCCCTCTCTCTCTCTCTCTCTTCTTTCTAACTTGCTCATTCTTTCTGTCTCGAGACCACTTTAGCATTTATCGCTTTCTTACTTGTTCTTCATTTATTGCTTGGTCTTGGCCATAAGGAGCCTTGTTTTATCATATCTTAGCTGTTATTCAATTCCTGACTACCCTTGACACCTCGAACTCGAGCCAGATATCGACCCCGAGTCCCTCCATCGACTGGTCAAAATCCCGGATCGCAAGCCTCTCGGTTTGATTACTGCCCCGTTTTAGCTCGTATTTTATCGTTAAATTTCATATTCTTAGCATCATATGCTCTAACAACTAACTTGAAAGTAGATCACGTATTTTTAGAATCCCATTTACAAGTTTAATTATTGTTACCATTTTCACGGTAAACATGGATGTTCTGCAAGACTGCGCAGGCTGCTAGGTAACAAGTAAGTGTCTCACCTACTTGCTTAAATGAGAGCCCAAAAATGGGCCATTTAGGGTCGTCAAAAGAGGCCTTTTAAAGTCCTATTTTCTTCATATATTAGACTGAAAATAGGGCATAATAACCAGACATAAGCGCTGCAAAAATCCTCCCAAAACTTCTCCACAACCCTAATTGATTTTCTCTCCCTTTCAAGTTTTAATTGGAGGTAAAACCTAGAGTTAGAAGAACCAAGATAGGAGCTGAGTTATCCAACAAATAAGGTGAGTTTACTGCTATATTTCATCAATTTTTTCTGCTGTAAATTCATGGTAAGTCGTTCTATACTTGTAAGAACTCACGGGACGGTGATTGGAAGCTGCGAGTTCGAATTATTCACTTGTAGCAGACTGTTTTGTGTTGTTGTTGGGCTGCGTGTTTTACTACTTTTTTGTGGAGTTTTGAAGGAGGAAGGGTTTGGGAAAATACCATATAAATGTAGGGTGGTGGTCTGGTCGTTCGTCGTAACATTTTCGAGTCGTTTGACACTATTACGGTGGTCGTTTCGTGTATGAAGAGATTGGAGTGTGTTGGGCTGTTTTGTAGTATTTGATGGTGTTTATAAGGTTGGAAAATAATTTATATATGTTTTTATTATTGTTTTCTTGTGTTGTTGGTATTATCTTGAATTTGGAGGAAGTAAGATTATAGGGGAGATGCTGCCCGTTTTAATACAAAATAAGTTTGTCATTCGTTGTGCGATAATTGTATCGTTCGTAACTTAATGATAATATAATTATCATTATTGTGGATTAAGGTGCAAGGAGGCGAGTTCAACTAGGTGATTGAAAAGATTGTGATAAGGTATGTTAAAGCTAAACCTTTCCTTCATTTTGGCATGATCCAGTAACTAGATGTGTTTGATAATGAGACATAAAGAGAACTTCATATTCCTGAATTTATGTACATTTTTCTAGTCTCATAAGTTACAGCATTCTCCCTTATCGGGACTTCATATTAAGTTTAGTTTTGTCTTTTGTCAGCCAAGAGAGCAGACAGTCTATATATATACAGAATTTTTACATTATTTTTACTACCATCGAGCTATAATCGATGGGCAGACCCCTATTGGGCAACCTCAGATCAGATTGTAAGTTATATACCGAGCCTATTGCGGTTGAGCGCCTATGAGCAAGCCTAAAATTACCGAGATATAGAGCCTAGTATGGCCGAGTGCCTATGAGCGAGCCTCCTACGATAGAGCAGTTACATATACCGAGCCTTATAAGGCTGGACAACTATTTTACTTACTATATTGAAAGAGTTTAGTCAGTATCGAAAGGTAAGCATATCTTCATATTATCTTTGACTCCTAGTTACTTTCAGTTATTATATTATCAGTTCAGTTTCAGCTTTCAGTTATTCTGTCTCCTTACATACTCAGTATATTATTTCGTACTGACGTCCCTTTTACCCGGGACGCTACATTTCATTCCTGCAGGTCCTGATTGACAGTTGGACAGACCCTCTAGTGGACAGAGTCTAACATCAGCTTGGTTGGTAAGCTCCACTTCCTCGGAGTTACCAGGTCTAGACCTTGGAGTCTATTTTATATATACATGTTTAATGGGTAGGTCGAGGCCTTGTCCCGACCGTGATACAGTTCAACTATTGCTAGAGGCTTGTAGACGAGTCCTACATATTTTTATATCATTAGATGTTCATGGCGACTTCATCGGCCTGCACAGTTTTATATATATATATATATATATATATATATATATATATATATATATATATATATATATATATCAGTTTTTGGGTATGTTTGCCCCCAGATGAGAGAACTGGGAGGTGCAAACGATTCAGTTGCCTCATCGGCCTAAGTTGAGGATTACCCCTCTAGAGTTCACATTTACAGAGTGGTACGCTCGGGTCGAGTACGGCACCAGGTGCCTCCACGCCTCTTCAAGTTTGGGGCGTGACAAACTTGGTATCAAAGCAGTTCTATCCTAGGGAGTCTGCAAACCGTGTCTAGTAGAGCCTTATTTATAGATGTGTTGTGCCCACATTATATCAATAGGAAGTTACAAGGTATTTAGAAGTATGTTACCCTTCTTTCAAATCCACTTCGTGTTATAGAGCAGAGTCATAAGAGATCAAGCGAAGACTTATGTTTTCTATTGATATAGAGATTCTTTCAATTAGAAATTTTTTTGCTAGCCAGAGGGCTAATACAACAGCAGGTAAGGTCATTTGTAGAGAGAGTATTCTTGACGACATGGCCCTGTTTGACCTTATTAGATCGTGCATAACAGATGTGCGAATTTTCCACTAACCCAAGATAGAAATATCTAACATACCCCGTAAACAGCAGGCCATGGGAGTATCAGAAGGTAAAAGTATAAGTTTCAACAAGTAATAAAAGTAAGGTGAAAAAGGGTGCGAGGTACCTAGTTAATGAAGATTATCCGAATTTCCACGTCAGGCAGAGAAATAAAAGGATTCTAAGTTACCTTCAACAAAAATAGAGGTATGTACAATTGGCCACACCCATCTCAGTTATACCTTATGGGAGCTAACATATATAGTTTAAGAGAAAGATGGGATATCAAGATCCAGCTTGGGTTAGAGTAACCCAAGATGGTGGATTGAGCCAGGTGAGCCAAAGGTGAAACAATGCTTTGTTGAAGTTTTCAGAATAATGCGATAGACAGAAGTATTAGCAGGATAATGAGAAGAGAGTAAATGAAACATTATGAGTAAAGTGTGATAAATGGGTGATAACGGTAAATCAAACAATGGTAGGATGATAGAGTCTATGGTCAAGTGAAGGAAAAGACAAGAGATAACAGTCTTTGAGACTATAAAAGAGTATATTCTATAAAGTCATATCCTTATTTCGAGAAATGAGTTGGTGACTCTAACATGATTACTAGAAAGCTAAGTTAGACCCCTGAAGTAATAGAAATCAACATAGGCTAGTAAACAAGAAAAAAAAATCGAACATGATTTAAGGACCAGAGGATTCAATAATAGTCGACATCGTGAGATCTTCATAGACCATGTTCCAACAAATATAGAATGGACGACGGAAGAATAACCTTTAAAGGTCATTTAGGAAGACGCTTCCCTAAAGTAAGCAATGTGATCAAAAGTTATGCTTAAGGGACTAAGTGTGCCAGTTACAATAGGTGTCACCCTCACACGTAAGGAATTAAGTTATCCCTAGTAGAGAAGGGTTACCTCAAGGCGAGTAAGAGTCAGTGAAGACGTGAAAAGAAGCCAAAGATGAAGAAGTAAACCATATATAGGTAAATCTTCATAGCATGAAATACTAGTACTCCCCTAAATAGGGGATGACGGTATGATATGGTAGTAAGCCGGATTTTATAGTTCATGTAACTATGGAATAGTAAAGAAAAAATGCAGTAAAAAGGCGAAAGGAATGAGATTGTATTTATTCAGATCTAATAGATATATTACGACTCCAGAACATTATTCAAGCATGATGTCAGGAGAGGCAGTAAGGGTTCCCACACCAGATGTTATTGATAAATAGGTGCGAATGAATATTTGATACATTAGGAACCAGTGCAAAAGGTAAGTTAAGACAAAAGACATAACCCAAGAGAGGTTACAGAGAATATAAATATGATCATGGACTGACGAGTAGTTAGTATTGATTCAGAAAGAGCTTGGTTATGGCTAGACAAGAGGTCTAAGATAAATCAGTAGATCATGCAAGATAAAAGTAGTGAAACCCAATATAGGAAATTCAGTCTCTCATCCATGCCATCGTAATCCTTGAGAAATATCCAGATAGGAGTTGGGTAGTAAAAGGTACAATATAAGTGTTACGAAAATAAAAGAGAGTTCCACTAGGGAGACAACTAAAATTTCAATTCAGAAGCAAACCTACGAGCACAAGGGTGCGGAGGTAAGTAAGTAAGGATAATGAGAGGCGAGTAAGAACATCAGAAATTCTGTAGGGTATACAATGTAGTAAGCTCGCAGCTTTACAAAAGTCAGAGGGCCTTCCTTAAGTGCTGCAACGAAACTAGATGAGGAAATAAGCAACAAGGATTCAACATAAGCATAGTGACCTAAGGAAATAGTGGTCTTGTAACAACAGTTTCACTACAACATCGTATGCACTTTATAAGAAAGTGGTACCTATTGTGACTAAGGAACGAGAAGTAAATTCCAAATTAATATTCGATATCATATGAGTTGCACAAATTCCTATATATGTGGGCACTAAGATAAACCAAGTATTCATGCAATAAGAGGTAGAACGACCAAGAAAAATAGTTGCTCACTTTTAACGAAAGCTGAGAAGGCACAAGAGGAATCATTCGATCTATGAACCATAGTTAGTTACGTTATGAACACACTTAAGATTTCGGAGTGTTATCCATGCATCATATATGTTGGCAATGATACAACTATAGGATACTCCAGTATAAGTTAAAATAAAGAATTGAGTCAACATCGCAAACAAAAACTTGAATTGCTAAAAGATTATATCATAGATGTTCCATAGCGTCCACGAGGGGCTAAAGTTATAACTAATACCTTGAGCCACAGATAAGAAGATAGTGTAAGCCTACTTAAAGGCCGAGATAGAAGAGGAAACTAAAGAGTTATATCAACTAAGTAAATCAGGAGTCTGATTACTAGACCAATATAATTATAGAAATCATGATTGAGAACATTACATAATCACCCTTAATATGAGATGTACAAAAGAAATAGTACAATAGTCATATTCTATAATGGCTATACGATAAATCTAGTTAGAAGAATACTAGCCTTATAATAAGTTAGTATGCAGCTCCCACCGGATTGTGTATGCACCATAGGTGCAAATATTATAGTAGGGTTTCAAGTTGTGGATGTGAATTCCACCTATGTGGAAGGGAGGTTATGAAAGAGACAGAATATATGTTGCGGGATCTAAACGTAAGTAAGGTAAAGGTAACGAAGGTACGGGGTACTCAAGTGCAGAAGCTTGGTAATAGTCCAGACTTAAGATAGAGGGTTAGAAACATCGTGGTTTAGTATCCATAAATGATAGTTGTGTCATAACTATAATATCTTCCACCCTATGGTTTCCATGTACTGGTAGGTCTAGTTAAGAGAGTATAGAAGAGCTTGAGATAGCGTGATGTTTTGCTTGAGGTTCCATAATAACATAAGGAAATGTATGGTTCCAGAAAGTGAAAAGAAGGTTGTGAGTACCATAAATAGATATGTGTAGGTCGCAAGCTAAAGTATGGTAGAGCAACAAGGTTTTAGGTGGATAGGAGTAAGGATAAGAAAAGGTGAGTGAGAAGGTGACGAGAATAGGTAAGTCCTCAGGAGAAACCCATCACAACAAGAGAGATGATGGTTTCCATAAGTTATAAAAAGCTCAGTATAGCATGAGTGAATTCAGAGGAGTTTAAGACTAGGAGAATCTAGAAGAGAATGGATTTCATGAATTGCAAAGGATTATAATACCCCTAAAAGATGAATCATGTTGGGATTCTATGAAATACGGTTATTGAAGTATAGTATCACCCCTAAGTGGATCAAGCAAATCACTTAATGTTCACCGATGAGACGTGAGCCCTAGTGACAATGTATTACGTAAGAGGTTTCAAGTTATGAGTGGTAGATTAAGATAAACATTAAGATGAATCAACGATGGATGGATAAGAGTTAACAAGTATGAGAGGAGATTATGTTGTCATTCTTAAGATGAACAATAATGAGGAAGTACTAAAGGACTTAGATTTATACATATAGGTTAAGCTATGAGAGAGTAACCTATATTTAGGTAGCAAACTTCAGTAATAATAAACTAAAGTAAGTGTTATGGTATAGATGACCTACCTAGATAGTAAATTCATAAATAGATAACTGAGGCTATGAAACAAAAGATAGCTATAGTCGTAAGTTCGACAAAGTACCACGCGAAGGACTTCAGTACACCTACAGATGCCTAGATGGACAACTTGTCATAGTTCTCTATATATTTACAAAGGTGGCCTAGAGATTAGCTAAAAGCTCGAGTAAACATGAGATAAGAGTTTCATAGGTCTCTGTACAAGGACATAGTCGTACAGGCTGCAAGACAGAAGGTAGCAATAATTACGAGATCAGAAGAGCTCCGACCACAAGTCGTGGTGTGAGAAAGAGGCCTAAAGGGGGGAATGCCCTGTCCTTTAGATTTGTTCTTAGAGCTGTGGCCTAGAGGGAAAGGAAAGTATTAAGAATGAAACTGATAAGTGCATTAGTCAACATTCGAGGATGAATGTTCCAAAGGGGGAAATGATATTACACCCCATGTTTTCGTACGTGAGAGTACGTCGTAAGTCAATTGATATAAGCTCACAAATGAGATAATATTTGAAATAATACAAAGTAATTTAATCATGTTACCTCTGAGGTTATAAATGTTGAGGATCATGAACAACAAGTACAAAGAGGGTTCAAAAGCTAAGGAATTGAAGAAAACAATGTTTCGTCGAAAGTCGACAAGTTGGGAATGTTATAACATGTAATTTTGGGGTGAGACTAGGGTGCTTAACATGATAATGAGGTTATTTTATAAATTAGATTAGTCGTATGATACTCATGTGTTATGTTTTGAAGTCAAGAGAGATGTGAAACAAAAATCGATGAAAGTCATCACAAGTTACATTCATAAGTTTTACTGAAACTTTGGGTCAAATGTAACTGCGATTTTCTCCCTATATACTTAAAGTTATGGGGTGTTCCAACAATAAAATTGAATATCTATGAGTCTAATTTATAACTCATTAAACTATATTTCATTACAGCATCGGAGTAGAGAGATATGGACGTTTTTGCAAGACGACACATGCTGCTAGGTGACAAGTAGGTGAGACACCTACTTGCTTAAATGAAAGCCCAAAAATCGGCCATTTTGGGTTGTCCAAAGAGGCATTTTAAAGGCATATTTTCTTTATATATTATAATTAAAATAGGTCATAATAAACAGACATAAGCTCTACAAAAATCCTCCCAAAAATTCCCCACAAATCCTAATTGATTTTCTCTCCCTTTCAAGTTTTAATTGGAGGTAAAACCTAGAGTTTGAAGAACCAAGATAGGGGCTGAGTTATCCAACAAATAAGGTGAGTTTACTGCTCTATTTCATCCATTTTTTCTACTGTAAATTCATGGTAAGTCGTTCTATACTTGTAAGAACTCACGAGACAGTGATCGGAAGCCGTGAGTTCGAGTTATTCACTTGTAGCGGACTATTTTGTGTTGCTGTTGGGTTGTGTGTTTTACTATTTTTGTGTGAAGGGTATGAATAAACACCATATAATTGTAAGGTGGTGGTCTGGTCGTTCGTCGTAACATTTCCAAGTCGTTTGACACTATTACAGTGGTCATTTCGTGTATGAAGAGATTGGAGTGTTGGGCTATTTTGTAGTATTTGATGGTGTATATAAGGTTGTAAAATAATTAATATATGTTATTATTGTTGTGTTCTTGTGTTGTTGGTATTATCTTGAATTTGGAGGAAGTAAGGATTATAGGGGAGATGATGTCCGTTTTAATAAAAAATAAGCTTGTCGTTCGTTGTTCGATAATTGTAACTTTTATAACTTAATGATAGTATTATTATCATTATTGTAGATTAAGGTGAGAGGAGGCGAGTTCAACTAGGTGATTGAAAAGATTGTGATAAGGTATGTTAAAGCTAAACCTTTCCTTCATTTTGGCATGATCCAGTAAATACATGTGTTTGATAACGAGACATAAAGAAAAGTTCATATTCCTGAATTTATGTATATTTTTCTAGTCTCATAAGTTATAGCATTCTCCCTTATCGGGACTTCATATTCAGTTTAGTTTTGTCTTCTGTCAGCCAAGAGATCAGAGAATCTATATATATATAGTATTACAGTATTTTCACCACCATCATGCTATAATCGATGGGCAGGCCCCTATTAGGCAACCTCTGATCAGATGGTGAGTTATATACCGAGCCTATTGTGGCCGAGCACCTATGAGCAAGCCCAGAATGGCTGAGATACAAAGCCTAGTATAGCCGAGCGCCTATGAGCGAACCTACTATGGTAGAGCTGTTATATATACCGAGCCTTATAAGGCCGAATATCTATTTTACTTACTATATTGAGAGAGTTGAGTCAGTATCGACAGGTAAGCATATCTTCAAATTATCTTTGACTCCTAATTACTTTTAGTTATTATATTATCAGTTCAGTTTCAGCTTTCAGTTATTCTGTTGCCTTACATACTCGACACATTATTTTGTACTGACGTCCCTTTTGCCGGGGATGCTGCATTTCATGCCTGTAGGTCCTGATTGACAATTGGATAGACCCTCCAGTGGACAGAGTCTTACATCAACTTGGTTGGTAAGCTCCACTTCCTCAGAGTTACCAGGTCTAGACCTTGTAGTCTATTTTATATATACATGTTTGATGGGTAGGTCGAGACCCTGTCCCAACCATGATACAGTTCAGCTATCGCTAGAGGCTTGTAGACGAGTCCTGCATATATTTATATCATTAGATATTCATGGTGGCTTCATCGTCCTACACATTTATATATATATATAAGTTTTTTGGTATGTTTACCTCCTAGATGAGAGAGACGTTATTTTCAGACGATTCAGAATATGGCCTTATCGGCCTAAGTTGAGGGTTACCTCTCCAGAGTTCATAGTTACAGAGTGGTACACTCAGAACGAGTATAGCAGCGAGTGCTAGCCACGCCTCTTTAAGTTCTGGGCGTGACATGGTAATTGGGTTTTGGTCCAAATTTTGGGTTTTGACCAAGCGAGCCCGGGGTCAGTTTTTAACTTTTTGGGGAAAATGTTGGGAAACCTATAATTATGCATTTGAGTTGATTTTTAGGAATAATTGATGTTGTTAAGTTAATTATGACTAGATAAGATTGGATTGGAGGTGGAATCGAGAGGTAACGTGGTAATTGAGCTTTGAATTGCCCGTTGGATTGAGGTAAGTGTTTGGTCTGACCTTGACTCGAGGGATTAGGGATCCCCAACTTAGTTGCTATATGAAATTCCATGTGTGTGGCATATAGGTGTGGTGACGAGTACCTATACGCTGCCAAATTATCTGTTTAGCCTGTTCCCTTCCCCGTTCCTAGTATATTGTCTTCCTGTCTTAACTGCTACTTTCTTATTGATGCTTCTTATGTCTAGTTTCTTCTAGTTAAATGTTGTTTTTCTCTATTAAAGGTATTAATTGTTCCATAGTTTCATTATATTACATCATTGCTTTAAGTTGGTTTATTGGTGCTTCAAGGTACACTTTGGTTGGTCTCGCTGTGTAGTATTAACTGATGAAGTTTCATAATTGTATAGATTTCCCGTTGTTTTGGTTTGAGGTATAAATGTTGTGGAGGGTTTTGAGCTAAGTTGTGAAATACTTGTTTTTATTTTATGATTGGTACTGATATGGTGGGATCGGGTTGCATGCCTCAACATGAGAAATAAGGGTGAAATGTGATTGTCTGGTGGGATCGGGTTGCACGCTGCAACAAGGAGTAATAAGGGTGGACAGGTGGGATCGGGTTGCACGCCGCAATAGGAGGAATAAGGGTGATATATTGAGGAGTAATAATAGTGGACAGGTGGGATCGGGTTGCACTCCACAACAAGGAGTAATAAGGGTGAATGTTCATATTGTTACTTGTTATATGGTGGGATCGAGATGTGGGCCGCATCATTTTGTTGATTATTCATTCTTCCTCTATTGTGATTTTTAATCCGTAGTATTGAAACTCTCTTAAGGATTGGTTATATCTGAGCACTGGCAAATTATTTGGTTTCCGTATTTATTTGCTGCAAGTTACTGTTCCATTTCATTCTGTATTTCCTTTTTTGCTTTATTATATGCTGTTATAGGTTATATTATATATGCCCCGCCATAGCATCGTCACTACCTCATCTAGGTTAGGCTCGGCACTTACCAGTACATGGGATCGGTTGTACTGATACTGCACTCTGCACTTTCTGTGCAAAATTTGGAGCTGGTAGTGGCTGATCAAGAGGTCGGTTGTTGATACTTCATTCAGGAGAGCCAAGGTAGTCCTACTGGTGTCTGCAGGCCCTAGCTCCCCCTCCTATGTTTCCCTTATTTCGTTTTATTTCTTTTCGAGACAGATGTATTTTCGTCTTTCAAACCCGTACTTATAGTTATTCATAAAATGTTTATGAGTTGTGACACCAGTTTCTGGGTGGAATCTGTTCAGTTTTGTTAATAGTATAAGGATAATTAGTTAAATACGTGCTTCCACTTTTATTTCTGTTTAAATTATCTTTTTTTAATATTAACTATGAAAATTCTAGGAAAAAAGATGATTATAACTCTAATGTTGGCTTACCTAGCGAGTGTGATGTTAGGCGCCATCACGGTTGCGACGGTGGAAAATTGGGGTCGTGACAAGTTGGTATAAGAGCACTAGGTTGCGTAGGTATCACTATTCATGAACAAGCTTAGTAGAGTCTGAGGGATTGGTACGGAGACGTCTATGCTTATCCGCCAGAGGCTACAGAGTTAGGAACAATTTCACTTCTATTCTTCTCTGTCGTGCGAATTGATCTATCAATGCTAATTGAACTCTCTACACTGTTCCTTCGTAGATGGTGAGAATGCATACCACTTCATCAGCTGATCAGTAGCCCGAGCCCCTAGTGGAAGCTCCTACGAGGGGCAGAGGACGAGGCTGAGGCCGTGCTGGAAGCCGAGGTAGGGGAATGGCTCAGCCTAGAGTTCGAGCAGCAGCACCAGCTTTGAAGCCTCAGGTAGAGTTTGATGAGGAGGCTCCGGCCCAGGTTGTTCCAGCAGGGCCAACTCAGGTTCCATAGGGGTTCATAGCTACCCCGGTACTTCAGGATGCCCTAGTCTATCTAATGGGCCTCATAGAGAGTCACCCAGGCAGGCGTACTTCCTCTAGAACCAGCCGTTTCTCAGGCTGAGGGAGGAATACAGACTCCCGCTACCCACACTCCGGAGCAGATAGCTCCTCAGTTTCAGACTCCAGCAGCTCAGCCAGTTGGGGTACTTCCGCCGAGTGTTGTAGTATAGACCAGCGATGCATCAGCTATGTCTTTTGAGGCCTTGTGGAGATTGGACATGTTTACCAAGCTCTTCACCACTACCTATGGCAGTACATCTTTAGAGGATCCCCAGTACTATTTAGACAGTTATCACGATGTATTACGGAACATGGGGATAGTGGAGACCAATGGGGTCGACTTTGATGCTTTTCGTCTATCAGGTTCTGCCATGAAATGGTGGAGGAATTATTGTTTGGCCAGATCAGTTGGGTCACCAACTCTCACTTGGGACCAGTTCTCTATGATATATTTGGAGAAGTATCTTTCTATCACTCAGAGAGAGGACTATCGGAGGCAGTTCGAGGGCCTTCAGCAGGGTTCTATGATTATCATTCAGTACGAGACCAAATTTGTTGATTTGGCCCGTCATGCTCTTCTTATGCTTCCTACCGAGAGAGAGAGAGAGAAAGGGTGAGGAGGTTTATTAAGGTACTTACTTAGCCTATTAGATTGCATATGGCTAAGGAGTCAGAGAGTAAGATTTCTTTCCAGGATGCAGCCAATGTGGCCGGATGAGTTGAGATGGTTCTATCATAAGGGAGTGGTTAGGGGTCTGACAAGAGGCCGCGTCACTTCGGTGGATTTAGTGGGGCTTCATCTGGAGGCCGGGGTACTTTTAGTATGGTCCATCCTCCCAGGTCATTTCATTAAGCACTTCAGACATCCCATGGAGCTTTAGGGGGTCGTGGTCTTTATGTACCTCCTTTAGGGCAGCCAACTTATAGTGCACCACCAGTTCCTATCAGAGCACCTCCTCTTCAGAGTTACTATCGTGGTCAGTCGGATTGTCAGGGTCATCCGTAGTATCAGGATGGATGTTTTGAGTGTGAGGAGTATGGGCATATCCGTAGGACCTGTCCGAGATTGGTAGGTGCTCAGCCACAACAGTAGGGTTCTCGTGCCATGATCCCGCCACCGCTCGCTCACCCAGTTAGAGGTTGGGGTCACAGGAGCCCGAGGTAGGGGTCAGCCTGTTAGAGGTAGAGGTTAGGCCTTTAGATGTAGAGGCCAGCTAGTAGGAGGTCGTCCTAGAGATATAGTTCAGAGTGGTGGGGCCCAGCCCCGATGTTATGCTTTCCCAGCCAAGCTTGACGCTGAGTCCTCCGATGCTGTTATCACATGTATTGTTTCGATTTGCAGTAGAGATGCTTCAGTTCTATTTGATCTAGGGTCTACTTACTCCTATGTGTCTTTTTATTTTGCTTCCTCTTTGGTTGTTCCTCTTGAATCTTTGAGTGCTCTCGTATATATGTCCACATTAGGGGGGGATTCTATTGTTATAGATCATGTCTATCACTTGTGTGGTTGTTATTGGGAGTCTTGAGACTAGCGTAGATCTTATACTTCTCGATATAGTTGATTTAGATGTCATTTTGGGGATGAATTGGCTGTCACCTTATCATGCTATATTAGATTGTCTCGCCAAGACTGTGACCTTAGCATTGTCGGGGTTGCCTTTATTGGAGTGGAGCGGGACTCCTGTTCATACTACTAGCATGGTTATCTCTTATATAAACGCTCGACCTATGGTTAAGAAGGGATGTTTGGCTTATTTGGCTTATGTTCGTGATTCTAGTGCGGAGGTTCCTTCCATGAATTCTGTAACAGTTCTTTGGGAGTTCCTAGAGGTTTTTCCTATAGACCTACCAGGGATGCCACCTGATAGGGATATCAACTTTTGCATTGATCTGTCTTAGGGCACTCCGCCCATTTCTCTCCCGCCATATCGTATGGCCCTGCTAGAGTTGAAGGAGTTGAAGGAGCAGTTGCAAGACTTGCTTGATAAAGGGCTTTATAAGACCTAGTGTCTCGCCTTGGGATTCGCCGGTGTTGTTTGTGAAGAAGAAGGATGGGTCGATGAGGATATGCATAGACTATCGGCAGTTGAACAAGGTCACCATCAAGAACAAGTATCCATTGCTGAGGATTGATGATTTATTTGATTAGCTTCAGGGTACCAAAGTGTATTCGAAGATTGATTTGAGATTTAGCTACCATCAGTTGAGGATTAAAGCATTTGATGTCCCTAAGACAACTTTTCAGACTTGGTACGGGCATTATAAGTTTCTAGTGATGTCATTTGGGTTGAAAAATGCCCTAGAAACATTTATGGATTTGATAAACTGGGTGTTCAAGACCTATCTGGATTCCTTCGTGATTGTTTTTATTGATGATATCTTGATCTACTCTCGCAGCCGCGAGGAGTATAAACAGCATCTTCAGATCGTTCTTCAAACTCTGAGAGACAGCCAGTTATATGCTATATTTTTGAAGTGTGAGTTTTAGTTGAGTTTAGTTGCTTTCTTGGGTCACGTTGTATCAGTAGAGGGTATTCAGGTGGATCCTAAGAAGATTGAGGCAGTCAAGGACTGGCCTAAACCCACATCAGCTACATTGATCTAGAGTTTTTTGGGTTTGGCGGGTTATTACTGTCAGTTTGTGGAGGGGTTTTCATCTATAGCAGCCCCGATGAACAGGTTGACCTAGAAGGGTGCCCCATTTAGGTGGTCGGACGAGTGTGAGACGAGCTTTCAGAAGCTCAAGACAGTTTTGACTATGGCGCCGGTGTTGGCGTTGCCCACAAGTTAAGAGCACTATACAGTATATTGTGATGCATCTCGTATTGGGCTTGGTGTGGTATTGATGCAGAATGGCAAGGTTATTGCATATGCTTCATAGCAGTTGAAGATTCACGAGAAGAATTATCCAGTTCATAACTTAGAGCTAGCCACCATTGTTCAAGCGCTGAAGATTTGGAGGCATTACTTATATGGCATGTTATGTGAGCTGTTCACGAATCATAAGAGTTTGAAATATTTGTTCAAGCAGAAAGAGCTCAATTTGAGGCAGCGAAGGTGGTTGGAGCTATTGAAAGACTATGATATCACCATCTTGTATCATCCTGGGAAGGCCAATGTGGTGGCCGATGCTTTGAGTAAAAAGTCAACTAGTATGGACAGCCTTGCGTACATTCCAATCGGTGAGAGACCGCTTGCATTAGATGTTCAGGCTTTGGACAATTAGTTCGTGAAGTTGGATGTTTCTAAGCCCAGTTATGTTTTAGCTTGCACAGTCACTCGGTTTTCCTTGTTTGAGCGTATCAGGGAACAATAATATGATGACCCTCATTTGCTTGTCTTTAGGGACATAGTGTGCCACAATGGTGCCAAGCAGGTTACGATTGGAGATGATAGAGTTTTGAGGATGCAGGGTCGTGTTTGTGTGCCTCATGTGGATGGACTTCATGAGTTGATTCTAGAGGAGGCCCATAGTTCCCGATATTCTATTCACTCAGGCACCGCTAAGATGTATTAGGACTTGCGGTAGCATTACTGGTGGATGAGGATGAATAAGGATATTATTGCATTTGTAGCTCGGTGTTTGAATTGTCAGCAGGTAAAGTACGAGCATTAGAGACCTGGTGGTTTGCTTCGGAAGATTGAGATTCCTGAGTGAAAGTGGGAGCGTATCACTATGGATTTCATTGTTGGACTCCCACGGACTTAGAGGAAGTTCGATGCAGTATGGGTTATTGTGGATAGGCTGACTAAGTCAGCGTATTTCATTCCTGTGGCAGTTTCCTATTCCTCGGAGCGGTTGGCAGAAATCTATATCTGTGAGATCGTTCGTCTTCATGGTGTGCCCGTGTATATCATTTCTGATCGAGGTACGTAGTTTACCTCGCATTGTTGGAGGGCAGTATTGTGTGAGTTGGGTACGCGGGTTGAGTTGAGCACAACATTTCATCCTTAGACAGACAGACAATCTGAGCGTACTATTCAGATCTTAGAGGATATGCTTCGCGCCTGTGTTATTGACTTTGGGGGTTCTTGGGATCAGTTCTTGTCGTTAGCAGAGTTTGCCTACAATAACAGTTATTAGTTAAGCATCCGGATGGCTCTCTATGAGGCATTGTATGGTAGACGGTATCAATCACTGGTTTTGTGGTTTGAGCTGGGGAAGTCTCGGTCTTGGGTACAAATTTAGTGCAGGATGCCTTGGATAAGGTTAAGATTATTCAGGAGAGACTTTGTACAGCTTAGTCTAGGCAAAAGAGTTATGCCAACTATAAGGTTCGTGATGTGACATTCATGGTCGGAGAGAGAGTGTTGCTTCGGGTGTCACACGTGAAGGGTGTGATGCAATTTGGGAAGAAGGGCAAGTTAAGCCTTAGGTTTGAGATCCTTGATCGAGTGGGAGAGGTGGCTTACCGACTTGCTTTGCTGCCAGGTTTATTAGCAGTAGATCTAGTGTTTCATGTGTCCATGCTTCGGAAGTACCGCGGCGACCCATCCCACATGTTAGACTTTAGCACTGTCCTATTGGACAATGCTTTGACCTACGAGGAGGAGCCGGTAGCTATTCTAGACCGATAGGTTCGCCAGTTCAGATCGAAGAGTTATCCTTCGGTTCGTGTATAGTGGAGAGGTCAGCCTATTAAGGCAGCTACCTAGAAGTCTGAATCCGATATACAGAGCAAATATCCCCATCTTTTCACCGACTTGGGTACTTTTCTATTTTCGTTCGAGGACGAACGGTTGTTTTAGAGGTGGAGAATATGATAACCCAAAGGGTCATCTTCTGTTTTAGAACTGGAATCCGTGTTCTGAGGCCTTAAAAACCACAATTATCTCTCCTCAAATTGCGTGCGCAGTCTGGGCATGCATTCGAAAAGCCATTATGTAAAAATTTAAGAAATGATGATTTTTGGCCTAAAAAGTTGATTTTTGTTGACTTCGGTCAACGTTTTGGGTAAACAAACCCAAACCCGTGTTTCGACGGTCCTAGAGGGTCCGAAGGAAAATATGGGACCTGGGCGCATGCCCGAAATCGAATTTTGAGGTCCCTAGCCCGAGAAATGAATTTTTTATGGAAATTGATAAGATTGAAAATGTAATAATTTAAAGGATTTGATCTTGTTGGTATCGTACCCGTATTTTAGTTTTCGAGTTCGGTACAGTTCCGTTATGATATTTAAACCTTATCTGTGAAATTTGGTGAAAAACGGAATTGATTTGACAATATTCAGACCTTTGGTTGAGAAAATAGAAGTTTTAAATATATCTTGAAAGTTTCATGCAATTTGGTGCTAAATTCATAGTTTTAGGTGTTATTTTGGCAATTTGATCGCATGAGCAAGTTCGTATGATATTATAAGACTTGTGTGCATATTTTGTTTGAAGCATCGATGGCTTGGGTGAGTTTTGGATAGGCTACAAAATCATTTAGGAACTTAGAAATTTGTTGGTGCAACTGGTGTCTGTATCAGGCCTCTGATCTCGCAATTGCGATATCAGGCTTCGTAAATGCGAACCAAGTAGGCTCGCAAATTGCAAGATATTTATCGCAATTGAGAACAAAGCCTGGGCCAGCAAAGTTCGCAAATGAGAACAAATCTTCACAATTGCGAAGGGGGTCTGGGGAAGGGCATGCAAATGCGAACATTTACTCGCATTTGCTAGGGGTCAGAGATCGTAACTGCGATACTTTCCTCGCAATTGCGATGGAAGAAGGAATGTGAAGGGCTTCACATTTGCGATAGCTTCTTCGCATTTGTGAGCTTCGCAATTGCGAAGCTTAGGTCGCAATTACGACATCTACAACTGAGTAAAAGGTCTTAGATGGGATTTTCATTCATTCTTCCATTTTTCAAAACCTAAACTTCAAGAGGCAATTTTCCAAAGGCTAGTTCTTCCCCAAATCATAGGTAAATGATTCTTAACTCATTTCTTTCAATTTTTTACATCTTTTTACTAGATTTCATCCTAGAATCTAGGGTTTTTCATGGTACAATTGGGGATTTTTCGGTAGAACTTAGGAATTTCGAAATTTGGGGATTTAGACCTCCAATTAAGGCCAGATTCCAAAACTAATTGTATATCTGGGCTTGGGGTGAACGGATAATCGGGGTTTGGTCCGAATTTTGGGTTTTGACCAAGCGGGCCCAGGGTCGATTTTCGACTTTTTGGGGAAAATATTAAGAAACCTATAATTGTACATTAGAATTAATTTCTTTAGCAATAATTGATGTTATAAACTTAATTATGACTACATACGAGTGAATTGGAGGTGGAATCAAGAGGTAAAGTGGTAATTGAGCTTTGACTTTCCTGTTGGATTGAAGTAAGTGTTTGGTCTAACCTTGACTCGAGGGATTAGGGATCCCTGACTTAGTTGCCATGTGAAATTCCATGTGTGTGACATATAAGCGTGGTGACGAGTAGCTATGCACTGCCAAATTATCTATTTAGCCTATTCCCTTCCCCGTTCCTAGTATATTGTCTTTCTGTCTTAACTTCTACTTGCTTATTGATGCTTCCATGTCTAGTTGCTTCTTGTTAAATGTTGGTTTTTTTCTATTGAAGGTATTAATTGTTCTGTCAGGACCCATTTCTATAATAGATCGTGATGGAGCCCAACACCATTGTCAGGCAAGCAAATGCGGAAATATAATTAAGTTCTCATTTTACTTTCACCAAAAATAAGTGCAGCAATTCCTTAAGTTAAAGTTAAAATAAGAAATGAACAGTAATGTGCCAAAAATAATTATACAACCCTAAAATAATAGTCTACTAATGTGTGTGCCAAGACCTGGTGTCACAAGTAGTGTGCAACTAGTAGAATGTACAAAAAGAATAAAACTATCCTACTGTCCGAGGTAGAACAAACAACAAAAGTAAAAGAAAGACTCCATCAAGCTGCTGAACGGCACAGCAAGGGGGCAGCTCACTGTGAAAGTCTCGGACTATGAATCAGGGGCGCGCACCAGACTGATAGCCAGATGTACCTACCTCAGATCCTCTACAATTAAGTACAAAAGTGTAGTATGAGTACATAAACAATATGTACCCAGTAAGTATCCCGTCTAATCTCGAAGAAGTAGAGACGAGATGTAGATTTGATACTTACTAGGGTCAAATAATATAATAAGGTGTTACGCTAAGCATGGGAGTCACAAATAATCAACAGTTTATAGCAAGAGGTAATAAGTCATGTTCTTAACAATTTTACAGTTAACCAATTACATTTCAAGTATTTAACAAAACAAGTCATGGATAAGATTTCACATAGATATCATGCGCACATTATGCCAAGGTCGACGGCCCGATCCAACAGAAAATAAATTGTGTACTGTCAGAGGGTCAAATGGCATGAACCATAGATGCATCTATTTCTACCGAGGCGATCGGCCCGATCCACAAATATTAATTAATATAAGAAAACACATGATGGCACATTTATTTTCAAACAATTTCATACAAGTGTCCACCAAGTGTATACATTCGGTTATATTCCTTTCCAAGTCTCTAGCATATCCTAAGTGATCACCTTAGCAAGAAAATATAGAGATATTCGCAAATATAGCATGATACGGGTCCTAAACTACCCAGACAATTAACATAATAGTAGCTATGCACGGACTCTCGTCACCTAGTGCGTACGTAGCCCCCGCATTTAGTAGCAAATTACTCAATTATTACACCTATGGGGATAATTCCCTCTTACAAGGTTAGAAAGGTGACTTACCTCACTCCAAAGTGCACTTCCAATACCAAGAACGAGCCCAAACCCTCAATTCGGAGCGGAACGATCCCAAACTAGTTGAATGAGGTAGAAACTAGTCAATATAAGCTCACAAGATCGTATTCTAGCTATTTAAGCAATTTCCCAACCCTTAACACAAGTTTCCTAAAGTTTGACCCCGGGGCCCACGTGCTCGGATTCCGAAATTTTTCGAAGGAAGTTGTTCTCTTTAACCTAAGGATTAATAACATATGATTTCTAATTCATTTCATAACAAATTTCGTGGTTAAATCTAACTTTTGTCAAAACCCTAGGTTTTGCTCTAACCCCTTGATTTTACCTAAATCCTAGTGTTTAATCTACCTAAGACACAAGTATTAAACTAAGAATAGGTGGGATAAGCTTACCTCAAGATACTAGGTGGAAGTCTTCTCTCAAAAGCTACCCAAATCGCCAATGGAGGAGTGAAATGTGGCAAAAATGACTTAGAACCCGTATTAAATGAAGCTCACTGCTTCAGCGATTTCTGCATCTGCGGTCAGGGGACCGTATCTACGGTCCCGCTTCTACGAGAAATTGGACGCATCTGCGGAACCGGCCAAGCGGGATGCGACCGCTTCTGCGGCTTGGGAGCCGTTTTTGTGATTTCTGGGCTTGGCCTACCTTGGCCGTATCTGCGATAGGTGGACCGCTTCTGCGGTATCACACCTGCGGTCGACCAACCCCAGGTGCGGTTATGACAAAAGCAGATGCTTCAGCTCTTCTCAACATTTCCAACTTCACTCGAGCCTTGTCCGATTGACGCTCGGGGCTCCCAGGCCCCACCCGAACATCCCGACAAGTCTGTAATCATGAAATGGACCTACTCGAACCTTCGGAACACCCGAAATAATGTTAAATCTAAGAATCACCCCCTAAAACCAATTGAATCAAACTTATGAACTTCAAGTTCTTAATTTTCCTCTAACGAGCCGAAACGCCCTTAAACTACTCAGATTGACACCAAATTTTTCCGGCAAGTCTTAAATG
This sequence comes from Nicotiana tabacum, assembly GCF_000715075.1. NCBI lineage: Eukaryota > Viridiplantae > Streptophyta > Magnoliopsida > Solanales > Solanaceae > Nicotiana > Nicotiana tabacum. The sequence goes on along the minus strand of NC_134095.1, from coordinate 71,056,089 downwards.
TTATTTTAGACCTGTACTGGGCTCCGAAACCAACATACAAGATCGATACCAACGTGATCAGTCATTAATTAGATTATTTAAATCCTTAGAATTTCAGTTTAACAAGTTTTAATAAAAATTCATTACTTGGGCTAAGGACCTCGGCATTCGATTCTGAGCATACACCCAGGTCCCATATTTTCCTACGAACCCTACGGGACCGTCAAAATACGAATCCGGGTCCGTTTGCTTAAAATGTTGATCAAAGTCTAACTTAGCCTTTTAAGAAAATCCTACGGAATCAAATGAGCATATTTCAACCCAAACTCTTCCAAATCCTGAACCAACCATCCTCACAGGTCGTAAGTTGGTTAAAGCAAGCACGGGAAGTTTTATTTAAGGGAATGAGGTTATAAAAAGCAAAATGACCAATCAGGTCGTTACATTCTCCACCTCTTAAATAAACGTTCATCCTCGAACGGACATAGAAAAATACCTGAGCTGCTGAATAAATGTGGATATCTGCTCCGCATATCCTCCTCGGACTCCCAGGTTGCCTCCTCAACTGGTTGGCCCCTCCACTGGACCTTCACCGCAGAAATCCTTTTGGACCTTAACTGGCGATCCTGTCTATCAATAATGGCAACTAGCTCCTCCTCATAACCCAAAATCTCATCCAGCTTAATAGTACTGAAGTCTAACACATGGGACAACTCGGCATGATATTTCCGAAGCATCGATAAATGAAAAATCGGATGAAATCCCGATAAGCTGGGGGGTAAAGCAAGCTCGTAAGCAACCTCCCTAACTCGTCTCAACACCTCAAAGGGGCCAATAAACCTTGGGCTCAACTTGCCCTTCTTCACGAATCTCATAATGCCCTTCATTAGCGAGACTTTCAAGAGAACCTTCTCGCCAACCATGAATGATACATCACACGCCTTCTGATCCGCATAACTCTTCTGTCGGGACTGAGCTATGCGAAGCCTCTCCTAAATCAACTTTACCTTGTCCAAGGCATCTTACACCAAATCTGTACCTATAACTTAGACTCACTCAGCTCAAACTACCCGATAGGAGAACGACACCGCTGACCGTATAAAGCCTCAAATGGGGCCATCTCAATGATGGACTAATAGTTGTTGTTATAATCAAACTCTGCCAAGGGTAAGAACTGATCCCACTATCCTCCAAAGTCAATCACATATGCTCTAAGCGTATCCTCCAAAATCTGAACTATCCACTCGGACTGCCCGTCGGTCTGAGGATGGAATGTTGTGCTAAGATCTACACGGGTCCCCAACTCACTCTAAATAGCTCTCCGGAAATGGGAAGTGAACTGAGGGCCTCTGTCTGATATGATGGAAATAGGCACACCGTGCAATCGGACTATCTCCCAAATGTAGATCTAAGCATTCCTCTCTGTTGTATAAGTAGTCACCACTGGAATAAAGTGGGCCGACTTGATCAACCTATCAACAATGACCCACACTGAATCAAACTTTCGCAAGGTCCGCGACAACCAACTACGAAATCCATGGTAATGCGCTCCCACTTCCACTCTGGTATAGGCATCTGCTGAAGTAGGCCACCCGGCCTCTGGTGTTCATACTTGACCTGCTGGCAATTCAAACACCTAACCACATACTCCACTATGTCTTTCTTCATCCTCCACCACCAATAATGCTACCTCAAGTCACGATACATCTTCGTAGCTCCCGGATGAATGGAATATCGTGAACTATATGCATTCTCTAGAATCCTCTTCCTCAGACCATCAACATTACGAACACATAGACGACCCTCGAGTCGCAAAACACCATCCTTGCCAATCGAAACCTCCTTGGCACCTTCCTGAAGCACCATCTCTCTGAGAACCACCAGATGTAGATCATCGATTTGTCGGGCATTTATCTACCCTAATAATGAAGACTGAGCAGCCACACATGCAAGAACTCGGTTAGGATCTAAAATGTCCAACCTCACAAGTCTGTTAGCCAAGGACTGAACGTCCAAAGCTAGTGGCCTCTCCTCTGCTGGAATGAATGCCAAACTACCCATACTCCATGCTTCCTGCTTAAGGCATCTGTTGCCACATTTACCTTGCCTGGATGATAAAGAATGGTGATGTCATAATCCTTCAGTAACTCAAGCCACCTGCGTTGCCTCAAATTAAGATCCCTCTACTTAAAAAATGTTGTAGGCTGCGATGATCAGTATAAACCTTACATGACACCCCATACAGATAATGCCTCCATATCTTAAGAGCATGAACAATCGCAGCCAACTGTAGATCATGCAACGGATAATTCTTCTCATGAACCTTCAGCTGATGCGAAGTGTATGCAATAACTCACCACTCCTACATCAATAAATATCCTAAGTCAATGTGTGAAGCGTCGCAATATACCGTATACATCCCCGAACTGGAAGGCAACACAAGAACTGATGTTGTGGTCAAAGATGTCTTGAGCTTCTGAAAGCTCTCCTCACAATCATCGGACCAACGAAAAGGAGAACCCTTCTGGGTCAATCTAGTCAGAGGTGATGCAATAGATGAAAAGCCCTATACGAGTCTTCTGTAATAGCCTTCTAACCCCAGGAAACTCCTGATCTCGGTCACGGAAGTAGGCCGTGGCCAACTCTGAACTGCCTCAATCTTCTTAGGATCCACCTTAATACCCTCTCCTGACACAACATGCCCTAAGAATGCCACTAACTCTAGCCAAAACTCATACTTGGAGAACTTAGCATATAGCTTCTGCTCTCGTAATGTTTGAAGCACTACTCTCAAATGTTTCTCGTGCTCCCCCAGAATACGTGAGTATATCAAGATGTAGTCAATGAAGACGATGACAAAGGAATCAATATAAGGTCTGAACACCATGTTCATCAAGTCCATAAATGCCGCTAGGGCATTAGTCAAGCCAAAGGACATCACCAGAAACTCATAGTGGCCATATCTAGTCCGGAATGCAGTCTTCAGAACATCTGAAACCCGAATCTTCAACTAATGGTAACCCGGCATCAAGTCGATCTTAGAGAACACCCTAGCACCCTGCAGTTGGTCAAATAAATCATCGATACGAGGCAACGGATACTTGTTCTTGATGATGACTTTGTTCAACTGGCAGTAATCAATGCACATCCGCATAGTCCCATCCTTCTTCTTCACAAATAACACTGGTGCACCCCAAGGTGGTACACTGGGCCTAACAAACCCCTTTGCTAACAACTCCTCAAGCTGATCCTTCAACCCCTTCAACTCTGTAGGAGCCATGCGGTACGGTGGAATAGATATAGGCTGGGTGCCTGGAGCCAAATCAATACAGAAATCAATATCACGATCCGGTGGCATGACAGGAAGATCAGAAGGAAACACATCGACAAACTCTCGAACTACTGGAACTAAATCAATTGTCGGAGACTCTACGGTGGTGTCCCGAACATAAGCCAAATACGCCAAACACCCCTTCTCGATCATTTGCCGAGCCTTCAGGAAAGAGATGACCCGACTAGATATATCAACTGTGGAACCCTTCCACTCCAACCTCGGCACCCCTGGCATTGCTAATGTAATAGTCCTGGCATGGCAATCTAGGACAACGTGATATGGAGATAACCAATCCATGCCCAGGATGACCTCAAAGTCGATCATATCAAACAATAGGAGATCCGCTCTAGTCTCGAAACCACAGAAGGTGACCACACAGGACCGATAGAGATCCACAACCACAGAATCGCCTACATGAATAGACACATGAACAGGAGTGCCCAAAGGCTCAGGAGAAATAACCAAGAAACGAGTAAAAAAAGATGATACATATAAATAAGTAGACCCTGGATCAAATAATACCGAAGCATCTCTACCACCGACAGAAATAATACCTGTGATGATAGCATCTGAGGCTAATGCATCTGGCCTGGCCGGAAGGGCGTAGAATCTGGATGGAGCGCCGGCTGGCTGGCCTCCACCTGATTGAGCAGTAGCTGGCTGACCTCTCTATACCTGGACTCCACCTCTAGGACGGCCCCTACTAGTCTACCCTTTGCCTCTAGGTTGCGAGGCAACCAGTGCTAAAATCATAGGCTATTGACCCTACTACACTACCTTGCTCCGAAACCTGGGGTAGTATTCCTCATATGACCAAGGTCCCCGCACTCAAAAAAACCCTGCGGTGCGGTGGCCTGCTGCCTTGATGGCTGACCCTGATGGCCTGTAGACCCACTGGAAGAAGCCTGAATAGACGGTAAACGGTATAAACTCTCCAGCATAGCACTGAAATAAGAATTAGAAGAACCCTGAGGACCTGAATAGCAACCGGAGGAACCCTAAATAGCTGGCGGGCGATAAGAACTCTATGGCATGATGCTTAAATAGGGGCGCGCTGGAGCACCCCAAGTAGGTGGTGGGGCTGAATATGGGGGCCTGCTGGGTTGTTCCCTCCCCAAACTGACCTCTGCCCCTAGCCGATGTACCTCTAAACTCTCTGGAGAATCTAGCCCTCTTATCCTGCTACATCTGATCCCTACCCCTCAGACGGTAGCCCTCAATCCTCCGAGAAATCTCCACTACTAATTGATAAGGAGTCCCCATCTCCACCTTTCGGACCATGTTGGCCCTGATGCCAGAATGCAACCCTGAAACAAACCTCTACACCCTCTATGCATCAGTAGAAAGTATCATCAATACATGTGGGACAACTCAGAAAACCTCGCCTCATAATCGGTCATGGACATCTGACCCTGCTCAAGCTACTCAACCTGATATCGCAGCTCTTCCCTCTCAGAGGGTGGAATATACCTGTCCAAAAACAACTGCGTGAACTGACTCCAAGTGATAGGAGGAGAACCTGCGGGTCTACCCAGAACATAAGACTGCCACCATCTGCGGGCGCTGCCCTCTAGCTGAAAAATAGTGAAGTCGACCCCATGTGACTCCAATATCCTCATGTTGTGCAGTCTGTCCCTACACCTATCAATGAAGTCCTGAGCATCCTCATGATGCTCACCCTTGAAGACAGGGGGTGAAGTCTAGTCCATCTATCCAATAAATTCTGCGGGTCACCATCCGCAACTAGTCTGGGCTGGGGCGCCACTGCAGTAATTGGCTGAGCCCCATCTGTAGGTAGTGCACCCTGGGTCTGATACACTGCAGCTGCATGACCATGAGCATGAGCAGTAGGGGTCTGTGCTCTCCTTACTACCTGTGATGTAGCTGGATCTGCTGGAAATAAACCACCCTGAGTCATGGTATCCATGAATCGTAGCATACAACCCATGATCTCCTGGAATCCCGGTGTTGTCATAAAGTCTGCTAGGGTAGGCTCAGCTGTGGGCACCTCGCCCTGCTCTTTGATGAAAGCATCTCCCACAGGATCTGCTGGCGGTGCTACTAGGATAGCTCAGAGACGCCCTCGTCCCCTACCTCGAGCCGGTGCCCTCCCCCGGCCTCTGCCTCGGCCTCTAGCAACGGGAGGAGCAGCTCCTCCCGGGTCTGGAACATCAGCCGTGTGTATCCTCACCATTTGTAAGAGAGTAGAAGAGGGAAATTTAGTATACCAACCACTACACGATAGAAAATGAATAAAGAGTAGTTTTTCCTAACACCCTATAGCCTCTCGAAGATAAATACAGACGTCTCCATACCGATCCGCAAGACTCTATTAGGTTTGCCCATGACTTGTGAGACCTACGTGAACCTAGTGTTTTGATACCATGTTTTCATGACCCATTTCCATAATAGATCGTGATGATGCCCAACACCATTGTCAGCAAGCCAATGCGGAAATATAATTAAGTTCTCATTTTACTTTCACCAAAAATAAGTGCAGCAATTCCTTAAGTTAAAGCTAAAACCAGAAATGAACAGCAACGTGCCAAAAATAATTATACAACCCCAAAATAATAGTCTACTAATGTGTGTGCCAAGACCTGGTATCACAAGTAGTGGGCAACTAGTAGAATGTACAAAAAAATAAAACTCTCCTACTGTCCGAGGTAGAATAGACAACAAAAGTAAAGAAAGACTCCATCAAGATGCTTAACGGCACAGGAAGGGGGAATCTCACTGTGGAAGTCTCGAACTATGAATCAGGGGCGCGCAGCAGACTGATAGCTAGATGTACCTACCTCAGATCCTCTACAATTAAGTACAGAAGTGTAGTATGAGTACATAAACAATATGTACCCAGTAAGTATCCCGTCTAATCTCGAAGAAGTAGAGACGAGAGGTCGACTTGATACTTACTAGGGTCAAATAATATGAGAAAGAATTTATACTAAGCATGGAAAGCACAATTAATTAACATTTTGTGGCAATAAATAACAGTTCTTTTTCCAGATAATATCATGGGTATCCATTTACGTTTCAAGTATTTAGCAGAACAAGTCAAGGATAAGATTTCACATAGATATCATGCGCACATTATGTCGAGGTTGACGGCCTGATCCAACAGAAAATAAATTGTGCACTGCCAAAGGGTCGAATGGCATGAACCATAGATGCATCTATTTCTACCGAGGCGATCGACCCGATCCACAAATATCAATTAATATCAAGAAAACACATGATGACACATTTATTTTCAAACAATTTCGTACAAGTGTCCAACAAGTGTATACATTCGCTTATATTCCTTTTCAAGTCTCTAGCATATCCTAAGTGATCACCTTACCAAGAAAATATAGGGACATTCACAAATATAGCATGATACGGGTCCTGGACTACCCATACAATTAACATAATAATAGCTACGCACGGACTTTCATCATCTAGTGCGTACGTAGCCCCCGCATTTAGTAGCAAATTACCCAATTATTATACCTATGGGGACAATTCCCTCTTACAAGGTTAGAAAGGAGTCTTACCTCGCTCCAAAGTGCACTTCCAATACCAAGAACGAGCACAAACCCTCAATTCAGAGTCGAACGATCCCAAACTAGTTAAATGAGGTAGGAACTAGTTAATATAAGCTCACAAGATTGTATTCTAGCTATTTAAGCAATTTCCCAACCCTTAACACAAGTTTCCTAAAATCCGACCCCGGGCCCATGTGCTCGGGGCTCCCAATCCCCTCCCGAACATACCGACAAGTCTGAAATTATGAAACAAACCTACGCAAATCTTTGGAACACCCGAAACAATGCTAAATCTAAGAATCACCCCCTAAAACCAATTGAATCAAACTTATGAACTTCAAGTTCTTAATTTTCCTCTAACGAACCGAAACGCCCTTAAACTACTCGGATTGATACCAAATTTTGCGAGGAAATCTTCAATGTTATTTTGGACTTGTACTAGGCTCCGGAACCAACATACGAGCTCAATACCAGTGTGATCAATCATTGATTAGTTTCTTTAAATTCTTAGAATTTCAGTTTAACAATTTCTAATAAAAATTCATTACTCGGGCTAGGAACCTCGGAATTCGATTCCGGACATACGCCCAGGTCCCATATTTTCTTACGGACCCTCCAAGACCATCAAAATACGAATCCTGGTCCGTTTGCTTAAAATGTTAACCAAAGTCAAAATTAGCCTTTTAAGAAAATCCTAAGGAATCAAATGAGCATATTTCAACCCAAACTCTTCCAAATCCCGAACCAACCATCCCTGCAGGTCATAAGTTGGTTAAAGCAAGCGCATGAAGTTTTATTTAAGGGAATGGGGTTCTAAAAAGTAAAACGACCAGTCGGGTCATTACATGTTCCGCTGTTTCATTATATTATATCGTTGGTTTAAGATGGTTTGTTGGTGCTTTAAGGTACACTTTGGTTGGTCTCGCTGTGTAGTATTAACTTATGAAGTTTCATAATTGTATAGATTTTCCATTGTTTTGGTTTGAGGTATAAATATTGTGGAAGGTTTTGAGTTAAGTTGTGAAATACGTATTTTTATTTTGTGATTGGTACTGATATAGTGGGATCGGGTTGCACGCCGCAATAGGAGGAATAAGGGTGAAATGTGATTGTCTGGTATGATCGGGTTGCACGCTGCAATAAGGAGTAATAAGGGTGGACAAGTGGGATCGAGTCGCATGCCGCAACATGAGGAATAAAGGTGATATATTGAGAAGTAATAAGGGTGGACTGGTGGGATCAGATTGCACGTCGCAACAATGAGTAATAAGGGTGAATGTTCATATTGTTACTTGTTATATGGTGGGTTCGAGATGCACGCCACATCATTTTGTTGATTATGCATTCTTCCTCTGTTGTGATTTTATATGCTAAGCACTAGCGAATTATTTGGGTTCTGTATTTATTTTCTGCAAGTTACTGTTCCATTTTGTTCCGTATTTCGTCTTTGCTTTATTATATGCTGTTGCAGGTTATATTGTATATGCCCCGCCATAGCCTCGTTACTATCTCGTCGAGGTTAGGCTCGGCACTTACCAGTACATGAGGTCGGTTGTACTGATACTGCACTCGGCACTTTCTGTGTAGATTTCGGAGCTGGTAGTAGTTGATCGAGAAGCTGGTTGCTGATACATCATTTAGGAGACTCAAGGTAGTCCTGCTGGCGTCCGCAGGCCCTGTCGTCCCCTCTTATGCTTTCCTTATTTCTGTTTATTTCTTTTTGAGACAGATGTATTTTCTTCTTTTAAACCCGTACTTGTAGTTATTCATAGAATGTTCGTGAGTTGTGACACCAGTTTTTGGGTGAAATCTGTTCGGTTTTGTTAATAGTATAAAGATAATTAGTTAAATACGTAGTTCCACTTTTATTTCTGTTTGAATTAGCTCTTAATAATCTTAACTATGAAAATGCTAAGGAAAAAGGTGATTACAACTCTAACATTGGCTTGCCTAGCGAGTGCGATGTTAGGCGCCATGACGGTCCCGACGGTAGAAAATTCGGGTAGTGACAAAAGTATAATTAATAATACATATTTTTACTTTAATTTATTATTAATTAACTATTAAATTAGGATGAATTGGTGTAAAGATCAGTGCAGTTAAGTTTCTACCGTAGTCTGTAGAATAGCAGAGTTATTTTAATCCCATTTCGCTAATTAGATATGCAATTTAACTATATTAAAAAATGTCTCAATTGCAAAATCCTTTCCTTACAAATTTGAATAAAATTTGAGATCTCTTAATTAATTACTCCACTTAAATATGTATATAGGGTATTCATTTTAGAGCATTAAAATAGGTACAATATAAATATACTTATTCTTTTCTTTGTTTTCTAATCTAATATCAGTGATAGAATAGGAGAGTTATTTAAGTCTCATCACCAGGTATATATGCAATTTTGGTAAAAAAAGTGTCAGTTAGCAATATCATATATTTTAATTAACGCTGAGATCTCCTTATTATTTTAGACCAAGTAAATATGTGTAAAAGGTGATCCTCTAAGAAAACTAGAATAGGTATAAAGTTTATGTACTCATGTTTTTTCGTTTTACTTAATTAATGTCAGTGACATAATAGGAGAGTTATTTAAACTTCATTTCAGCAGTTATATATGGAACTTAGGTAAAATAAAGGGTCGCAACGGGGAAAATCATTTCCTTACAAATTTGAATTAAGTTTGAGATCTCATAATCAGTTTAATCCATGTAAATATGTGTAAAAGGTTTTCATATTAGAATATTAGAATGGTTATAAAATATATGTACTTGTAGTTTTTAGTTGTTCGTGTATCTCATACCAGTGATAGAATATATAGAAAGTATTAAAATAGGTAAACATTTATGCACAATTATATTTCTAAAATGGCAAGTATAGGAATTTACCATTCAGTTGAATCCAAGTCAGAAATACTATAGTATAAATAGAAATGCAAGAGATTGGAAAGACAGATTGTCTAAAGTTCAGAAGGGAAAAAAAATAAAAAAAGATGAAGCAAGCTTTAGCAACAATTTTCGTCGTGGGGATCGCTTTTCTTATTCTCACATCAGGTATATTCTTTTGCTAAGTTAATTTTTATTTCTTATTATTCGAACACATTAAATATGCAAGATTGTTTATGTACGTACTGCTATATATTTATTTGCAGAAAATGGAATAATGCATTCAGTTGAAGGGCAAGCAGTAAATGTTTGTGAAGAATTAATTCTTGGCGTTGCGTGTCATCCAGAAAGAGATTCAGCGAAATGCCTGACAGAGTGCTCTAAAATATCCAAAGGTCATGGCATCGTCGATCATTATTGTTTAAGAGGGGAAACTACAAGTACTCCTAATTACTGCTATTGTCGATGGATAGCAGATTTCTGTAGTTAATTAAGAGTGTTAATTATACTCTAAAAGCAAGACTTTGAAAATGTAGTAGTTCTTCAAGCTACTTGTGCTTAATAAGATATATATAGCGACTACTTTCTCTTCATGAAGTTGTATAAGAATTTGGTAAAGAAAGAGAGGGAATATTGTATTCGTTCAAATATTCTCGTATGAATTTCTATAACATTCCAGCTTTAAAGTAAAAGAAATCGCAAACGGTTACACTGTGTTTTAACTTAAAAGGATCATCCAAATTTTAGTTACACACATTTTACTTGACCGTTTGATCATATGATCACGACTTCAGTGAAAGAGAAATTTTCATAAAGCACTATCTTTTAGTGGTAATTAGGTATCTATCGATATTATTTGATATATTATGGATTTTAGATACGTTTTATGTTGTTATAAGATGTATTAGATGTATTTAAGCTACTGTACTCATGAATACAGTAGTAAAAATAGGTGTGAATCAGGGAAGTCCAGCTAATCAGTTGTTGTATTCGAGTGTATTCTACTTTATTCATGGCGTGAAACATGAGATTACAGCTGAACAGATTATTGTATTCGACTGTATTCACGGCGTGAAACATGTGATCGCATTGTTTTTAAACGAAAAGTGAATCAATTAACATAATAGACTGCTAATATAATAACTTAACAAACACAATTATAACATACAAATTTTGTATTTCAGTTATAAAAAAGATTCTCAACCGAAAAATACCCCAAAAACATAGCAATCTTCAGAGAAATTATATAATACATCTGAAAAAATAAATTATATTAATTAAAAAAAACATATGAATACATTCATGCCATATAGCGATACAGTGACTACAATGAAATACATAGAATACAGTGGGATACATTGAAATACAATGAAAAAAAGACAGTGATTACAATGAATACATGGAATACAACGAGATACATAGAATTATAATGAAAAAAAAGACAATGAATACAATGAAAATACATTGAAACGGAGAGGAGATTTTTGGGTATAATTGAGTCAAGTCCCATTGCTTTTGGACATGGACTGACGTTTGAAACGGCGTTGCAACGTAAACTTTACGAATCTTCTACTAGTGATTTGTGCTGGTCTTTAATGGGGTTCTGCCCTATTTTGGCGTTTGTTATGTCCAGGCGTGTGACAGTGGTTTTTTGGGGTGGGAAGCGACTGGTTGCTGTGGCTGGAGATGGGGTGTTTTGGCCGCTGGTGTTGTTGGTGGAAGAGGATGGACGACTGGAGGCTTGGGAGTGAAGAGAAGAAGGAGTTTGAGTGGCTCAGGCTTAGAGGTGCATGGGGGGTCGCTGGCTCTTGGATTTTCCGGCGACTGATGGCTGGCAGCAATGAGCAGCTGGTGGACTGGTGGCGGTTGCTTAGGGGCGTTGGATGCTGCTGGTTTTTAGGGTTCTCATGGTCTAGGGTGTGTGGAAGAATTAGAAGGGTCATTGGTTGTGAGATCGGCGAGCGGACCCCTCAGTAGCGTTTTCAGGGAACGGGGAAAGAAAATGACATGTATCAAAGTAGAGAGAGAAAGAAAATAGTGTAACTGAATAGCGTATTTAGTGGCTTAGAGGTAGGAGGTAACCAAAATTAGATATTTTGCTATAAACATTAAAATATATCTATAGAATATAATTTTTTTAAATGGTATTTATTTAAAATAAATAAGGTGTTAACCTTTGCTATAGGAAGTAAAAATTCCATAATTAAATGGCAATACTACTTGACAGATCAAGGAGCCCAATTGTTGATATAGTTTTAGTTCGCTAGTTATTTCATATGCTCGCCAAATTTAAAATAAACTAGAGGTTATTTGTATTCCACGTAAACTCCAGCCTACATCACCATTTAATAATTTTTGGCCCAAATATATGCGGAGTATATCACGATCTTATATATAAAAAAATAAATTATCTTTTTTGATAATTCCTTACCCTTCATTGTTCAAGAATAAGGAAGATGGCATAGATCATGAATGTTACGATAAACAAACTGGATGATCGTGATCGACACTCAGCAAGTTCTTTATCCACTAAATACAACAACAACAAACCCAGTATATACTCAATAAGTAGAATTTGGGAAGGGTAGTCTGTATGCAGACCTTACCCCTGCCTAATACAGGTAGAGAGGTTGTTTCCAACAGACCCTCGACTCGAAAAGGGTGAGCAGAAGAAGAAGAAAAAGATGAAGAAGAATAATAAGAAAAACAAGAAAGGAAGAGAGAAGGAAAAGAGGGAGATAAAGGATAAGTAGTACCAAATAATAGCAACAGAGAATACAATACCTAAGGCGAGCAAAACCATATAACGCAATAAAAATTTTAAAATATGAAGGGACATGCGTGTTACTAAGACTATCAGTGAGCAACTAAGAAACTACCCACAAACCTTCTACCCTAATCCTTGGCCTCCACACCCTCCTATCAAGGATCATGTCCTCAGTGAGCTGAAGCAGCATCATGTCATGTCTAATCACCTCTCCCCAGTTTTTCTTAGGCCTACCTCGACTCTTCTCAAACTCGCCATCACCAAACTCTCATACCTCCTAATAAAATCTTAAAATGCAATATCAGGATACTTCGGGCCATCGCATATCATGTCAAAAGGGAACATGCAGTCCCATACAATTATGCAATAGTAATTCATAAATAAAGATTATATAAATATCAACATAGCTAATCACACCCAACTCTAATCCTAAAATAGATAAGCGGTCGCTGCAAATAAAATTCGACCTAAGAGTCTGGGTTTATTTGCACAGAGAACTAAGTTTTAGCTACAATTGTTCAATATCACTAAGAAACATAAGTCCAAACTATTTCCTAGTTATAAACAATTTGATTTTTATTTTAAACTTATTAACACAAAAATAGTAGAAAGCAGTAAAATTATCAAGTAACGAGGATGAAACTGGAGACAAGATTAAGGAGGTCTAGAATTATGATTTTTCCGATAGTTAGAAATTCTTCCCGCTATACGTCTCCTATAATTTCGTCTAAGTTCTCTGCTGATCACGAGCACTCCATGCGTTGTAATTATCTCTCGAGCAACAATAATAATTTACTAGGCATATTCTCCCCAACTACACTAGCTGGTACTATCCTGCCGCTCACTATCACCACGTCAAGACTTTATTTCCCAAACCCACCTTTAAATATGTCGTATTAACTCATCATATAAGTTAGGAGTAACGTTGTTCAACAACCACCTAAATGTGTACCATTTCTCCAGCGACGCATAACAAATAAGCATAATCAATTAAGAGGTCTTTAATTAACTAAAATAAGCACGTAGTTGAACACATGGAGAGATCCAAAGGCTTAATTATATCAAAATATATTAATAATTCATCCTACAAAAGGTTCCATCAAAATCCTAGATAATAGAATTAACTACTCATAAAAGTATGTGAAAATATAATACTAAAATTCATAACCCACTGTTGATACCCAATTTTTCCCTATGTATTTTTATTCGTGCTTTCAAAATAACATTTATATACATATATAAGCATGCCCAAGTGTTTTGGTAGTTTTTCCTAATTTTTAAAGATTTTTAAAATTAATTTATTGTCTATTTTAGCAATATAAAGACCAATAATTACTTCCAAAATCATCAATTTTGGTGAATAATTTATTTTATTCCCATATTTATACTAAAATATAATTAATGTGATTTTTTTATATTTTTACAAATTTATTTGGTATTTTTAAAGCTAAATTGCATATAATTGCGATTATAGCCTATTTTACGATTAATAGTATTTTGTAATTTTAAAATTAGTTCTAGTATTTTTCAATTAATATTGATGTATTATTAATTAGTTCAGTACTTTTAATTTGATTTTAAAATCATTTTCACTATTTTTATAAAATAAAAGAGAAAAATTGGCTATTTAATATTTAGCCCCATTTTTATTTTAATAACAGCCCCATTACATTTCAATTGTAGCCCTTAATTTGACTCAATTAAACCAGCCCAATTCTATTTGGACCCAACCCACGACCCAAATCCAAATGACCCGCCCGGTTTCCTACTATTGATCCAGGCCGTTGACCATTTTAATCCACGGCCATAAACCACCCTTACCTTTTTTTAACCCCAAACGACTACCCTAATCCCTCATTTCCCATCTCCCAGCCGCCTTTGAACCCCTTTGTCTCTCAAATCCTCTCGAACCTTCCTGAAACCCTAATCATCTCCCACCTTATTTCATTGTGTTTCCACCGGAATCCATGGTGTCTTAGGCCGTGGATGGTCTGTAATCACCCTTTCTCACCATTAGACCTTAGCTATTCAAGGCTGTGAAGCCTGACTTTGATGGTTCTCTCCAAGACCTTCTCAGATCTGTAGATCTATGGCTTCACCGGCCATTACTCCGGCATATTCGAGCGATATGAGTCTTTTCGACTCAGGATCTGACTTTCCTCAAGACCTTTCTCATTTCTCGGGATTTTTTTGCAATCCTAAGCTGTCTGAGGTTCTTTACTTGCTTATTTTCTTAGATCTGGAATATGTCTATGTTCTATAGAACGTTAAAAAGGTTTTCCCCAAATTTCCTTTTCAAAATTGTTTTCTTTCGATTTCAGGGTTTCTGAAAAAGTTTCTTCAAATATCTTTCTGATTCTTTCCGTTCTTTCTTTATGTGTGTTTATCTATGTTATGCTCGTATGTTTTTTTTCTACTACGCATGAGTTTGCTCTCTTGTTTCTTTTCTATTATGCGAGACTCTTCTATTTTGCTGTCACTCTTATGCTCTCATGTTAATCCGTGTTGTTAATCCTTATTCTTTGTTGTATGTGTTTATGGTTGAGTTCTTTGATTTTGTTCACTTTACTAAGTTATGTTTGTGTTCCTGCTAAGCATATTTCATCTACTTTTGTTTAAAGCTTGTATCATCTCTTTATTTTTGAACCTGTTTAAATTCCAAGTTTTCTCGAGCATGTTCTCATGACTTTGAATCAGTGTTCTTTCTATTGTGTATGTTTGTCTCTCATAAGTCTTTGGAAAGGGCTTCTGAGCCTCTCTCAAGTGGCTTGCCTTCTCATCTCTATTGTCTGACTGAATTCAAAACCCTAGGATTTGGGGATTTCTTGGCAATTTTGATTTCTTGTGTGCGAGTTGGGGTTCCACTTTGGGACTCTGGACTCTCAGACTCGTTTTGAGTCTGCAAACTGGACTTGTACCACTTTTTGCTTATGATTCCGAATCTTTTTTTGATTAAACTCTCTTCTGAATAACTTGACAATCCCTTCTTGATTCACTTATTTGTGTGCTTTATATATGAGAAATTCCTCTTTCAAAGGGTTTTTACCAACTAATTGATTGATTCTGAAATCCTTTTAATAAGGCTGGCGGATTGTCACTGATGTTCCTTTGATTGAACCTCCTTTATCTTTCTTGACTTGGTTCATTCGAATTCAACTTGTAATTTTGGTTTCACTAGCTATTTTATTGATTCCCTTGCCATATTTGGCACAAACCGTGTACCATTGATTGTTTTCCTTAAATAACTTCTATGTATTTACCCTTTTTATGCTATTGTCAAAAGATTTTAATCAAATTTCTTTCCTCAATTGTATTCTACCTGTTTGAAATCAAATCCCTTAACTGAAGGGAGATCATATGAGACTATTTCAAATTTATTTCCTTACCTTTCTTACTCGTTTTCTGCACTATAAAATGGACTACCATTCTGCATTTTTGACACCACTTCGAGTTCAATACCTCGAACTTTTAGATCAATACTTTCAACTTACTTATACACTTTATTGCTTTGAGTTCAATACTCTTACAACATTCTGCTCTTTTCTGGGATCTTTTGGAACTTTTTTGCTTGCAATTTGGCTTTTTCAAGACTACTGTTTTACTTGTTTTCCCCTGAAACTGGTATGTTCTGATTTAACATTTCTCCTCACCCCTATGTGATTATTTACAGTTTTTCTGCAATCCTGTTTACTTTACTGCCCATGTTCAATGATTTATGCTAAGTATGTTCTTTCCCTGCACCTGTTTATCATGTGAATCCCTACCCCCTATTACCTTCTATGTGTTTGAGTTAAGGCTCATGGCCTGGCAGTATTCAAATTGCTGCCCAGGTCATAGCCTGATCCACAATGGATTCTAACTCTTAAGATTTGGCTAACATGCTGGTCAGAGGTGTGCCAGCATTCCCAATTGCTGGGCATGACCACCATCCTGCCATGGCTTTCCCTAATTCCTCTATGCACTTACACTTATTCTTTGACTCTTAAGTTCTGCCCCCCTCTCATGAGCCTTGCTTTGGGACCTTGAGTTCCCTCTGAACTTGGACATCTGAGGGTTGGCCCTTCCACACTGCACTATGATCTCAATTCTGCGATGTGTTTGGGGTGTAAGCACTACTCGGGGCCCTTTGAGACTCTTGGGAACTTTGACACATCCCAAACATGAGAAAGGCTTTTTAGAAATCCGATCCTGGAAGTTGGTTTATCTCATATTGTTAGACCTTGAGTCTGAATTAGGCTGTTTGGTTGTAGCTGGAATTCTGATGTAATTTTTACCTTCTTTTTTGAGTTATTCGGGTCTGTAATAATTTGTAATAACTATTGGGGATGGCTAGTGGAAAGGGGAGGGTCATTTATGTATGCATATGGGTATACATCATGCTCATAGGGATTACTATTTACAAATTTTGCATTCATGCATATCATATAGTACTCCTGCCCATAAATTGTCTCATTATTACATTAGAAATCATGCCTATATGTTTCTGCATATAGAAATCATGTATAAGTTTCTGCACTTATGCATTTAGAAATCCTGCCTATAAGTTATGCATTACACGAAGAAATCTTGCCTATAAGTTGTTTAATTACTGCATTAGAAACCATGCCTCTAAGTTTCTGCATATAGAAATCCTGACTATAGTTTTGTTTCTGCACTTCTGCATATACATGTCATTAGACAAACAATCATAGGTTTAATAATAATCAACTTCATTCTAGATATCATGCCTATAGGACTCTCGTATTTTTGCAATCGCTTAAAAATTAGTAACGCTTAGAAATCATGCCTGTAGAAGCAGCCGTCTGAATCTGATTCGTCTATTTTATCTATAAGTCTAAAATCAGTAGTAATGTTTGTTTAATATCTGTATACTTCCACCTAGGTAAGCAGTAGGTAATTGTTTAACTGTGTCAGTTTTAATAAACTGCAACCAGACAAGGCCTAATTCGGACTCCTCATCTGAGAAATATGTGATGAAGTAGACTTCCCTAACACTTTAAATTTAATTCAGACTATAACTAGTATTTGAAGTCATGCTAAATAATTTGCTCCTTTAAGTGAGGAGGCCTGTTTGAGCCCTTAAACTGCTATTTGTTTCCCCCTACTTGCTTATATGTTTTGTTTGTCGCATTAGAATTTTGTCCTTTTAAAACTCTGAAAAGCCCCAACCTCCCTCCCTTTAGGATTAGTAGTCTCAAATGCCTATGGTACTGATAGGATCGAGACAGATAATAACATGCAATAAGTAACGACATTATTCTGCGCTTTAATACCTTAACGGGGTGGGAAGGGTAGATATGGATATGATGACCGGTGCGCTAATACCACGTGTAGCCCCTCTTTTGAGGAGTGATTACCGAGTATTGCATTGATGTGATCCATATTATTTGTAAACCTAGGATCCTCTTTCCTTTATTTGTTTAGTTGATTCTCAAACTGTTTCTTTAAAATTTCTGCTTTCTTTAATTCCGTCAAACTCTCAACTTGCTTGCAATATTATGTGAAAACCCCCTCTACTTGAGACTTCTATTTGCTTAATTGTTTACTTGTAAAGTCACAATTGTAGCATGGCCTAAAACCACACTAGTGGATCTTGAGGGGTGCCTAACACCTTCCCCTCGGGATAATTTCTAGCCCTTACCCAAACTCTGATTTTCCAACTCAAACCCTTCTTTAGTGTCCTAATGCACTTTAACTATTAGGTGGCGACTCTTCAAATACAAAAACCCAATTCCCAAAAAGGGAACGAGTTGTCCTCCCAAATGTCATAAACCCAATTTTTCTTATAGAAAAAGGGGGGGCGACACCCACAATAAAAAATAGAAAGAAGAAGAGAAAAATCTCGTGGTTGAATCTTTCTCCTAGCGTGTTTGGCCTCCAAGGGTCTTGTCTTACTCCAAAGTAGTGTCTCTCCTCTTCAAAAGGAAGTGTTAGGGTATACTTATATCAATTAGGGTTTTCATGGATGGCCTTGTGCCTCTCCTATTTCAGCCAAGAAAATTGGGTCACATGCCCAAGGCTCGCACGACGCGAGACCCTTAGGCACGCTCCCAGTTCTTTCTTTTTTTCATGCACAGGGGGTTGATGCCAAAGTGCTATACTTTACTTGTTTTTGATTCAGTTTCTAGGTCATGGCGCGCTCATCGTTCACGCAAGGCGCCAATTGTGGCAGCTCCCAGTTTTTGTCTATCAATTTTCTTTAGAATCAAATCATCCGAATTTTTCCAATTTCCATCAAAACTCGTTCCTGAACACAATAAATACGTAATGAGTATATTTACATTTATAAGCATGTGATTTTTCGCAACTAACATAAAAAACAATAGAAAAACACAGTCAAAATCATACATTTTTTTATTATCTATCAGTAGCCAAATGCATCTGTCATGACCCCAATTTCTATCTGTATGATGTCATGATGGCACCTAGTCTATATGACTAGGTAAGCCTAACAATAATGAAAATTGAACAGATATGAATTATCAAATTTGAGGAAAATAACTGAACAATAGATAAAATCTTTCGAAAACCGAATCTCACACTACACACCCCAAAACCGGTGAACCGAGTCATAAGCTCTATAGAGTGTAGCAAGAGTAACTATTACATCAATGTCTGAAAGTAAATACAACGGTAAATGAGGATAAAGGAAGGTAACTCCAAGGCCTACGGACGCCAAGCAGACATACTTTGAAGTCTCCGATCAAACAACTAGCATGAAATCTCTATCGATAGGCACGAGCTGACGTACCAGGATCTGCACAAAAAGATCTGTAGAAGCATATCATGAGTACACCACAACGGTACCCAATAAGTATCAAGCCTAACCTTAGTAGAGTAGTAACGAGGCCAGGTCAAGATACCTACTAGGACATGAAATAGATAGTATGAAATGAAATGCATAAAAAATAGAAAGTAAGAAGGCAACAAATATGGAACAAGATGATAGAATGATCTAATACCGAAAAAATAAATAATAGAGATATCATAAAAAAAGCGTCTGAAGGACTACAATAATCATGTACGGATAACAACTGACAGAACAATAAGGAATGAAACAACAGATATATTTCCAACCCAAACATTTTGGAATGGGAACAAATAGAAAGAATAACATCGAGGTAATGCCTTGTGTATAATGAAATAAAAATCGAGGCACCGCCTCATATAATCAAGAATCACAATCGAGGTACGCCTCGTATTCACTCTTCTCAATTTCAATTAGAATCTTTCCTTATACCACCGCCACGTGAGCCTTACATTTTGAAAATAGGTTTTGAAAACAGTTTTTTCCGAAATAACTACATGCAATTTATCCCACCTTATGATGCTCACTGGCCTCACGTAGTTCCTCTACAAGAAACACGCACCTAAGTCCCACCTTTATTATTGTGGAAACATCAATATTGTTGTTGTTGGCAAGTTGTGATATATGGGAACTTGTGGTGCGAATTTTTATTGTGATATGATATTGACGCGCATGCGGCGGTATAAGGCTTGGGGGGTAGATGTGCATGCGGCAGTATAAGGTGAGACTTATGTGCATGTTGCTTGTAGGGGAAACAAGATAGGTGTTTCACAATAACCAACATCGCCTAATGTTTTAACAGCTTCCACAACTTCAACACCAAATAACTCAACAATGAGAGAAATAACGTATAACTACAATATTTGATAAGACGAACTTGACAGTAAAGAGATAATATTCAACAATGAGTCTCAAATAATGGATTCAACAAGTAAAGGGATAACATGACCAATTACTTTAACAATGCTAATTGACAATGAAGAAATAGCATGTAACAATAAAGGAGACAACAAGTTCAACTAGAGCATGGAAGAAATTTAGCACGTAGAGAGTAAAATAAAATACTAAACAAGTCAACTAAGGCATTTAAGGATATTCTAACGCAATTAAGGATAATTTGACTATGAGGGTTTAGAACATAAAAAGGCATTTCAACAAAAGCATGGAAATAGTCTAAATAGCCTAAGCTGGTTAAATACTAGTACAACCCATGTACCCACTCATCACCTTGCGCACCCGGATTTCACTTAGTACAACTGAGTCAAACAATACCAATCCTACGGGGAAGTTCCCCCACACGAAGTTAGGGAAGACACTTACCTCAATTAGGCCAATTGAATACCCGGAAGCGGTTTTTCCCTTACAATCTACCTCGACGCGGCTCAAATCTAACCAAAATCGACTCAGTAGTATCAAACAATGTTATGGAAATTCAATTGCAATAGATAAAGTTAAGATTTTTACACTTTTTTCAAAAAGACAACCTAGGGCCCGCCCTGTCGAAAATTGGGTCTACTGGTATATTCGATCTATCCATGACACTACAAGTTTATATATGTGATTAGTTTTAAAATTCGAGTCCAAATCGACTCTCAAAACTCAATTTCTTATTTTTCAAAACTTGACAAAGTTTCATAAATTTCTACTTTGATTCACATGACTTCGATGTTAAAACCTAGGATATGCCGATATAATATGATTAGGAATAGATTAGAATCATTTACCCAAGGTTTGTAGGTGAAAATCCTCTCTGTAAATCGTCTACTAACGAGTCTAGGATTCAAAAATCTCGTCTCCCAACCCTTTAACCAGTTGCAGATGTCGCATTTGCGACACAGGGATTGTGAACATGGGCTTGCATTTGCGAACCTTGACAGATTTAGCTTACATCGCAATTGCGATGAAGTCTTCGCAATCGTGAACTAGGCTATATTGCAAATGCGAAGAAATTGTTCGCAATTGGGAACACGATCAATTCCTACTGGATTTGCATATGCGAAGTTGAGGTCGCATTTGCGACAACTGCCCATCACCTATTGCCTTTGCAAATGCGAGCCTGGTGTTCATATTTGCGACACCAAAGCACCAGATATCATATTTTCCTATTTTTCAATCCAAACCACTCCGGAATGTGTTTGGAACTCACCCGAGCCCTCGGGAATCCAAAACAAACATGCACATAAGTCTAAAAACATCGTACAAACTCACTCGCGCGATCAAAACATAAAAATAACATCTAAAACCATGAATTGAGCTCTAAAACACATGATTTTCGAAGAGATTTTCAAGAACTTTCAAAATTTCAACTAAGCGTCCGAATCCTGTCAAATCAACTTCGAATGACGCAAAATTGCAGACAAGTTCTAAATGCCATAACGGACCTATTCCAAGTCTGAAAATCAAATTCCAAGATTGATAGCTAAAAGTCAACCTACGGTCAAGTTTTTCAATTTAAAATTGCTAAATTACGACAAAATCAACACATATCAACCTACGAACTTCCAAAATCAATCTGGGACATACGCCCAAGTTTGAAATCACGATACAAAGCTATTAGAGGCATAAAAACATAGCTTCGGGGGGTTGTTTTCACAAAAGTCAAAGTTTGGTTAATATTTTCAAATTTCAACTTCTAAGTCTAGAATTAAGGGTCTAAATCAACCCGAAAGCTTCCCGAGCGCAAAACTAACCAACCCCGCAAGTCATAAAAGCATGAACTCACATATGTGAAGTAATAAAATGGATAACAGGGCACAATTACACAAAAAAGACCGATCGGGTCGTTACATTCTCCTCCTTTTAAAACAAACGTTCAGCCTCAAACGTGTATAAGGGCATACTTGAATGGGTGAATAGATAAGGATAATGACTCCACATGCCATGCTCGGTCTCCCAGGTTTCCTCCTCGACTGGATGACCCCTCCATTGAACCTTCACTGAAGCAATATCCTTTTATCCCAACTTCTGGACGTGCTAGTCCAAGATAGCCACGGGCTCCTCAATGTAAATCAAATCCTCGTCCAACTGGACTGTGTTGATGTCTAGTACATGAGATGGATTGCCATAATACTTTCAGAGCATAGAGACATGGAACACCGGATGAACCGCATATAAACTAAGTGGCAAGGAAAGCTTGTAGGCCACCTCTCAAACCCTCTCAAGGATCTCAAAAGGTCCGATATACCTAGGGCTCAACTTGCCCTCCTTTCGAACCTCATCATACCCTTCATGGGTTAAACTCGGATCAAAACTCGCTCTCCAACCATGAATGAAACATCATAAACCTTCCGATCCGCATAACGCTTTTGTCTAGATTGGGTTCTATGAAGCCGATCCCGGATCATCTTGACCTTCTCTAAAGCATATCGAATCAGATCCGTGCCTAATAACTTAGCCTCTCCCGGCTCAAACCATACAACTGGAGAACGATACTATTTCCCATATAGAGCCTCATACGGAGCTATCTGGATACTCAACTGGTAGTTGTTGTTGTAGGAAAACTCCACAAGTGTCAAAAATTGATCCCAAGCACCTCTGAAATCCGTAACACATGCACAAAGCATATCCTCCAATATCTGAATTGTGCACTCGTAATGTCTGTATGTCTGAGGGTGAAATGATATACTTAATTCAACTTGTGTGCCTACCTCATGCTGTACAGCCTTCCATAAATGCGATGTGAACTGTGTACCTCAGTCATAGATGATAGATATAGGTATGCCATAAAGTCAGATAATCTCGCTGATATAAACCTGAGCTAGCTGCTCTGAAGAATAGGTAGTCACTACCGGAATGAAATAAGCCGACTTGGTCAACTTGTCTACAATCACCCATACTACATCTAACTTCCTTGAGTCTGTGGGAGCCTAACAACAATGTCCATGGTGACACACTCCCATTTCCACTCAGGAATCTCAAACTGCTAAAGCAAACCACCCGGTCGCTGATGCTCATACTTCACCTGCTGACAATTCAGGTACCAAGCTACATACTCCAGTATGTCCTTCTTCATCCTCCTCTACTAAAAGTATTGCCTGAAGTCTTGATACATCTTAGCGGCACCTGGATGAATGGAGTACCGCGAACTGTGAGCCTTCTAAAAAATCAACTCAACCTAACCATCCATATTGGGCACACATAATCGGCCCTACATCGGCAACACACCGTCATTCCCATTAGTAACCTCCTTGGCATCACCCTGCTGAACTGTTTCCTTAAGAACAAGCAGATAAGGGTCATCATACTGATGCTCTATAATACGGTCATATAGAGAAGACTAAGAAACCACAAAGCCAAGAACTCGACTGGGCTCCGAGACATTCAATCTAAATAGCTAGTTGGCTAAGGCCTGAACCTCTAATGTTAATGGCCTTTCTACTATCAGTAGATATGCTAAACTGCCAAAACTCTTTGCCTTTGGACTAAAGGCATCAACCACCAAATTGGTCTTCCCGGGATGATTTAAAATGGTGATATCATATTCCTTAAGTAACTATAACCACCTCTGTTGCCGCAAGTTAATTGGCCCTCTGGGTAGGCGAGCAGCTACTGCTTTGCTCCTATATATTCATTCACTCACTTTCTTAATTGAGATTTTACTACTTTGAGTAACCATTTCTCCCATAGAACTTGGTGCTTTGCGCTAGTTCTCTCATTGCTTTAATTCAAAAAAAAATCTAGATCTATATCCTCCTCATCTTATTCTATCGTAGCCATGACTGCTACGTCAATACCTGCCCATCAAGGAGAGGAAAGTTCTGCCTCTGTTCCGTGTACGGTCGGTGGTGCACCGTCGGTGCCCGGTGAGCAGGCCTTGAGGTGCTTTGTCTTGAGGAAAGACTTTACGTTGGAGAGACCTCCCAACGTCCAAGGACATCAGGAGCACACATCGAGGTTTATCTCATCAGTAGGGGAGTAGCACCACGAAATGATCAGAAAAGACTGTGGATGGGGAGAAGGGATGGTGCTACAAGTACCTTTCTCTGAGGTGAGAATCATGACCTACGTTGAGGGGGTTTTGAGTGTGTATACACATATTTTTACATCAGGTCCCCCCGACCGGGTGGTGCTTGGGTTCTATCGTAGATATCAGGTTACCTTGGTGTAGGCTCACCCATCCCTTTGGAAGATAGTGCAGACGATATGATACTTTGCAGAGAAGGCAGGGCTCGACTTTACCCTCAATCATATCGTGAGGTTGTCTCGGTCGCTGCGTTATTGAGGTTTGATTACTCTATAGCTTCGATCTGTCTGGTCTCCTACCACTGATGGATGAGCCGATTTATTTGAGCTCGGACAATTGATATCATTCCTAGAGAGTTTCTGCCCTTTACTGAAAATTGGAATTTCACACATAAGTGTTATACCTGTATTTTTATAACTTTGTCTGGAGGCAGGCTCTATAACGACATTTTTATGCATATATTTTTTTTGCAGCCACTCCTTGGTTGCCGAACGAGGTCCCAAATTTGGTCGAGTGGTCTCGTAAGCTGGCCTCATGTTCGACCTATGATAAGCGCAGGTGGCGAGACCTATCCAAAGGGAGGTGGGAGGCAAAGAATTAGGGTAGGCACGTGGTGGCTTATTTCCCTAGAATGGTACTTTTCTTTTTAGTGTACTAACTTAGCTGCCGTAGGTATTGGAGATTTTTCCCAGATGAGGCCATGTCCTCTAAGGGAGGAGGAGAGACTGCCGACCTCAGGATCGAGGGTTGATGATAAACAAAAAGAATCTCTGGGGTATGAGGAGGCTCAAAGCGGGGCGAGTCCTTCTCAGCGGATCAAGAGAGGCGATTCGACCGATCATTCTCTGCTGATGGTGCTTCAAACAGTGAGGAGCGCGTGGTGCCTTCTTCTTCTCCTAACAAAGGTACTTCGGGAGAAACTAAACCATCAAACATTGGTTTGGCCTTTGGTGAGGCTCAGCGGCTCGGCTTTATGGTATGTTTGGTAGCTGGTATTGGACTATTCTGGTTTCACAGTCTTCCTTTCTTATTGAACTTTCTTTCGTAGTCCTTTGATAGGCTCAAATCTGAGCTACTCTGCTATGTGGCTTGGTTGTGGAAGGCTTCGGATAGGGAGAAATCCCTTAAGCTTCTTTGTGTGAAAAAAGCGAGTTGGTATCCCTGCAGTGTGAGGCGAATCTAAGCCGGAGCCGCGATAGCTACCTCGAGAGACATGTATCTTTTATTTCATGTTCACATATGCTCCTTCTTTCATTTTTAGAGGTTAACGTTTCGATATTTCAGTTGGAGAGCAAAACAGAGGAGCTAGAGCGACTCTAGGGCAAAGTTGGCAGGGTCAAACGTGAGTTTGACGAGCTGTAAGACCATGTAGATGCCCAAATTGCGGCCAAGGAGAGTGTTTTGGATAAAGTTTCCACCCTGGAGATGCAAATTTGGACCGCTCGTGCGAGTAATTCTGCGCGGGCGAACATGATCGCAAGGCTGAAGTTTGAACTTTCGAAGGCGAAGGTCGAGTTGGTGAATGCCCAGGCCGAGGCTGTGATAAGATACATTAGGGCAGATCAGATGGTGGCAGACTATTTGAAGAGTGCTGCCACTGCTAGGGCTAAGTTAAGGATAACTCTTGGTCGTGTGAGCAGTAGTAAAGAGTACGCAAAGTGCAAATCTCGGAGGGGAACTCTCGAGGTAGTTCATGCCAGGGGTTTCGATCTATCGGAGGAGATCGAGCAAGCTAAGCCGAAGGAGTATGATGCCAAGTTCCTTCAGTCCGATGCTGAAGATGTCAAGGATGGGGCCATAGTCCCTAAGGGGCACGTCTATTTTCTTTCTTTGTCTCTGTATATAGTGTTTTCACAGTACACTATAAGTGGGGCTTGTATTTTATTACATGTATGTATAAGGGGAAACCTCGCAATTTTTGTACCTTCCGGGTTCCTTTTTGCCGAGATTTCGGCAAGATCAATCGACTTTTGAATTGGTAGGAATCCTTAGATTCGTGATATGGACCTGAGGCTCGTTATGCTGGCCCGTAGGCTCTTACACGCTTGGTCGAGGTGACCTTTTATGTGGGCTAGTGACGACAGCTCTTATGCCTTGGGCCAATGCGGCCTTTTTTAGTGTGGGCTGGCGAGAATGGCTCTTATGCTTTCCTCTTAGGCATATTTAGTCAACTATTTTGGGTTCAGTCTCCGAATCGGGTTATGACTCGAGCTCATTTGACCCTCAAGTTTTGTATTTGTATGGTATGGCGATAGTGGTTCTTACGCCTTGGATCGAAGCGACCTTTTATATGTGTGGCCCTAAGGTTCATTAGGCTAGTAACAATGGCTCTTATACGCTTGGTCGATGTGACCTTTTATGTGGGCTTTATTTTTCCCTCGATAAGGATAGATAGTGTTTTCCTGACTCTTCGACGGCTTAATAAAAAACCTCGATTGTGAGTCGTTATATGATGATGATCGAGCACCTTGGGAGGTTTGGCTCGGAGGCTGAGTATCACGAAGCCGATGTTTAGGAGCTGACGTGGTCGAAGCTCTTTTTCTTGTATCGAGGGTAGCCTGTTTAACCGGTTCTTTCCGAAGTAGATTCAGAGTAATTGAAGGCCTGTGATTTTGTAGCGACAATCGGGCATCCCCGAGTCGCATTAGTTTGGTTGGTACAACCGTGTGCCGGAGTCACTTGTGTTTGGCCGGAGCCTTTGAGTTCCGAGTGAGATAGTTTCGGCATCTATATTGAGGGTATGCCTTTTTAGGGGTCTTACAAGTTCGATATATATCCAAAACTTTGAGTTTGGGTTTATGCCTTTAGTAAGGTCTTACAAGTTTTTCATGCCTTTGAGGTCTTATAGTTTTGGATACTTGGTACAAGTATTGTTCATGCCTTGCTTGAGGTCTTACATTTATAGTTGCTACCTTATGTAGGTCTTACGAGACCGAGTCTGCCCGCTCAGAGTCTTATGGCCTTGGGTTTTGACAAGTCGATGGAGGTGGCGCTTGACGGAAGTCCCCGAGTCATCGAGAGTTTCTTGACTCGGGAGCCATTATTTGAAAACTTTGTATGCCTCATCAAGGGTTTACGATTTTGGAGATCCCGACCCTACATTTTTTAAGATTTTGACGCTAGTCCCCGAGCATTCAGGGTACTTTCGGCATTGGAGATGTTTCACGATTTTCATGTTGCCTCATCTGAGGGCTTATGATTTTGGAGTCTCGACCCAGAGGTCATTCAGATGTTAAATTGTTGACACCAGTCCCTGAGTATTCAGGACGTTTTCGGCACAGAAGTTGTTTTTGCGGAGGTACCGAGCTTCTTTTGGAGTGCGAGATGCTTTGGCAAAAGATATTCTTCAATTATAAGTGTACATATTTTCTCCGTCAGGGGTTCGGCTATACGGACATGGCTCGTTTGACCATTTGGCCTGGTACATCATTTTCTTATTGGGACCCCATTTGGCATATCTTATGTTTTCCAAGTGTATGACCTTCCGGGGGGATGTCCCTCAGTGTTCAGGGTCGATTGCAAAAGAAGCCTCGAATACTTGTTGAGTATCCCTTCGGTAGCATGCAGATGTTGCCTCGTTAAAAACCTTGCCGATAAAACCCTTTTCGGGATAAAAACCCGGTCGAAGGAAAAGAGTGCAATGGATGCTTTAAAACCTTAAGTTCTTCAAGCTGGTTAGCACTTTGATTGCTTCGGCCGGGCGCTTGCATAAGGGTCAGCATGAAGTATAATATAAAATAAAAAGGAGATGGTTATACCTTAGTAGCGATGGTGCTTTCGAACCTTGGATATGGTCTTGCGGCTGCTATAGTTTTGTCCATTTATCTCTAAATCCCTCTGCTGGAGGGGACTTTGGCATTTCAGCTAGTGGCAGTCGTCTCAAAAGATCGTGTGGATGACATGTTGCTACTCGCCTGCTTTGTTCTTTTTGGTTGTTTCCCTTTCTCGAAACTAATTTTTGGCTCGGTCGTTGAGGAATTCCCGAAGATGGCCATTGTCGAGTAATTGGGCCACTTCCTCCCGGAGTTGCTGGCAATCTTCGGTCATGTGTCCATGCATTTTGTGAAACGCACATACTAGATTATAGTTACTTTGTGAAGGATCTGATTTTACATGTCTGGGCCATCTGGCGTCTCTGATTTTGCTGATGGCGAACACGATGTCTGACACATCGACATTGAAGTTGTATTCAGATAAGCGAGGCGCCTCCGCTGGCTCCGCATTCCTATTGAACCCGACTCTGTTGATGAGTCCCCGAGGATTCTATCTTCTGTCTATCCTATGATCGTTGAGAGGTGGGCTACGCCTCGGGGCGTTCTATCTATCTTCGGTGTATGGTTGATATCTTTCTTTGTTTGGCATTGGCTCCTTTACCAAGAGCCTGCTTGGGTATACTAAGCACGAGGGGGATCCTAGCTAGTCGTGCTCGACCCTGATTTTTGACTAGTATCGATTGTGGACGTCCGACCAAGTCACAGTGGGATATTCGACCAGATTCTCTTTCAGTTGCTTCGACGCCACCGAGCTTCATTCGTTCAGACCTTGAGTGAAGGCCTGCATCGCCCAGTCATCAGAGATCGGTGGTAGTTGCATTCGTTCTGTTGGAAAGCGAGATACGAATTCTTGCAGCATCTCATTCTCCCTTTGCTTGACCTTAAAGACGACGGATTTCCTCGTTGCTATTTTGATGGCACCGTCATGTGCTTTTATGAAGGAGTCTACCAGCATGGCAAACAAGTCTATGGAGTTAGGATCTAGGTTGTGATACCACATCATGGCCCCCTTCGAGAGTGTTTCCCCAAACTTCTTCAGTAAGACGGACTCGATCTCGTTGTCTTTTATGTCGTTGCCCTTCACTGCGCAGGTGTAAACAGTAACATGCTCATTGGGGTCTGAGGTCCCGTTATAGTTTGTGAGTTCTAGCATTCTGAACTTCTTTGGAATGGGTTTCGGGGTTGCTTCCTCTGGGAACGACCTTTGTATGAACTTTTTCGAATCCACACCTTTCAGGACCGGGATTGCGCCCGGAATTTGGTCGAACCTGAAGTTGTAGGTCTCGACCTTCTTGTCGTTGGCATCTATCATTTTCTAGCCTGATTCGATCCTTTTGGTGAGGTCCTCGAGCATTTTTACAATGGAGGGATCGGTCACCGACCCGTTATTGCTTGATCTCTCTGGTACTTGTTCGGATGGGGGAGCTATCCCTGGTGCTATCGTGTTGGGAGTTTTCTAGTGACTTTGCAGCTGAGCAATAGCTAGCTGTTGTGCCTGCAATATTTCAAAAATAACACGAAGGCTAACCTCACGCTCTTCCCTGGTCGTGGTTTTTTGAGCTTCTTGGGGATCTCCCTGACGCACGCTCTTATCGGTATACGAGCTTATATCGACCCATTGGGAGTCGCGTGAGACCGCGTCTACAAGGATTGGTTCTGGCGCATTCCCAGGGTTTTGTGGTGGCACACCAACACCTGGAACGTCCACACCGTTTTCTTTGTAGTCCTCAAGATTGTTGTTTTCGCCTCCATTTACTGAGTTAGACATTTTGACCTGAAATCGAAGATCTTGGACAAGAAAAAGCGTGAAAGATGACTTGCGTTATAGGACGAAACCATCAAGAAAATAATCACTATTATTTTTAGCCCCACGGTGGGTGCCAAACTGTTTACCATGAAAATGGTAATAACAATTAAATTTGGTGATGGGATTCTAAAAATATGTGATCTATTTTTATGCTAGTTTGTTAAGCAGTTGATGCTATGTGTTGTGAGACTTAGAAACGAAATAAGAGTTAAGGATAGGGAGATAATCAAACCGTTGGGCCAATTATCGGGGCCTTGAGCTTGTCGATTCGGGCCCTCGAGATCGATTCCGGAGCTCGGTAGGGAGCTATCGAGGAGGGTTGAAATATGTCTAACAGTTGTAATAAAATTAATAGAGGCTCTTTATGGCTAATGATAAGCAATAAATGATGAACAAAAATGTTGATAATAAATGAAAGCAATAACATCAAGAGAATATGTTAGAGAGTAAATAGAATGTTCTTGTATATTGCGTGTGGTGTAATTGAAGCTAAAGATACCTATAAAATGATAAGGATCCCATTTATGTAGGAGGGAAATCCCAACATAGTACGAAATACATTAATGATAAAGAAACGGAGATGGGACAGCTAGAAGACATCCTGACTAAAGGCTAGGGTAACCCTGTCAGTCCTAGCCACGTGCCTTGGGAGCTCCCCATTTCTACCATGGTCGAGGTCAATGTTGTCCCAATATCGGGCCTCGACGAAGCCCGAGGGAGGAGACTCGACCATAACCTTGTGGCCTCGAGACTTCGAGATGGGTTTCTGAGGTGCCTCGATGTCGAGAAATTGGAAATCCCGATTTCACCGTATACATGGTCATTATGATGCTTCGTAAGACCACTCCCTGAAGGCTCGAGGCTCGGATCAGGGTTCGAACCCAAGGGTTCTCAATGATCGACCTCGAGGCAGTGCAAATCAGAGTCTATGATGGACAAACGGGAAGTTCCCAAGACACGTGATTAAAGTTGACCAAGTCTATCAGGCTAGTTCAAGCCCGTACAGTGGCATTAAATGGCTATACCAGCCTCAAATCCTTCTAATAAATGCATCTGTACTATGTTTGTATTCCCCCTTATATATAAAGGGGACCCTTGTCATTTTGTAACATACATAACATTGAATACAAGAACATTATCTGCTCCCTAACTTAAACATATTCTCCTTTGATACTATTTCTTATATTTATTGCTTACATTAATTCTTCCTCATTTATCACTCGTTATTGATAATAAAGAGATCTTATCAAAGCTCTTAGAATTATTAGACTTCCATCAGCCGGTCACTGCCTCATGCTTAGCTCGACCTTGAGGCTCCGTATAACCTAGCTTGAGACCCCGATTCTCAGCCACTCGGTTTGTTTAACCTACTACCTTCAGGCTTTTATCTTATTTTCTAGTCTCATACTTAGCATCTACTGCCTAACACATAAAAATAAATCACGTATTTTTAGAACCACAAAATCAAATATAATTGTAATTACCATTTTCACGATAAACAATACACATGCACTGAGATATGGTAGGCCTTATATGCGTGTTACTAGTAGGGAAAATACTTGAAGCCACGTGGTGTGATAAGTGTTGATACTCAATTTTTTTCCTATTTATTTTTCATATACAAAATACTTTCAAAATAACATATGTATGCATATATAAGCATGCCCACGTAGTTTAGTATTTTTCCCAATATTTAAATATTTTTAAAATCAATTTATTGCTCATTTTAGCAGTATAAAAACCAATAATTATTCCCAAAATTATCATTTTGGTGGATAATTTATTTTATTTCCAATATTTATACCAAAATATAGTTAATGTAATTTTTATATATTTTTACAAATTTATTGGGTATTTTTAAAGCTAGATTACATATTATTGCAATGCTAGCCTATTTTAAGATTTAATAGTATTTTATAATTATAAAATTGGGTCTGATATTTTTAAATTAATATTTATGTGTTATTGACTAATGCAGTACTTTTAATTTATTTTCAAAATCATTTTTACTATTTTTGTAAAATAAAAGGGAACAAGTGGCTATTTAATATATAATCCTAATTTGTTTCAATTATAGCCAAAATTGACCCTCCAATTTACTCAATCTTGCCCCCAATTGGACCGGTCCAATTTCAATTTTAATCCGACCCCCGACCCAACCAATTAACCCGCCCGATCCTTCTTTCAATCCAGGTCGTTGATCATTTTGATCCACGGCTACGATCGTCCCTTGCCTTTTTTAATTCCCCAACCCTAACCTAATCCCCTCATTTCCATCAGTTGGACACCTTCGAATACTCTCCCTCTCTCAAACTCTCTCGAAGGTTCCTGGAACCCTAGCCTCTCTCATCCTCTCCGACCACAACCTCACCGGAATCCATGGCTTCTCAGGCCATGGATGGCCTATACTTACCTACCCCCACTCTCTAACGTTTGGGATTCGAAGCTTTGAGGTCTAACCTCAATGGTGTCCGTTCAGATCCTCTCAGATCCATGATTTTGAGACCTTTCCGACCTTGCTCCGACACATCCAAAGAATTTTTAGCCTGGTTCTAACCTCTCCGACTCAAGATCGGACTTTTCCAAGCCTTTCTCATTCTAGGGTTTCTCTGAAACCCCGGCTACTCGAGGTTCTCTCTAATTATTTTTTAAAATCTATGTTATGTCTATGCTCTACTTGAGTTCTTAAACGTTTTCCCTAATTTTCTTTCAAAATTAGTTCTCTTCGATTTAGGTTTTCTGAAAAAGTTTCAAAATGTCTTTCTGATTCTTCGTTTTCTTTTCTTTATGTGTATTTGTCTATACTATATTCGTATGTTTTCTTTTCTACCACGCATGTATTTTTCTTCTGCTTTCTTTCTACTATACATGATTCTTCTATGCTTTATGTTCTACTATGCTTCTATACCATGCTCACATGTTCTTCTCACTGTGTTTTCCTATATGTTCTTTTGCTATACTTTTCCAGTATTTTGTGTTCTTCTGCTGTATGCATCTCCTACTAGGTCCTTAAGTTTTTGTTTGCTTCTACTGAACCTTGTTTGAGTTCTCTCTACACATGTTCCCTCTACTGTTTTCTTAAGTTTATACTACCTCTTTTCTCTTTTGAACTTGTTTAGGTCCCAAGCTTTTCTTAAAACGTGTTCTCTATGCTTCAAATCAGTTCTTCATTCTATTTGCCTTGAACCTGCTGTTTTATCTGTTTGTTTTCACACGAGTCTATGAAAGAGACCTCTGAGCCTGTTTCAGTGATTTGTCTTCTCTTCTGTGTATCTGTCTCGAGTTGAAAACCCTGGGATTTGGGGGTTTTTGGCGAGTTTGATCTTGTGTTTTGGACTAGGGTTCTATTTGGGACCCTGAACACTCTCAAACTCATTCTGAGTCTATGTACTGGATTTGAGCCTCTTTGTTATGACCCGGAACTCTTCTATACTAGGCTTTTTAGCATGACAGTTCTTTCTTGTTTGATATGTTTGTATGCTTTATATATGAGAAATGTTTCCTTTAAAAGGTTTTGTCAACTTGTGATTGATTCGGAATTCCTTTTAATAAGGTTTGATTGATTGTTACTGATTTTCCTTAAGTAAAACCCTTTCCTCACTTTTCCTGACTTGGTTCATTTGAACAAAGCCTGCAATTTTGATTTTTACTGGCTGTTGAGTGACCGCCTTTCCTTATTTGCACAAACCATGTACCACTGGACCTTTGCCTTAAATAAACTTCTGTGTATTTATCCTTCTTGTGCTACTTTGGAAAAGATTTTGATCAAACTCTTTCCTTAATTATCTTTTACCCATTTGAAATCAGAATCCCTTAATTGAACCGGAACTTGTGTAATTGATTTCTGAATTATTTTCATACCTATTTCTACTTGCTTTCTGCACTATAAAAAGCATAACTCTTCTACACATTCAACAAACACAACACCTATTGAACACTTTCAATTTTAATACTCTTACACTCTCAATTCAACACTCCATTCTCTTCTAAAATCTTCTGGCTGTGTGTTTGCAATTTGGCTTTACTACTGCTTTTCTCTCTTTGTTTCCCTGAAACTGGTATGTTCTAATTTCGTTTTCAGCCTTATCCCTATGTGTTTGCTTTACAGTTTCTACAATCTTGTCTACTTTGCTGTTTATGTTCAGTGTTGAATATGTTGTTCTCTTTACATTTGTTGTTGTTGTGAATTCCCTTATGTTTGAGTTAAAGTTTAGGCATGGAAGCATCCAAATTGTTGCTCATGTCTGGACTTGATCCTTTAATGGATCATAACTCCCAAACAATGTGGCTAACAGGCTGGTTGGGGCGTGCCAGCACTCCTAATTGTTGGGTATGACCACCAACCTGTCTTGGCCTTCCCTAAAATTCCCTCTATGAACTTGCACTATCTCTTAGATTCTAAGTTCTGCCCCCTCCTATGAGCCTTGCTTTGGGACCTGGAGCTCCCTCTGAACTTGGACATTTGAGGGCTGGCCCTTCCATACTGCACTATAATTCTGCAATATATTTGGGTGTAAGCACTGCCCGAAGTCCATTTGAGACTCTTAGGGAACTCCGACACATCCCAAATAAGAGAAAGACTTTGGAATTTTACCCTTTGGAGTTGGTTTACTTCATGCTTCAGACAGAAGTCTGAATCAGTCTCTCCTTGGTTGGGATTTTAGCTTTCTGATGTAATTTTATTTTTTATTTTCCTTTTTTCTGGGCTTTAATAATTTGTAATAACCTATGGGGCTTATAGTGAAAAGGGGAGGGTTACTCATTGTATGCATAATTGTAGATATCATGTTCATAGGTATTTACTTCCGCAAATTATGTTAAGTTCTGCACTTCTACATTTTCATATAGAAATCCTGTCTTTAGGTTCTGCATTGCTGCATCTTTGAAATCCTGTTTTAGGTTCTGCACTTCTACATTTTTAGAAATCCTGTTTTAGGTTCTGCCCTTCTGCATTTTAGAAATCCATGTCTATAACTTTCTGCACTTTCGCATCTTAGAAATCCTGCCTATAAGTCCTGCACTTCATACATAGATATCATATCAATGACGTCTACATTTCTGCATCTCATAATAGAGAACATGTCTATAGTATTCTGTATTTTTTGCCTATCATATAGAGAGCATGTCTATAGGTCTTCCTGAATCCTGCATACGTATCCATCACTAGGCAAACGATACATAGGTTTATATAATAAAAATCTGTGTTTTAGACACCATGCCTATAGGATTTCTATATTTTCGTAAAAGTTAAAATCAATAACACTTAGAAAGCATGCCTATAGTAGTAATCAACTAATTTGAATCGACCACTTGCTTATGAGATTAAAATCAGTAATTGCATTGCTTAACCGTTTACAGAGTTTATGTTTCTGCAGTTAATCAATCTTCTTCTGAAATCACTTTGTTTCTCTCGTATTGTTAGATATCATGTTTATAAGTCTCACTTAGGCAAGCTATAAGGTGAATTAACTAATTGAATCAGACTCTATTAATTCCAACTAACATGCAGGTCTGATTCTGATTCCTTATCTGAAATGTGTAATAAACCGGTCTGCCTCCTTAACATTTAAGTTTAATTCAGACCTTAACCAGTAACTGCAAGACATGCTATCCAACCTATCTTTAAGTGATGAGGCCTATCTGAGCCTTTTAAATTGTTATGTGTTTCCCATAATTTGTATTATGTGTTTTTGTTTGTCGCTTTAGAATTTTATCCTTTTAAACCATACAAAACACACATTTCCCTTACCTTTAGGATTAGTAGTCCCAAATGCCTTTGGGACTGATAGGATTGTAGCGGGTACTAGCATGTAGTAAGTAACGAAACCATTCCGCGTTTAATACCTCAACGGGGTGGGAAAGGGTAGATATGGATATGATGATCGGTGCGCTAATACCACGTGTAACCCCTCTTCTGAGGAGTGATTACCGGGCATTGCATTGATGTTATCTATATTATTTGTAAACCTAGGACCCCCCCTCCCTTTATTTGTTTATTTCTTTTCAGAATTTTCAAACTATTTCTTCAATTTTCAGCTTTCTTTGTTTCTTCAAAACCTTAATTTATTTGTAGCCATAATGTGACAATCCCTCATATTTGAAACCCTTATTTGCTTATTTGTTATTGAAGTCACAATTCTAGCATGGCCAGGAACCGCACTAGTGGATCTTGAGGGGTGCCTAACACCTTCCCCTCGAGATAATTTCTAGCCCTTACCCAAATCTCTGGTATTCTGAAAAAATCCTCCCTAGTGTCCTAATGCACTTTAATCATTAGGTGGCGACTCATCAATTCAAAACTGAATTCCCAAAAGGGAACGAGTTGTCCTCCTAAATGTCATAAACCCAATTTCGCAAGAAAGAGGGGGCGCAACAATAAGGTGGGATAAAACGCGCGTAGCTATTTCGGAAAAAACTGATTTTAAAAACTAAAAATGCAAGGATCATGCAGTGATATAAGGAAAGATTGTGATTGAAATTGAGAAATGTGAAAACGAGGCAGTACCTTGGTTGTGTTATTGTTGTGCATTACATATTGAAAAGAGTTATTAGTTGAACAATTCTCATTACTTTTATACTTCCTTGTCTTATCAAATTTGTTCGTATTTGATTAAATTGTGATTCTCATTATTTTCTTTCTTCTCGTTGTCTTTATGCTTACAGTTTTGTCATTATTTTACAGTATTAAACTATATTGTTACTATTCATCTCTCTGTTTTCCATTACTTCTAGTTATTATATTTCTGTTCCATTTATCTTATCCTAGTAGCTGTCTTGACCTAGCCTCATCACTACTCTACCGAGGTTAGATTTCATACTTACTGGGTATTATACTCATACTACTCTTTTGCACATTTTTTTTGTGCAGATCCAGGTACGTCTACCCCTAGTGGATGTTAGTGATTGATTTGTAGTTGTTTTCCAGAGATATCAACGTATACCTGCTCCCCATCCACAAGCCTCGGAGTCAGCATCCATTATCTTTTTTGTATCGTTATTTCCTTATAAGACAATGTTGTAGTAGATGTTTTGGAACATTCTGTAGAGCTTATGATTCAGTCTCACTGAGTTTTAGCAGCATTGTTGTTGTGATTCAGTTTTTGCGATATTTATGAAACTTATTAGTTTAAATCAAGTTTCCATCCTTTATTTATGTCATATTTTCTCATTTTTTAGGCTTACCTAGTTTTTGAGACTAGGTTCCATCACGACATCCCAAGGAATGAAATTGGGGTCTAGCGGCATTGTTAATGATAATGGATTTAGGAACTCCGAATCGGCAGACAATACGATCCTTGACGAAATCTTGACGACTTTCTTGGTTACAGCTTTGTAAGATGTAGCTTCTATCCATTTTGTGAAGTAATCAATGGCTACCAAGATACATCAGTGTCCGTTTGATGCAGTGTGCTCAATCGGACCAATAACATCCATTCCCCAAGCGGCGAATGGCCAAGGTGAGCTTGTTGCATTGAGCTCGTTTGGTGGAACTTTTATCATGTCGGCATTCACTTGACATTGAAAGCATTTGTGGACATACCAAATAAAATCCATCTCCATGGTCATCCAAAAGTAACCTACCCTGAGTATCTTCTTGGCTAGAATGAAACCATTCATGTGCGGACCACATGTCCCAGCATGCACATCCTCAAGTAGCTTAGAAGCTTCCTTTGCGTCGACACACCTTAGTAAACCCAAATCCGGAGTTCTTCTGTACAAGTTCCCTTCACTGTGGAAGTAGTGATTTGACAATCTACGGAGCGTGCATTTCGGAATGTGATTTTCATGCTACGGGTATTCTCCTTTTGATAAGTACTCCTTGATGTCATAGAATCAAGGCTTTCCATCTGCTTCTTCCTCGACATGAGCACAATATGCCAGCTGATTATAGATCCTCACTGGGATGTGATCGATATAGTTCTTATCTGGATGTTGTATCATGGATGACAAGGTGGCTAATGTGTCGGCAAACGCATTCTGAATTTTGGGCACATGTCGGAATTCTATCTTTGTGAGCCTTCTTTTTAATTCTTGCATATGGTGCAGATATGGCAATATCTTGGAATTCTTTGTGACCCACTCTCCTTGTACCTGGTGCACAAGCAAATATGAATCGCCAATCACCAGCAACTCCTGAATGTTCATGCCGACTGCCATGTTGAGCCCTAGTATGCAGGCTTCATATTCCGCCATGTTATTGGTGTAGGGAAATCTGAATTTAGCAGATACGGGATAATGTTGACCCGTTTCTGACACCTAAACTACTCCAATGCCTACTCCTTTGAAATTTGTGGCTCCGTCATTTGCTTTCGTATTATCTTCTCCCACAAATGATATTTCTTCATCAGAAAAATACGTTTTCAAGGGTTCGTATTCTCCTCCCACTGGATTCTTAGCGAGGTGATCTACCAATGCTTGTCCCTTGACTACCTTTTGAGTCACATAGACGATGTCGAACTCACTTAGTAGTATTTTCCCTTTAGCCAACTTCCCAGTAGGCATGTGCTTCTGAAATATGTACTTCAGAGGATCCATCTTGGATATGAGGTATATAGTGTAGGCACAGAAATAATGCCTCAACTTTTGGGTTGTCTAGGTCAAACCATAGCAAGTGCGTTTAAGCAGAGAATACCATGCTTCATAAGGTGTGAATTTTTTGCTCAGATAGTATATGGCTTGCTCCTTTCTTACTGCCTCATCATGTTGTCCCAAAATACATCTGAAGGCTCCATCTAACATGGATAGATAAAGTAGCAAAGGTCATCCTGGTTGTGGCGGGACCAGAGCTGGCGGTGTGGACAGGTATTCCTTGAACTTTTCAAAAATTTTCTGACAATCCTTGGTCCAACTTCTTTCGGCATCTTTCCTCAACATCTTGAAGATGGGTTCACATATTACTGTGGACTGTGCTATGAATCAGCTGATGTAGTTGAGCCATCCTAGGAAGCGCATCATGTCCTTTTTGCTTTTAGGTGGTGGTAACTCCTGAATGGCTTTGACTTTAGTCGGATCTAGCTCGATCCCTCGGTGACTAACGATGAATCCAAGTAACTTTCCTGCAGGAACCCCGAATGCACACTTTGCAGGGTTCAACTTCAAATTGTACCTCCTGAGCCTGTCGAATAATTTCCTCAAGTCTGCTATGTGATCTATGACCCTTTTTGATTTGATAATGACGTCGTCCACATATACCTTTATTTCAGTATGTATCATATTATGGAAGATAGTCATCATGGCCCTCATGTAAGTAGCCCCAACATTCTTTAGACCGAACGACATCATCTTGTAACAGTATACACCCCAAGGTGTAATAAAAGCTGTCTTCTCGACATGTTCTTCATCCATCCAGATCTGGTGATAACCTGCGAAGCAATCTACAAAGGATTAGAGTTCATGCTTGGTGCAGTTATCGATCATGATATGTATATTTGGTAGTGCGAAGTCGTCTTTAGGACTTGCTCTATTTAAATTCCGATAATCAACACATACCCTGACCATCTCGTCCTTCTTCAGAACTGCACAATGTTAGCTAACCAGGTTGGGTATTCAACCACCCTAAGAACTTTGGCTTTGATCTGCTTGGTAACTTCCTTCTTGATCTTCAAACATATGTGTGGTTTGAATTTTCTGAGTTTCTGCTTGACTGGCGGGCACATGGGATTGGTAGGTAACTTGTGAGCTACTATGGATGTGCTTAAACCGGTCATATAATCATACGACCATGCTAAGATATCCTCATATTCCTTTAGGAAATAGATGTACTCTTCCTTCTCTGTTGGTGACAAATGAATACTGATGCGGGTCTCTTTGACGGTCTCTATGTCTCTCAAATTTACTACTTATATTTCGTCCAAGTTGGATTTAGGCTTGTTCTCAAAAATCTCAACTTCTCTAACAATTTCCTCGGGGACCTCATCTTCTTCATCTGAGTCACTATTCTCATGTTGCATTGACTCATTACATGTCACAGTCACTTGTTCATCAGGAAAAGTAATAATAAGACTGTAGAAGGGAAAAGTATAACAGATAATAATGAATAATGATAAAGGATAAATGCATTTAATTAAAACTGAGAAAATTGTTCAAACAAATCTTGGCTCGACGAATCAAGAATTTATTTTAAAACAAAATTGTTGAAAAATTTAAATGCCTAAAACAGTTGTAAATTCTGCCAAGCTACCCAGGGACTCGACGGGCTCGGGATGGTGTGTCGGTCTAGTTTTTTAGAACAGCTCCCTTTGCCACAGTCTGAATGGAGAGGCCTTCTTCTTCCTCCTCCTCCTCCTCAATTATGGCACTGCAGTCCATATCCTCATCTGCCAAGAATAGATCCTTCAGCCCAGCTAGTGTTTCTTCTTCGGCAATTCCCCATATTGTGTTTACCCGATGGAAAGCCTGTTCCAAATGGGGTATCAGTTGTTCAAGAGGGTAATACGGTCCACGCCATAGAGGTGACCATTCCCTGTACTCCTACCATGTATACTGGTATCTGAGCCCAAAGGTGGTACTGTGATTTTTCAGCCGTATCGGCTTGGTGATACCGTGGAGGTTCTTTCCCAACCCTTTGCCGGGTTCGTATCCGGACCATGCTAGTATGCTTCCTATTTTGTTACTCCACCACTTATCTTTCTCGATGGCATTGACCCGTTCAATGTGATGGTAGGTTTCCCCTCCTAGCTTTCTTCTATGTCCAATGGCCGGGATGGTTTGACTGGTGTAGATGGGGTTACTCCCATCTCCATGAGTGATTACCTCTTGGCAGTTCCATTCGAACTTTGAGACTTGGTGTAGTGTGGAGGGCACGACTCCAGTAGCATGTATCCATGGGCGGCCCAACAAAAGGTTATATGAGGCTGGTATGTCAAGCACTTGGAATTCAACATCGAACCAAGCTGGCCCCATCTGCAAGCAAAGGTTGATTTACCTGGTCGTGGCCCTCTAGGACCTATCGAAAGCTTTCACATTCATGTTTCCAGTTCGTATTTCATGGAAACCTTTGTCCAATCTTTTTAGGGTATCCGGTTTACAAATATTCAGACTAGAACCTCCATCAACCAATACCCTAGCAATGAACGTATCTTCAAATTGTACCGTGATGTGGAATGATCGATTGTGATTCAGACCTTCGGGCAGTAGTTCATATTCATGGAAGATAATCTCATGGCTCTCAAGCACCTAACCAACCATGTTGGCCATTTTCCCACCAGTGATGTTATTGGGTACATAAGCCTCGCTTAGCACTTTCATCAAGGCATTCTTGTGTGCTTCTGACTTCTGTAGTAGTGACAGGATAGATATCTAAGAAGGGACTTTGTTCAGGTGATCAAAATAGAATACTCTTTTGCCTGTACTTTCCTCCATAGATCATCTGGCCTGGTCTCAATGATAGGTTGCCTAGCAGTGGCATCCTTACTTGAACCTCCCAGGTGTTCAGGTGTGTAGACTCTTCCAGTTCTAGTCATCCATTGTGCGGCATCAGATTCCTCTATATTAGTATTCCCTTTTTGCCGAGCCTTAGTGACATAATCCCAGGGTATTGACTTTGAGTTTAATGGGGGTGTGGTTGACACCATCATAGTAAAAGGTGTGACCACTTCTACCTCAAATGGAGCGGAGGTGGATATGGGCGGAGCTACTTCTACATCGAATGGAACTGATGTAGTTACCTCAATGTCAATAGGTGCCTGAGTCTAAACCACGATAGGAGTAAGTGTGACCGCAACCTTAAAGTCATCGCCTTCTCAGATAAGCCCGATTGACCCTCAGGGTCCCATTCCTCATTTATTTCTATAACATGTACAATGTTACCTCTATGATCGGGGAGGGATTGTTGCGGACATTAGGTGCGTCTTCCTTCGCCTGTATGACCATGTTGTCAATGAGTATACTTCATTGTTCGACACTCAACAGTGGTGTGCCATTTCATACCGGAGTGGTATGCACAGGTTTTGTTTGGA
Organism: Nicotiana tabacum; assembly: GCF_000715075.1. NCBI lineage: Eukaryota > Viridiplantae > Streptophyta > Magnoliopsida > Solanales > Solanaceae > Nicotiana > Nicotiana tabacum. The sequence continues at coordinate 71,014,292 of NC_134095.1, read as the reverse complement.
TTGACCCATTGGGATGGAATTTCTAATGCCACAGCGGGAATAGTAGTGACGTAACATACGGCCTTTAACCTTTCATACAATTGATCGATGGGCTCAGCGATGACAATGTATTATCTTGGTGGCTTGCGGTCGAAGTTGGGTCTTGGTCTTGGATAATTTGGCGAGTTGGTGCTGACTGGAAGTGGGATGGTTGGGAATTATAGGTATGATGGACAACGGCTGGTTGGGAATATCTAGGAGATGAAGGTTGATATGTAGGTGGTGATGCTTGATATGTAGGTAGAGGTGTTTAATAGGTGGGTGGAGATGCTTCATATGTAGGTGGAGGTGTCTGGTATGTAGGTAGGGGTGTTTGGTATGTGAGTGGAGTTTTTGGGCCCTAGGCTACCATCACTGCCCCAACATCTCTTTTCTTCGATATGCCACCTGATTGGAGTGCCTTATTCGTGGCTTGTAGTGCCTCGAAATTTTTTACCATCCCGCTCTTGATTCCTTCCTCGATCCTTTCCCCGAGCTTGATGATGTCAGAGAATATGTTATTTTCTATGACCATCAGTCTCTCATAATATTGTGAATCCTGTGCTCTGACGAAGAATTTATTCATCTGTTCTTCGTCCAAAGCGGGACTGACCTTGGCGGCTTCCGACCTCTAACGAGTAGCATATTCGCAAAAAGTCTCAGTGGGATTCTTCTTGAGATTCTGGATGTAGAAGACATCAGGTGCATTTTCTGTGTTAAATCTGAACTGGTCCATGAAATCTGACGCCATGCTTACCCAATTTGACAATTTCTTGGGATTCTGGCTGATATACCAAGACAACGCATCCCCAATAAGGCTCCTCATAAAGAGCCTCATTCGAATCTTTTCATCCTTTCCAACCCCGACAAGCTTATCACAATAAGTCCTTAGGTGAACCCTGGGATCACCTATACCATCGAATATTTTGAACTTGGGAGGTTTATACCCCTCTGACAGTTCCACATCGGGCTATATGCACAGATCTTCATAGTTTAAACCTTATATTCCTCTATCTTCTTCAACACCTTGCACTTGGCTTGCTAGATTACTTGAGTTCTTCGGCCATGTTCTTAATGAGCAGGTCCTTTTCAGAGGATTCTGGTGCACAGGAGATTGTCTAGGTATAATGTGGTATAGTTTCCACATATATGGGGTTTCTCTGATGGGCGCCATGAACTTGGGTATAGTGATGGTCATTGGTGGAGTTTTGTGGATCGGGAATGAGTGGTGGTGTATTTTGGGGAGTGTGGTAAGTGGTGGTTGGTGGGTATGGAATTGGTTGATGATGTTGTTGTGGTTGAGTTGGTGTCGGCGGTGGAGTTGCGTATTGATTTGGTGTAAGAGGATTTTGTGGCTGTTGGTTTTGTTCATTCTGAGGAGGTGTTGGGTTCTTTGTGTTTTGTTGGTGGATATCGAGGACAATGAGGGTAAGTGATAGGTTTGCCAAATTGCAGACATGCTCAAGTTCTCCTTGTAGTTCTAGTATCTTTTATTCCAACCTCAAAACCAGGTCATTCAAGGTCGGAGTACTACGACCATCAGAAGTATCTGCGTTCTCAATGTTTTCCTTTCGGATTCCACTTAAGTCATCCATCTTTGATTTCCCTCTGCTTTTTGTGTTGCTTGGAGGAGGAGGTGGTGGAGGGCCTTTGGATATGGTATGATATGCTGATGAGGCCAGTATGGATGAACCAACCTATGAGGATGGGAATAAATTAATAAAAATAAATAAAACAAAAGGTAACAAGTTAATGGGGATCCTGAAATGTTTGCAGTGTTTGAACACATAGTGCGAGATATAAACTCGTATCCTAATTTGTGAGCCTCATTGTGCCCGAGGTAGGCCTAGCGACAAATAAATTTGGAGAACTTCAAATTCCAATAAATTCTTCATTTCATAATATAAAGGTAGACGAATCCAAAATGACACTAACATAATAATAAAATATGTCACTACTGGCACTTGGCCTTATTACATTTTAAGAAAAACAAGTAAATCTAATCTACTTGGTCCCAGAAGGACCTTCCCCAGATTCGATCTTCCGAACTCCGTCAAACAGATCTCCCAATTCACGCAGTCCAAGCAGCAAATAAGCTCAGGCCGGATCTCCTCTGTCGGTTCCTTCAGCATTTTTATAGTTTTCAATCCTTTTTATGACTTTGCCCTCCAGTTCCACTATTCCTCGCTCCAGGTATTTCAGTTTTCTGTTGGAAGTGACCGCCATCTCTTTCCACTCCTCGATCAACCTCACGTTTCTCTCATGTATCTCCCAATTCTCATTCTCAGAGTCGTGGACTCTCTTGCGCAGCCTATTGTACTTGACTTAGGCTTCAGCTTCCTCATCTATGATTATGTTCCCTCGATCAGTCCCTGGTATCACTGTTCCTTTCAGATTGTCCTCCAACCATGCAGGGTAGAGAGGCTTGCACTCCACGTGATATCTGTCTGGCTCAACAGTGATCTTCTCCACAATGATTTTACAGTGCCACATGTGCTAAGCTTGGCACTTGTAAGGTATGTCATCGTCTTGGAAATCTACCCTGAAATGACTCATCTTGACGACCCTTGGTACAACCTGCTTTCTGCTTGCTTGCCTCATAACTCGTATAAGGACATATGGATATATCCCTCTCAACCCAATCAACACCAAATGCGGAGCATCCCTGGACCTGATAATGAACTCATTCGTTAGGAACCATTCAACCATCCATTACACCTATTCCTTGGTCAGATTGTCGAAGGACTCTACCCATTCACTGGAACTTTCCGGCTAAGCAAATCTGTCTGGAATGTAAGTCATCTGCTTAAGGTGATGGAAAGCGATGTGGTCGTTCCAAGCCATTCGCGGAAATTCTTGGAAATAATGACCCTTTTGGAGATGCTCCAATAACCATAACTATAGCAGCAAGTTACAACCCTCGAAATGTTGGACCCCTCTTTGACAGCGCTCCAGGGCCCTATAGATATTAGATATGATCATGGGGACTATGGTATACGTTTTCCCATTAATCCCCTCCATCAGAGTTTTGGTGGCCATGGACAACCTGGTGCGGATTCTTCCCTTTTTCATTGGGAACACTATCATCCCCAGAAAGCACATGATGAACACGAACACTTTGCGGTGGATGTGACCTAGTGAAGTGAGGGAGATCTCATCATGAGAAGTGCGAAAAGACTTGCTATGGCCACACCTCTCGTAGAGATATTCAAAAGGTATGTAGGAGTCCTTCCGGCACACAAGGTCGACATTTTTCTTCAGCCCTATCATTTTCAAAAATCCTCTATCGGTACAATTTTCTGGTACCAATAGCCCGGGATTGTCCCAAGTCAACCCTGCAAGTCCTCCTATTTCCTCTAGGAGCGGTGTCATTTCTATGTTGCCAAAATGGAACACAACTCTTTCACTATCCTAGAATGGGGTGGCAGCCTCGATTAGTTTCTTGTTTGGTTCAATATCTAGCAGGGAAGGAAAATTACCTAGGTACTTTTTCACATGTTTCTTGTCACTTGAGGAAAGATCCCCCCACCAATTTAGCAACAATGGAGGGATATTGCTAACCATACTGAATCTGGGGATTTCGTGCCTCATTTTCTGCAAAACAAAAGGGTTAGGCCTTAACCCCACCGGACTAGACTATTTATACATTTATGATCAGCATATCGACATTTAGTCCTCCAAATTAATGCACAGAATGTGATTGCGTCCGTTGGGATTATGGAAAACCTGATGGACTTTGGATAAGGCTTATCTTAAAGGATCATTATATGGACAACATAATTGATCCGACTAGGTTTGACCATGATGCATGCACAATTTAATAGAGTAAGGTTTCTATGGGGTTTTAGACTGGTACCCTCAAGCGGAAAACTTGAGGAGGAAGGCACGGAACTGTTGACTACACAGTTGATCGACTGGTTTTACCCCAAATAAGCCTTTTCGAATTTAAGGGTAATAACTAGGAAGAGCGCAACCACTCATTAAATTGTTCCTATAGGATTTGCGACGTACGAGTGGAATATGATGTGGAACATGATTTATGCAGCAGTTAATAACATGTAGGTAAGTATTTTCACCTTGGAAAAATAAATACAACATTTAAATAATTGAAAAGACAATTACATAAACAAGGAAAACAAATAGACAAGTCAGTTTTCAAAATCATAAATGCTTAAAAGAAACAACAGTTAAATCTAGATAAGGGAGCAGGGTATGGGATAAGCACGCTTGGACTAATTTGCAAAAACAAGTTCGTTATGGTAAGAGCCTAAAAGATATCCCCAACAGAGTCGTCATGCTGTCATACCCTATTTTTTCCCTCCGCGGAGAGGAGTTCGGGTTTCGACATTCCATGGGGTGTAATGACTTATTTCCATTTGGGAATTGGGTATTTGAAGAGTCACCACCTAACGGATTATGGTGCGTTAGGGCACCTAAAGCGATTAACTCATGTAACTAGTTTGCATTACCAGAGATTAGGGCAAGGTCTTAAAGTAACCTTGAGGGGAAGGTGTTAGGCACCCCTCTTGGTCCACAACTGTGGGTCCCGACCGAACTTATATTTACAAATTAGTCCATACAAATAGCTGAATCAAATAAGTTGCAAGTAAAGCACGTTGGATAATTTAAGTAGTAAGATAAAAGTTTTGAATAGAGAAAGGATTAGGTAAAGAGGGGTCCTAGGTTGTTTGTCCTATAGGATCACCCAACGCAGTGACCGGTAAACACTCCTCGACGAGTGGCTACACGTGATATCAATGAGTAGTCATCATATCCCATATCTACCATTCCCATCCCTATTGGTCATGCAAAGTGAGTGTTTGGTCACTGATTCTTATTGCGTGATGATACCCGTCCCTTCTTAATAGTCCTGGAGGAAATTAGTACCTCTACCTATAGGTGGTTCTAGACGTACCCCTAAGGCTTTAAAGGCAAAAATCTAAGGCAACAGTCAAAAAACATTTAGGACATCCACAAATGGGAGCAATTAAGAGGCTCACAATTCCTCCTCAAACAAACATACAGGCAGCGCGACTCAGACACAAGTAAGGTCTTTATTAATCAAAGTCCTAAAGCAGGATTTCTAAGTGATTATGCAGAAATAGACCACTTTCAGATCCAGAAGTTATATCCTAGTAGTTGCCTAGAGACTCCTCTTTAAAAGCTTATCAGAATTAGAAAAGTTGGAAGACTAAAACAGTTTCAGGAAAATACAGATTTTGAAAATGCCCTAAGGCTTGCCTATATGCAGTATACTATGTCTATATTAATGCAGAAACGAACAGGTTTTCAAAATAGACCCTTGTGATACCTATAGGCAGGATATCTAATGAGATTAAAGCAATTTTGAAAGAGCTAGTTTTAGGAAATGTCATTGCTTAATAAGACTAGTTTTAAGAAGATGAACTAGGCGTAATCACATTGATTTATCACGCTAATTAGACTATCAGACATAATTGCGAATATAAGTCCCTATAGACATGGTATATAGGTGTATTACTGGTTTTAGTCAATTTGCAGTAACATATGAAAGACTTATTAGAACTGAATCGGAAATAGATCCTATTGGCGTGATGTCTATTACGCAAACGAAATCAAATTCAACAAGAGTAAAACCCTATGAACATGTTTTCTATAGAATAAAGCAAGCAAATTTTAAAGTAAATCCTAAGAGCAGGATTTCTACCCACATTACCCCACAAATTACACATCTGCCCACCCATTTTACTAAATACCCCAAATATCTTTTTACAAACTATTACAGGCCAATAACTAAATCATATAAGTGAAATGAAAAATCAAGAAGCTATTCTATAGAGAGCCTACAATCAGGCCCATGCTTTCCAAAGCCTCCAATGGTCTTATAGGCCTCATTTCCATAGACAAATTAGAGTCTAGGTACATCAAAATTCTCTAAAAGATCAATGTTTACCCCTAGACTTAGTAACCAAGCATTGAACCAGTGTAGTGTGGAAAGGCCAGCCTCAGTATGACAGGGTTCAGAGGGTTCTCAAGAGGATCCCAAAGCAGTACGCATACTAGAGGAGGCGGAACTTATTAACTAAGAGTAAAGTAGAAGTGCAGGACACAGGTTGAAAGAAGTCTGTTTTGTAAGCAACTAGCAAAGTAATAGAGGTTGTTTGAAAGAGGTTGGAGTGGTAAACAAAATCAAGCACTACACAGAATCCAAATGAACTCAGTAGTCACACAAGGGTCAAAGGGTTTGGGGATACGCAGACATTTGACTGCACACACATAACCCCAGCAAGGGGTCTTAGGACTGGTTCAGACGTGCTCAGAGATAGTTGACACTGGCATAATCACAAAATAGTCATGAGGAGCATAAACACATAGAGGGGGATAAGGATTTGGGATTCACAAAAATGGTAAGTACACAGTAGGTAAAATAGTTGTCCAAGCATGCTTTGAATCACATAAGGGAATACATTGATTTAAATGGAGGGGAGTCATACTAGCATACTGATAATATAACCTAACTACAAACTTCACAACAGAACCACAAGTAAAACCAAGCTAGAAAAAAAAGAAACTGAAACAAGAAGAGAAGCAAATAGGCATAAAGTAAGCAGAATGAAAGAACCAAAGAGCACAGAGGATTAGCCTTGGCTTGCAGCCGGCTAATAGTAGCAAATATCACAAGAGAGGGGGGAGAACATGGATTTTAATACGAGAGGAGTTTTTGAAAATCCAAGTGTCCGTGTTGTTTGTAAAAGACTTAGAATATTTGTAGTTGAAAGTAGGTAGTGGAATAAGGTAAAAATCGTAGCAGTATGCAAATTTAAGAACTCAGAATCAATCAATTAGAGAATCAAGAAAGATCTCCCTTAAGTTAAGGGAATCAAGATCAAACGGAAAGATGCAGTACCATATAAGGCAGGAAGAAGAATCAGTGCATGATTAAATAACAAAGGAATCAAGGTTCAGTAGGCATAAAGTATTCAATTAGGACAAAATCTGAAAGACCCAATTAAGGAAAGACTAAGTAAAACAAAGTACCATAGTATATAAGGTAATGAAATCAGTCAATTTAAACATACGAGTAGAATTCTAGGGCTTTGAAAGAAAATCTTTCAATTACCATCAATTAAGGAGAATTAGAATCAATCGTGGGGAGTCATGATTATGTCTTCTCAACATATAAATAGAGACGAATGAACAGGAGTAGCAAACAAAAAAGGTCAGCTATATAGATTGAAAGAAATAAGAGATGGGCAAACACAACCATATAGAGGTGATATAAGTAGGCTAAAGATTCAGCAGAACATATACGAGGCATGGTGAGATATTAACAAGAATAAGGTAAATAGGCTAACACACAGAACTAAGGCAAAGAAAATCATGTTAACACACGGAACCTAGGCAAAGAAAATCATGTTAACACACAGAAAAAAGTAAAAAAAATCTTTAAAAATTAGGGCTTTTAACAGAGTCAAGTTAAAAAGTAGTAGGAACATAAAATCGGTCAAAATAAGTAAGGAAAATGGTTTAATCATGAAGAAATAGGTTGGAATAGGTGTAGAAAGAACTCCGAGAAAACCCTAGTTTTTAAAGAAAGTAAAATAGTTTTAAAAATGAGGATCTTTCAGAAGAAGTTCAAAAATAGGTAAATCATAGAAGTAAATAGGCTTAAAGTATGAAAATAACACAGATCTGAGAGATTCAGAAGACGGTAAGGGTTTCAAAAGGAAACCCAAATAGAAATTGAAAGAACCTTTTGTAACTTCACAAATCATAACACATATGGTGTGATTTTGCCCAAAATCACACCAGAGAAACCTCGAACAATAGAGTCTGAAACCCTAGGTCCAAATCGACATGGCCTAGGGCCCTTGAAGGCCCTAGAGATGATGAGCAAGGTGGTGAGAGACCCATTGGAGGCTTGGGGTTGAAGGAGGTAGCCGGAGATGACCAGAGAAGGAGGGTATTGACGGAGTTTTAGGGTTAGGCTTGAGAGAGGAGAAAAGATGAGAGCATATGAAGACGGCGCCTTTGGAAAAATGACTTAGGGTTAGAGGTCATTTGGAAATTAAAAAGGAAAGGAGGAATAAGGGTCATCGATCTAAAAGATCAACGGCCAGGATTTATGATTGCTTGGGTCAGGTAGACGTGTATAGGGTTTGCGTCGGGTGATTAGGTGTGAAATTGTGCTGGAGAGGGGTTCGATTTAGGCTATAATTGAAGGCCATATTTGGCTATAATTTAAATAGCCAATTTTCCACTTATTTAATTTATAAAAATAATAGGTAATTTCTAGAAAATAATTTAAAGTTAAAAAATGATTTAAAATACATAATTGACATTTTAAAAATATCGGGACCAATTTTATGCATATAAAATATAATTATACCTTAAAATGGGCTAACATTGCAATTATATGCAATTTAGCTTAAAAATACTAAATGTAATTATAAAAATGCATAAAAATTATACTAGCTATATTTTTACATGAGTATAGAAATTAAATAAATGAATTATCAAAATAATAAATTTGAAAATAATTATTGGGGATTTTATGGATAAAAGGTGAGAAAATAAATCAATTTAAACCCTTAAAATTATGGAAACAATAATAAAAGCCTTGTGCATGCTTATATATGCATATATATGCTATTTTGAAGGTATTTATACATATTTAAAATATATAGGGAAAATTGGGTATCAACACCAGGTACAGATTGAGTGGCGAGGTTTGACTGATTATGTTCCCAGTAGAGTAATCTCATTCTTGAAGGACCAGCATATGGTTGGGAAGGGTTGTCTTTCGTATCTAGACTTTGTAAGGGATGTCGGTGCAGAGACTCCCAGTATTGATTTTGTTCCAGTTGTGAGGGATTTTTCCGATGTGTTTCCTGCAGACCTGTCAGGCATGCCACCGGATAGGGATATTGATTTTGGTATTGACTTGGTACCAGGCACTCAACCCATCTCTATTCTGTCATATCGTATGGTACCATCGGAGTTGAAGGAGCAGCTTCAGGAACTCCTTGATAAGGGGTTCATTCGGCCTAGTGTGTCACCTTGGGGTGCGCCAGTTCTATTTGTGAAGAATAAGGATGGCAATATGAGGATGTGCATTGATTATAGGCAGTTGAACAAAGTAACAATTAAGAACAAGTTTCCTTTGCCTCGCATTGATGATTTGTTTGACCAACTTTAGGTGAGCGAGAGTGTTCTCCAATATTGATCTCCGTTCAGGTTATCACCAATTGAAGATCGGGGACTTGAATATTCTTAAGATACCTTTCAGGACCCGATATGGTCATTATGAGTTCTTGGTGATGTCTTTTGGGCTAACTAATATCCCAGCAATGTTCATGCATTTGATGAACAACGTGTTCCCGCCTTATCTCGACTTGTTTGTCATTGTCTTCATTGATGATATTCTGGTGTATTCGCGTAGTCAGGAGGAGCATGCGGAGCATTTGCGAGTTGTGTTGCAGAGATTGAGGGAGGAGAAGAAGCTTTATGCAGAATTCTCCAAGTGTGAGTTTTGGCTCAGTTCAGTGGCTTTCTTGGGGCATGTGGTGTCCTACGAGGGTATTCAGGTTGATCCAAAGAAGATAGAGGCGGTTCAAAGTTGGCCCAAACCATCCTCAGTCACAGAGATTCGCAGCTTTCTTGGTTTAGTAGGCTATTATCGCCGATTTGTTTAGGGATTCTCATCTATTGCGTCGCCCTTGACCAAGTTGACTCAGAAGGGTGCTTCATTTGTATGGTCGGATGAGTGTGAGGAGATCTTCCAGAAGCTCAAGACAGCCTTGACCACAGCTTATGTGTTAGTTTTGCCATCAGCTTCAGGTTCATATACCATGTATTGTGATGCTTTGAGAGTTGGTATTGGGTGTGTATTGATGCAGGAGGGTAGAGTTATTTCTTATGCTTCTCATCAGTTGAAGCCCCATGAGAAGAACTACCCCGTATATGATTTGGAGTTGGCTACCATTGTGCACGCGTTGAAGATTTGGAGGCATTATTTGTATTGTGTGTCTTGTAAGGTGTTTACTGATCATCGTAGCCTCCAACACTTGTTCAAGCAGAAGGATCACAATTTGAGGCTGTGAAGGTGGTTGAAGTTACTAAAGGATTATAATATTACTATACTATACCATCCAGGAAAGGCCAATATAGTGGCCGTTGTTTTGAGCCGAAAGGCGGGGAGTATGGGGAGTTTGGCATATATTCTAGTTGGGGAGAGACCTTTTGCAGTTGATGTTCAGGACTTGGCCAATCGGTTCATGAGGTTAGATATTTCGGAGCCCAGTCGGGTATTGGCTTGTGTGGTTTCTCGGTCTTTCTTATATGATTGCATCAGAGAGCACCAATATGATGATCCTCATTTGCTTGTCCGTAGGGACAGAGTTCAGCACGATGATTCCAGAGATGTGACTATTGGTGATGATGGGGTGTTGAGGATGCAGGGTCGTATTTGTGTGCCTAATGTGGATGGGCTTCGGGAGTTGATTCTAGAGGAGGCCCATAGCTCGTGGTATTCCATTCATCCGGGTGCCACAGAGATGTATCAAGATCTGAGACAGCACTATTAGTGGAGAAGAATGAAGAAGGGCATTATTGTATTTGTGGCTCGATGTCTTAATTGTTAGCAGGTGAAATATGAGCATCAGAGACCAGGTAGCTTGCTTCAGCGGATGGATATTCCAGAGTAGAAGTGGGACCGAATTACCATGGACTTTGTAGTTGGGATCCCACAGAATTTGAAAAAGTTCGATGCTATTTGGGTGATTGTGGATCGGCTGACCAAGTCCGCGCACTTCATTCCTGTGTGTACTACCTATTCTTTAGAGCGGTTGGCAAAGATCTATATTCGGGAGATTGTTCGTTTGCATGGTGTCCCAGTTTCCATCATTTCAGATAGGGGCACTCAGTTTACTTCATAGTTTTGGAGATCAGTGTAGCGAGAGGTGGGTACTCAGGTTGAGTTGAGCATAACTTTTTACCCTCAGACGGACAGGCAGTCCGAGTGCACTATTCAGATATTGGAGGACATGTTGCGTGCTTGTGTCATTGATTTCGGAGGGTCATGGGATCAGTTTATACCGCTTACAGAGTTTGCTTATAACAACAGCTACTAGTCGAGTATTCAGATGGCTCTACATGAGGCTTTGTATGGGAGGTGGTGTAGATCTCTAGTTGGTTGGTTTGAGTCGGGTGAGGCTAGGCTATTGGGGACAAACTTGGTGTAGGATGCTTTAGAAAAGGTGAAGGTGATTCAGAAGAGGCTTCGTACAGCGCAGTCGAGACAAAAAAGTTATGCTAACAGGAAGGTTCGGGATGTGTCCTACATGGTTGGTGAGAAGGTTTTATTGAAGGTTTCACCCATGAAGGGTGTTATGAGGTTTGGGAAGAAGGGTAAATTGAGTCCTCAGATCATTGGGCCTTTTGAGGTGCTTCGGAGGATTGGGAAGATGGCTTATGACCTTGCTTTGCCACCTAGGTTATCGAGTGTGCATTCGGTATTTCATGTTTCTATGCTTTAGAATTATATTGGGGATCCGTCCCATGTTTTGGATTTCAGCACGGTTCAGTTGGATGGTGACTTGACGTATGATGTGGAGCCAACAGCTATTTTGGAGCGTTTAAGTACAATGGAGAGGTCGGACCGTGGAGGAGGCTACCTGGGAGACCGAGCGGGAGATGCGGAGCAGATATTCCTCGCCTGTTTGAGGCATCAGGTATGTTTCTTAACTCATTCGAGGACAAACATTTGTTTAAGAGAGGAAGAATGTGACGACCCGGCTAGCTGTCTCATGAGTTACCGCTCTATTTTCCCCATTTTTGCTTCGTATTGCTTTGTTTATCGGTTCTATATGTGATAGGTTTGGTTGGCTCGGGTTCAGAAAAATTTTGAGAAGGTTTGAGACACTTAGTCTCTTTTGAGGAAGCTTAAGTTGGAAAAGTCAACCGGATGTTGACTTGTGTGTTAAAGAGCTCAGATGTGAGTTCCGATGGTTCGGATAGCTTCAGGAGGTGATTTGGGACGTATGAGCGTGATTGGAATGTGTTTTGGATGTCTGAGCGTGATAGGTGAGATTTTGATATAAGGGCTGGAATGGAATTCTGGGAGTTGCAGTAGTTCCGTTGTGTCATTTGGGATGTGTGTGCAAAATTTCAGGTCATTCGGGCGTGGTTTGGTTGGGTTTTTGATCAAAAGCGTAATTTAGAAGATTTTGGAAATCTTAGGCTTGAATCCGATGCGAATTTGGTGTTTGATGTTGTTTTGAACGTTCTAAAAGTTGGAACAGATTTGAATGATGTTATGGGATATGTTGGCATGTTTGGTTGAGGTCCCGGGGGCCTCTGGTGAGTTTTGGGTGGTCAATTAAACCATTTCATGTTTTGGAAAAGTGCAGAAAACTGATGTTCAGTGTTGCAGAGAAATGACCTTCGCGTTCGCGAGTAGGTCCTCGCGCTCGCGAAGGGTTAGCTGGTGAGGCTGAGATTTTAGCCTTCGCGTTCGCGAGGAAGGCTCCGCGTTCGTGAAGGGCTGGGGTCGTTGTGCATCGCGTTCGCGTAGAGGAAGTTGGGCAGCTGGGTTTGAGGTTGATTTGTTCATCGCGTTCGTGAAAAGGGGAGCATGTTCGCAAAGGTCGGGCTGAGGAACCATCACATTCGCGAGGGACTGGACGCATTCGCTTAAGAGGAAATTTGGTCAAAGTTAGATTATGCTTCGCGAACGCAAGGCATTGACCGCGTTCGCGAAGAAGGAATTGAGACATAGGCAGAATGTTTAAATAGTCATCTTGTCCGCGATTTTGGGGTTAACTTCCACCATTTTTGAGCGATTTTGGAGCTTTTTGAAGATGATTGAAGAGGGATTCAAGGGGAAACACTTGGAGGTAAGATATATGGACCTAATACTCGATTCTTATGTGAATTCCACCTAATTAATCATGGAATTTAAGCCTAATATTGAAGAATTAGGGCTTGTAATCGGAGACCTAGAATTTGAGATTTGAGAGGTCGTTTGTGGTTGGATTTTGATATTTTTGGTATGATTGAACTCGGGGAGTGATAAGCAGTCCATCGATATAATATTTATCGGAATCTGAGATGTGGGCCTGGGGGTTGGGTTTGGCTAATTTCGAGATTTGTGTTGTAATTTAAGTTCTTTCGAGTGGGCCTTGTTCCCTTAGCATATTTTGATGGTTTGCACTGATTTTGGTAAGATTTGGAGCATTCGGAGGCCGATTCGAGGGGCAAAGACATCGCAAGCTAGAGATTTGGACCGGGTAGAGGTGAGTAATGATTGTAAATGTTGTCCTATGGGTATGAAACCCCGAATTGCACATCGTTGTGCTATATTGAGGTGACGCACACGCTAGATGACTAGCGTGGTGTCGTGCACTGTTAAGGATTATGACTTAGTCCATCCCGAATAATTGTTTTACGCATACTTGACTGAAAACTATTTGGTATTATCATGTTTTGGGTTGAATTCCATACTTGGGCCTCGTGCCAACTATTTGAACCCTTAGGTGATTTTACTCATATTTTCTCATTGTTTTCACTTTATACTTGAACTCAGTCATGTTATATTCTACCGTTTTCATAACTCAGCCATGTTTACTCTGCTTTAACACTTAAAATGATGTTTTAAATGATATTTTGGGCTGAGCATCATGTTTTACTGTTACCCGAGTGGCTTGTGAGATTATGACTGAGTAAGGCCGAGGGCCTATGTTGTTAGGAAACACTGATTATAATTATGAGGCCGAGGGCCTGAGATTTATATGCCACGATGTGGCTTGTTGATATGAGGCTGAGAGCCTATGTGATTATGCCACGAGATGGTTTGATATTTTGCTTGGGCCGTCAGGGGCCCCTCAGGAGTCTACACTCTCCCAGTAAGCACGGGTACCCATTGTGATGTGAGATATAACTCGAGGAGCTGGTGTTGTTCTATAATATTGCCCGAGGGGCGGATTTTGTTGACACTGTGCCCGAGGGGAGATCCTTTATGTGTTTATCTTTCCTAGTTGCCTATCATTTACTTGCTTAATTGTTAAAAGGGCATTTCATGAAGTTTAAACTGAACTAAAGTGACTTTACACATCTTTACTACTTCATTGTTTCACTAACTTTTACTGCTTCTTTATAGTTTGTTGATATGCCTTTACGTGGTTTCTTATTACTCAGTCTGCATTTATTATTATTACTCACTGAGTTGGGGTACTCACTTTACTCCCTCCATCCCGTGTACAGATTCAGGCACATCAGGTCCTGCTTGTGAGGGTTGAGAGTTGTCCAGTAGATTCCGGAGATTCACTAGGTAGCTGCCTGGCGATTTGCAACCTAGTGCTTCTCCCTCTATCCTATTTCCTTCTAGTTTAGATTTGTAATAGTTGAGTAGACTTTTTCAGACTTGTAGTGTTATTATAGATGAGCATGACTGGTAACACCCCAATGTTGGGTTATGTCTATTTTGTGACTGTATTGTTTACCTTATCTTTTGGGATATTTATTATGTTTAAGGACATAATTGTATTATCTTAACTGCTTAAAAATGAATTGGAGGTGTGTCGGTTGGCCTTGTCTTCACGAGAGGCGCTATCACGACAGGGTCTAGATTTAGGGTTGTGACACGAGGTCATAGAGCAGTATGCCACAATAGGGTGCTCGTGCCATGATTCTGGCACTGATGGCTGCACTACCGGCACAACCAGCTAGAGGTGGGGGTCAAGCAGCCCAAGGTGGGGCCAATCAGTTTGAGGTGGAGTCTAATTAGTGAGAGGTTGTCCCAGAGGTGGAGGACAGGTTGGTGTGGCTCAGAACCGTTGTTATGCATTTCCAGCTTGACCCGAAGTTGAGTCGTCTGATGCAGTTACTACAACTATTATCTTAGTCTATCATAGAGATACTTCTGTGTTATTTGATACATATTATTATGTGTCTTCATATTTTTCTTTGAATTTTAGTATGCCTCATGATTCTATTGATATTCATGTTTATGTGTCCACACCGGTTGGAGATTTTATAGTAGTGAACCAGGTGTACAAGTGTTGTATTGTTACTATTAATGGTTTTAATACTGTAGTTGATATTCTATTGTTAGATATTGTCGATTTTGAGGTCATTCTAGGTATGAATTAGTTGTCCATGTATCACTCTATCTTGGATTGTCATTCCAAGACTGTGACTTTAGCCATACCAGGGTTGCCTAGATTGCAGAGGAGCAGGACTCACGGCCACTGGTTTCATATTTGAAGGCTTATTGTATGGTCGAGAAAGGTGTTTGGTATATTTGGCTTATATCTGTTATCCTAATGTGGAGGTTCCTTCTATGGAGTCGGTACCAGTTGTATGTGATTTCACTGAGGTGTTCCCAACATATTTTCCAAGTATGCCACCCGATAGGGATATCAACTTCTACATTGATTTGGTTCCGAGCACTCAACCTATATCTATTCCACCATACAGTATGGATCCAACTGAGTTGAAGGAATAGAAGAATCTGTATCAAGATTTTCTTGACAAATGATTCATTAGACCGAGTGTTTCACCTTGGGGTGCACCGGCGTTATTTGTTAAGAAAAAGGACTGATCGATGAGCATGTGCATAGATTATCGAGAGATTAACAAGGTCACTATCAAGAAAACGTATATGTTGCCTAGGATTGATGATTTATTGGACCAGATTCAAGGTGCCAAGGTGTTTTCCAAGATTTATTTGAGATATGGATACCATCAAATAAAGATAACTAGGGCATCAGATGTCCCTATTACAGCTTTTCGGACTCGTTATGGTCACTATGAGTTCTTGGTGATGTCATTTTGCTTGACTAATGTTGTAGCAGCCTTCATGAATTTGTCAAACCGAGTGTTCAAGCCATATTTGGATTCCTTCGTGATTGTCTTCATTGATGATATTATATTTTACTCTCGTAGTAGAGAGGAGCATGAGCAGTACCTATGTATTGTGTATTAAACTTTGAAGGATTGTCAACTATATGCGAAGTTTTTGAAGAATGAGTTCTGGTTAGAATCAGTTACCTTTTGGGTCATGTTGTATGTTCTATGAAAGTACACTGGAGAGGTCGGGCAATTAAGGAGGTTACTTGGGAGTCTGAGTCTAATATGAGGAGTAGATACCCAAACCTTTTTACTAGTCCAGGTACATTTCTACGTCCATTCGAGAACAAACGTTTCTTTTAGAGGTGGAAAATGTGACGACCCGATAAGTTGTTTAGAGTAATAGCTCCCTTTTATATATTCAGACAACTCATAGCATTATTTGATGATACATAACTTTCATGCTATGACTAGGTAAGTCTAACATGCATAGAGAATTACATAAATAATTCTAAAAATTCAAATTCAAATTACACACTGTTATAATAAATTCAACAGTACAATAGCCAATACTTTCCCCAAAACCTGGTAGAATAGAGTCATAAGCTCTACAAGATAATACTACTAGTATCGAAGTAAACAGTAGCATGTCTAAAACAAAGGGGGACTCTAAGGCCTACAGACGTAGATCAGGTATACCTTGAAGTCTCCAAAAGCAGCTACTCAATCAACCTCTAGCATCTAACACGAGCAGACGTACTTGGATATGCATAAAATGGATGTGCAGAAGTGTAGCATGAGTACACCACAGCGGTACCCAGTAAGTATCAACCCTAACCTCGGTAGAGTAGTGATGAGGCCAGGTCAAGACACCTACTAGGATATAATAAATAGTATGAAAACATAATAACAATAAATAATGGAAGGCAGAGTAATAGATTGTCATGCCCTAAACCTGAAGAGGCATGGCCGGCACCCGGTGCCATACTCGGCTCGAGCGTACCACTATGTAACTATGAACTCTAGAGGGGTAACCTTCAACTTAGGCCGATGAGGCCATATTCTGAATCATCTAAAAATAACATCTACAACCAGCAATACCAAACTAAACATCTACATATGGCTTGTAAAGCCACAATACTGATATAAAAAATATACAAGACTCATCTACTATCCTCTAGGGATAACTGAACTGTATCATGGTCAAGACAGGGCATTGACCTACCCATCCAACCTGTATATATAAAATGGACTCCAAGGTATAGACCTGGTAACTCCGAGGAATTAGAGCTTACCAACCAAGCTGATGTTTGACATTGTCTATTGGGAAGGTCTATCCAAATGTCTATCAGGACCTGCAGGCATGAAATGTAGCGTCCCCAGCAAAAGGGACGTCAGTACAAAATAATGTACCGAGTATGTAAGGTAACAAAATAATTGAAAGCTAAAACTAAACTGATAATATAATAACTGAAAGTATTTGGGACTCTAATATCATTGTAGATATGCTTACCTGCTGATAGTGACTCGTCTCTCTTAATATATTAAGTAAAATAATTGTCTAGAACTATAAGGCTCGGTATGTGTAATTGCTCTGCCGTAGTAGACTGGCTCATAAGCGCTCGGCCATACTAGGCTCTGTATCTCGACCAACTGGGCTCGCTCATAAGCGATCGGCCAAAGTAGGCTCGGTATATAACCTACCATCTGATCAGAGGTTGCCCAATAGGGGCCTGCCCATCGATTATAGCTCGATGGTGGTAAAAATACTATAATACTGTATATATATAGACTCTCTTCTCTCTTGGATGAAAGAAGACAAAAGTAAGCATAATATGAAGTCCTGATAAGGGAGAATGTTGTAACTTATGAGACTAGGACAATGTACATAAATCCAAGAATATGAACTTCTCTTTATGTCTCGTTATCAAACACATGTAGTTACTGGATCATGCCAAAATGAAGGAAGGGTTTAGCCTTAAAATACCTTAACTCAGTTGAATCCTTAATACCTTCCAAGCAATTCTTCAAACAACTCAACTCAATATACCACGACATAAGGAGATTCAAAATCAGTGCTGAGTAAATGTTAAGTCTGCAACTTAAACTAATAGATCGTTTACGTTAATTTGGGCAGCATCTATCCTGTAACAAGGCCCTCCTCTAATACCATATACCAACAACAATAACAACTAGAATAAAACAATAACAACAACATGTATACATCATATTCCAACCTTATCTTCATCACAATATACCAAAAAATAGCCCACACACCCTAATAACTTCATATATAAAATGACAACTAAAGTAGTGTCAAACAACCTAAAATATATAACAACGAAGAACCAGACCACCATTATGTCATTATGTGTGTTTCTACACACATTGTATCCTCCAAAACTCCATAAAACATCAGTGCAAGGGGCCAACACGAGTGGACTACAAAACAGTCCACTAAAAGTGAAATAAATCAAACTCACGGCTTCCGATCACTCTCCCGTGAGTTCTATCTATTAGGAAATAAATTTATCAACCTTCATTTATATTTAAAAGCTTAAATACAGAAAATATGTGTTTTCTTAACTATGAAGTACCTTCCAAAACTCAAAGTACAAAGAAAAAGAGAGGTGATATAGCGATATTTATGTCGCAGGGACCGTTCTAATGTTATCGCTTCTTGATTTCGTACCCGGGATGTTAATATTCTTTGGAACTCTTGTGGAGAGATTAAGGATAAGTTTTTGGGGGTTATCTGGTTGTTTTCTATGAATAATGAGGAGAAATACGATTTAAAACCCTATATATATCAACTTCTGAAAAGTCAAAGAGGTGCTAGCTTGGCACCCTAGCATTGACCCTTCTTCCGATGCTTATATCATTTTATTCGGATGTTGTATGAATGAACGGTTAAGATAGTTAGAAACTAAATTACAAGACCCTCAATTTGGTATATAATATGTACCAAAAAGACCTCATATAACCCACGAAATGTATTGCTCAAATAGCTTTAGTGACACACTTACTTGTCACCTATGCAGTCTGCACAGTCTCGCGAAACTGCAAATATCTCTCTACTCCTATGTCATATTGATGAATAGTTTAATGTGTTAGAAACTAGACTCTCAGATATTCAATTTTGTAGGTAGATAATACCCTAATTCCAAGAATATTGGGACAAAAGCTCAGCTACATTTGACCTAAGTTTCAACATATTTATGAATGTAACTTGTGATGACCTTTTCCAATTTTTGTTCCACAAACTGCTTGACTTCAAAACATAACACATGTCTATCATACGACTAAAATAACTCATAAAATAATCTCCTTGTAATTTTAAGCACCCTATTCTCATCCCAAGAGTACATGTTATAACATTCTCAACTTGTCGACTTTTGACGAAACTTATTTTCTCCAATTCATTTAGCTTTTAAGCCTTCCAACCCTCTTGGTACTTGGTATTCATGATCTTCAATGTTTGTAACCTCCATGGTAACATGATTAACTTACTTTATGTACTTTCAAATATGATCTCGTTTCTGAGCTTATATTAATTGACTTAAGACATACTCTTACGTACGAAAATATGGGGTGTAATATCATTCCCTCATTTGGAACATCCATCCTCGAATGCTGGCTAATGCACTGATCAGTCTCATAACCCATAGTGGTTACAAATATTTTAATACTGTCCTTTCCATCTAGGCAAATTTTCTGTGAACAAATCCGAAGGCTAGGGCATTTCCCGCGTTAGGCCTCTTTCTTACACCACGACTTATTGTCGGAATTCTTCAAATCTCGTAACTGTTGCGACCTTCTATCATGCAGCCTGTATGACTTTGTCCTTGTATGTGTGCCTATGCGACTCTTCTATCCTTTTTCCTCTAGCTTTTAGCCAATCTCTAGGTCTCACTTTGGGTACATAGACAGAACTATGACAAGTTGTTTCTCCTGGTATATATATGTGTACTGAAGTTCTTTGCTCGGTACATTGTTGAACCTATGACTGTTGCTATATCTTGTTTCGTAGCCTTGTATCTCTATCCTTATAGCTTTACTACATCTAGGTAGGTTATACTATACCATAACACTTACTTCAGTTTATTATTACCGAGTTTGCTACCCAACCCTAGGTTACTGTCTCGCTGCTAATCCTATATGTATAAATCTAAGTCTTTTAGTTCTTTCTCATTACTGGTCATCTTAAGAATGACGGCCTAATCTCATCTAATACTTTGGAACTTTTTTCCTCCTATTGTTGATTCACCTTAATGTTGATCTATAATCTACCTCTAATAACTTGAAACCTCTTACGTAAAACAATGTCACTAGAGCTCACGTCTCGTAGGGGAACATCTGATATTATTTGTCTGATCCATCTAGGGATGATACTATACTTCAATAACCATATTTCATTATATCCCAACGTGATTCATCTTTTGGGGGTATTCTAATCTCTTGCAATTCATGAAATCTCTTCTCTTTGAATAATTATTCAATCGAAAGCCTAAATGCCATCCTCTTAACATTTATCACAATTGCACCCTTATTCTCCTCCCAGGGCAGCATTCCATCTCTTCTAAATTCTATTAGTCATAGACTCTTTTGAGTTCATTTAGGCTATACTGAGCTTCCTATAACTTAGAGAAACCATTAGTTCTCTTGTTTTCATGGGCTTAATCCTGAGGACGTATCCATTCTCGTCACCTTCTCACTCGCCCTTTCTTATCCTTACTCCTGTCTTCCTAAAACCTTGTTGCTCTACCATACTTTAGCTTGCGACCTACACATATCTATTTATAGTACTCACAACCTTCCTTAAACTTTCTAGCACCATACATTTCCTTATGTTATTTTGGAACCTCAAGCGAAACATTATGCCATCTCTAGCTCTTCTGTACTCTCTTAACTAGACCTCTCAGTACCTGGAAACCATAGGGTGGAAGATATGCTAGTAACGACACCACTATCATTTATGGATACTAAATCACGACGCTTCTAACCCTCTATCTGAAATCTGGACTATTACCAAGCTTCAGCACTTGAGTATCTTATACCTTTATTACATTTACCTTACTTACCTTTAAATCTTGCATCATATATTCTGTCTCTTTCATAACGTCCCTTCCACATAGGTGGAATTCACATTCACAACTTGAAGCTCTACTATAATACTTGCACCTCTAGTGCATACACGATTCGGTGGGAGCTTCATACTAACTTCTTATGAGGTTGGTACTCTTCTAACTGGCTTTATCGTAGAGCCATTATAGAATATGGCTACTGTACTATCTCCATTGTACCTCTGATATTAAGAGTGATTCTGTAATGTTTTGAATCTCGATTTCTATACTTATCGGTGCCTAATAATCAGACTCCTGATTTACTTAGCTGATATAACTCTTTAGTTTCCTCTTCTATCTCATCCTTTAAGTATGCTTAAGCTATCTTTCGATATGCGGCTCAGGGTATTAGTTATTACTTTAGCCCCTCATGGACGCTATGGAACATTTATGATATAACCTTCTAGCAATTTAAGCTTTTGTCTGTGACGTGGACTCAATTCTTTCTTTTAACTTATACTAGAGTCTCATATAACTGTAAGAATGTCAACATATATACTGCATGGATAATACTCTGAAATCTTAAGTGCGCTCATAATGTAACTAACTCTGGGTCATTGATTAAATAATTCCATTCGTGCCTTCTCTACTTTCTCTAAAAAGTAAGCAATTACTTTTCTTGGTCGTTCTTCCATTTGTTGCATGAGTACTTGGCTTATCTTAGTGCCCACACCTATTGGAATTTCGTCCAACTCATATGATCTGGAATATTACTTTTTTCGTTCATTAGCCACGTTAGGTGCCACTTTCTCATGGAGTGTATACAATGTTGTAGTGAAACTGTTGTTATAAGATCATTTTCTCTTTAGATTACTATGCTTAGCTTGAATCCTTCTTCCTTATTTTCTTAGCTAGTCTTTCGTTGCAGTGCTTCGGGAAGACCCTCTTACTCTTGTAATGTTGCGAGCTTATTACATTGTATACCCCACAGAATTTCTGACGTTCTTACTCGCCTATCATTATCCTTAGTTACTTACTTCCACGCCCTTGTGCTCTTAGCGTTGCTTCTGAGTTGAAATTTAGATTGTCTCCCTAGTGGCACTCTTTTTTATTTCCATAACACTTATACTATACCTTATACTATCCCAACTCCTATCTAAATATTTCTCGAGGATTATGATTTCGTATCTACGAGAGTGGATTTCCTATGCTGGGTTTCACTACGTTTATTTTGCATGATCTACTGATTCACCTGAAACCTCTTGTCTAGCCATAACTAAGCTCTTCCTGAATCAACTACTAACTACTCGTCAGTCCATGCTCATATTTATATTTTGCGTAACCTCTCTTGGGTTATGTCCTTTGTCTTAAATTACCTTTTGCACTAGCTCCTAATGTATCCAATGCTCATTCGCACTTATTTATCAATAACATCTGGTTTGGGAACCCTTACTACCTCTCCTGACATCGTTCTTGAATAATGTTCTCGAGTTGTAACATATCTATAGGATCTGAATAAATGCAATCTCATTCCTTTCACCTTTTTACCGCATTCTTTCTTTACTATTCCATAGTACTTGAACTACATAACTCCGATTTACTACCATATCACACCATCCCCGTTTCCCCCTTTTATGAGAGTACTAATATTTAATGTTATGAGGATTTACCTATATATGGTTTACCTCTTCATCTTTGGCGTCTTTTCACGTCTTTACTGACTCTTACTGGCCTTGTGATAACCCTTCTTTACCAGGGATGACTAAATTCCTTACATACGAGGGTAACGCTTAGTGTAACTAGCACACTTAGTCCCTTAAGCTTAACGTTGCTCAAAGTTTTGGCTTTGGCAGAGTGTCTTACTGAATGACCTTTAAAGGTTATTCTTCTGTTGTCCATTTTATTATTGTTGGAATGCGATCTTTGAATTCACTTGATGTCGACTATTATCGAATCTTTCGATCCCTAACTGATGTTTAGTTTATCTTGTTCACTAACCTATGCCGATTTCGCTTATTCCAAGGGTCTAAATTTTTGTTCTGGTAATCACATTGGACTCACCAACTCTTTTCCCGAAATGAGGATATGACTTTTAGCCTATACTCTTTTATTGTCTTTTCCTTCACTTGACTATAGACTCTATCATCATATTATATTTTGATTTACCGTTATCGCCCATTTATCAGACCTTACTCATAATACTTTATTTACTCTCTTTTTATTCTCTTGCTAATATTTTCATATATTACCTTATTCTGAAAACATCAACAAAACATTATTTCGCTTTTAACTCCCCTTGCTCTATCCACTAGCTCTTCGGGTCGCCTAGCATTCTCTCTTTACTAGGGACAGGATCCATACAAAGGTAAATATTTATCCCTTCTAGGATTCCATTGCATGTCTTCTGAAATTTTTCTGGACATTCTACTATTCATATCTAAATGTACTATTTTAGAGTGCTTCATCGGGGTGTCTCAGGCGAAGAACTATTACCACATCTGCAATATCCTTCGAAAATGTTAGCTAATTCTAACAATCCATCCATCATTTTGGGTTACTCTAAGCACAACTGGATCGTTATATCCTATCTTTCTCTTAAACAGTAGTTGTTAGCTCCCACAGGGCATAACTAAGATGGGTATTACCAATTGGACATACTTCTGTTATTGTTGACGGTAACTCAAATACTTTTATTTCGCAGCCTGAATTTTAAATACTGATAATCTTCACTAACTGGGTACCTCGTACCCTTCGCTGTCTTGCTTCTTTTACTTATTGAAACTTGTATCTACCTTTTTATTCTCTCATTTTTTTTACCAAATGGGTGGATAAATATCATGCCTTAGGGATCCTTACTGATAACTAGGGATTCTAGTCTATTTTATGCCCTTTTTACTTGAGTTTTGCATTAAAAGTGTGCAAAGTATTCCCAAAAGCTAACTTATTGTGCTTGCTTGCAGTGTTTGGTCAAAAAGGGACAAAAAATTCAAAACTAGCTCAAAAAGAAGTAAAACCTGCACAAGTAAAAGTTGAGTCAATTGACCGCTGCAGCGGAAAATCCACTTTGGACGTGAAGGACCTACCGTGACAGCGGTCCTTTTATCGCGGTCCGCGGTGGCAGAATTCAGAGAGATTGAATTTGGGGCTTTCAAGTTACCGCTGACCGTAGTGCTTTTATGCGGCAGCGGTGCCTTCATCGCGATAGTACGGTCCGCGAAGAAGAGGTTCAGAGGGTTTAAAGATTGAGTTGAAGGTCGAAGACCGCGATCCGCGGTTGATTTTATACAGCCGTGGTAACCTCACCGCTATATCGATCCATTTTTTGCTGTCAGCGGTACCTCCGTCTGGTGCATTTTTGTTCGGAAAATTTTGCTGTGTATAAATACCACTTTTTCAGATTTTTTAGGTCATTTTATGTTAGTTGAGCATGTGAACGCCGACTTTTGTCTATTTTGAGTAATTTTGTAGCTTAATTAGCAATTAATCTTAGACTCTTATCTTGTAATTATAATTTATGGATTATTCTTCATCTCAATCTATGATTTCTTCTTCAATTATGAGTAGCTAAACCCATTAGCTAGGGTTGTGGCTCAACCCTAGTGTGGGTATTTAATGGGTCTTTTATTTTAGGGCTTAGATGTATATGGGTCATTGATATTTGGCCTGATTTATGCTTTCTATGTTGAATTAGTGGTTGCAAACACTAATTTGTGTCTTTTTTACTTAGGCTCTTCTTGAGAAAGAGAGCTTGAGTCTAGGAAATTCAGGCCAACAAGGAATTGGGGTGTATTCAAGAGATTGATAGCCCCAATTAAAGAGTTAAACCTAGAGATAGTAATACCCGACTTGAGCCAACAGTGCTTGCACAAATTGAACACCCAATTGGGCTTGAGAAAGCCAATTATGGAAAAGTCACTCTTACTACCGAGAGGTGTAGAGTGAGTAGCTTCATGCATTGGCTATATCACGATCCTAACTATAGAGTTATTGCCCTAAGTTCTAGATCTCGTTAGATACTCACCTAGGAGTAAGTTACTTCCCTAGTGCCTCTTTATGCATTTAGAAAACCCTACAAAAATATCTACTTAGCTTAATTTCGTGCATCATTAGTATAAAATTAGAAGTAACAAATAAACAAGAATGATTGGAAGTGTAATCAAGAGCATTACACACTGCTAGATTAGATAGGAATCCAACTCCACACATTATATTAGCTCACTGTGGATTCAATCCCGACCTTCTCGGATAAAAGTTGCATTGACCACTCATGTCACTCTGTAGTGGTGTAGGGTTGGACCCAATCACTTACCAAGAAGCTTACACGTATTAGTACACATATGATCTGTTGAAGACCTCACATTTACTCATAGTAAGCATGATGCAAAATTGAGTTCTTCTGACTCAACTCTTCTACAACCGTGTTCAATATATTACCAACTGTCTTTCTGTATATAGGTATCGTTGTATTACGAATAAAATAAAATTTAGGAGTTTGAATCTTACAATTGAGCTCTACCACACTATCTAGAGTGAGAAGAAAGAGTGACAATGCTAAATACCATGTAGCCTCCTTCTTATAAGTGTGGTGCACAACACACCCATAAACAAGACTCTACTAGACACGGCTTGTAGATTCCCTACGATAGAACTGCTCTGATACCATGTTTGTCACGCCCCAAACCTAAAGAGGCGTGGATGGCACCCGATGGTTTTATTGAGGTGTTCCCAACATATTTTCCAAGTATGCCACCCAATAGGGATATCTACTTCTGCATTGATTTGGTTACGAGCACTCAACCTATTTCTATTCCACCATACCGTATGGCTCCAACTGAGTTGAAGGATCACTTTCAAGATTTTCTTGACAAATGATTCATTAGATCGAGTGTTTTACCTTGGGGTTCACCGGTGTTATTTGTTAAGAAAAACGATGGATCTATGAGCATATGCATAGATTATCGAGAGCTTAACAAGGTCACTATCAAGAAAAAGTATATGTTACCTAGGATTGATGATTTATTTGACCAGATTCAGGGTGCCAAGGTGGTTTCCAAGATTTATTTAAGATATGGCTACCATCAAGTAAAGATTATGGCATTGAATGTCCCTAATACAACTTTTCGAACTCGTTATGGTCACTACGAGTTCTTGATGATGTAATTTTGCTTGATTAATGCTCCAACAACCTTTATGGATTTGATAAACCGAGTGTTCAACCCATATTTGGATTTCTTCGTGATTGTCTTCATTGATGATATTCTAGTTTACTCTCGTAGTATATAGGAGCATGAGCTACACCTATGTATTGGGTTTCAAACTTTGAAGGATTGTCAACTATATGCCATGTTTTTGACGTGTGAGTTCTGGTTAGACTCAGTTACCTTTTGGGTCATGTTATGTCTTCTATGAAAGTACATTGGAGAGGTCGGGATATTAAGGAGTCTACTTAGGAGTCTGAGTTTAATATGAGGAGTAGCTACCCAAACCTTTTTACATTCCAGGTACATTTCTACGTCCGTTCAAGAACAAACATTTCTTTTACAGGTGGAGAATGTGACGACCCGATAGGTTATTTTGAGTACTAGCTCCCTTTTCTATATTTCGAGACCAGTCATAGCTTTATTTGATGAAAGGGACTCTGCTGGCTGCGGATCATCTCGAGAGATGTAGCTCACCTAAGTCTCCATGTCAACCATGTCGCTGCGCCGAACGAGGCCACTAGACATACATGTGCATATGCAACGAAAATGCACAACAAGTATAGCATGAGTACAAAAATAACATGTACCAAGTAAGTATCACGTCTAATATCAAAGAAGTAAAGATGAGAGGTCGACTTCAACACTTACTAGTGGTCCAATAATAATATATCGATAATATAGTAAATCGAGGATTTTTATAAACATGGTTGTAACTCAATAGAATGAAGCAAGTAAACAATTCTTTTATTATTAGGGAATTTCCAAATTCGTTTTCATCATTTATACATTTATTCTCAATCTAGGGAGGCAATATCCTCATTTATAAATTTGCAAGTCAAGCAATACAAGCATGCGCAAATCATGTCGAGGTCGTATGGCCCGATCCAACAAATATTTAAACTGTGCACTGCCAGAGGGTCGAATGGCGCGAACCATAGACGAATCTATTTAATCTACCGAGGCGTTCAGCCCGTTCCACAATAGATATACACATTT
This sequence comes from Nicotiana tabacum, assembly GCF_000715075.1. NCBI lineage: Eukaryota > Viridiplantae > Streptophyta > Magnoliopsida > Solanales > Solanaceae > Nicotiana > Nicotiana tabacum. The sequence continues at coordinate 70,987,186 of NC_134095.1, read as the reverse complement.
AAATAGGCAATCAAGAATTCATCAAGGAGCATTTATTCAAGAAAAGACAATTTCTCTTTTAAATGTCAAGAAAACAAAGTTTAACTCTTTTAGAAAATCATTTACCACTTCGATATGATTTAAGTAATTTAAACTGTCAATAAGGTTACAATCAATTCAAGTAAAGCATGCTTTTAGGTCGTAGACTACCCAGACTTAAGTATAATAGTAGCTACGCACGGATTCTCGTTACCTTGTACGTACGTAGCGCTCACAAATAGAAGCACATGTCCAATTAATTTACCTATGGGGACAATTCCCTCTTACAAGGTTAGAAAGGAGACTCACCTCGCTCCGAAGTTCCATAACCAGCATTCCACGCTTCTCCGATGACTCAAATCGATGCCAATGCTCCCAAAACTATCCAAATGGGCAAACCAATGTAATACATATAACAATTCAATTTACATAGATTTCCAACTCCATTTGAAAAGTTGACATAATCGCCCTCGGGATCACGTGCCCGGATTCCAAAAAAATTCGAAGATAGAGTTTACCCATAACCTCAAGAGTTCAAATATATAATTTACTCTTAATTTCATGTCCAAAATCGTGGTCAAAATCTATGAATGCAAAATTTCTAGGTTTTCCTCAAACTCCCAAATTTCTACGAATTTTTATGCTAAAATCCATATATAATCAATGTATTTAACTCAAGATAGGTGGGGATAGCTTACCTTGCCATTGATGATGAAAACCCCCACCTGATGAAAACCCCCACTTGAAGCTCTCCAATAATCACCCAAACAAGAGTGAAAATGAAGGGAAATAGGCCAAATCCCGTTTTTAAAAGAACACACTGCCTCCAGCCTTTCCGTACCTGGGGTCACTCGACCGCTTCTTCGGTTCCGTAGGTGCGGCCCACTACCGCTCCTGCGATTTCTCACCACGCTGCCCTTTCCGCTTCTGTGCCTCACCTACCATAGGTGCGGTCCCGCTTCTGCGGTTATATGACCGCATCTGCAGTCTCCTCACTTCTGGCCAACATTGTATCTGCGTCCCTCATGGCTGCTTCTACGGCTCCGCACCTGCGGCCCAAGTGTCACAGGTGCGGTTACACTAGAAGGTAGCTGTTTTACTTCTTCTTCAAATTCTAAAGTTGATCCGTTAACCATCCGAAATCCACTTGAGGCCCCCGGGACCCCGTCCAATCTCACCAACCAGTCCTATAACATAACGTGGACCTACTCAAGGCCTCAAATCACATCAAACAATGCTAAAATTACACTCCATTTCAAAGGTGATGGACTTTAGAACTTCGAACTTCTTCATGCGATTGCGAAACCTATCAAATCACATTCGATTGACCTCAAATTTTGCACACAAGTCATATTCCATATTACAGACCTCCTCCAACTTCCGGAATCGGAATCCGACCGCGATATCAAAAAGTGCACTTCCGGTCAAACCTCTCAAAAACCTCCAATTTTCTAACTTTCGCCAAATGACTCCAAAATGACCTACGGACTTCCAAATCTACTACCGATTGTGCTCCCAATACCGGAATCACCATACGAAGCTATTCCTAGACTAGAAATCCCAAACGGACATTGATAACACTAAAATGCACTTCAACCCAAACTTATCAAATTCTTCAAAAATGCTAACTTCCACAATGGGCGCTGAAATGCTCCCATGACATCCAAAATTGGATCTAGACATACGCCCAAGTCCAAAATCATCATACGAACCTGCTGGAACCTTCTAATCCCGATTCCAAGGTCGTTTACTCAAAAACCCAATCCTTGTCAATTCTTTCAACTTAATGCTTCCGAAATGCGAATTCTCTTCCCAAATCAACTTCGAACTTTACGGAATTCAATTCCGACCATGCGTACAAATCATAATACCTGAAGTGAAGCTGCTCCTGACCTCAAACTACCGAACAACGTGCTAGAGCTAAAAATGACCGATCGGGTCGTTACAAATACCATGAGTCTTAATTTGAGTTTATGTCATTTCCTAGTATATGAAGATAAATCTTGACATAAATAAACAAGGAGGTCCATTAATCCACACTATTAACTTTACCACATTAAGAACTTGACCACTTCCCGGTAGAGTGGATGAAAACACGGGTGGAAAAGAACATTGGTTCTTTTGAACTTACAAATTGACAAATGTGATCTAATGTTTGATCAAATTATGAAGCTTAGTAAATTGACTAATGAAAAATGAAGCATGACTGCCTTTAACAGAAGTACATTTCATGGAGAAACAAGAATCAAACCTGAATGAGAATCTCTAATTGATGGAAATCTTCCAGTAATTACACGAACTAGATGAATCAACGGCTACGGCCTCAACGGAAATGGAAATACGATGGAAAATATCAAATTGGCTACTTCTAAAACCCGACTAAGAAGCAAAAAACAACAGACTCCGGAAATCCAAAATTTCAGCAACATGGACGATGAGCAGAAGGTGGTTTATGACTGTTGCGGGAGTTCATGGCTGTTTGGAAACGGCTGAAGGTGTTTTGTGGAGGAGAGGGTTGTTGATGAGTTCTCTTTTTGTCCAAGAGAGTGATGATGGAGATTAGAGGATTTTTTTTATTTTTCCAAAAGAGATGGTTGTCGTGACTTTGAAGAAGATGAAGAAGGGGCGTTCTCTTTTCTCTTGTTTTTTTTTTTTTTGCTTTTTGCGGCTGGTTTTTGGTGAAATAGAAGAAGAAGAAGAAGAAGAAGAAGAAGAAGAAGAAGAAGAAGAAGAAGAATCAATGGCAGCCTCTTCTTAGCTTGGGGAATTTTTAGGAACTAGGGTAGAGTTTCTATACTTGGGTATTTTATATGGAGGATGGAAAGGATGATGGACATTGGATTAGAAGGAGATAGATGGCTAAGATTAAATCTTACATTTTAAGCGGAGAGTGGTCTAAGGGTTGGGAAGAATGGGCCTTTGTCTTGCTGGGTCACTAAAATCCAAAAATGAGCTCTCAACTAGCCCAAATTCAATTATTTCCCATTAATAAAAATAAAAATACTAATACTACCAAAATATACTAATTAATCTTAGTTAATAAGAATAAACTATTAAAGTGCACTATATATAAAAATAAAAATATTTTTAGTTTTTTTTTAAAATGTTATAAATGCTATCATTATAAAATACTAATAAACTAAAAATATATAATAAGAAAAGAAACATTATAAAACTTTTTTTAACTTATGTTTTAAAATTAAAACTAAAAGTTTACTGAAATCCTATTAAAATAAAAATAAGTAAATATTTTTTTAAAATACTACTTTTAAAAGTTGCTGGTCGAAAATTACGTACTTACAGATGTTGGTTTTAGACATATTGTGTAAATATCATAATTGCTTTTACGATATGTTATTACTCTATTATTAGTCTATATAGCGCTTCTTTCTATTTATCTATTGTGTGTTGGCTTGCCTAGCAAGTATTGTTAGGCTCCGTCATGACCTTGATTGGTTGGGATTTCATGTCGTTCCATGCACCCTTTTTCACTCAATAGTACCTCAAGCTGATACACCCGTTCCGAAGAAACTTTTTGCAAATCCGAAGTTGTTTCTTCCATCTCTCTAACATTACCTAGCCGACCCGATAATGATATAGAAATACTCTAAGCTCTTTTTAACAAATCTGCCGCAAAACTAAATCCTTATCTACTCAGCGAACCCAAAGATCCTTAGGCACCACACCTTAAATCTTGAACCTACTACGAGCATTCTTGAGAGTCTCCCACTCTAACCTAGTCCCCGAATCTCTAGTCAACAAGCCGAATGGCTAGTGCTCCATTAGCATATGAATACTCCAAAGAAACAACCAAATGAATCATTTCCCTTGCACATCACATTCGTACCGAAATATCAAATCAGAGTCATTTGACAACTATCACATATCAATAAGGTTAAATGTAGCACATATCCATCAAATCCCTGGATCGAGTTACCCATGACAACCTTCTGCTCATTCATAACTAATTTGCAACGTATTGAAATTCAGAAACTAAAGAAACACATGACTAGGTGACCCAAACATCGATAGCGGGCTTCCTCACTTGGCTTTAAGCTACAATCACATTTTCCAAGGACCCACAATGACTTCTCCTCCTAGCAACCATGATCTCACACCGTTACTTAGCTAAATTTCTCATAAGTTCTTGTTGCACTAATAATAACACCTCCTGAATTATCAGCCCCAAATATGCACTTAACCTCATGTCAGTCGTGCCACCTTCTCCAAGCGATTTAGACCCACATCATAGTACATGCCTTATGTTGGATAGAAGGTAAAACTCTTCATATGAACCTCATAAGAAATCATGTAACCTCTAACCTTCTCACAGGAGATATCACACCTTTTTAACCCCATATCGACATCCTCCAATGACATTGTCATGGTTATGGGTGGACATAAAATCCAAAGAGCCACATTTTGAACCAGACTGAAATAATTTGGTATTTCGGTATCAATTTATTCGGTAATTTGGTATTATTCAGTATAGATATTTTGGTATCTCGGTATTTTAGTATGGTACTCAGTATTGATTTTTCGATACTGTGGTATACCGGAATACCAAAATATTTTCTGTAGTTCTAGTCCTACGCTGACCAGCCGGCCAACCCATCTCTATAATTATATTTTTCATTCCAATAAACTAATCCCAACAACCAGAAAGAGATGAAACTGAAATTACACATAGATCGTCTCTCCCATCATTATCATGAAGTTGTCATCTTCTGCAAGTAAAACATATTTTCTTAGAAATTTTCAAGCTTCAATATTTTCCTGTTTTCTTTGAAATTCCCTTCAAATATAACATACCAACAATCTGCACAACACCCACTTTGAAAGCTCAGAATTATCTTTATTATATATTTTTATGTCTTGGCTGAACTACAATCTGTTGTTTCCTTGTACACATCATTTTTTCTAAAAAGATATTTTTACTTATTGGATTGATATACTCCACTCCTTCACCAAATCATCAGTGGCTAGTTCCACTGCTTGTCACCTTAGATAGTTATGGTGCGATACCGAAATCGTACTAAAATCGTATCGAACCAAACAAAAAATACTGAATCGTACCGAACTACTTTGGTATGGCATTTGTGTATACGGTGGAAATCAATGGCTCGATTTCATGGTGTTTCGAAGGTTTTCAGTAATTGACTTTGAGAATTCTCGACAATTCCACTTCGATACAGTATGAGTAACGACCGGCCCCAAGGCAATAAAATTAACGATCTCAGAGGTTAGGGTGAAGTTCCCAAGGCACGTACATATAGCTGGCCAGGTTTAGTGGTCTAGTCGGAAATGCGAATCAAGGCATTAAATGGTTGTACCAGCCCATATCTTTGTAATTAATGTATTTGTACTATGTTGGAATCTCCCGACCTAAATAAAGCGAAATCTTTATCATTTTTTAAGGATCTGTTGCTCCATACTAAATATACTAGAACATTATCTCTGCTCTTTAACACATTCTCTTGGTCTCGTTATCTTATTTATTGTTCATATTCACTGTATTCTATTTATTGTTCACCATTTATTGCTCATTATTGGCCATAAAGAGCTGCTGTTGATCTATTTGTAACTGTTATTCACCATCGACTGCCTTTGATAGCTCCCAGCCGAGCTTCAGACTCGACCTCGAGGCCCTCGAATAGGCAAGCTCGAGGTCCTGATTGACATCGATTCGGTTTGATTAACTCCTCGTTCTTAAGCTCTTATTTCGTTTCTAAGTCTTTCACATAGCATCTACTGCCTAACAACTAGCATAAAAATAGATCACGTATTTTTAGAACCACTAAATCAAATTTAATTGTTATTACCATTTTTACTGTAAACAGTTTGGCGCCCACCGCGGGGCTAAAAATAATAGTGATTATTTTCTTGCTGGTTTAGCTACACAACACAAGTTATCTTTCACGCTTTTTCTTGCCCAAGATCTTTGATTTCAGGTCAAAATGTCCGACTCAGTGAACAACAATCTTGAGAACCACGGAGAAAATGGTGTAGATGTTCAAGGTGTTGGTGTCCCACAATGAAACCTTGAGAACGCACCAAAATAGATTCTCGTGGACGCGGTCTCACGCGATGCTCAACACGTCGATGTAAGCTCACACACTAACAGGAGCGTGCACCAAGGAGATCGACAAGAAGCTCAGGAAACCCCGGCTAGGGAAGAATGTGATGTTAGCTTTCACGTTATTTTTAAAAAGTTGCAGGCACAACAGCTAGTGATTGTTCTGCTACCAGAATAGACCCCAATGAGCACGTTACTACTTACACTTGCGCAGTGAAGGGCAACGGCATAAAAGACAACGAGATCGAGTATGTCTTACTAAATAAGTTCTGGGAAACACTCTCAAAGGGGGCCATGATGTGCTATCACAACCTAGCTCCTAACTCCATAGACTCATTTTCCATGTTGGCAGATTCTTTCATAAAGGCACATGCCGGTGCCATCAAAGTAGCAACGAGGAAATTAGACATCTTCAAGATCAAGCAGAGAAAAAATGAAATACTGCGAGAGTTCGTATCTCGCTTTCAAATGGAATGGGTGGAACTACCACCAGTCTCCGATGATTGGGCAGTACAGGCCTTCACTCAAGGTCTGAATGACGAAGCTCGGTAGCATCAAAGCAACTGAAATAGAATCTGGTCGAATATCCCACCGTGACTTGGTCGGACAATCACAATCGATATCAATCCAAAATCAAGGCCGAGATAAAAAACTAGGAGCCCTCTCGGGCTCGGTACACCCAAACAGGATACTGATGAAAGAGCCAAAGCCAAGCAAAGAAAGGTACCAGCCATATCCCAAAGACAAGAGGAACGCCCCAAGGCGCAACATACCCGGCAACGATTGAAGGATGGGCCGAGGTCAAAATCCTCGAGGACTCATCAATAGAGCCGGCTTCGATAGGTACACAGGGCCGATGAAGGCACCTTGCTTGTCAAAATACAACTTCAACGTCGATGTATCAGACATCGTGTTTGCCATTAGTAAAATTAGAGACACCAGATGGCCAAGGCCCGTACAATCAGATCCTTCACAAAGGAACCATAACTTAGTGTGTGAATTTCACAACACGCACGATCACGGGACTGAAAATTGTCGACCACTCTGGGAGGAGGTAGCCAGACTACTCGACAAAGGTCACCTCCGAGAATTCCTTAGCGATCGAGCTAAAAACCAGTTCCAGGAAAGAGAGGCAACCAAAAAGAATGAAGAAAATAAGCCGCAACATGTCACCCATACAATCTTTTAAGGTGTCGGTGCCCTGTAGGAACCCACGATCAAGAGAATGAAAACATCCCTCACCAGGAAGAGCCAAACTCGAGGCTCTATCTCGGCTATGTAACGACGCACTGGTAACTTCTTTTCTTGTGCATACATTTTAAATTAAACATATGCTTATGGTTCCAGGTAGCTCGGCTAATATTATCAGGTCAAAGACAACAAAGCAGCTCGGATTGGTCGACCAAACTATGCCCGCCCCTCAAACCCTCAATAATTTTAACATGGCGTTCACAAGGCATATTCTCGGTTGTTTCCGAATGAACAAACAAAGGGTCGTACCGCGCCTTTCAAGCAGATAGCTGAAGGTCTACCAAGGTTCAAAGCATCATCGCCACTAAAATACAGCCATCTCCCTATTTAAGTTACATCTCGTACCCACCTTTGCAGGTTCCTGATTGAGACAACAGAAGCGCTAACCCAGCTCGAAGACCTTAAGGTTTTAAAGCATTTGTTGCACTCTTTTCCTTAGACCAAGTTTTTATCCCGAAAAGGGTTTTATCGGCAAGGTTTTTAATGACGCAACATCCATATGCTACCTAAGGGAGACTAAATAAGTATTGAAGGCTTCCTTTTCAATCAACCTCGATTATTGGGGGGCATCCCCCCGGTAGGTCACTTACTCGGAGAAAACCAAGACGCATCAAGTGGGGTCTCGATAAGAAGATAATGTACCGGGCCAAACGGTCGAATGAACCGTGTCTGTGTAGAATAACTGAGCCTGTAAACAGAAAAGATATGTATACTTACACCAAGTAATCAAAGAATACTTCACAAAAGCACTTCTACGTGTCAAGAAAGCTCGACATTTTTTGCAAAAAATATTGCCGAAGCCAAAAGATAACCCAAACACTTGGGGACTGGCGCCAACAACTCACAACAACGCGACCCCCGGGTCGGGGCTTCGAGCTCTTAAGCCCTCAATGAGGCAACAAAAAAATCACAACACGGCTCTAAAGCCAAAAAAAACGACCCGAACACTCGGGGACTGGCGTCAAAAAACTCAAATGACCTCCGGGTCGGAAATTCCAAAATTATAAGCCCTTAATAAGGCAATACCAAGTTTACAAGTAATGGATGTCAGGAAACCCTCGATGACTGGGGGACTGCCTTCAAGCGCCACCTCCATCGACTTATCGAAACTCGAGGTCGTAAGGCCACATGCGGGCAGCCTCGGTCTTGTAAGACCTGCATAAGGCAACAACAATATTTCTAAGACCTCAAGCAAGGCATGAACAATACTTGACCAAGTATCCAAAACTGTAAGACCTCAAAGGCATGTAAAACTTGTAAGACCTTACTAAAGGCATAAACCTGATCTCAAAGTTTCGGCTATATATCAAACTTGTAAGACCCCTAAAAAGGCATACCCTCGATATAGATGCCGAAACTACTTCACTCAGGACATAAAGGCTTCGACCGAACACAAATGACTCCAATCAAAAGGTTGTACCAGCCAAACTAACGCGACTCGGGGACTCCCGACCGTCGCTATAAAATCACAGGCCTTTAATTTCTTCGAATATACTTCGTAAAAAACTGGTTAAATAGGCTACCCTCGATACAAGCAAAAACGTTTCGACCATGTAAGCTCCTAAAACACTGGCTCTGATATACTCAGCCTCCAACCCAAACCTCCCGAGGTGCTCGATCATCGCCATATAACAACTCACAATCGAGGTTTTTTAAACCATCGAAGAGTCAGGCAAATACTATTTCAAAAAATCCTTATCGAGGGAAAAATAAAGCCCACATAAAAGGTCGCATCAACCAAAAGTGTAAGAGCCACCGTCGCCAGCTTAAAATTCAAAAACTTGACGGTCGAATAAGCTTGAGTCGTAACCCGATTCGGAGACTGAACCCAAAATAGTTAACTAAATATGCCTAAGGGCAAAAGCGTAAGATCCACTATCACCAGCTTAAAATTCAAAAACTTGAGGGTCGAATGAGCTCGAGTCATAACCCGATTCGGAGACTGAACCCAAAATAGTTAACTAAATATGCCTAAGGACAAAGGCGTAAGAGCCATTGTCGCCAGCGCACATACACTAAAAGGTCGCATCGACCAAAAGTGTAAGAGCCACTGTTGCCAACCTAAAATTCGACAACTTAAGGGTCAAACAAGCTCGAGTAGATTCCCACCTCGGGGATTGAGCCCAAAACAGTTGGTCTAAATATGACTAGGAGCAAAAGCGCGTAAGAGCCTACGGGCCAGCCCAATTAGCCTCAATGCTATACCGTGAATCTAAGGATTCCCTTCAACTCAAAGAACAGTTTATCTGGCTAAAATAAAAACAAACAGAAATGCAGGAGAAATAAAACCATGAGGTTTCCCTATTTATACACACATGCGAAAAAATACAAGCTCCAATTACAGCATACTTCGAAAGTACTATGTATAGAATCAGAAAGGGAAATCTACGCACCCCTTGGGGACTATGGCTCGTCGGGCTCATCCTCGCTTTCCTCGGCATCGGACAGAAGGAATTTAGCATCGTGTTCTTCCACCATGGCTTGCTTGATCTATTCCGAGAGGTCGAATCCCCTAGCATGAATATCCTCGAGGGTTTCCCTCCGAGATTTATACTTCACGTACTCTTTACTATTGTTCTAATAATCAAGAGCTTCTCTTAGCTCAGGTCTAGCATAGGCAGCGCCCTTCAAATAGGCTGTCACTTTCTGGTCAGCCCTAGTGCGGCTTATTACGGCCTCGACTCAGGCATTCACCACCTCAGCCTTCGTCTTCAAGAGCTCGGACTCAAGCCTTGTGATCATATTCGCTCGGACAGAATCATTTGCATGAGCATTCCAGATTTCCACCTCGAGGGCAGAAGCCTTAGACAAAGCATCCTCCTTGGCCGCAACTTGGGCATCTACTCGAGCCTTCAACTCGTTAAGCTCACGTTTGGCCCGTCCAACTTCACCCCAAAGACGTTCCAGCTCCTCCGTTTTGCTCTCCAACTGAAATATCAAAAAATTAATCTCCAAAAATGAAAGGGGGGCATACATCAACCTGAAATACAGGTTACCTGTCTTTCGAGATGGCTTTTGCAGTTCCGAATTCTATCTGCCTCAAGCTCACCTTCCTTTCTCTCGCAAAGGAGTCTAAGGGATCTCTCCCTATCCAAAGCTTTCCGCAGCCTGGCCTCATGGCAAAGCAGCTAGGACTTAAGCTTGTCAAAGGCCTGCAAAGGAATATTCAATAATAAAGGAAGGGCACAAAACCGAGATAAGCATATGACGGCTACCGAAGCTTCCCATAAAGCCGAGCTGCTGAACCTCACCAAAGGCTGAGCAATGTCCGATGGCCCAGTATCCCCTCAATCTCCCTTGGTAGAAAAAGGAAGGCACTGCATGACTATCGCTCCTCGAAATACCTTCGATGGTAACGTGAAATGATCTTTCAGAAACAGAAGCCTCCAAAGTCGAAAGATCGGCCGAATTGCCTCTTTTGAACCTCATGAAAGGACTCGCCCCGCCATGAGCATCCTCGTACCTCACTGACTCTTTCCATTCATTGTCAAACCTTGACCCCGAGGTCGGCAGTCTCTCCTCCTCCAGGGAGCACGGTCTCATTTCGGAAAAATCTCTAACACCTGCGATAATAGAGTTAGTTTGCTAAAAAGGAAGGTACCTTTCTGAGGAAATAAGCCACTAAACACCTACCGTGATGCTTTGCCTCCCATCTCCCCTTGGACAGGTCTTGCCATCTGCGCTTATCATAGGTCGAACAAGCTGCCAGCTTGCGGGACCATTCAACAAGATCAGGGATCTTATTCGGCAACCAAGGAATCGCTACAAAGAATAAGATAGAAAGACGCCTTTATAGAGTCCTCCCCTGCTATGGATAAAGCGATAAAAATACAGGTACGCCACTTACGTGTGAAATTCCATTTCTCAGGAAATGGCAAGAACTCTCCAAGGATAATATCAATTGTCTGTGCTCGAACGAACCGGCTCATCCACTCCTGGTCCTCGTCCTCTTCGTCGTTAATGGAAGGAGACCGAGTGGATCGATGCTGCAGGGTAATCAAGCCCTGGTAATACAGCGGCCGATATAACCTAATGTGATGGCTGAGGGTGAATTCAAGCCCGGCCTTATCCGCAAAGTACCTTAATCATCAGCACTATCTTCCAGAGGGATGGATGAACCTGAGCCAGGGTAACCTGATATCTCTTACAAAACTCAAGCACAACCTTGTTAGGGGGACCCGACGTAAAAGGATGTGTATACACGCTCAAAACCCCTCGGCATGGGTCATGATATTCTCCTCCGGGGAAGGTACCTGTAGTACCACTCCTTCTCCCCATTCGCAATCTTTTCTAATCATCTCGAGGTGTTCCACCCTTATTGAGGAGATGAACCTCCATACGTGCTCCCGATGCCCCTGAACGTTGGGAGGTCTCTCCAACATAAAGTCTCTCCTCGAGACAAAGCATCTCGAGGCTCGTTTACCGGGTACTGGCGGTGTACCACCAACCGGACACGCAACAGAGGTAGAACTCCCCTCTCTGTGATGAGCGGATATCGACGTAGCATCCATGGCTACAGTAAAATAGGAAGAGGAGGATGAAGGTTTGGGCCAAGGCTTTAAGTCGAAACGACAAGAGAACTAGCATAAAGAACAAAGTTTTATGGAAGAAATAGTTACTTTGAATAGCAGAATCTCCATTTAAGAAATAAGTGAGTGAATATATAGAGGCAGGCAACGACTGCTCACCTACCCAGAAGACAAATTAACTCTAGCCAAGACAACGTCACCTTTCTTGGGAAATGTACTGGCAGGACCACCCCGGGGGTCCCAATATCAGGTCGCATGAATGTTCTTGTCGCGCGAAGTTTGGGAGGTATCGAGACCCCAAAGGTTTTCCTGCTATCACAAGTATCGGCCCCAAAGGAGTTATCAACCTAATTTCAAGATAGAATTCGATATTTGGAGCCCCAATTGCCCCGAGCACGAGCTCCAAACAGCTAACATCGAAATTCAAAGGCTAACTCCGCAAGAACGATGGAATATAAAAAATGGAAAAACTTGAAGCAGAAGGATTCTCTTGCATTGCCAAAAAATATATCTACATGGGGCGTCTTTATAAGACTTGTTTCCCTAGGAGTACATACACAACAATAAAAAAGAAGAGGAAAAGCAAAGACGACGCAGGCTACTCTTCATCACCACTACCCTATGAACTATCTCCAAGACCTTCATCCAAAGAAACTAAAAGCTCCCAGTTTCCCTCTGATTCTCGGGCCTTCTCAACCTCAGTTGAGAGATCGACACCTTTGGCACTGGCTTCCTCTAAGGCTTGCCTCCTCGCCTTTGCGCCAGCATGATCGACATCCCGAATCAGCTTTTGCTTGGCCTTCTCCGATATATTTCGGGCTATCTGATTTGCAGTAGCGGCGTCCTTCAGATAAGTAGTAACTTTTCCTTCAACCTCGGACTTGGCCGTAGATAGTACGGCAATCGCCTTTCGAGCATCTTAGAGATAACCTTGAGTCGATATCAATTCCGAGGTCATTGCCTCGTTTCGCTTCCTCAGCTCAAGGATCTTCTCATTCTTCTACCCAATCTGCAAAAAGAAAAGGTAAGTTAGAAAACCTTGAATTAGGAGAAGAATTGATGAGTTTACAAGTAACGAATTACTTGTTCCACAAGGCCGACACTTTCCCAGAGCACTCCTTCCAAACTCACCCGAAGTTTGCCCGGCTCCTTCTCCATTCGGGCAGAGGAGGCCTCCGACTCCTACAGTCTCGAGGTAAGCCTCTCAAGATCCTTCTCACGGCATGAAAGATCCTCTCGGAACCTAGAGAGGGCATGGTCATACATCTCCTTAGACTACGGACAAAATAGAAGAGTTAGGGAAACGAGGAATAATGCTTGAGAATAAGGAAATATACACAAACAGCTATCACCTACCGCTGGAACCTCTCCGCTGCCTTGATGGCACTGGAGGCATTAAGATCGATGTCCTCGCTGATATCATCGAGAATGTTGCCAAGCGCACCTCCCTCATTGAGAGGAACCCCCCACGTTGGCAGCGTTCAGGTCCTGAGCATCCCTTAACTCTCTAGAGGAGAACTGAGGGCCCAAATTAAGGCCACCCAGGGAATCAATGTCGCAAAGGGGCAACTCCTACCCCTGAAAAGCTTCGGGCCCGGACCCTTCAGGACCAGCCGCAATTGTCTCCCCAGCAGGGGCTACACCACATTCGGTCACGGGATCAGAGACCACATTCACACCCTCCTCGAGGATCTCCACATCATAGGACCGATCCAAATCAGTCGTTCCTGACTCAGCGCCCTCCGGTAGGGGCGTCTGCAGGCTCCCGCGCCCGACCTTGTTCTTTGTACCAAACGGTACTGACCCCCGTTGTCATATTCATCCCTAGTGCCGGGACTTGCTCCGGAAGCTGAAGCTGAGGTCCCGGTGGCAGCTCGAGGCCTATGTGATTTAAGTTTCTTTACCTCAGGTGAAACGGTAGCCACCTTATTCTTCCTTTTCTTGCACTTAGCGGGCTCCGGAGTCTCCACCTCGCCACTAGGAGGTGGTTTCATCCACACACCTTCGCCAAGGCCTGCATAGCACATCGACTGATGTTTATTAGCACAAAGGATACTGGGGAGAAGCATAAGATTAAGACAAAAGTGTTGAGAAGAACTTTACCGTGATTCTTGGCCACCCACCGCATTTTAGCCAGGTCAGGCCAAGACCGGATGAGATACGGGAATGAAGTATCCAACCACCCGATCTATCTCGGAATATCATGAACCGCTTCGGGGTACCAAGCGGCCGCTGGAAAGACCAAGGGGAAATCATTTTTGAAAGAGGAGTAAGAGGGTCACAGAGCATATTTGAAGGAAAAGTACTTACGTTGTGTATTCCACTTCTCTGGGAATGGCATATTCCCGACCGGGATGATGTCTGAGGTCCTCACTTGGACGAACCTACTCATCTACACTCGATCCTTGTCCTCATCGGTGCTCGAGAAAAATGAATTTTTGGATCGGTGATGAAGCTTAATCAAACCTCGATAAAATCAAGGGCTAATCTGATCAGATGGTCGAGGGTAAAGGTCTCGCCCTCGACCCCATCAGATAAGTGGCGAAGCATATAGACTATCCTTTAGAAATACGGATAGATTTTACCGAGCGTCACTTAGTACTTGTCGCAGAAATCGAGAATCACCAGATCTATCTCCGTGGAAGAATGGAGAAAGAAAGAGTGCCAAAGGGAATGGATTTAGCCTTGGAAATTTGAAGATATTGTAAAAGTATGTATTACCAAATGGTTGATGAATTTATAGGAACCGTGTGGGCAGCGGAAAGGATGAACCAATAGCGGTTCGTGAAATTCTCAATAATCGTGTTTGACGGTGACCCTTGTGCGGCGTTTTGAGTATAGAATTTAATGCTTTGATGTACTGACATCATAGCGATGATGCTTACGGAGTGGGGGCTCATGATTGTTTCTTATCACTTTGTTCTAGGAAATGCGGGGACTGTTTGTATACGGTGGAAATCAATGGCTTATTTTCATGGCATCTCGAGGGCATCTAGCAATCGACTTCGAGAATTCTCGACAATTCCACTTCGAGACAGTATGAGTAATGAGCGGCCCCGAGGCAATAAAATTAACAGTCTTGGAGGGTCAAGGTGAAGTTCCCAAGGCACGTACATATAGCTGGCCAGGTCTAGTGGTCTAGTCAAAAAAGCGAATCAAGGCATTAAATGGTTGTACCAGCCATATCTTTGTAATTATTGTATTTGTACTATGTTGGGATCTCCCCTCCTATGTAAAGGGGATCCTTGTCATTTTGTAAGGATCTATTTCTCTATACTAAATATACTAGAACATTCTCTCTGATCTTTAACATATTCTCTTGGTCTCGTTATCTCATTTATTGTTCATATTCACTGTATTCTATTTATTGTTCACCATTTATTGCTCATTATTGGCCATAAAGAGCCGCCTTTGATCTATTTGTAACTAGAACTCACCATCGACCACCTTTGATAGATCCCAGCCAAGCTTCAGACTCGACCCCGAGGCCCTTGAATAGGCAAGCTCAAGGTCCTGATTGACATCGATTCGATTTGATTAACACCTCATTCTTAAGCTCTTATTTCGTTTCTAAGTCTTTCACATAGCATCTACTGCCTAACAACTAGCATAAAAATAGATCACGAATTTTTAGAACCACTAAATCAAATTTAATTATTATTACCATTTTCATGGTAAATAATTTGGTATGCACAATTGATATACCGAATACCAAAGTATCGAACCGTAGTTTATAAATACCATAATGAAGTATCGAATGCCCACCCCTAGCCATGGTTATAACACTTATCAAATCAATTAATCCTCCTGAGTGCATACTTTTCCAACAGCTGTAAGAGTCTGTCTAGTCCATTAACATCAACTAAAGGTCCAACAATACATTTAAAACAGTAATCAAGCATTCACATTCCTTTACATTTCAAGCTAACTTTTTCGTCACATTCGAGCTTCCTAAGTATAAAAGCCATCATATCAAATGAAATACATAGACTTAGTCATTTGTCCACCATGACCCAAAACACAATAAGCATTCTCAAAGCATGTGGATACCCTACCACAAAACCCATAATCATAAGATCTCACTTCCACTCTGGTCTAGCCATCTTCCAAAGCAAACAACTCGATCTCTGCTGCTTATACTTGACCTGCTAACAATTTAAAAACCATGATGCATATCCCATCATGTCATTTCTCATCCTCCACCACCAATAATGTTGCCGCAAATCACGATCCTTCTTCATAGCACCCGAACAAATAGAATGTTGACTCTAAGCCTCCTCAAGGATCATCTCCCTCTAACCATCAACACTAGAAAGACAAGTTTGACCCTGAAGTCGAACACATCGCCATCTCTGACAACTGCTTCTTAGGTACCTGATGGGTTTTCAATGTCTTAGCCTTATGTTTTGATGATCTAACAAACTTACTGTCAAGAACCAGATAGGAAACTTGACACACTTGGTATACATTGCTAATCAACGGACTCCAGCTAATGTGAACTGCTGCAATTGTATAAGACAGAGAACAAACTCAGGTACCTGATCCCTTGTGTGTCCCTAACAGCAGTACGAAAGTCAACTGTGTATAGTTGGAAAGCGACTGCCACAGAAACAGTGCAGCACAGTTCTGCAGTCACTTGTCCTTTGACCAACCAAGTGCTTACACCTTTCAAGTGATGTCATCAAAGGTGCATTAACAAGAGTATTACAACAAAATATTACTTGAACACTTGAGAATTCACTTCAAGCATTCAAGCCTTCTGAGACAGCGAATTTAATTCTCAAGAGCCTCACGAACAAAGTTAAACGCTACTACGGACCAGTTCCTAAATCTAGTATTTTGTTGTCCTTAGTTGAGTTGTAACTTTGTAATTGTTCTTCATTCTAATTCCTAAATTTCTTAGCTAGAAGCATTGCTTAGGAACCCCTTTGTAAAACCATAAACCCTTTGTGTTTATGTCGTGACTAGAGTTAGTCATGAGTTGAAGTCTTTGTAATAGGTGTATTGCAAAGTGGCTTGAAATAGGTGTATTACAAGTTAGTGAGGGATTAAGAGTTTAATTCCTAGATTGCTTAGGTTGTAATCTAAAAGTTGCTCATAGTGAGGTTGAAATCCTGCTAGTGTAGGTCGTGGTTTTTAATTCCCTTGAGCAGGGATTTTTCCACGTAAAACTCTCTGTCTTATTTACTTACTTTTTTATTAGTATTCTCAGTGTATACTCATAGAGGACCTGGTACTCTATAGTTTGGTGGACTCATAAAAACTATTAGTACCGCTTCGCAAAATTGTGCCCTAAAGAAAAACAAATAAAAACCATCATACTAACGAGCCTTAATACGCTCTAAAATGACTCTACCAAGTTTGGAAACACCTAATGTCCAAACCGTCGGCCAAAGCCTAAACATCCATAGCCCAAATGCCTCTGCTTTAGTAGAATTAACACCAAATTCCCACCCATGAACCGAATAATCCTCCTAAGCATTCTCTGCAGTGACACATACGTGAACACTCTACCACTCCGCACCAACACCACATCAAGACCCACATGTAAAGCGTCACAATACATTGTGTATAGCCCTGAACTCGTGGGCAACACCAACATTGGGCTAAAATGATCGGACACCCTTCTGCGAGGCAATAATAGTAGTCTGCCCTCATAATGTAGGGAAAAATATCCTGCACCACACATGTAGCAACACCAAAACTCGTTGATGCCCAACTAATATCAAGGGATCGACATCGCATTCAAATGAGTAGGAAGGAACTAAATACATAAGATTCAACCAAAGTCAAATAGCACGATAAGGAATTCAAGAAAGGGAAGTTCTCCTGACGGTCATTTAGCCTCTCGAGGATAAGTACAGACATCTCTATACTGATCCACAAGACTCTACTACATTTGCTCATGACTCGTAAGATCTAAGTGAACCTAGTGCTCTGATACCAAGCTGTCACGACCTAATTTTCCACCATAGGCCGGATAGTGTCCAATGTTATCGCTAGGCAAGCAAACAACTAAATCAACACGCTTATAAATAATTCAAAATGCATCTCAAAACAAATAATGAAATAAGTAATCATAATCATTCATTCCGATAATAAAATACTGATATTATTTTAAATGTCCGAACGTGGTCAAAATATGAATTCAGACATCATAATAGAATACAACTAAGAACAGGAATCTAAATCCCCACGACCTGGTGTCACAAGTTCATGAGCATCTACTAGAATATACAATACTATTATAACAATGTCTGGAATAGAAAATATAATGAATACAGTAAATAAATAGGATAGTGACTTCATGTACTGTGGATCGTAACTGGAATACAGATAAAGTCTCCTCAATAGTTTCTCCTATGCACCTAGATGACCACTAAATGTACATGTTTCAGTACCTGCACAATTAGTGCATAAGTATAGTATAAGTACGTAAATCGATGTGTACCCAGCAAGTATCTAGTCTAACCTCGAGGAAATAGTAACGAGGGGTCGATATCCACACTTACTAGTGGTCCGATAATCAAAGTATAATAAAAGTAGAAAGGTATGAAGCATAGCAAGTAAAAGCAACGAGAATAGATATATATGTGTAAGACGATCCTCAACAGAAGAGTAAATATGAAATCCTCAAATACTGAATACTATAATAATCGAATATATATATATATATATATATATATATATATGACCAATAACAAATACAATTTCAAATCTCAAGTCAGGAAGGCTCATAGGTACGTTGACTCTCTATCGAATATTACGCATGATTTTTCCAAGGTGGTATGACCCGATCCAAAAAATAGTGTACACCGCCGAGATTGTATGGCTTGATCCAGAGATGGATCTCATAATACTGCATAGGTCGTACGGTCCAATCCATAATAATATTGTGGAGGTGTTCAGCCCGATCCCAAATAAATGATGAAACTTTTGATGAGTCATCAACCCAACTCGCTAATATATGTGCGAGTTATGAACTCAAGAAATTTTTTGTACAAATATGTACAACATGGGAGAAACTCGTAAGAAAAAGTTTGATTTCTTCGGCTAATCAAGTGGCGTGTCAAGTTTCTTGAATAGCAAAGTTTGATACTTTACGCAATTTTGCCTCACGAAAAACATAATTAAAGAATTTAAACACGCAAGAATAACTCAAGTAGTATAATTAAAGCATGATGGGGGTCTACATCTACCTAGACATAATCAAGAATCTAGAATACGCATGTACACTTGTCACCTCATACATATGAGCTCCCATAACACGTAGCACATAGCAAGTATAGCACCTATGGGTAAATTCTCTCTTACAAGGTTAAACAAGAGACTTACCTTGCTATGAAATCTTAGCCTCAAGAAAAATATAATTAAAGCATTTAAACACGCAAGAATAACTCAAGTAGTATGATTAAAGCATGATGTGGGTCAACATCTACCCAGACATAATCAAGAATCTAGAATACGCATGTACACTTGTCACCTCATACATGTGTAGCTCCCATAATACGTAGCACATAGCAAGTATATCACCTAGGGGTAAATTCCCTCTTACAAGGTTAGCGGACTTACCTCGCTACGAAATCATGTAACCGGCTCTCACGCCTCTCTAACACTTAAAACCAATGTCAAACGATCCAAAACTAGTCAAAGATCGTGAAACCAATCAAAACATACTCAAAGAATTGTAATTTAACAATTAGAAATAATTTTCAACTCCACACGAAAAATCAACCAGTCAACCCCAGGCTGACGAGTTCAGATTCCGAAAATTCTCAAAGATAAATATTACTCGTAGTATCACGAACTCAAATATATATTATTTATTTCAAATTTAATGCCTAATTTTATTATCAAAACTCAAAAATACCATTTATATCTTTTTTTCCCAAATACCACAATTTTTACTAATTTCCACATTTAAATACATACATAATCCATGTATTTAACTCACAATGAGTAAAAATCACTTACCTTGTAATAGATGGTGAAAATGCCCCTTCTAAATTTCCCCAAATCACGTCAACAAGATAGAAAATGAATAAAATGAGCTTAACCCTAAGTTCATTGTTATAAAGCTTCTGTCAGGCCCTTCATCATGATCGTGGGCCACTGGTCGCATTTGCGAAGGCTTTCTTGCCAAACGCTTCGCGTACGCGAGCTACCCACAGTATTCGTGATGACCAAATTCCCCCCAGCCATGAGCCCCTCCTTCGCAGTCGCCCTCCTGCATTTGCAAAGGGCAATTTGCTAAAGCTCCTATTCCTAGCGTTTGTGTCTCCTATGTCGCATTCGCGTAGGGCAAAATCCCCATGGCCCCAGCTTCTTCCTTGCATTCGCGACTCCTCTGTCAAGTTTGCCTAGCACAAAATCCTGCAACCAAAATACTTCATTGTGAACGTGTGCTCCCCACCGTGTTCGCGAAGAATAACGCCAGACCCAACAACCAACAACAGTAAAACACACGATCATGGTCCGAAACCAAACCGAAACACACCCGAGGCCCCTGAGAACCTGTCCAATCATACACACCAGTCCCGATACCTTATCAAAACTTATCCTAGGGATCAAAACACCATGAATAACATCAAAACCAAAAGCCAACAATAAAAATCCTTCTCTTGGATTTCAAACCTTCAAACTTTGCCGAAGGTGTCTGAATCACACTTAGACATTTTGAATCACTACCAAACTTCACACACACGTTTTAATCAGCTAAATGAACTTATCTAATGTCCCGGAATATCAGTAGAAATCCAATAACACCAAAGTCCACTCCAAGTAAAATTTAGAAAATTCAAAAAACTTCAAAATGGAAACTTCCAACTGTCGCGCCCCCTTTTTTCCTCTGCGGAGAAAGTCCGGGCTCGGACGTTCATGGAGGTAATAACTCATTTCCTTTTGGAAATTTGGTATTAGAAGAGTCACCACCTAACAGATTATAGTGCGTTAGGGCACCTAGAGCAATTAACTCATGGACTAGTTTGCATTACCATAGATTAGGGTAAGGCTCGAAATGACCTCGAGGGGAAGGTGTTAGGCACCCCTCTTGGTCCACAACTGTGGGTCCCAGCCGAACTTATATTTACGAATTAGTCCATTAATAAATAAATAGTTGAATCAAATAATTTGCAAGTAAAGCACGTTGTATAACTCAAATAATAAGGCAAAGATTTTGAACAAGTTGTATAAATATAAAACAAAGTTTTAAACAAAAGGAATTTAGGGAAAGGAGGAGTCCTTGGTTGGTTAGCCTATAGGATCACCCCATACAATATCCGGTAAACACTCCTCAATGAGGGGCTACACGTGACATTAGCGCGTAGTCATCATATCCCATATCTACCCTTACCACCCTCTTAGTGGTCATTAAAGCATGAGTTGGTCAGCGATCTCTATTGCGTGCTGTTACTCGTCCCTTCTTAATGGTACTGGAGGAAATTTAGGACCCCTACCTATAGGTAGTTCTAGAGAGACCCCTAAGGGTTAAAGGAGAAAATACTAAGGCGACAAGCAAGAACAATTAGGACCTTAGCACATAAGGGAGGAAAGAAGAAATTAGAGGCTCAAGTTTACCTCCACAAACAATGCACATAAGCAGCACGACTCAAACACAAATAAGGGCCTTTTGTTTAACAGTATCCTAAGACATGATGTCTAAATGAATATCAAGACACAGAAGATAGGCAGTTATTTATTTTATAAACTCAGAAGTAATGGCCCTATCAGTTTGCCTACTGATTTTTAAGCCCGTTAAAATCACAACGACATTAAGTAATAGAAACAGTTTCAGAGTTACAGGATTTGAAAATGCCCTATAGGCTTGCCTACGCGCGGACTAATGATAACTATGTTTTTATATAGTAAAACAGGGCAGATTTTAAAAAAGACTCTCAAATCTCTATAGGCATGTTGTCTAATGATAGATTAAGGTAGTTTTTGAAAGAACTCATTTCAGGGAAAATAAACCACTAATTAAACTAGTTTCGAAGTGAACTAATCGTGGACTGGATTGATTTATTTAAACTAAACTGGTTTAAATCTATAGGCAAAATTTTTGATGTTGTTTCCTATAGGCATGACATCTAATCGTTTAAGAACTGATGTTAGAAACTTTTAGGCATGGTAACAAATGAAAGCTCATATAAATACTCGTTACAACAGAAGTTGAACTGCATCATATCCTATAGGCATGGTATCTATTTGTGACACTAATTTTAAGACCTATAAACATGATTTCTATTATTGGAACCACTTGAAACCTATAGGCATGATTTCTAACATGGTAAGGCAAAACATAGCAAAATGTAAAGTCTTATAGGTATGGTTTCTACCCGTGTTACTCCACAAATATATAACTACCCACCCTTTTTTTTACTAGTTACCCCAATATTTATTTACAAATTATTACAGACTATATGAAATGAATTACATGAATAGATAAACATAAAAGAAGAAGTTATACTATAGGGAGCCTGAAGCAGGCCCAAGTGATTTCCCAAGACCTCCAATATTCTCAAATGCCAATTTCATAGACAATATCATTGTCTAGGTGCGTCAGAGTTCCCCAAGGATATCAAGGATCCCGGACAGTGCTCACACCTAGATTTTGTAACCAAATTGAGTAAGTGCAGTGTGGAAGGGCCAGCCTTGTTGTGCTAGAATTCTGAGGGTTCTCAAGAGGATCCCAAGGCAGTACACACACTGGAAGGGGAAGAACCTAGTGACTTAGGAGTAGAGTGAGAGTGTTTGACATAGTTTGAAAGGTTTTACTGGGAAAACAGTGTTAAAGAGATTTGCTTGAAATAGTTTAGTAAATAAGAGGGTTGTTTAGTAAAACATCTTTTGGAGAACAGTCATATAACTCAACAAACAACAGGTCAGTCAAGCAAGTTCAGCAAACACTCAGGGAACAAGTCTCCACACAGGGACAATAGGGGGTTGGGGACAAATAGGGCAGGTGTGATAAACACATAACAGGAAGAAGTCCTTTGCCCTTAGTACATGGAGCCAGACATAGATCCAGGAGTGTTAATTAGAACATAGTTACAGAACTAGAGATGCCTAGGGGGATTCATGGGAGTTAGGAGATAGTAGAGTATAGGATTTTATACTAAACATGGCTGAGCATAATTTTAAAACAACTTAAGCAATAGCCCAACAAGTTCATACTAGAACTAGTAGACAACATAGTAGAGTCAAGTTACTAGTTCATGAGAGCATGTTGAAGCAAAGAGATCAATTACATGTTGAACAGCAAAACCATAGGTAAAAACAAATTAGGAACATGATGAACTGAAGTATTAAAAGAAACATATTATTTTTGGAGCTTGAATTGAAATCAGAGCATACCAGCATAGAGATAGTAAACACAAGGTGAAGAACAGGAGAGCACAATGATTAGTCTTAGCTTACATCCAGCTAATTCAAATGATAGCAAGTAACAAAGAAAGAAAGTAGAAAGCTTTTAGGGTGAGAGAGAGAGTTTTGAACCAATGTGTTCGTGTGTTTGTGTTAATGAGAGAGAGTGTATATATAGTAGTTTGAAACTAGGTAAAATAAGGCAAGAATAATAATAGTACAGTAATTATGGAACTCAGAATCAATTAGAGCAAAATCAGTACCAGCACTTCCATAAGTTAAGGGAATTAGTTCAAACGGTAAGAACAAATAACAAATAAGGAAAGAAATCACTATATGACCAATAAGGAAATATTTCAAATTCATTTAGTATAGGGTAAACAATTAGGGCTAAGTTCAGAAAACTCTAATTAAGGAGATAATCAGTAGGAATAAAATACTAATGCAGACAAGGTAGAAAATCAATCAATTTGAATAGAAAGAGTAGCAATCGAAGGTTTAAAGGAAGGTCTTCCAATCAAACCATGAAATAGGGAATGCAGAATCAATCAAAGGGTTCAGTCTTTACATTTCAAGTTTTGAAGTTGGGAGCCCGCCCATATAACATAGGAATACATTTCAGTTATTATATTTCAAGTCTGGAAGTTGGGAGCCCGCCCATATAACAGAGGAATACATTTCAGTCTTTACATTTCAAGTTTTGAAGTTGGGAGCCCGCCCATATAACAGAGGAATACATTTCCGTCTTTAAATTTCAAGTTTTGAAGTATAGGGTTTCAAAAGAAACCCATATAGAGATGAAAGAACCTGTCTAGAACCCCAAAGATCGTAACAAATATAGCATGATTTTGCTCGAAATCATACTGGAGTAGCCAAGAACAGACAAGTGACAAATCCTAGATGCAAATCGGCGTGGCCCTGGGCCCTTGAAGACCTTAGAGAAGGCAAGCATGGCATGAGAGAAACCATTAGAGGCTTAGGAGGCGATGAGAGATCACCGGAGAAGACCGGAGAAGAGAGGTCGGTGGTTGAAAGGCTAGGGTTTGATTGAGTTACTGAGAGAGGAGAGGAGATGAGAGAATACAGAGGCAACGGGTTTGGGAGAATAAGTTAGGGTTAGGGGTCGTTTAGAGTTAAAAAAGGCAAGAACGAACGAGGGTCATTGATCTTTTAAATGAACGGTCAGGATTTGATAGGTTTTGGGTCGGGTAGGGGTAATTAGGGCCTGGGTCGGGTAATTCCAATTACGAATTGGGCTGGGGTGTTGGGTTTAATTAAGGCTAAAATTGA
Organism: Nicotiana tabacum; assembly: GCF_000715075.1. Taxonomy (NCBI): domain Eukaryota; kingdom Viridiplantae; phylum Streptophyta; class Magnoliopsida; order Solanales; family Solanaceae; genus Nicotiana; species Nicotiana tabacum. Next base: position 70,962,661 of record NC_134095.1, on the reverse strand, counting down.
AATGCAATCTAGCTATGTTTTAAATAGCCAATTAACACCTTATAACTTATAATAAATAGTAAATAATTTCTAAAATATAATATCGTGTACTAAAATGATTCAAAATAGATATTTAACATTTTAAAAATATGGAAGATCAATTTTATGCATATAAATGTAATTATACATTAATAGGGCTAATATTGTAATTATATACAAATTACCTTTAAAAATGCAAAATGCAATTATAAAAATGCACTAAAAATATTTTAACAATATTTTGGCATAAATATAGAGTTTATATGACTAAATTACCACAATAATAATTTGAGGGATAATTATTGGGGATTTTATGAGTAAAATGGGTGGAAATAAATCAATTTAAAATCTTTAAAATTGTAGGAAAATAATAAAAACCTTGTGCATGCTTATATATGCATATATATTCTATTTTGAAAGTATTTATGTATATTAAAAATATATAGGAAAAAATTGGGTATCAACAATTGCCCATCTTTACCCGGGAAGGATGAAAGAGTTTTCGGGTAAAGAAATGATAGCCAATTTTGACCGGATGGGAAGTTTTGAAATACAAAGGCCAGACTCTGGTCTTCAAGTTGCCTACATATCCCTGATTTTATAGGAATCAGGTCATGTGTAGTTCTGGGTACATTTGCGGAATATGCCGATGAAATTATTGCAAGAACGGACACGCGATGCCGAAGCGGCTATGGTGAGCGGTTAAATCTCGGGATAGTTGAAGGAGCTAGAGAGAGATCGCTCCTGCTAGGATAGCGGTTGCTTACTGGTTACCTGCAGATAAAAGATGCCACAAACATGTATTTGTGAAAAATTAAACATGATGCAAATTCCCTTTGGACCATGATGGTTGTCTTCGTACGGTTAAAATGATGTCCTCAAACCATGACGTCCTGGGACATGAATTGTTTAGTGAGGGATTTGCATGCCATGAAATGATGTTCTCAGGCCATGAAGATGGTGCCTCCGAACCATGACACCTTTGAATAATAATATGCAAATTTGAGAGATCCTCAGGCCATGGCATGGTGTCTTCTGGCTATGAGGATGATGCCTTTAGACTATGATACCTTCGGATAGGTTGGGGTAATTTTAGCCTATGATATGCAATAGTCATGATGTTGTCAAGACAATGTTTAGTCTTGTGAAATAGAGGGCAGAGCTTAGCCTAATTGAAAAGCGAATAAAGAGTAATTAGAAATAGAGTAATATTCGTGCAAAGGGGGACATTGCTTAGTCCCGTGCAGATGGGGAGGCAAGGATTAGCCTCATGCAAGTATTGAGTCAAGTATTACAGTCATGCAAATAAGGAGGTAGGTATTAGCCTCATGCAAGTAGGGAGGCAAGGATTAGCCTCATGCAAATGTGGAGTCAGGGACTAGACTCATACAGATAGAGAAGCAAGGATTATCCTCATGCAAATGGGGATTCAGGGATTAGACTCATGCAAATAGGGAGGCAAGGATTAGCCTCATGTAAATTGGGGGTCAAGGATTAGACTCATGCAAACATGGAGTCAAGGATTAGACTCATGCAAATAAGGAGGAAGGGATTAGCCTCATACAAGTATGGGGAGACAGAGATTAGCCTCATGGAGTCAAGTATTAGACTCATGCAAACATGGAGTCAGGGATTAGACTCATGCAAAAAGGGAGGCAGGGATTAGCCTGATGCAAGTATGGAGTTAGGGATTAGACTCATGCAAATATGGAGGCAGGGATTAGCCACATGCAAATAGAGAGGTAGGAATTAGCCTCGTGGAGCCAAGGATTAGACTCATGCAAATAGGGAGGCAGGGATTAGCCTCATGCGAGTATAGAGGCAGGAATTAGCCTCATGCAAGTATGGAGTCAGGGATTAGACTCATGCAAATAGGGAGGCAAGGATTAGCCTTATGCAATTATGGAGGCAAGGATTAGCCTCATGGAGTCAAGGATTAGACTCATGCAAATAGGGAGGAAAGGATTAGCCTTATGCAAGTATGGAGTTAGGGATTAGACTCATGCAAATAGGGAGGCGGGGATTAGCCTCATGAAATTGGGCAGGCAAGGATTAGACTCGTGCAAACATGGGGAGGCAGGGATTAGACTCATGCAGATAGGGAGGCAAGGATTAGACTCATGCAAATAGGGAGCCAGGGATTAGACTCATGCAAATATGGAGGCAAGGATTAGCCTCATGCAAAGAGGGAGTCAAGGATTAGACTCATGCAAACATGGGGAGGTAGGAATTAGCCTCATGGAGTCAAGGATTAGACTCATGCAGATAGGGAGGCAAGGATTAGCCTCATGTAAATAGGTAGTCAGGGATTAGACTCATGCAAGTATGGAGTCAAGGATTAGACTAATGCAAAAATGTGGGGCAGGGATTAGTTCAATGCAAAGAGCGAGTAGCGAATAAGAGTAGTGTATGTCTTAGCTGGAGATGTATTTGATATCTGATGGCCTGATTGATAGTGAATTATCTTTGTGTATACATGTTTTATGAATGCTATCGTTATGTTAAATGTGACTGCGTTCAAAGAAAAATTGTAAGTTTTGTGGTGGGAAGGTTGGTTCGTGCTCCTGTCGGCTGGTTTTCTTTGCTCCGTTCTGAAATCCTTTCGAGTTCCCCTGGGTGACACCTGAATTTTACGGAAATAACATTTTCGAAAATATGCAATTATTGATAAAAATAGAATTGTTTTGGAAACATATTGATATATCAAGTGATTTTTGATGAACTAGTGACTGTAACACATCTCGAAGGCATTGCAACTCTCTTATATTGGAATTTTGAGGGTCCTCCTCAAAATTCTGCCCCAGTTTGGAAGATGATCTTTGACCATTTGCAGATAATGGATCTTGCCGAACCTTCTCCGGAATTTTGAGAATCCTTCTCAAAATACTGCCCCAATTTCTTAACTGGTTACTAATCGTATGACATATGTTGGCGTTGGCTGGACTTGCTCCCGAATTTTGAGGACCCTCCTCAAAATTCTGCCCCAGTTTCTGATCTTGGGGGAAATGAAAATTTTATTATGATATGGCGGAACCCATAAGGCTGCCTACGTATCCCCTCTTAGATGGGAATCAGGTCAAGCGTAGTTCAATTACATCAGAAGAGAAATGTAAAGTAAACTAGGCATAGTATCTCTTGACGACGTCTGAATTGATTGGTTTTGGCCAGATTTCTCCATCCATTTCTGCAAGTATGAGTGCTCCTCCTTTTAGTACCCTGTGAACCATGTACGGACCTTGCTAGTTGGGAGAGAATTTCCCTTTGGCTTCATCTGGATGTGGGAAGATCTTCTTAAGCACCAACTGACCAGGTGCAAATTGCCTTGGTTTGACCCTTTTGTTGAAAGCTCGGGACATTCTGTTCTAATAAAGTTGGCCATGACATACTGCGTTCATATTCTTCCCATCTATAAGGTCCAATTGCTCATAGCGGCTCCTTATCCACTCTGCATCCCTGAGTTCAACTTCCTGTATGATTCTTAAAGAAGGAATCTCTACCTCGGCTAGGATGACAGCCTCGGTACCATAAACGAGCATGTAGGGAGTTGCTCTGATTGATGTGCAAACTGTAGTGCGGTATCCCAACAAAGTGAATGGTAACTTCTCATGCCATTGTTTGTGGTTCTCTACCATTTGACTTAGTATCTTCTTGATGTTTTTGTTGGTGACTTCTATGGCTTCATTCATCCGAGGTTTGTAGGTTGTGGAATTCTTGTTCTTGATTTTAAAAGCTCACATATAGCTTTCATTAGATCACTATTAAGATTGGCGGCGTTGTTAGTAATAATGGACTCCGGAACTCCGATGGCTACCAGAATAAACCTGTGTCCATTTGAAGCAGTTGGACCAATAACATCCATTCCCTAGGCGGCGAATGGACAAGGTGAGCTTGTTGCATTGAGCTCATTTGGAGGCACTTTTATCATTTCGGCATGCATTTGACATTGAAAGCATTTGCGGACATACTGAATGTAATCCGTCTCCATGGTCATCCAAAAGTAACCTGCCCTGAGTATCTTCGTGGCCAAGATGAAACCATTCATGTGTGGGCCACAAGTCCCAGCATGCACGTCCTCAAGTAGCTTAGAAGCATCCTTTGCGTCAACACATCCCAGTAAACCCAAATCAGGAGTTCTTCTGTACAAGGTCCCTCCACTATGGAAGAAGTGGTTCGACAATCTCCAGAGTGTGCATTTCTGGGTGTGATTTGCATGCTCTGGGTATTCTCCTTTTGATAAGTACTCCTTGATGTCCTGGAACCAAGGCTTTCCATTTGTTTCTTCTTCAACATGAGCACAATATACCGGCGTATTATGGATCTTCACCGGAATGGGATCAATATAATTCTTATCTGGATGTTGTATCATAGATGGCAAGGTGTCTAATGCATTGGCAAACTCATTCTGAATTCTGGGCACATGTTAGAATTCTATCTTCATGAACCTCTTTCGCAATTCCTACACATGGTGCAGATATGGCAATATCTTGGAATTCTTGGTGGCCCACTCTCCTTGTACCTGATGCACAAGCAAATCTGAATCACCGATCACCAGCAACTCCTGAACGTTCATGTAGACTGCCATGTTAAGCCCTAGTATGCAGGCTTCATATTCCGCCATGTTGTTGGTGCAGGGAAATCTGAGTTTAGCATATACCGGATAATGCTAACCCATTTCTAATACCAAACTGCTCCAATGCCCACTCCTTTGAAATTTGCGGCTCCATCAAAGAACATCCTCCAACCGTCATATGCTTCGGTAATGTCTTCCCCTACGAACAACACTTCTTCATTAGGAAAATATGTTTTCAAAGGTTCGTACGCTCCTCCCACCGGATTTTCAGCAAGGTGATCTGCCAATGCTTTCCCTTTGACCGCCTTTTGAGTTACGTAGACTATATCAAACTCACTTAGTAGTATGTGCTATTTAGCCAACTTCCTAGCAGGCATGGGTTTCTGGAATATATACTTTAGAGGGTCCATCCTGGATATGAGGTATGTAGTGTATGCACAGAAATAATGCCTCAATTTTTGGGCTGTCTAGGTCAAAGCACAGCAAGTGCAGTCAAGCAGAGAATACCATGCTTCATAAGGTGTAAACTTCTTACTCGGGTAAAATATGGCTTGCTCCTTTCTTCCTGTCTCATCATGTTATCCCAAAATACATCCAAAGGCTCCATCTAATATAGATATATAGAGTAGCAAAGGTCATCCTGGTTCTGGAAGGACCAGAACTAGTGATGTGGACAGATATTCCTTGATCTTGTCAAAAGCTTTCTGACAATCCTCTGTCCAGCTTGTTTCAGCATCTTGAAGATGGGTTCACATATGACTGTGGACTATTCTATGAATCGACTGATGTAGTTGAGTCATCCTAGGAAGCTCATTACGTCCTTTTTGCTCTTAGGTGGTGGTAACTCCTGAATAGCCTTGACTTTAGACGGATCCAGCTTGATCCCTCGATGACTGACGATGAATCCCAGTAACTTTCCTGCGGGAACCCTGAATGCACACTTTGCAGGGTTCAATTTCAAATTATACCTCCTTAGCCTGTCGAAGAACTTTCTCAAGTCTGCTATGTGATCAGCGTCCCTCTTGGATTTGATAATGACATCGTTCACATACACCTCTATTTCTTTATGATCATATCATGGAAGATGGTTTTCATGGCCCTCATGTAAGTGGTCCCAGCATTCTTCAGACCAAATGGCATCTTCTTGTAACAGTATACACCCCATGGTGTAATAAAAGCTGGCTTCTCTGCATCTTCTTCATCCATCCAAATCTGGTGATAACCCGTGAAGCAATCGACAAAGGATTGGAGTTTATGCTTGGTGCAGTTATCGATCAGGATATGTATATTCGGTAGCGGGAAGTCGTCCTTGGGACTTGCTCTATTTAAATGTCGATAGTCAACACATACTCTGACCTTCCCGTCTTTCTTCGGAACTGGCACAATGTTGGCTAACTAGGTTGGATATTAAACCACCTTGAGAACCTTGGCTTTGATCTGTTTGGTAACTTCTTCCTTGATTATTAGGCTCATGTCTGGTTTGAACTTTTTGAGTTTCTATTTTACTGGCGTACACATGGGATTAGTAGGCAACTTGTGAGCCACTATGGAAGTTCTCAAACCGGTCATGTCATCATATGACCATGCAAAAATGTCCTTATATTCTTTTAGGGAACAAATGTATTATTCCTTCTCTATTGGTGACAAGTGAATGCTGATGCGGGTCTCCTTGACGGTCTCGGTGTCTCCCAAATTTACTGCTTCGGACTCGTCTAGATTGGACTTAGGCTTATTCTCAAAATTTTCAACCCCCCTGATGATTTCCATAGGTATCTCATCTTCTTCCTCTGAATTACTATTCTCATTTTGCGTTGCCTCATTACATGTCACAATCACTGGTTCATCAGGAAAAGTAATAATAATGATGTAGAAAGGAAAAATGTAAAGATAGTAGTGAATAATAAATAGCAAATACATTTGATTAAAAATTGAAACATTGTCTAGACAAAGTATGGCTCGATGAATCGAGCATTCATTTTGAAACAAGTAAAACTTAAAACAAAATTACGAGAAATTTTAAATGCCTAGAATGTCTATAGAAGTAAATTCAGCCAAGCTACCTAAGGACTCGGCGGGCTCGGGATGGTGTGGCGGTCCAGTTCCTGAGAACAGCTCCTTTCTTCATAGTCTGAATAATAAGGTCTTCTTCCTCCTCCTCCTCAATTATGGCACTGCATTCCATGTCTTCGTCCTCCAAGAACAAATTCTTCAAACCAGCTAGTACTTTTTCCTCTACAGTTCCCTATATTGTGTCAACCTGATGAAAGGCTTATTCCAAACATGGCACTGGTTGCTCAAAGGGTACTACAGTCCGCGCCATGGAGGCGACCAATCATTGTACTCTTGCCATGTATACTGGTATCCGAGCCCAAAGGTGGTACAATGATTTTTCAACTGTATTGATTTGGTGATGCCTTGGAGGTTCTTTCCCAACCCTTTGCCGGGTTCATATCCAGACCATGCTAGTATGCCTTCTATTTTGTTACTCCACCACTTATCCTTCTCGGCGGCATTGACCCGTTTGATGTGATGATATGTTTCTCCTCCTAGCCTTCTTCTATGCCCAATGGCCAGGATGGTTTGACTAGTATAGATGGGGTTACTCCCATCTCTGTGGATGATCACCTCCTGATGGTTCCATTCGAATTTCACAGCTTGATGTAGTATAGAAGGCACGGCTCCAATAGCATGGATCTATTGTCGGGCCAACAGAAGATTATATGAGGTTGGTATGTCAAGGACTTGAAATTCAACGCCGAACCAAGTTGGCCCCATCTGCAAGCAAAAGTTGATTTCCCCGATTGTGGCCCTCTAGGACCCATCAAAAGCCTTCACATTCATGTTTCCTACCCGTATCTCATGGAAACCTTTGTCCAACCTTTTCAGAGTGTCCAATGGACAAATATTTAGGCTCGAACCTCCATCAACCAGGACCCTGGCAATGAACTCGTCTTCAAATTGCACTGTGATATGCAATGCTCGATTCTGATTCAAACCCTCGGGCGGTAGCTCATCTTTATAGAAGATAATCTTATGGCTCTCCAGTACTTGCCCAACCATATTGGCCATTTCTCCAGCAGTGATGTTAGTGGGTGCATAAGCCTCGCTCAGTACTTTTATCAAAGCGTCCTTGTGTGCCTCTGAATTCAGCAATAGTGACAGGATAGATATCTGAGCAGGGACATTGTCCAGATGGTCAACAACAGAATACTCTTTTGCCTGTACTTTCCTCCACAGGTCATCTGGCCCGGTCTCAATGATAGGCTGCCTAGTAGTGGCCGCCTTATTTGAACCTTCCAAGTGTTCAAGTGTATAGACTCTTCTGGTTCTAGTCATTCCTTGTGCAGTGTCAGATTCCTCTATCTTGGCCTTCCTTTTTCGTTGAGCCTCACCATCATAATCCCAGGGTATTGCTTTTGAGTTGAATGGGGGTGTGGTTGATATTGTCACAGTAAAAGGTGTGACCACCTCTACTTCAAATAGAGCGGAGGTGGTTGCGAGTGGAGCCATTTCTACCTCGAATGGAACTGATGCAGTTACCTCAACCTCGACTGGTGCCTGAATCTGAACCATAATAGGAGTAAGTATGACTACAACTTTAAAGTAATCGCCTTCTCGAATAAGACCAATTGACCCCTCAGGGTCCCATTCTTTATCTGTCTCTATCACATGTACATCATCACCTCTATGATCAGAGAGGGGATTATTGTGGACACTAGGTGAGGCTTCTTTTGCTTGCATGACATTGTTGTCAATTAGCGTCTGGATCTTATCCTTCAATGTTCAGCACTCAACAGTGGTGTTCCCTTTCAAACCGGAATGGTATGCACAAGTTTTGTTTGGATTGGCCCATTGGGGTGGATTTTCTAATGCCACAGCAGGAACATGAGTAACGTAACCTGCGATTTTTAACCTTTCATACAATTGGTCGATGGGCTCAGCTATGGCGGTGTATTGTTTGGGTGGCTTGCGGTCGAAGTTGGGTCTAGGTCTTGGATAATTTTGGAGTGTGGGTGGTGATTGGAAGTGGGATGGTTGGGAGTTATAGGTGTGATGGACAGTGGCTGGTTGGGAATATCTGGGAGATAAAGGCTAATATGTGGGTGGTGATGCTTGGTATATAGGCGGAGGTGTTTGATATGTGGGTGGAGGTGTTTGATAGGTAAGTGGAGATTTAGGGCCCTGAGCCACCATTACTGTTCCAACCTCTTTCTTCTTTAATATGTTGCTTGATTTTAACGCCTTATTTGTGGCTTGTCGTGCCTCGAAATTTGTTGCCATCCCGTTTTTGATTCCTTCTTTGATTCTTTCTCCAAGTTTGGTGATGTCAGAGAATTTGTGATTTCGATAACCATCAACCTTTCATAGTATTGAGGATCTTGTGCTCTAACGAAGAACTTGTTCATTTGTTCTTCGTCCAAAGAGGGCCTGACCTTGGCCGATTCCGACCTCCAACGACTAGGGTATTCGCGGAAAGTCTCACTAGGTTTCTTCTTAAGATTCTGAATGTAGAAGACATTCGGTGCATTCTCTGTGTTGAACTTGAATCGGTCCATGAAATCCGATTCCATGCTTACCCAATTAGACTATTTCTTGGGATTTTGGTTGATATACCAAGATAAAGCGTCCCCGGTAAGGCTCCTCATAAAGAGCTTCATCTGAATCTTTTCATCTTTCCCGACCCCGACAAGCTTATAACAATAGGTCCTTAGATGAACCCTGGGATCACCTGTACCATCAAACATTTCAAACTTGGGAGGTTTGTACCCCTCTCGCAGTTTGACATCCGGCTGTATGCACAGATCTTCATAGTTCAAACCTTCTATTCCTCTGTCGCCCTCAACACCTTGAACTCGGCTTGTTAACTTCTTGAGTTCTTCAGCCATGTTTTTAATGATTAGGTCCTTCTCGGAAGATTCTGGTGTATAGAAAATTGGTTGTATAGAGTGATGTATATTTTCCATATATAGGGTTGCTTTGATGGGTGCCGGGAACTTGGGTGTAGTGATGGTCATTGGTGGAGTTTTGTGGATCGGGAATGGGTTGTGGTATGTTTTGAGGATTATGGTAAGTGGTGGTTGGTGGGTACTAAATTGGTTGATGATAATGTTGCGATGGAGTTTGTATTGGCAACGGAATGATATTTTGGGGTGGAGTCGCATATTGATTTGGTGCGGTAGGATTTTGTGGCTATTGGTTTTGTGTGTTCTGAGGAGGTGTTGAGTTCTTTGTGTTTTGTTGGTGGATATCAGGGACATTGAGGGTGAGTGACAAGTTTGCCAAGTTGCGAACCTGCTCAAGTTCTCCTTGCAATCCCAGTATCTTTTGTTCCGGTCTCAAGACTAGATCATTTGGGGCCGGAGTACTACGGCCATTTGAAGTCTCTGCATTCTCAATATTCTCCTTTCGGGTCCCACTTAAGTCGTCCATTTTTGCTTTTCCTCTGCCTTTTGTTTTGCTTGGAGGAGGAGGAGGAGGAGGGCCTCTAGATCTGGTGTGATATGCTGATGAGGCCAGTATGAGTGAACCAACCTAAGGGGATGAAAATAACAATAAAAATAAGCAAAAACAAAAAGGTAACAAGTTAGTGAGGATCCTGAAATGTTTGCAGTATTTAAACACATATTGCGGAAATGTAAATTCGCGTCTTAATTTGGGAACCCCGTTGTGCCCGAGGTAGGTCTAGCAAAAAATAGATTTGGAGAACTTTAAATGCCAATAAATGCTTTGTTTCATAATATAAAAATATACGAATTCCAAAACGACACTAAGATAACAATAAAATAAGTCACTACTAGCACTTGGCCTTATTACATTTTTAGGAAAAAGCAAATAAATCTAGCCTATTTGGTCCCAGAAGGACCTTCCTCAGGTTGAAAGTTCTCGTTGATCAAATCCTCCAGTTTGCGTAGGTTCATCATTAAGAACGCCTTTGCTAAATGTCTTCCTTCATTTTCCTTGGCGTTCTGGCAGTCGGTGACTCTCTTCTTCACTTTTTCTTCCAATTCCAACAGGCTATATTCCAGATATTCCAACTTCTCACTAGATCTGGCGGCTCTCCCTTTCCATTCATTGATTTGGTCATCTGATGGAAGATTCTTCCACCACTCCAGCAAGAGTGAGGGTGTGCTAACTATACCGAATTTGGGGACCTTGTGCCTCATTTTTTGCAAAATAAAAGGGGTAGGCCTTGCCCCCACCAGACTCGACTATTTATACATTTATGATCATTATATCGGCATTTAGTTCTCCAAATTAATACACAGAACATGGTTGTGTCCGTTGGGATTATGGAAAACCCGATAGACTTTTGGATAAGGCTTATCTTAAAGGATCATTACGTGGACACCATAATTGATCCGACTAGGTTTGACCATGATGCATACACAATTTCGATCAGAGTAAGGTTACTATGGGGTTTTAGACTCGTACCCTCAAGCAGACAACTTGAGGGGGAAGGCATGAAACCATCGAATGCACTGCTGATCGACTGGTTTTACCGCAAATAAGCCCTTCTGAATTTAAGGGTAGTAAATAGGAAGAGCGTAACCACTCATTAAAGTGTTGCTATAGGAATTGATACGTACGAGTGGAATATGATGCGGAGCATGATTTATGTAGCAATTAATAACATGTAGTCAAGTATTTGCACGTAGGGAAAAATAAATATAGCATTTAAATAATTGAAAGACAGTTACAGGGAAAAAGAAAACAAAGAGACAAGTCAGTTTCAGGGATAAAGAACCATAAACGCTTAAAAATGGACAGTTAAATTCAAATAAGGGAGAAGGGTACGGGATAAAGCATGCTTGGACTAATTTGAAAAAAGATAAGTTTGTTATGGTAAGAACCTAAAGGTATCCCCAGCGGAGTCGCTATGCTGTCGCTCCCACTTTTTTCCTCCACGGAGAAAGTCCGGGTTCCGACGTTCATGGGGGTAATAACTCATTTCCTTTTGGGAATTCGGTATTAGAAGAGTCACCACCTAACGGATTATGGTGCGTTAGGGCACCTAGAGTGATTAACTCATGGACTAGTTTGCATTACCAGAGATTAGGGTAAGGGCTCGAAATGACCTCGAGGGGAAGGTGTTAGGCACCCCTCTTTGTCCACAACTATGGGTCCCGGCCGAACATATATTTACGAATTAGTCCATTAACAAATAAATAGTTGAATTAAATAATTTTCAAGTAAAGCACGTTCTATAACTCAAATAATAAGGCAAAGATTTTGAACAAATTGTATAAATATAAAACAAAGTTTTAAACAAAAGGAATTTTTGGAAAGGAGGAGTCCTAGGTTGGATAGCCTATAGGATCACCCCACACAATGTCTGGTAAACACTCCTCAATGAGGGGCTACACGTGATATTAGCGTGTAGTCATTATATCCCATATCTACCCTTCCCACCCCTTAGTGGTCATTAAAGCGCGTGTTGGTCAACGATCTCTATTGCGTGTTGTTACCCGTCCCTTCTTAATGATCCTGGAGGAAATATAGGACCCCTACCTATATGTAGTTCTAGATAGACCCCTAAGGTTTAAAAAAGAAAATACTAAGGTGACAGACAAGAACAATTAGGACCTTAGCACATAAGGCAGGAAAGAAGCAATTAGAGGCTCAAGTTTACCTCCACAAACCATGCACATAAGCAGCATGACTCAAACACAAATAAGGGCCTTTTATTAAACACTATCCTAAGACATGATGTATAAATGAATATCAAGACAAAGAATATAGGTAGTTTATTTATTTTATAAACTCAGAAGTAATGGACCTATCAGTTTGCCTACTAATTTTTAAGCCTGTTAAAATCAGAACGACATTAAGTAACAGAAACAGTTTCAGAGTTACAGGATTTCAAAACGCCCTATAGTCTTGCCTACGCGCGGACTAATGATAACTACGTTTTTATATAGTAAAACAAGGCAGATTTTAAAATAGACTCTCGAATCACTATAGGCATGCTGTCTAATGATAGACTAAGGCAGTTTTTGAAAGAACTCATTTCAGGGAAAATAAACCACTAATTAAACTAGTTTCGAAGTGAACTAACCGTGGACTGGATTGATTTATTTAAACTAAACTGGTTTAAATCTATAGGCAGAATTTCTGATTTTGTTTACTATAGGCATGACATCTAATCGTTTAAGAACTGATGTTAGAAACTTGTAGGTGTGGTAACAAATGAAAGCACATATAAATACTCGTTACAACAGAAGTTGAACTGCACCATATCCTATAGGCATGGTATCTATTTGTGACACTGATTTTAAGACCTATAAACATGATTTCTATTATTAGAACAACTTGAAACCTATAGGCATGATTTTTAACATGGTAAGGCAAAACATAGCAAAATGTAAAGTCCTATAGGTATGGTTTCTACCCGTATTACCCCACAAATATGTAACTACCCACCCTTTTTTTCACTAGTTACCCCAATATTCGTTTACAAATTATTACAGACCATATGAATTGAATTACATGAATAGGTAAACAGAAAAGAAGATGTTACACTATAGGGAGCCTGAAGCAGGCCCAAGTGATTTCCCAAGACCTCCAATAGCCTCAAATGCCAATTTCATATATAATATCATTGTCTAGGTGCGTCAAAGTTCCCTAAGGATATATAGGATCCCGGGCACTGCTCACACCTAAACTTTGTAACCAAATTGAGTAAGTGCAGTGTGGAAGGGCCAGCCTCAGTGTGTTAGAGTTCAGAGGGTTCTCAAGAGGATCCCAAGGCAGTACACACATTGGAGGGGGCAGAACCTAGTGGCTTAGGAGTAGAGTGAGAGCGATTGACATAGTTTGAAAGATTTTAGTGGGAAAACAGTGTTAAAGAGATTTGCTTGGAATAGTTTTGTAAATAAGAGGGTTGTTTAATAAAGCAGATTTTGGAGAACAATCATATAACTCAACAAACAACAGGTCAGTCAAGCAAGTTCAGCAAACACTCAGGGAACAAGTTTCCACACAGGGTCAATTGGGGGTTGGGGACAAATAGGGCAGGTGTGATAAACACATAACAGGCAGAAGTCATTTGCCCTTAGTGCAGGTAGTAAGACATAGATCCAGGAGTGTTAATTAGAATACAGTTACAGAACCAGAGATGTCTTGGGGGATTCATGGGAGTTGGGAGATAGTAGAGTATAGGATTTTATACTAAACATGGTTGAGCATAATATTAAAATAACTTGGGCAACAGCCCAACAAGTGCATACTAGAACTAGTAGAGAGGCATTAAATAGAGTAGAGTCAAGTTACTTGTTCATGAGAACATGTTGAAGCAAAGAGATTAATTACATGTTGAACAACAAAACTATAGGTAAAAACAAATTAGGAACATGATGAACTGAAGTATTAAAAGAAACATATTATTTTTGGAGCTTGAATTGAAATCAGAACATACCAGTATAGAGATAGTAAACACAAGGTGAAGAATAGGAGAGCACAATAATTAGCCTTGGCTTACAGCCGGCTAATTCAAATGGTAGCAAGTAACAAAGAAAGAAAACAGAAAGCTTTTAGGGTGAGAGAGAGAGAGTTTTGAACCAATGTGTTCGTGTGTTTGTGTTAATGAGAGAGTGTGTATATATAGTAGTCCAAAACTAGATAAAATAAAGTAAGAATCATAATAGTGCAGTAATTATGGAACTCAGAATCAATTAGAGCAAAATCAGTACTAGCAATCCCATAAGTTAAGGGAATTAGTTTAAACGGTAAGAACAAATGACAAATAAAGAAAGAAATCATTGTATGACCAATAAGGAAAGATTTCAAATTCATTAAGTATAGGGTAAACAATTAGGGCTAAGTTCAGAAAACTCTAATTAAGGAGATAATCAGTGGGAATAAAATACTAATGTAGACAAGGTAGCAAATCAATCAATTTAAATAGAAAGAGTAGGAATCGAAGGTTTAAAGGAAGGTCTTCCAATCAAACCATGAAATAGGGAATCTAGAATCAATCAAAGAGAAAGTCATGATTCAATGTTCAGCACATAAATAGAGTAAGATAAGAACAACCAGACATAGCAAACATGAAGGTTAAACAACACTGATAGAAAGAATCAAGTCTTGAACAGTCAAGATGGACACAAGCACATAGAAGTGATATAAGTTAGGCTAAAACTCAGTAAGAACATATTCGAGGCAAGATAGTCACAGAAACTCAAACAATCAGTCATGCTAATACACAGAACCAAACGAAGAAATCTAGAAAATTAGGGCTTTCAACATAGGCGAGTTGAGAAGGTAGTAAAATCATAGAATCAGTCGAAATATGTGAGAAATAGAAGTTTAAACATAAAGAATCAGTTTAAACAAAGTTTTAAAAGAAATTCTGAAACCCTAATTTTTAGAAGAAGACAAAAACACTTGAAATTACATGATTCTTGTAAAGAGTTCAAAGGACAGTGAAAAATATTAAAGAAACAAACTCAAATCGTTCTTGATCTGTACAGATCTAGGAGATATAGGCAGAAATTAGGGTTTCAAAATAAACCCATATAGAGATGAAAGAACTTGTCTAGAACCCCAAGGATCGTAACAAATACAACATGATTTTTCTCGAAATCATACTGGAGTATCCAAGAACAGACAAGTGACAACCCCTAGATGCAAGTCGGCGTGGCCCTGGGCCCTTGAAGACCTTAGAGAAGGCAAGCATGGCATGAGAGAAGCCATTGGACGCTTAGGAGTCGATGAGAGATCACCGGAGAAGACCAGAGAAGAGAGGTTCGCGGTTGAAGGGCTAGGGTTTGATTGAGTTATTGAGAGAGGAGAGAAGATGAGAGAATACATAGGCGGCGGGTTTGGGAGAATGAGTTAGAGTTAGGGGTCGTTTAGAGTTAAAAAATGCAAGAACGAACGAGGGCCGCTGATTTTTTAGATCAACGGCCATGATTTAGTAGGTTTTGGGTCGGGTAGGGGTAATTAAGGCCTGGGTCGGATAATTTCGATTAGGAATTGGGTTGGGGTGTTGGGTTCAATTAAGGCTAAAATTGAAATACAATCTAGCTATTTTTAAATAGCCAATTTAACCCCATATAATTTATAATAAATAGTAAATAATTTATAAAAAATAATTCCATGTACTAAAATAATTTAAAATAGATATTTAATATTTTAAAAATATGGAAGATCAATTTTATGCATATAAATATAAGTATATATTAATAGGGCTAATATTGCAATTATATGCAAATTAGCTTTAAATATACAAAATGCAATTACAAAAATGCATTAAAAATATTTTAATAATATTTTGGCATAAATATAGAATTTATATGACTAAATTACCATAATAATTAATTTGAAGGATAATTATTGGGGATTTTATGAGTAAAATGGGAGGAAATAAATCAATTTCAAATCTTTAAAATTATAGAAAAATTATAAAAACCTTGTGCATGCTTATATATGTTATTTTGAAAGTATTTATGCATATTAAAAATATAAAAAAAAAATTGGGTATCAACAACAACAATAAGCGATGAATCGCCCCTGACTATCCGATACTCAACCCAAACATACGTCCAATTCCGAAATCACCTTACGAACCTATAGGAACCTTCAAATCTCGATTCCGAGACCATTTATTCAAAAATAAATCCTTGATCAACTCCTTCAACTTAAGGTTTCACTACAAAAAAAACTGGATTTAGCTACGAACGTCGTCGCTAATCTGTCGCTAAAATGCTCGTTGCTAGAAGAATCTTTTGATAATCCGTCGCTAATCCATCGCTAAATGAGATTAGCGACGAATTTTTCTGTTTAGCTACAGATTTTGTCCGTCGCTAAACCCTGGTTTTTTAGTAGTGTTTTCGAATTAAGAATATTCTTCCAAATCATCTGCGAACTTCTCGAAAATCAAAACCAACAGCACATGCAAGTCATTATACTTAAAATGAAACTACTCAAAGTCTCAAATCATCGAACAATATGCTAGATCTGAAAACGACCGGCCGAGTCGTTACATTTAGACGTCATAAATGTGGATCAAATTTTAGATCTCTTAATTAGCTTAATCCACATAAGTATGTGAAAGCTATTCATTTCAGGATATTAATATTAAAATAGGTAGAACATCATTTCGCCAATTAAATATGCAATTTATCTTTAATAAAAAAGCTGGTCTCAATTGCAAAATCATTTCTTTATAAAAGGCACCTGTATTAATTTTAGAACATCAAAATAGGTGTAAACTTTATATACTTATTTTTTCCTTCGTTTGCGTATCTGATATAAGTGACAGAATAGGAGAGTTACTTACATCTCATTTTCACTAGCTAGATATGCAATTTAGGTAATTAAAAAAAGTCTAAATTAGCAATGTCCTTTCCTTATAATTTTAATTAACTTTGAGATCTCTTTTTTAGTTTAATCCAAGTAAATATGTGTAAAAGCTGATCATCTTAGAAAACTAAATAGGTATAAAGTTTATGTACTTATATCTTTTCTTTGTTTGCTCATCTAATAAGAGAGGTATAATTAAATCCCAATCGCCAGTTAGGTAGGCAATTTAGGTAAAAAAAAAAGGATCTCAACTGGAAAAATCTTTTCTTTACAAATTTGAAATAAATTTGAGATCTCATTACTAGTTTAATCCATGAATATATGTGTAAATGGTATTCATTTTAGAATATTAAAATAGTTATAAAATTTATGAGCCTACCATCAGTGACAGAATAGGTCTCTGGTGGCAAGTATATGTTAATTTCTTTACAAATTTGACATAATTTGAGATCTCTACATTAGTATAACCCACGTAATTATGGGTAAATGGTATTCATGTTAATCTATTATAATAGGTATAGTGTTTAATACACTTGTATTCTTAAAATGCCAAGTAATATGAACTTACCATTTAGTAGAATCAAAGCCAGATAGCACAAGTTTTTATGATTAGTATAAATAGAAGTGGAAGATATGAGAAAGATAAATTGCTTTAAAATTACAAAATGAAGATGAGTCAAACATTTTTCGCTGTGTTCGCTTTTTTAGTTCTTGCATCAGGTATCTTCTTGCTAAACTAATTTTTCTTGTTTTTTATTCCAACATGTAAATAATAATTGTCAGGTAAGAATTTAAAAATGATGATACATGAGAAAAAAGAAGTTTTTCTACCGTTTCTTATGCTAGGTTTGTTATCCAAAAAGGTGGCAAGTCTTTCCTATTAATTAATCAAATGAAAATGGATTTGACTAAGGCCATATTAACTGTGTTGAAGTCAAATATTATTTACACATTTTAACTTTAATAACAAGTTATTTTGGGTATGTGCAGTTGAAGGTATTGAAACAGGGATTTGTGAACGATTTGTCCTAGGGGTTATTTGTCCACCAGAAGAAGATTCAAGGATATGCCTAACGGAGTGCACTAATATATCCAAAGGTCATAAACCCATTAATCATCCTTGTTTACAAGGCAAAGATTCATCTTTCTGCTTTTGTCAGTGGCTATCAGATTTATGTTAATGGAGATCTTCTACATCCATCAAACGTTCATTATTCTCGATCAACACTTACACCAATCAATTCTAGAAGAAATCTTTGATTGTAATAAGAGATATATAACAGTTGTACTTACTGATTCTTCATCAAGTTTTGTTTAGTATAAGAATTTCGTAAAGTATGATTCAGTATTCAATATTTTCGAATAGCTTTCTTAACATATATCTAGATTTAAACTAACAAAAAATTGTCAAGGGTTACACTGTCTTTTTGAATAACAATTATTCATAAAGAGTATATATCATCAGCCATCTCTTAAAATTTGAAAAAAATTCTTTAAAGAAAATATGTCATTCAATACATTTCATAATTTAAAGAATCATAGTCATTTAAAGATTCACTAAAAGGCATATATAAATTATAATTATACATGTATTGAAGCTCATCTTTGCACATAACTGCCCTTATTAAATCAGGTTGAGTTTGCTCCATTAATTTTCAAAAATTATTTCAGATCGTCACAACTCATCAAAATAATATTTAAAGGCTGTAATTTATTTCAATATACTTCGATAAATCAGAAAAGAAAGAAAGAATATGATCTCACTCCTACTTCTAAGTTAAAATGATTGTCAAGAACATCATTCCCCTTAATATATCTTTCTCAGTTCTCTTTTTGTTTTCATTCCATGTTTTATCCTATACAACCATATACATTCTCCTCCTCCATCCCTTTCCATTTTCTCAATGGAACTTTAAACTATTTTTTAAGCTTTTGCCACTCTTTTCTTTGATGTAGAATGATGGTCATCGATTTCAATTTCTAAAAGGCTTCTCTCTTTATATTCCAAATTTATTAGTAAAGTGAAAAAAAGAAATAGAAAGAGTGGTCCTTTTAAATTCTCTTATAGTTCACTTCCAAAATATTCAACTTTAATTTGTTGGTTATATATGAAAAGCAATTTGCTCCAACTTTATTCACCCACAGGGCAATTATCAAATCAGATTCGATCCAAAGGGGAAATGCGTGATTCCACACTATATGGATTTGATGGAGTTGTGGGCTAGCTTGAACTACATATTTTTTGTTTTCTTGTGCTTTTCAAGAGGGCACTTTGGATGGAACTTGAAAAGGTTTAATATCATCTTTTACCTTCATATTTAATTAAGTAAATAAATAAAAGGCACAGTGATGTTCCACCTAATTTACGCACGCCTCAATTATTTCAGGAGATATAATAACTTTGATCACCAAAACATAGACAAATGGAGAGATATCACCAGATCTAATACCTTTAGTCTAAAGGTGTATAAAGGAAACCAACAAATCGTATTAACCCAATAATTCGAGTCAAATCGAG
The DNA here is from genome assembly GCF_000715075.1 of Nicotiana tabacum. Lineage (NCBI taxonomy): Eukaryota > Viridiplantae > Streptophyta > Magnoliopsida > Solanales > Solanaceae > Nicotiana > Nicotiana tabacum. The sequence goes on along the minus strand of NC_134095.1, from coordinate 70,943,252 downwards.
AAAAAAAATCCGACTATGATTTAGTTTGGTGTTGGAAACCATAATTGGTTTAGTTTGGTATTAACTAAAGAAAGTCAAACCGAAACCAAACCAACCTGACATTACATATATAGAAATTTTAGATATATTTAATATATAAATATACTTATTGTGATGTAATTTATAAATATTTCTAAAAAAATCATAATTTTATCTTTTAAAGTATTATTTCAATGTTTGACTTAGAACTTTTGAATGTTCCAATAAGTTTTATAGCCATTAATATTAATACATTAAATAATGCCAACAAAAACCGAAACGAAAATCAAATCAATAATAATGCTAACAAAAGACATTCAGTTCAATACTACGAACGAGAATGTATTGAATATCTATTTTTTGTTTTGCAATAATTTAAATAAAAATTCATAACTTGTTTTATTTCTTCTTTAGCGTTTAGTCATGTAATTAATAATCCCTAATTAGTCTACTTATTTTAGCATAACTTAGTACTTTTAGATTATGTTTATTTTTATTATGGCTTTTTAATTAGCAATTATTTATATTACATAATTTTATTGTCTTTATTGTTCAATATTTTAGGATAATGCCATGACACATCTCTTATTTTTTATTATTTTCTTGAAAAATACTTTATATAGTTGTATCTTACTAGGATTAAAATAATATTTTGAGCACAAATTATATGTTTTGTTCTACGAAGATTTTACTGGAAAAAACCCGAATAACCCGAGAAAAACCGAGATTGAAAAACCCGAGTTTTATTGGTTTGGTTTGGTATTTAGATTTAATAACCCGACACAATTGGTTTGGTTTGGTAATTGTAAAATCCGAACCAACCCGACCTATGTACACCCTACTTACAACTTATTTGGATGGTTGTTACCTATTGTATTGTATAGTATTGTTACTTTAATTACAATGTTTGTTTTGATTGTTACTTAAATTTTATTATATCGTATCGTTAAATCTGTCGTTACGTAGCAATGAAATGTGCTACGTTATGTAACGACCGATTTGGTGTGGTCGTATCGTTACCTTGTCTTTTTCTCTCAATCTCACTCTTCATTATTATTAAATAATTTTATTTTATTATTTACACTACCTTTTTATATATCGTATCATAATCTTTCTTTATAATATTACAAGTTATTCATCATATTAAATGACGGTAAAACGACAAAATCCATCCAAACATTGTATACATCAAACGATACAGTATAATACAATACAGTACGATACGATACATTATGAAACGATACGTAAAAATCATCCAAACAAGCAGTTAGATTTGGTCTGTAAGTGATTTCCTCATTCAAAATTTATTTATGTTTCTTACTTAAATGATCTGATTTCTCTTTAATTGCAAGATTATTATGAATATTTCACAAAGTATATTGACTATTATGGGATGTGGGAGTAAATTGCTTGGACGATTACCCAACTTATGAAAAATATCCTATCAAAGTCACGTTTGTTTTTTTTTAAGATAACAAAGTTACCCAACTATTTTTGACTTAGAAAATAAATTCTACACATTTAATATGCCATGTCATATTAAAACTCTATTTTTTAATAATAAAACAGGTTTAATCCATGACTCTTCAAGTCATTTTAACAGAAAAAGAGCTTATCAGCACTTTTTTATCAAATATTGCAACAACTTATCATCAATTTCAGCACTTGTACCCAAACACATAACTGCTTATTTATTAAATCAATTTCAGCACTTATTGCTTATCAGCTACTTCTAATCAGCTAATCCAAACGGGCTCTATATATCATGTATTAACATCTTTTAGTTCTTACTATTGGATTACGTTAATATGCTCTGGAGTTTTGCTTCATAAGTCAGTCAATCTTGATTTGGTACAGCGAATTCTGAGAATCTTCCGTTTACGCAGACCTTAATTATTCACATATATGATTTGTTAAAATTGTTAGGATGTGAGATAGTTCTTACAAGCATGCCAAGTATGCTTAGCGGCTCTTAGAGTATGTATAGTTTGTTAAATAAATTTGAAGGAGGAGTTGAATAAATTGAGACATTGGCTTCATTTCCGATTTCAAACTTTTAGTGCAACATGATTACAATTCACAGTTGATATACTACGACTTTATTTGCCCTTTCAAACATCCTAACATAAATACATAGAAGGACTGCCTTTTTGTTATGGTTACTAAAAAGGAACTACAAACCGAAAAAAACAACTTATTGCTAGTCAAGGCCTTCTTTGGCCTTGTTTTGGTTATGAACATCAACAACAATTGAAGCCTTTCCATAATGTTGACAATCAAATTCAGTATCATCAAGTCGTCTTAAAAGGCTTGTAAACTTGTAGATCAGATACAACGCCAGCAAAAGAACCAGCAGCTGCAGCAATTGAGATAATAAGGCAAGCAACACTAAGCATTTGAAGGCAAATCCATTTTGTGCTCCATTTTGTTATCTTCTTTTGCACAATGTACATTTCCACCGGGAAATAGACTGTTAGCGGCCAAAACCCAAAGGCTCCAAGAATTCCAACTATGTCATTGAAGAATGGCAATAGCATAGATATGACCGTGGTGATGATGACGAAAATAGTCCTCCAAATTATGCGGAAAAGGTTGAGTTTAAAGGATTTATAGCCTATAATCGGGACACTAATCTCTTTGGCAATGAATTTACTCTCGGGGTACCATTCTGCTGCTGTTTTTTCAATGAAGGCGAAAAGGGGCTGGCAGTAAACCTGGTATGCACCAACAAGGTGGACGACAATGGCTATGTTCGCTATATCGAGTAGCCAATAAGGATTGTAGAATCCAAAACCAGTTAGTAAGTTTCCAGGAGCAAGATCTCCAAATGCTGCATAGCCAAAGCAGCCACAGAGCATGTAGAAAACTGTTGTTACTGCTACACTAATTAGAGTTGCATTTTTCATTGTCTTGGATTCTGACGGTGGAGATTTGAGTGTATCCTGTAATGTTTAGAAATTAATATAACATCAAGCTAAATTAAAATGCTCTTTGAGTAAAAAGAAAAGTGATAAAGGCCCTGTGGTATTACCTGAATCTCAATAAGGATGAGAGAGTAAGAATAGGCAAAAGCGATAGCTCCAAGGGCTTGGAAGCTTTTCCAAATCTTTTGCATTTCAGTCACAGTTCCGATGCTAATTCCAGTGAGACTTCCTCCGATTTTTCCAGTTTCTGTTATTACAAGGGTATCGGGAAAAAAAAGTGAAGCAGAATATTAACCGAAAATGAAATATTTTGAAGGAAAATATGGAAATTTTTAACAAACCTGCCACTTTAGCAACTCCTAATCCTAGTCCAATAGTAGAGTAAGTGAAAGACATAACGGCAGCCACAATTGAAAGCCACCAAATCTGATCAAAATCTGGAATTTGGGAGAAGATGATTTCTATTATTCCAAACATGATCATGTATGGAGTGCTGGATACTTGACAAGGAGCTTGATCACCATGTTTGTGGAAACAATTAGACCTTTTAATAGCTCTGTTCATTTTTACATCGAAAATAATATAAACAAACAAAAATGAGCTCAGTATTTGAACACCCCCCTAAAAAAAATTAAGAGAAAAAAGATCAAATCACAAATGTAACAACTATACTTACATCATGCTAATTGAAGATGCAATGGTGTATCCGATAGCAACTCCAAAAAGATTCGCATACTGAATCCATCCACAAATCTTGACTTGGAGCCCACCTGAAATCATTTTTAAAAAATACCCAAATTTGAGTAAATTAGTAAAAAAGAAAGAAAAAGAAACAGACCTCTCTACTATACAAAATATATCTTAATTTTATCATTATCGCTAGTAAATTGTCCCCTATTTTCGATTGTCCTTAATGTCGCTCTAACTTAGAAGTATAATCAAGAGTAATTTTAAATCATAGTCAAAATATATGTATGTATTCCGGAATCAGTCTTTCTGCCCTTCTAGAATAGGGTAAGGATGCGTACATCCTACTCTCCCAAGAAACTCGATGTTGTTGTTGTTGTATTCAGAATAGATGTATAAATTTTGCACCTTTTTAAAAAGGGTTTCGTCATGTGGAACCCATTTAATTTTATGTTGGAGTTTCGTTAAAGGTTAAGACAAATACAAAACTTGCTAACGATAAGGCTATGTGTGACCCAGAATATAAGAGGATAAAATTAAGTTATTTCGGCGTAAGAAACAAAAGAATTATATGCATACCAAGATTGGCTTGGACAGCATCCATGTAAGTATAGTTTCTCTTGCCGGAAACAGAGTCGCCGGAGCGGTAACAATCGGCAAGAAGAGCGGAAGTGTAATAAGTAACAAAAGAGAACAAAATCATAACAATAGGACCAGCAATCCAACCAAGTTGAGCTACTGCCCATGCTAAAGACAAAACTCCCGAACCAATTACAGCTGTTATGATATGAGCACTTGCCGTCCAAACGCTCTGCTGTAAAAATGGGGGGGGGGGGGGGGAACGTCCCAAGATTTATCAGAAAGTTTAATACCAAAATTCAAGAATTGAAATGGGGTTGAGTTAAAGAACCACAAAATATGAGGGAAAAAAAAAGGATTACCGGTTCTTTTGAGACGGCCATCATCGTCAAAGCACTTGGATTCAGTCACATTAATGGAAACATCGAACACTTGGTGTTTTGAAGCAACGTTGTTGTTTTCTCCCATCTTTGTGATTTTAACAGAAATCAAAGAAGAAGAAAACACAGAAATGATGAGTTTTTGCTTCTACTACTGTTCTATAAAAGATTAGCTTCGTTCAAAAAATAAATTTTCAATGACTAGGTAGCTAAAGTAGAGGCAGAGAGAAGCAGCAGTGAGTCTATTCACTCAGTTTCTGAGTTCAATGGACCACACTATTCACTATTACTCCTTTAACTCAGTTTGAGCTGAAATAAGTAGAGGTGCTTGAAAGATGGCATAGAGAGAGAGAGAGTATATAAATAATAGGGAAAGCCATCTGTCGTCCCTTTTATTTCGATAATTGTATACTCCATATTTATTTGCTTATTTATTACGGTCCCTAAGAAATTGTAATGGGAATAATTCTAAATGAAAATTGAAGTGGAAATTGTATATGCACTTTTATTGTTTCCCTCATTGTAAGGGGAAAAGAGAAAGAAAATATTATAAAAGGCACGTGATAAAATAAGAAAGAAAACAGAAGAACGAAAGAAATACGCGGTTGACGACCACCAAAGAGCAATTGGACTCACTCCAAGTAGTTTGACTTTGACATGAGAGTGATGGCTCTTTTGTATATTGTGCCCAACTTCTAGTCTATTTTGTCTAATGCTCCCCCTTCCGGTTTATGTTAATACGTTTGATTGAGCACGAAATTTAAAAAAACTAAAGATTTTTGGAATTTGTAGTCCTAAACAAGTCAAAAAAGGAGCTAGAATATGTGTGATTATAAAAGCTTTTCATTAATGGTAAAATTGTAAGTTCAAACTAAATTATTTCCAAATTTAGAAATGGGTCATTCTTTTTGAAGCACCATAAAGGAAATAGGTTCACATAAACTGGAGCGGAGGGAGTAGTATGTTTGGCAAGTGTTTTTTCTCAAAAGTACTTTTCTTAAAAATACTTTTGATGAGAAGCAGTTTGAATTTCGCTAATTAATTTGAAAAGCACTTCTGAGCAGCAATTAGTGTTTGGTGAAGCTTTTAAAAATTATTTCTAAGTGTATTTTTCTCAAAAGTGCTTTTGGAGATAAACTATTTTTTTCTGCTTCTTATCAAAGTACTTTTTTTCCTTTCAAAAGCTTGACCAAATACTTTAATTTTCTTCTTTCTAGTAAAAATAAGATTGTTAGGAAAATATAAAAAACATATTTTTTATTTTACTTTATTTATATTTATTCTGGGCATGTAATTTGATATGGTCCACAATTATATGTAATAATGAATATGCCGCTATCATCATCAAAATTCAAATATTTATTGGAGAAGTAGGGATAATTTTAAAATATAATTAATTCTTTCTTAGTTTTCTAAAATGATAAATTTTTTGGAACAAAACTAAAAAGTTACAAATAAATATAACCGGATGAAATAGTTGGATTCCCACTAAGCTTTTGCATTTTAGGCAAATATTCTTTTCTGATTTTTTTCTTATTCCAATTAACTTTTTCTTGCATTTCACTTATTTCTTTTTGGTGCTCGGGGGAAGGTCCAGAGGAAGAGCAGTTGAGTGTTGAACTTGTTCTGTATTTATTGTGGATATGGTTAATTTTGTAAGCTAGTATATGGGAGCCAGACTGGCTAACTGTTTGAGTTATTGCAACTTCTGACTTTTGTGAGAACATTTTCTTCTTCATTGCTGTCTTTTTAAGCAATGTTTTCTACCTGGACTTTTTATTTCCAAGAAGCAAATATATAATACTAAAATTTTTTAGAATACTTCTACACGTCAAATCATGCATGCAAAACACGATATTAATTACAGGATATGTTTTTTAAGTGAAGCACAAATCTGTCGAATCATTCATATCACGATCTTTTATATTGTGGATCTTCTCATTTCGTCATCTAGCTTATGTTTTACAAATAGTATTCAGACTGTACGACTCAATAAAATTACTTTTTTGTGCAATTTTTTTAGTCTACTTATAGTCTATCTTAAGTGGCTTATAGCCTGTTTGGCCAAGCTTATTTTTGGCCAAAAGTGCTTTTTTTTTTGCCAAAAGCACTTCGCCTCAATTTAAGGTGTTTGGTCAAGTTTCTGGAAGGAAAAAAAAAGTGTTTTTGAGGAGGAGCAGAAGCAGTTTTGGAGAAGCTGAAAAAAGTAGTTTCTCTCCAAAAGCAGTTTTTTGAAAAGCACTTTTGAGAAAAATACACTTTGAAGCAGTTTTTTAAAGTTTGGTCAAACACTAATTGCTGCTCAGAAGTGTTTTTCAAACTAATTAGCCAAACACAAACTGCTTCTCACCAAAAGTACTTTTGAGAAAAGCACTTTTGAAAAAAAAACACTTCTCAAAATAAGCTGATTTTTGCAGCTTGGCCAAACGGGCTATAAACTGTCATCTATGTATGCTTTCAGAATATACAAATGTATTGAAAGTTATGAGATACAGTTGACATTATAATTGGTTCATAAGCTTCGACGGCACTCAGGATCCAGTTACCCTGAGTATACTTTCCCAATCATAATTGTTTGACGAACAAAATATGTCTAAATATATATATATATATATACATACATACATACATACATACATACATACAAATAGTCAAATTCTTCGCAATTTTAAAAAAAAAAAAAAAAAAGGAAGAACAAGTTGAGGACTTGGTATCTAACCTTCATTATATCTTTCCTCCTTTAGAATGTTATCCCAAATTGATGAAACAATTGCAAATATTGTACAATCACAAGGGAAGGAAAGGAGTGTTAGAGAGTAATGATGAGTTGTGTTGCTCACTTAATTTGAGCAATGACCTAACATATTTATACTAGTTGAAACAATGTATTAAATTAATATTCAAAGTTTGTCTCTTTAAAAGAGAACCTTTGAATCAAAAAGTGGGAAGAAAAAAATTCTTCATTTATTGCTTCAATTTCATCCATTGTTGCTGACAGAGAATTAGGTTCTTTTGATATTAATCATTCCCATAAATAATTGAAGCCAAAGATTATATATCTTTTGTGTCGCAATTGAGAGCCAGTCGATTTTTATTAATTAGTCAAACATCTCCTTATAATGGTCTTTGGAATAATTTTAAGAAAAGGGTGCTACCTCTTTCCCTTTCTTAATCACATATACAAGACCTAATTACCATTAATGGAAGGACAAAGTATCCTATTCTAAACATAAGGCTCCCCGAAGCCTTAGGAAAGAAAGGTTGTAAGAGAAATATTTTGTTTAGTTTGATGAGTGGATTAACCTTAGCTTATTTCAAAGGGTTTTTGACAAAGAAAATCTTGGCATCTTTGAGTTGCACAACAAATTAGCTTTAACTATCAACCACCCCTTAAGGATCTATAAGAGTGCTGCATGTTGATTTGTTTTATTTGAGAAGAGAAGAAAACAAAGAGATCTTAAAAGATATTGTTGTCGATCGCATTTTAGTTTGCCCTCTTTGAAAATAGGTTTGACATAAAGAATTAGAATTATACCTATACAGACCCACAAATATTACATATTCTTTATTTATTTTCTCTTGGTTTTTGAGTTGTTAATATGATTACATTAACTTGCGGTTAGCGAGCTTTGCATTAATATTTAATACAATGTCACATATTTAAGGGAAAAATCCAGAAGTTACTTACATTATGGAAACAATAGGCTATTTTAGATACGCTTCACAATGTAGGGCTTTTCTAGTGTTGGGAATGTTTTATATGCCTTGCCTTTGCAAATAATACATGAAATATTCAGTGAAGATATATATATATTATTATTATTATTATTATTATTATAAAAGCATGAATAAAATGTTGGTTTACAAAAATAACCTTTTAATATTAAGAATAATAACTCACAATAAAAGGACATAATCGGAATTCTAGACATTAGCCTTGTAATCCTATTAGTTTTAGGACATAATACTACACATTGTATATAGGATTATGTTGCCTCGCACATATATATGAAATATCATTCTTCTACAGGTAATTTATGTAATAAAGTATGCATTTCCTTCTTGATACTTTTATTTTCATATTCGCAAAATTGTCAATGATGACTTGCTTTCAGGTGACTAGGGTCTTGTTGCGGTTCTAGGTAGGGTCTTCTCTTCGTAAATATAAGTTCGTAAAATAATAAACATGTGGTGTTTTTTGTGCTCTAATTTGAGGTAATGAGACTTATTTGTTGTGATTTTTGTCTTCGAGTTGCATAATTAATTCAACTGTAATATCTTTAGGCTAATTATATTATTGCATTGTTTAATTATATGTTTTGTATCAACGGATATTGCTGCACATATGGGATATCAATTCTGTTCGAGGTAATTTATTTTCTTAATCATGTGTACATCTCAATTCTCAATCGATAAACAGAAAATACGCCAATATATTTGTACAATATTCTTATTTTTTAATTGTTGAGTAATCTTTAGGGAAGTTAATATTTCCCAACAATAAATTAAATACTAAGAAAAAATCGAATAATACTCAAGGTTTGGTGAAAAAAGGTGCATGTCAAATTTCTGATGTTTCTTTTCCATTCTATCGTAGTGAAAGTTTCTTAGTATTTACCATCATATTTGGTAAACAATAGATGTTTGGTGAATTAAAAATAAATAGCAGAGAGGATGAGAGTTGACGTTCAATCTGATTTTCACGCTAATTTAAAATGATGAAACACTTATGGCTGAAACTGTTCCCATAAATCATCGAACCACTTATCTAATATCCCACAGTGGTACTAATTGATAGGGATCGACTATCTGGAAGACCTATTGTACTAAAACTAGATTACATACTTTAAAAATCGTTACCACTAATAATATGGAATATAGGCAATAACTTTATATTCATGTGTTACTTTTATTTGAGGATATATGGTTGTAATAAACAGGCAGATTTCTTAATTGCCAACCATTCGATGGCACTTTTTGAGATTGCGTACATTAGGTAGTTCATGTTTTCTTTAATTAGAATTGGACAAAAATATGTTTTGAAATATAAATTTAGTTTCTTGTTGGATCAATTAAATCACCGACATTAATATGCAACAATATGTTTAGGATAACAAAAGAAATATGAATGCAATTCGTTTGTTCCTCTTACTCTATGTGATTTTGATCATAGACAAGTTGATTAAAAATTATATTTATTGGATAAATGTTCACCCACAAAGTTTAGGACCAAAAAAAAAAAAGAACTTAGAGATACTGGTATAACATTTTTATAGAATTATGCATGCATTCAATTAAAAAAATTGGTAGTTTCTTATAGCTAAACCCATAATAGATAAAATCGTAGCATTATGAATCTTATTTTTTACCTAACATTTTAGGACTTTAAAATTAACTAAAATTAATCATCAAGTTAGTTAATTCTAATAATGATTCTCATACTTTGGAAGAATAGCTTCCCAAGTGAGTACTCAAGGACTTCTCCTCAATATAAGCACGTCTTCTTTTGATAATTTTCATGTAAAGGAAGGAAGCCAAGAATATAATCAATGGATCCATCTGAGAGTCCTGGGCTACCGTGAATTGATTATGCAAATTAAAAATTAAAAATTCTGCATTTTTGTGCTTATACATAATCTATATATTAATCTATAGAACTATAAAATAAAATAAAAAACCAATATGAAATGTTGAACGACTCTTTCATATTTTACATATATTTTGTGTTTGCAAAGAAAACTCTTTACTAAATATGTTTCAATTTGAATAGAAGTAGCGTATACGTGTACGTGTAAATAGATGAAACAAACGTATACGTGTTCCTTTGATATGTGGATTATTGATGGAATCCTTTTTAAAGTATTAGGAAGGAAGAATCCTTTTTTATTTAGAGAAATTACTAAGGCCTAGGGGCTACTAAAAAGTGACGGGAGAAATTCAAAAATAGCCAGATTTACAACTGGTCGTTCAAAAATAGCTTAGTTTCAAAAGTAATCGAAATTTAGCCACTTTTCATGTAAAGATAAATTTGAGCGAAAACACTGTTCAAAATCCGAAAAATACGTCAGTATATTATACTGGAGTTCCAGCATAAGTATGCTTGAACTCCAGCATATTATACTGGAGTTCTAAGATAAGTATGCTGGAACTCCAGCATAATATGATGGAGTTCCAGCATAAGTACACTAGAACTCCATCATAATATACTGGAGTTCCAGCAAGTATAATTGTCGAGTATAATATACTGGAGTTTGGAGCACCGGTGCTCCAGTCTCCTAGTATATTATACTGGAGTCATCAAAGTATACCGGTCCAGCATAATATGCTGGAGTTCATACACAGGTGCACCGAACTCCAGTATATTATGCTGGACCGGTCTCTGTTGCAGCAAAATAGTGGCTATTTTTCATTGACTTCGTAAACGCTGACTATTTTTGGATGATCAGTTCGAAAACTGGCTATACCGTGCTATTTTTACATAGAAGATAATTATTGGTAAATCTCACAATGCTCGAAATATGTTTGTAATTTTTTATATGGTAATTCTTCTAACAATATTTTTTGTTTGTGTTTTTGTTTTAAAATTATGGAGAAGTATCTAAAAATTTGGAATTTTGCAACGATTTTAAGAACAAAAACTTTTTATAATTTAGTGGTTGGTTAATATGCAAATTTTCTTTAGGTTACTATCTAACTATTCTTTCTAATGCTTTGCAACATGTCTTTTGATTCAAAAAATCATTAAAATAATAACGCCCATTTATGTTTTACAACAATCTTTATTCTTCTATATAAGTTTGCAATAATTAATATGGTATTAACGTGCAACGCAATATTATTGTAAAAACATGAATATAATGTTGGTTTACCAAAATATCCTTAGGATATTAATTGACAAATAATACCATGTAGGGTAAAACTGATATTTTAAACTATGCTTAATACTATGGTTTTCATGGACTTCTAATATTAATCAAATTCGATTTCTCGGCTATTTGAGATACTTTATGTATACCGACTTTTGCACCCTTTAACTAAACATATTAGAATTCTTTCAAATATCCACAAGAATAAAATATAACTAACATTATGATGCAGTATTTTACAAGACGAGAGAAACAAAAGAGAATTTTTTTCTTCTAAAGATTAAAACATGACACGCATTATGATGCTCCTGGAATTTTTATTTTTAGCTTAATGTTTTCTCTAAAATTAAGTTGATTCCTTCACACGGAGTAGTCCATAGGCAAAAATCGCTCATACCCGCTCACTTTATCTTTGCACGAAAACTCTTCGTGTTTCCGAACAAAGAGGGGCAGCTGTGAGCACGTGATTTTTGTTTCGCGCGACAATCGCTCCAAAAGAAATAAAAAATATGACAAATGGTCCTGCTGTACAGGTTTTGGATTTTGTGTGGCATATTCGTTAGTTATCTGTAATCTCGTCCGTGTTTATTTTTAAAATAAATAAATAAAAAATGTGCATCTTTCATTTTTATTTCTGTCATTAAGTGATGTTAGTATAATTAATGTCAATTGTATGTAAAATGTTGTTTATGGTTTTATATGGTATTATTTGGTAAATTAATTCAAAAGAAAAAAAAATAATAAAAGAGAAGAAAGAATTCTCGGACTTGGGCCGGTCCAATTTTAAATAAATTGGCCCAAACAACTCAGCCCAAAACCCGTGCTTACCCCGGTCCAGACCATCCTACTTTAAGAACGTCCAAACGACGCCATTTTAATCCAGTCTGATCTGGGCCGTTGATCTCAGATTGATCAACGGCCAAGATCACTTCCCCATAACCCACTGATGAACCCGACCCGTTTCCACCCGGACCGACCCAAACCCCTTTAGGATGAAACGACACCGTCCCCCATCAGCCAAGAGATCCTGACCCTTCATCGCACCCCATCCAACGGCTAGGAATCAACCCCTCACTAACTATATAAACCCATAACCTTTACCCTGCCCCCTTATCCGAACCCCCAACCTTAGGTCACCGTCGTCCTTATCCCCTTCCCCTCCAAACCCTAGCCGCCCCTGTATTCTTCACCATGAAAGCCGGCGGCATGAACGCCGGTGGCCTTCACCTTAACACCATAGGACCATCTCACCCCCCTGAACATGGATCTGTGGACCGTTTAGTTCGAATCATCCTCTAGGTTTCGAGCAAAACTCGATCTACACCGATCTGCCCTAGATTCATACCAGACAATCACCGGACCCCCCTCGTGACCAAATCATGCTTGGTTTGGTCCGAATCTAACCAAGAAAGCCCAAAACCCAAATCTGCCCTCTAGAACCCTAGGTTTCCTCGTGCCTGTTCCGTGCCTGTTCGAACCAAGAGATTAGGGTCTAATGGACCTTAATCAAAGTGTTTCTCATTTGAGAAACATTTCGATTAAAGTCCGTTCAACCTTGAGAAAGGGTCTGTACAACACAAGCTGATTTTTTCTGTTTCTGCTTTCAAAGTTTAAGGTAAGTTTGTTTTCTCTTTGTTATTCAGTACGTGTGTGGTTTAAAGGTCTGTTCGTATTGGCCGAATGTCTTGTGTAATTTGTTGTCTTTGAATTTTTTACCAAATGTATCCTGTCCACCTTTCCTGAACCTATGTGTTTGATTAAAGGCCTTCTTCTATTCACTGATAACATGTATGTATGTATGTGTTGTGCAATTAGCTGAATTTCAAATTTGAACTGATTAACTGATTCCTCGAGTACAATTATGTTGGGTCAGTATGACTCGAGTCATGTGTTCGATACTATTAAACATCTGATTTTTGGTTACGATTGTACATGTTATGATTAATATAGTCGAGTCGACATGTGTCGTCAATTAGTTTCAGCTGCCTGAACAATAACAAATCGATTTGCTTCTGCTAAGCATTGCCTGAATCAATTAGGAACTGAGTTTAGTACTTATAATTGTTAATTTGAATCAGAAATGTAAAATCAATGTTTTGTTCAGTTACAGTTCTGAAATTGGAGGGCATGTGCACTTGTGCACCACATGTGCATTTGTGCACAGCCTGTGTCCTGCATAAGGGCTTTTTGAATTAAATAGTTTGACAGCATATGCTGTCAGACTACATTCTGCTGCCCATACTCTACTTTAGTTTCAGAAATAATAAACATTACTCAAAAGTGAGTCTACCAGGGAATATCATGGGGTTTTGTTTATACTTAATTAACTAAGTGGAATCTGAAATAGGAGAGCACATGGGAGGGGTGTTCTAATTGTCTGAACAGGCTGTTAAAGGTTTTAGGTTTATAAAAGAGGGGACTTCTATCAGTTTTGGGGGACATCAGATAGATCAGATAAGAGGGAGGAGCTGAAGACATACACATATAGACATAGGTACACACACAGAGACAGGGACAAAGAGAATACATACAGAAAACTTAGTTTGGAGATTGAGAGTTGAAGTTCTAAAAAGCAGAAAACTGGAAAAGAACTCTGTTTGATAACACAGACAGACAAAACTAGAAATTGCATCCTTTTTTGCTGTCTTGATTTCACTGGTCTTGACTTGTTTGTCCGATACTGTTTTCTTCTAAATCCAACTGAGTCTGTTGGTTGTTTGTTTGGTTTACTCTGGGATTTGGTCTAGCTGGGCTCTTGATTCTACTCCAATTATTTTGCTTGTTGCTGCTGCTGCTATTCTGTTTCTTGCTGCTGCTGATTTCCCCATCTTCTTCCTCTTATCCTTTGCATTTTCAGTATTTCCAGGTACACATCTCGAGTCTCACATTGGTGTAGCTGATTGTAACATTGAAAAGCATGAATCGAAAGATCTGAAGAATTTTAATCATCTGTTGCCTTACTTATAGCTTTGCTAATATTGTTAAAGTTGTATAGATCCTTTAACTTGTAGCCTAATAGAGAATACATTAGTAAGCTTGTACTTAATTAATGTTTATGTTGATTTGAAACTGCGGTGTTTGATTCGTTTAGTAGTATACAGGATGTAAATATAACTCATGAAATGTGGAACTATTTAGTGCGATTGTTAAAATTAAATTCACTCTTTCAGCATGCTTTGAATAAGTAGGGGCAAATGGCTGTTAAATCTAGCCAAATATAATACAGTTTTTGAATCACCCAGTTTCGATTTCTTTAGGCAGTTTATAGGACTAGTTTTGAATATCATCGGTAGTATTCTTTAATAAGGAATCCTATTAACCCTGTTTAAGCAAGTTAATCTAAATTCGACTTAAAGATGTTTGTTCGGGTTAAGTGTTGTATTTTGTTAGAATAAACGGATTTCTTTGTCAAATTAAAGCATTTTTCCATTGAAGTATAATGTCTTCTCAACTTTGTAAATGATTAACCATAAGAATCCGGATAGGGCCAAAGCATATAATTAAATTAGCATGTACCTTCTTTCTTCTAGTTTTAGGAACAAACGCATTAGAAATATAGCCACTTTAGGATATCCTTTCTAAAAATAGAGACGAGCCTCGCCAAATAAAACGCAAAATTGTGGGGCCCTCAATAAATAACCACAATAATTTTTTTAGAATTCGGGATAGGCCGTTTAGTGAATTTCATGGCCTTCTACAAAAAATAATAACGCGTTAGACTCTTTAGGCGCGGCTTAATAATTTAACCTTCTTAAACACGGGTGCACATTGATGTGACCCAAATCCAAATCTCAACGGAGTCAAAATGTGTCGACAACCACGGGTGCATTGATTGTGACGCGGTTCGAGATGCATTTTCACGACGTTGCAATTCTATAAAAATAAATGATAATAATAAAAGCGATTTAAACTTAATAAAAGCACATAAGTCACAACATGTATTTGAACCAGATATTTAGCCATTATAACAATTTAAGCGACCGTGCTAGAACCACGGGATTCGAGGGTGCCTAACACCTTCCCTCGGGTCAACAGAATTCCTTACTTAGAATTTCTGGTTCGCAGACTTCATTTGGAAAAGTCGAAAATTTCCTCGATTTGGGATTCGAGATAAACCGGTGACTTGGGACACCAAAAGCCAAACCTTTCCCAAGTGGCGACTCTGAATTAAATAAATAATCTCATTTCGAATATCGTCACTTAAATTGGAAAAACTCCCTCGCGCATTTAACCCTTCGGGGCGGGCGCGCAAAAAGGAGGTGTGACAGCTCTGGCGACTCTGCTGGGGAAGATTAACCCAGAACCACTGGTTCAGGGTTCAAGAATTCGAGCTTAGAATAATTGTTATATTTGGCTTTATTATCTGATATTTATTACATGTTTTGACATAACGTGCTAAATGTTGTTGTTTACCGCTTTGATATTATCTTAACTATATATAAACTGTGCTGAACCATTCTCTCTTCACCTCCGGGGAGAAGCTCGCTGGCCGAGGCTCCTTATTCTGTTAGTGTCGATACCTGAAATAAGAAAGAGGACGGATAAGTTACGAAGCCGGACGACCTTTTGGTTCCCGGTAAGTTGCCCCTCCTCGACCCGAGTTGTCCGCTCGGGTACACAGTCTAGAACATCTACCCAGGTTATAAACTTAGTATAACGAAACCTCATGCCGGATCCCTAGTAGGAACGCTTATCTGCATCATGTTGCATTTGACATAGGGGACTCAACACAGGGGTTGGGTCCGTCTAGGACAGGCAACCTGGAACGAAAAGACCATCCTGCTGCATCCCGTTTGTTTTGCGCATCTATTTGCTTCAGATCTGCGTGTTGACCGGTTTCCGAAAAATTTTCAAAAATAGCAGGGTAGGGAGATAATTACTTATTCTTTTGAAAAAAAAAACCATGTCCGAGCAATGTTAAACCTAACCGGAATTTTCTAAAATATATAAAAAATGATAAAAAAAAAAAGCTTGCCTTCCAGTTCGACTATTCCTTTTAATCACTTTCAAAATCCAAAAAATATATAAATAAAAAATCAATTTTTTTTTATTGTTTCATTTGTAGCACCTCTTTAAAAGATTTTCAAAATTTCAAAAAAAGAGGAAGTTTTAAATGTGTAAATATTTCCTTGGTCTCTTTTCAAAAATAAATAGTAAAATGAAAAACAAAACATATAACAAAATTTCAAAAAAAAAGGGTTATTCTTCTTTAAAGGATTTTATTTTTTGTTTACCCTATTTTGATCCGACCGAACTACGCCGGTTTGATTCTCGCACGGGGTGAGATACGTAGCCAACCCTCGTCGGGTCCATCCTCCCTTTTTTTTTTTTACAAAAGAAAAAAGAAAAATCTAGATAATTTTAATTTTTGAGTCTAATAAAGTTTATCACCCTAAATAAATGTGCAGGATGAGCACGATACAAAATGAATCGTTTTCAATAATGACCAAGATCCTTTTTGAGTTGCGATTATGGTGGAACGACTTAGGCAAAGAGGGGCAAGGCAAAGTGAGGAAATATCTGAAAAATCTCCCGGATTTACTAGACATTCAGCCTCGGGGTGATATTATCATATCATTGGTCACTTACTGGGATTCGGCGCACAATGTATTCCATTTTTCAGACTTCGAACTCACCCCGACGTTGGAGGAAATAGCGGGATACATTGGGGGTGATGAAGCTCCGTTAAGGTTCAAGTACTTGATTGCACCTAGGGCCATCACGGTACACCGATTTTTGGATTTTCTGAAAATACCCCAAACATTTCACCATCCAGATCTTGCCAAAGGTTTCTACAGTCTCCATCTCATGTATGCTAGATACGATCATGAAGGCGGGTTCAATAAGCCGGATTTCAAACTATGTAGTAAAGGCAATCGACAAAAGTGGGACGAACACAGGCAGTTGGCTTTCATGACGGCCTTCTTAGGTCTTATAGTGTTCCCGAGGAAGGACGGCAACATCGATCTAAAAATAACTGGGGTTGTCAGTACTTTGCTCACCCAAGATAAGAGTACTCTAGCGCCTATGATTATGGCTGACATTTTCCGGGCTCTCACTGCTTGTCGAGCCAGGGGCGACTTTTTCGAAGGATGTAACCTACTGTTGCAAATATGGATGACCGATCACTTATGCCGCCGCTCTCCGCTCTTGGGTTACGGTTCGCCTGAGAAGACTTGCATTGGAGAATTCTACACTAGAGTCAAAGGTTTCAATCTACCTGAGGGTGTCACATCATGGACCTCATTTTTCCGAACTCTCACTGCTAGCCAAATCCAGTGGACGCTTGGATGGTCGCCTGTTGAGGAAATCATATACATGCCAGCAACCAGGCCACACTTTCTGTTGATGGGACTTAAAAGAATCCAACCCTACGCACCATATCGGGTTTTGAGGCAACTTGGGAGGTATCAAGTGGTGCCGAAAGATGAAGATCTGAGTACCCAAGTGATTGAGATCAGTCCAGATGGTCTTTTCCCCGAAGAAGAAGTTCGCCAAATCTGGAGTGAGTGCCAACATCTGACGACAAGCACTTGTGTAATGGATATAGCAAAAGGGGAAGTTGCCCCAGGATATCACGCTTGGTTCAGGGGCGACCTGTCTTGTGAAAGACCGGCTAAAAGACCACATCTCAAAGATTTTGTGGAATCATCCCAAGGGCAATGGAACTGGTTAGCAAAAGAAAAGGGGTATCGAGCCGAGATCGGTGATTTGAAGCTACAAATTGACAGTCTGAAATTCAGTAACAGCATGCAAATCGCGACGGATCGAAGCGAAAAGAATAAATTGGTCTGAGAGAATGAAGAACTTAAGGCCCAAATCCAAAAATTGAGATTGTCTCTTGATGAACAGCCCAGAAGTCGATCAGACCAACAGTTGATTAAGGGTTTGAGAAGAGAAGTCGCGGAATGGAGAGATGGTTTAGAAGAATCGGGAAAGATTATGGCGAAGCTCAAGGCACAGTGGGCAGTAAAAGTAGAGAAGCATCGCCGATACTTGAACCAATCGAAACGCGACCACGAGAAAACTGTTGCCAAAATGAAGAGAGAGATGGCTATACTTGAGACCAAAGCAGTTAATCAGGCTAAGGATTTCCAAATTGAGAGCAGATACTGGTACGACTTATTGGCCCAGATGAAGTTAGAAGTACGGCAACTGAAGAATCAACATACACAGGATGCTCAGGTATTCAAGACGTGTAGTGATCAGATAAAACGCCTACTCATAGAGAAAAAGCAAACCAGAGATAAGATCAGGGCCATTGCCCATGCCATCACCAGACGGTGTCTACGATGTGAGAACATGACCAGCGTTACCGTCCTCTCGGCAGTGATGAGTTATGTCAAACAGACCATGCATGAGCTAGAGCAACTTGAGAGGGATCTCACACCTAGGACCGTAGCGAGGCCGAACGATGCCCCGCGGACACCAATTTTCAAAACCATAATGCACTCATAAGTCAAGTCTGTATCTTAGCATCTTCTGCCTGTTTTCCCATCAGGGTGATTTTTAGTCTAGGTTTATTTTCAAAATTTGCTCTTTCTTTTGCAAAATGTAGTTTGTAATAGACCATTTCAATAATAAAAGGTGTGTTTCTTTCATTTGTGTTTCGAACTACGTAATGATCTGATTCACGTAGGCTTCGTGATACGTAGGCAGTCCTCATCGGATCCGGTCGCATTTCTTTTACTGCAAAATAAAAAAAAATAATAAAAGAAAAACAAAAAGAAAAGGAAAAAATAATAAGAGGAAAAATGCCGGAATGACGCATGCTCTCGTAGCAAACATGTAGTAATCCACTCAACTGTATAGGTGCATCATGCCCAACGTGAGATTGACTATCTGTTATTTGCTGCAAATTAACCGTGCGTTTGTCGTTGAGTACCTCCAGGTTTTTTGGAAAGACGGTTGGTTTGGTGAAAGTCTGGCCTCGCACTCATACTTCACGAGGTCAAAGAGAAGTGTTCAACTACCTGTTGTTAGGACCAGAAGCAGTACTCACACTTACTTCACCAGGTCAAAAGGAAGTGTGGAAATGTCTTCAGAAATTCCGTTGCAAACAATCCCTGTTTCCGAGGAGAGCTCGATCTCAACCGTCCTCACACCTGAATCCGCAACTGCGGAGGAAAATAGAATCCTACGGCTCCGCATGTTGGAAATGCTGGACGACTGGAATAATGGGAAAGAGCCGCCAAGTGTCGTTCCCGGATTCCCTGAATTATTCTCCAGGTCAAGTGGGACTTCTAATGTCCCCATAAATTATCCTGCTACCCTATTCGGGTACCCAGCCACCTCAGCCTTCTCTGCTGGATCGCCTTCTGAGCCTCATCCCCGAATGTCAGCCACCGATGCAAGCATGAACATCTTTACTGCACCGCCTTGCCCGATTACGGCACAGCCTGCCACATACAAGCCGAGCTTTGACTCATCCTCTTTTACATTCCAAGCACCATCGTTCTCAATGGAACCAACTAGGTTTGCTACCAGCACTAATCCTCCACCGCCTCAGTGCGAGCTTGCACCCGGGCAGGATCAGAACCCCAGAATTGCAGAACAAAATGAGATTGCCAAGAGAATGAGAAGCCTTGAACAAAGTTTGAAGAATATGCAAGGATTGAGCGGGCAGAAGAGCGTCTCTTACGCCGACCTATGCATGTTCCCTCACGTGCACCTGCCAGCGGGTTTCAAGACCCCAAAGTTCGAGAAATACGATGGGCACGGTGACCCCATTGCACATCTTAAGAAATACTGCAACCAATTGCGGGGAGCCGGCAGAAAAGAAGAACTGCTAATGGCATATTTTGGGGAAAGTCTAGTAGGGATAGCCTCGGAATGGTATATGGACCAGGAAATGTCCCGATGGCATATATGGGATGATCTCGCCAGAGATTTTGTAAAACAATTCCAGTATAACATCGACATTGCACCAGACCGAAATTCTCTGTCAAATTTAAAGAAGAAACCTTCATAAAGCTTCAGAGAATATGCTATTAAGTGGCGTGAGCAGGCGTCAAGGGTGAAGCCTCCCATGGATGAAGTGGAAATGGTCACTACCTTTCTCCAGGCTCAAGAGTCTGACTATTTCCAAAACATGATGTCAGCCATGGGAAAGCCATTCGCGGAAGCGATTAAGATTGGAGAGATGGTGGAAAATGGTCTGAAAACAGGTAGGATTCTGAGTCAAGCAGCCATAAGGGTGACCTCCCAAGCCGTCCAAAGCGGGTCCGGAGGAATGACAAGAGGGAAGAAGAAGGAAGAAACGACCATGGCAGCCTCGGAAGCAAGGGAGTATCGTCATCCTAGGCCCCGTTTTCCGGAAAGAACCCCACAACACTACTACCCCCACTCAAATTTGGCATATGCTCATCAACCTTATATGGTCATGAATGCCCAGCCTTATGCCCATCCACCACAACAAGCCAACCGAGGCCCAGCTCCACCAATCAGCCTCCTTACCGCAACCACTATAACCCACAACCCCCGCAGAATAACTTTCGCCCTCAGGAGCCACCTCGAAGGCGGACTTTCACGCCCATCGGTGAACAATACTCTACTTTATTCCCGAAGCTAGTCCAGTTGGGTTTCTTACAACCAATCCCTCAAACGAGGCAAAACCCAACGTCACCTTCTTACAAAGCTGGAGTCAGATGCGCCTATCATTCAGGGGCCGAGGGACATGATACAAATGACTGCTGGTCATTGAAAAGAGTGGTCGAGAATTTGATAGAGCAAGGGAAAATAGTTCTAAGGGACGAAGAGATCCCAAATGTGACTAACAATCCATTTCCTGCTCACAATAATGGGCCGCTGATCGGAATGATTTGCGAAGACAAAGAATTCGACCCTGCTCTGAAAGCTGTAATCACCATTGTCGACATGGGGAAAAGGCCTGAGACAGACCAGAAACCAGAAAAGGGGGAGGAGGCCAAGGCTATAAAGAGCGAGCCTGAAAAGAAGGTGGAGAAGAAAGTGGTACCGGTAAAGGATGGAGTTCTTTACATACCACGAGGTCGAGCTGAGAAGACGCAGAACTTCGGGATCAAAAAGACAAAACCTATGTACGTGCCAAAAGGGGCCTATGTGGCCCGGGGGACGATTCAACCACCTCGGCTGAATGAGCAAGTGGTTATCGGACGCGTGCCACAAAAGCCGATGACCAACTCGTCCACAGTACCATGGAATTATCAGAAGACTTTGGTAATGTACAAAGGTAAAGAGGTCATGGGAGAACTTCCAGAAAATACTTTCATTGGAAGGTATTCAAATACCCAAGAGCTGAACAACGCCACACAAAGGCGCTTCCCACCAAAGAAGCCTGTAAGCGTTGAAGAAGCGGAAGTGTTCTTCCAACAAATGAAAATGCCGGATTACGAAGTGATAGATCAACTGCGCAAGTACCCCGAGCAAGTGTCTATGCTATCATTGTTGATGAGGTCGGCCGAGCATCAAAAAATCTTACTGAAGACCCTGAATGAAGCACATGTGCCAGTTGAAACCTCGGTTGAACAACTAGAGCGGATGACGGAAAGATTCTTCGCCGTCAACCAAATCTCTTTTAGCAAAAACGATTTACCCCCAGAAGGAGCAGCACACAACAAGGCCTTGCATCTAACAGTTAAATGCGAGGACTACTATGTCAAGCGGGTAATGTTGGATGGGGGATCAGGTGTTGACATTTGCCCGCTCTCCACGCTACAAAGAATGGAAATTGGGACCGGAAGAATCCGACCCAACAATGTCTGCGTAAGGGCTTTCGACGGCATCAAGAGAGATACCATGGGGGAAATAGACCTGTTGTTGGTCATAGGACCAGTCGAGTTTGAAGTAACCTTTCAGGTGCTCGACATGGATACATCCTACAATTTCCTCCTCGGCAGACCTTGGATCCATGCGGCAGGAGCTGTGCCTTCCACTCTTCACCAGATGGTGAAGTTCGAGTACGAAGACCGAGAGATCGTGGTCCATGGGGAAGACGAGCATGCTATCTATCGGGACCCATCCATCCCATATCTTGAACCGAGAGAAGGGAGCGAACATACGGTCTATCAAGCTTTCGAGATTGTACTGGCAGAGCAGCACGAAGAGGGAATACCCTGCCCCCAGCCTTTCTTGTCTAACGCCTCGGTTATGGTGGCCAAAGAGATGATCCGGCACGGATTTAGGCTAGGGAAAGGGCTTGGACGAACCCTTCAGGGAGTAACAGAACCCATTACCTTGCCAGTCACCAAGAAACCCTTTGGACTAGGCTTCAAACCTACTCCAGCAGACGAAGAGTGGGCAAAGAAAAGGAAAAATGAGGGTTGGAAGTTACCTCGACCACTGCCGGATTTATATGCAACTTTCATCAGGCGAAGGTACGCCGAAGAAGAAGATGATAAGGTCTTCACAGCAGAGGAAATCGAAGAGATATGTGGGGCGATGAGAGAAATGCTCTACGAGGTCCACATGGTTCAACCAGGTGAAGGCACAAGCACTGCTGAGATGCTGTACGTGGGGCCGAACGCCAAACTTCAAAACTGGGAGGCCACGCCATTCCCAACTAGACGGAAGTCCGGGTAGACCTGTCCTGCCACCTTTCCTGTGTCACAAGTTGTCTCCAGGACATAACTTGAATGTTTTCTTCCTTTCAATTGTTGTTTTGAATTCCTAAGTTGTAAACATTGTTGTCTTCCAACTTTCCAAAGAAAATGAAAAAAAAATCATCATTGCTTTCCCATTCTTTCTTTTGTTCTGATTTTTGTTATTTTTCCTTTTATCTTTCCTTTCAGTTATAATAATGCGGCTTTAAATATGACATACTTGCGGACTTCACGCCCAGATCACAACGAGCTATTTAACTACGAATTAATGAACCCAGAACCAGAATATGATGAGGAAGAAGCTTTTAGGGAAATAAACCGAAAGTTGGAACATTTTGAGAATAAACCTAAGCCAAATCTGAATGACACCGAACCGGTTAATTTAGGAACTCCTGAAGAAATCCGGGAGACCAAAATAAGCATTCACACGGACAAGAAAATGCGAGAGGCGATAATTCAACTTCTTTTTGAATTTAAAGACGTGTTTGCTTGGTCATATGATGACATGCCGGGTCTAGGTGTTGATCTAGTGGTTCATAAATTGCCGATTCATCCTGATTGTCCTCCAGTTCAACAAAAGCAACGAAAGTTCAAAACTGAGGTCAGTGACAAGATTAAAGAGGAGATTACCAAACAATTGAAAACGAGAGTGATTCGGGTAGTCCAGTATACAACTTGGTTGGCAAATATGGTTCCAGTACCGAAAAAGGACGGGAAAACTCGGGTATGTGTAGATTACCGAGATCTGAACAGAGCAAGTCCTAAAGATAATTTCCCGCTGCCCAATATCCACATCCTCGTTGATAATTGCGCCAAACACGAGATACAGTCTTTCGTAGATTGTTACGCTAGGTATCATCAGGTATTGATGGATGAAGAGGACGCCGAGAAAACTGCCTTCACCACGCCTTGGGGCACCTACTGTTACCGGGTCATGCCATTTGGTTTGAAGAATGCTGGGGCTACTTACATGAGGGCCATGACTGCCATTTTTCATGACATGATGCATCAGGAAATAGAGGTGTACGTGGACGACGTGATAGTCAAGTCCAGGACGCAGGATAATCACATCCAAGACTTGAGGAAATTCTTCGAGAGATTAAGGAAGTATGACTTGAAGCTGAACCCAGCCAAATGTGCTTTCGGAGTTCCGTCGGGCAAACTTTTGGGCTTCATCGTAAGCAGGAGAGGTATCGAGCTAGATCCAACTAAGATAAAATCCATCAGAGATCTGCCTCCCCCGAGAACAAAGAAAGACGTGATGAGTCTGTTGGGCAGGTTGAACTACATCAGTCGGTTTATTGCCCAGCTGACAAGCACGTGTGAGCCCATATTCAAGCTGTTAAGGAAAGATGCGGCGATTAAATGGACAACTGAGTGTCAAGAAGCCTTTGATAAAGTCAAAGAATACCTTTCGAATCCCCCAGTCTTGGTCCCTGCAGAACCAGGGAGGCCACTTTTCTTATATCTGACAGTCTTGGAGAACTCTTTCGGTTGCGTCCTCGGGCAACACGACGTAACCGGAAAGAAGGAGTAAGCAATGTACTACTTAAGCAAGAAATTCACCGGCTACGAGGCCAAATACACTCTGCTGGAAAGGACATGCTGCGCTCTCACGTGGGTTGCTCAAAAGCTGAGACATTATCTCCAAGCCCACACTACGTTCCTCATAAGCAGGTTGGATCCTTTGAAGTATATATTTTAGAAAACAATGCCTACTGGGAGACTGGCTAAATGGAAAATCTTGCTTACGGAATTCGACATAGTCTATGTCACTCGCACGGCAATGAAAGCCCATGCGCTAGCAGATCATTTGGCCGAAAATCCGGTCGATGAGGAATACCAGCCATTGAGTACCTACTTTCCAGATGAAGAAGTAAACACCGTAGAAGTGGTCTCGGAGGACGCTCATGTTTGTAAGATGTTCTTTGATGGAGCCGTGAACGCCAAGGGTGTAGGGATTGGGGCAATTTTGATCTCGCCTTCTGTTCAGCATTATCCCGCCACAGCTAGACTTCGTTTCTTTTGCACAAATAATACAGCTGAGTATGAAGCCTGCATCATGGGCATGCATATGGCAATCGATCAGGATGTCGAAGACTTACTGATTATGGGAGATTCTGACCTGATTATCCGGCAAGCTCAAGGCGAATGGGAAACTCGGGATGTCAAACTTATCCCTTACCAACAGCATGTGGAGGACCTCAGCAAGCGCTTTACATCAATAGAGTTCAGGTATATCCCGAGGTGTCACAATGAACTGGCAGATGCACTTGCTACTTTGGCTTCAATGTTACCCTACCCCGGCAACGCCCACGTCGATTCTTTTGGAAATCCAAATCAAGGAAAGACACGGTTACTGCAATGTAATCGAGGCGGGATCAAATACGCAGCCTTGGTACCATGACATCAAGAGGTTCCTGAAGACACAAGAATACCCCGAGCACGCTACTGGAGATCAAAAGAGGACCATTAGGTGACATGCAAGTGGTTTCTTTCTGAGCGGTGAATTGTTATATAAGAGGACCCCGGACCTCAATCTCCTAAGATGTGTCGATATCGAGGAAGCGAGAAAGATCATGCACGAAGTACACGCAGGTGTGTGCGGACCTCACATGAACGGGTATGTCTTAGCGAAGAAAATCCTTCGAGCAGGTTATTACTGGATGACCATGGAAAAGGATTGCTTTAGCTTCGTTCGGAAGTGTCATCAGTGTCAGGTGCACGGTGATTTGATTCATGCACCTCCCACGGAGCTGCATCCCATGTCTGCACCTTGGCCATTTGTCGCCTGGGGCATGGACGTCATTGGACCAATCGAACCAAAGGCTTCGAATGGACATAGGTTTATACTGGTTGCCATCGATTACTTCATAAAATGGGTAGACGCTGTCACTCTCAAGTCGGTCACTAAAAAAGCTGTAGTGGATTTTGTACACTCAAATCTTATCTGTCGTTTCGGTATTCCTGTGACTATCATTACAGATAACGCAGCAAACTTGAACAGTCACTTGATGGGAGATGTATGCGAGCAATTCAAGATAACGCATAGGAATTCTACTCCTTATCGGCCGAAAGCCAATGGTGCTGTGGAAGCGGCGAACAAAAACATCAAGAAGATTTTGAGGAAAACGATCCAAAGTTCCCGACAGTGGCATGAGCAGTTACCATTTGCATTGTTGGGGTATCTTACTACGGTACGCACATCAGTAGGAACGACTCCTTATCTTTTGGTTTATGGGACCGAGGCTGTAATACCGGCAGAGGTAGAAATTCCTTCGCTTCGAACCATTGTCGAAGCAGAAATCGAAGACAGCGAGTGGGTCAAGACTCGGTTAGAGCAATTGACTTTGATTGATGAAAAGCGAATGGCCGCGGTTTGTCACGGACAGTTGTACCAACGAAGAATGGCCCGCGCTTACAATAAGAAAGTCCGACCCAGGAATTTCGAAGTAGGTCAGCTGGTACTGAGGCGTATTCTGCCGCATCATGAGGAAGCAAAAGGGAAGTTTGCTCCAAATTGGAAAGGCCCATACATCATAAGGAAGATATTGCCGAGAGGAGCATTGTATTTAGGTGATATCGAAGGAAATGACCCCGACACAGCAGTAAATGCGGATGCAGTCAAGAGATACTACGTCTGAATTATACTCCAGTAGTCTTGACGAATTTGAAATGACGAAGGTTTTATTCCCCACTACTCCCCAAACACTACCCAATTATCTCTACAAACCTTTGAGCCGCTTACAAAAAAACAACAAAACAAAAGAAAACAAAACAAAACATTGATTGAGGCCTGAACTACGTTTGACTTGATTCCGAAAGGATACGTAGGCAGCCTCTCCCTGAGGTTCAGTCACACCAACAATAAAATCCCATTCACCCTGAAATTGAAATCGGGGCACGTCGAGCAGTTTAGAAGTTAGTATCATCTACCTCTCTTTACCAAGCACAAGCTTTCAAATCAATTACCAAAGATAGTGGGAAGCCAATAAGCGTCACAAATGGAGACCGACACACTCTGAATTGAGAGAGATAAAATGAGAGAGTCTCGTCGGTGAAAACCTTCGGGCACCGCGAGGCGACGGGAGTAGAGAAACCAAAATGAGAGAGCTTGTTTAGTAAAAACTCACAGTGCTATCAAGCGATGACAGGAAGAGAAATGAGAGAGGTCAGCCAGCGAAAACCCGCAAAGGGCGCTGTTGGCCGAAAAGAATGACTCCACCCCAAGGAGGTCTCGGCAAAGCTCCACCGGTTTGGAATCACAGATCCGTTCTGGTTCAGGGAAACGCAAGTTCATGGAAGGTCAGGCGTCCATTCCAAAGAGCATGTCATGTCATTTAAAGCCAGCGTTATCTTCCTCAGATAAGTCTTTCTCATCCCAAAAGGGACACTCCCTTCCTGAAATTTGTTTTCTCCTTTCTTTGTTTCTCTTCGAATCCCTTTTATGTTTTAACCCCAAGTTCAGGATACACCGGAAAGGGCAGGTGGCAGGTTTGTTTTCATGGAATTCCGTTTCATGAAGGAAAACACCCCGTTTCGTGTACGTCTGTCCAAACTTGATGAATCATGATGTTTAATGGCGTTCGAAGTAAAGAGGAAAAAGAGAAATTCCCCCCAGCAAGTCCGCCTTCGGACGAATCCCCACAGAGTCTCCCCTTGTACAATCCCCCACAGAGTATCCCCAATATATATAAAAAAAATCCCCTTTGGAATTTCCCCAGCACATCCCCAGCGAGTTCCTTTGAAAAAATTCCCCAACCAGCTTACCCCAACAAATCCTAGAAAGCTCGCTTTGAAACAAATCCCCAGCATGCCCCGTTGTACAAAAATCCACACAAAGAATCCACTTTCTAAATATTCCCCCCACAGAGCTTCCTTTTGTACAAATCCCCACAGAGTATCCCCAATAAAATCCCCGTTGAGAATCTCCAAGCAAGATGGGACAAAAAAAAAGAAAAGAAAAAAGAGCCTTACGAGGCAAATCATCACAGAATCTGGAAATACAAGCCTGAGTAGTCTAAAGGGTTTCGACATATGAATCAAATCAATGGTGGGACTTCGCAACAGAAATGAAGACGCAACAAAGCAACCGGGAACGATCAAGGTCACCAAACCGACCGTCATTTCCGAACTAACAATTGTTCTTTGTCTGAAAAGTTGAAACAGGTATAATCCAAGACAACCGTGCAAGAAGCAGGTGTCGCCCAAAGAAGAAGGTACATGGGTACAAGAAATATTTTGGCAATAAGGAATTCACTCGAAAGGTAAGTTTCCACGAAACTCCCTTTTATCTTCTACTAAAACAAGAAAATTCAAAAAAAAGAGGTCAGTTGTTGTTCTCGAATTTTGTCCCCATTCAATCAGCATTAGGGTTTTAAACCCTAAACTGAATTTTTCCTTTAGTCAGCATTAGGGTTTTAAACCATAAACTGAACTTTTTCCATTCAGCCAGCATTAGGGTTTTAAACCCTAAACTGAGCTCTTCCATGCAGTCAGCATTAGGGTTTTAAACCCTAAACTAAATTTTTCCTTTAGTCAGCATTAGGGTTTTAAACCCTAAACTGAACTTTTTCCATTCAGCTAGTATTAGGGTTTTAAACCCTAAACTGAGCTTTTCCATGCAGTCAGCATTAGGGTTTTAAACCCTAAACTGAACTTTTCCTTTCAGCCAGCATTAGGGTTTTAAACCCTAAACTGAGCTTTTCCATGCAGTCAGCATTAGGGTTTTAAACCCTAAACTGAATTTTTCCTTTCAGCCGGCATTAGGGTTTTAAACCCTAAACTGAGCTCTTCCATGCAGTCAGCATTAGGGTTTTAAACCCTAAACTGAATTTTTCCTTTAGTCAGCATTAGGGTTTTAAACCCTAAACTGAACTTTTTCCTTTAGTCAGCATTAGGGTTTTAAACCCTAAACTTAACTTTTTCCATTCAGCCAGTATTAGGGTTTTAAACCATAAACTAAGCTTTTCCATACAGTCAGCATTAGGGTTTTAAACCCTAAACTGAATTTTTCTTTTCAACCGGCATTAAGGTTTTAAACCCTAAACTGAGCTCTTCCATGCAGTCAACATTAGGGTTTTAAACCCTAAACTGAATTTTTCCTTTAGTCAGCAGTAGGGTTTTAAACCCTAAACTGAATTTTTTCCATTCAGCCAGCATTAGGGTTTTAAACCCTAAACTGAGTTTTTCGATGCAATCAGCATTAGGGTTTTAAAACCCTAAACTGAATTTTTCCTTTGGTCAGCATTAGGGTTTTAAACCCTAAACTGAATTTTTCCATTCAGCCAGCATTAGGGTTCTAAACCCTAAACTGAGCTTTTCCATGCAATCAGCATTAGGGTTTTAAACCCTAAGCTGAATTTTTCCTTTGGTCAGCATTAGGGTTTTAAACCCTAAACTGAATTTTTCCTTTGGTCAGCATTAGGGTTTTAAAACCCTAAACTGAACTTTTCCCCAGTTGGTCAGTATTAGAGTTTCAACTCTAAAAACTGAACTTCTCCCCAGCTATTCGGTATTAGGGCTCCAACCCTGAACTGAGCATTTTTATCTCCCTTCCTCAATTTTATGAACTTCCTGGCGAATAATTAACGAAATTTTCCTAGTGAAACTGGGGCAGAAAATTTCGTTCGTTTGTTTGTTTTCTCCCGCAGGTCTAACCTCGAGCCACACGGATCGAAATGACCCACGAGATGAGTCTCAACTTAGAATCAAAAAAAAGAAAAGACAAAAAGAAGATGTCCCGAGATACCGGAGAAAATGGAAGGCGGATCGTTTTAAGATTTGATTAAGGTCTAGAACTCTGCCAGTCACGTCTCACTGAGTATCCCAGAGATTAAACAAGCACCTACAACTCGCAAGCATCAAGATTCGGATCGAAGTCTCCAAGCAAAATCAGCTAAGACCCATGATCAAGTCGCAAAAGAATCATGGATAGGGATCTTGTAACTAGCAGTTGACATGCATATAAGTATTTAGTTCAGTTTCAATGTTTCTTTGGTTGTAATAAGGCGGTCAGTAAAGCAAGTGACAACAGTAAAGCAGGTGACAACAGCAAGCATTGCGATCCCATGGTAGTCCCAGCTACCGAAGCTTCCCGAACTACATTGACCTGATTCCTGTTTAGCCCAGGATATGTAGGAAATCTTTGAAGCAAAGATTCGGTCAGATCTTTCAAAACATGCTTCACACGGAGTAGTCCATAGGCAAAAATCGCTCATACCCGCTCACTTTATCTTTGCACGAAAACTCTTCGGGTTTCCGAACAAAGAGGGGCAGCTGTGAGCACGTGATTTTTGTTTCGCGCGACAATCGCTCCAAAAGAAATAAAAAAAATGTGACAAATGGTCCTGCTGTACAGGTTTTGAATTTTGTGTGGCATATTCGTTAGTTATCTGTAATCCCGTCCGTGTTTATTTTTAAAATAAATAAATAAAAAATGTGCATCTTTCATTTTTATTTCTGTCATTAAGTGATGTTAGTATAATTAATGTCAATTGTATGTAAAATGTTGTTTATGGTTTTATATGGTATTATTTGGTAAATTAATTCAAAAGAAAAAAAATAATAAAAGAGAAGAAAGAATTCTCGGACTTGGGCCAGTCCAATTTTAAATAAATTGGCCCAAACAACTCAGCCCAAAACCCGTGTTTGCCCCGGTCCAGACCAGCCTACTTTAAGAACGTCCAAACGACGCCGTTTTAATCCAGTCTAATCTGGGCCGTTGATCTCAGATTGATCAACGGCCAAGTTCACTTCCCCATAACCCACTGATAAACCCGACCCGTTTCCACCCGGACCGATCCAAACCCCTTTAGGATGAAACGACACCGTCCCCCATCAGCCAAGAGATCCTGACCCTTCATCGCACCCCATCCAACGGCTAGGAATCAACCCCTCACTAACTATATAAACCCATAACCTTTACCCTGCCCCCTATCCGAACCCCCAACCTTAGGTCACCTTCGTCCTCATCCCCTTCCCCTCCAAACCCTAGCCGCCCCTGTATTCTTCACCATGAAAGCCGGCGGCATGAACGCCGGTGGCCTTCACCTTAACACCATAGGACCATCTCACCCCCTGAACATGGATCTGTGGACCGTTTAGTTCGAATCATCCTCTAGGTCCTCGAATCTTCATTTGAAGATTCGAGCAAAACTCGATCTACACCGATCTGCCCTAGATTCATACCAGACAGTCCCCGGACCCCCTCGTGACCAAACCATGCTTGGTTTGGTCCGAATCTAACCAAGAAAGCCCAAAACCCAAATCTGCCCTCTAGAACCCTAGGTTTCCTCGTGCCTGTTCCGTGCCTGTTCGAACCAAGAGATTAGGGTATAATGGACCTTAATCGAAGTGTTTCTCATTTGAGAAACATTTCGATTAAAGTCCGTTCAACCTTGAGAAAGGGTCTGTACAACACAAGCTGATTTTTTCTGTTTCTGCTTTCAAAGTTTAAGGTAAGTTTGTTTTCTCTTTGTTATTCAGTACGTGTGTGGTTTAAAGGTCTGTTCGTATTGGCCGAATGTCTTGTGTAATTTGTTGTCTTTGAATTTTTTACCAAATGTATCCTGTCCACCTTTCCTGAACCTATGTGTTTGATTAAAGGCCTTCTTCTATTCACTGATAACATGTATGTATGTATGTGCTGTGCAATTAGCTGAATTTCAAATTTGAACTGATTAACTGATTCCTCGAGTACAATTCTGCTGGGTCAGTATGACTCGAGTCATGTGTTCGATACTATTAAACATCTGATTTTTGGTTACGATTGTACATGTTATGATTAATATAGTCGAGTCGACATGTGTCGTCAATTAGTTTCAGCTGCCTGAACAATAACAAATCGATTTGCTTCTGCTAAGCATTGCTTGAATCAATTAGGAACTGAGTTTAGTACTTATAATTGTTAATTTGAATCAGAAATGTAAAATCAATGTTTTGTTCAGTTACAGTTCTGAAATTGGAGGGCATGTGCACTTGTGCACCACATGTGCATTTGTGCACAGCCTGTGTCCTGCATAAGGGCTTTTTGAATTAAATAGTTTGACAGCATATGCTGTCAGACTACATTCTGCTGCCCATACTCTACTTTAGTTTCAGAAATAATAAACATTACTCAAAAGTGAGTCTGCCAGGGAATATCATGGGGTTTTGTTTATACTTAATTAGCTAAGTGGAATCTGAAATAGGAGAGCACATGGGAGGGGTGTTCTAATTGTCTGAACAGGCTGTTAAAGGTTTTAGGTTTATAAAAGAGGGGACTTCCATCAGTTTTGGGGGACATCAGATAGATCAGATAAGAGGGAGGAGCTGAAGACATACACATATAGACATAGATACACACACACAGACAGGGACAAAGAGAATACATACAGAAAACTTAGTTTGGAGATTGAGAGTTGAAGTTCTGAAAAGCAGAAAACTGGAAAATAACTCTGTTTGATAACACAGACAGACAAAACTAGAAATTGCATCCTTCTTTGCTATCTTGATTTCACTGGTCTTGACTTGTTTGTTCGATACTGTTTTCTTCTAAATCCAACTGAGTCTGTTGGTTGTTTGTTTGGTTTACTCTGGGATTTGGTCTAGCTGGGATCTTGATTCTACTCCAATTATTTTGCTTGTTGCTGCTGCTGCTATTCTGTTTCTTGCTGCTGCTGATTTCCCCATCTTCTTCCTCTTCTCCTTTGCATTTTCAGTATTTCCAGGTACACATCTCGAGTCTCACATTGGTGTAGCTGATTGTAACATTGAAAAGCATGAATCGAAAGATCTGAAGAATTTTAATCATCTGTTGCCTTACTTATAGCTTTGCGAATATTGTTAAAGTTGTATAGATCCTTTAACTTGTAGCCTAATAGAGAATACATTAGTAAGCTTGTACTTAATTAATGTTTATGTTGATTTGAAACTGTGGTGTTTGATTCGTTTAGTAGCATACAGGATGTAAATATAACTCATGGAATGTGGAACTATTTAGTGCGATTGTTAAAATTAAATTCACTCTTTCAGCATGCTTTGAATAAGTAGGGGCAAATGGCTGTTAAATCTAGCCAAATATAATACAGTTTTTGAATCACCCAGTTTCGATTTCATTAGGCAGTTTATAGGACTAGTTTTGAATATCATCGGTAGTATTCTTTAATAAGGAATCCTATTAACCCTGTTTAAGTAAGTTAATCTAAATTCGACTTAAAGATGTTTGTTCGGGTTAAGTGTTGTATTTTGTTAGAATAAACGGATTTCTTTGTCAAATTAAAGCATTTTTCCATTGAAGTATAATGTCTTCTCAACTTTGTAAATGATTAACCATAAGAATCCGGATTGGGCCAAAGCATATAACTAAATTAGCATGTACCTTCTTTCTTTTAGTTTTAGGAACAAACGCATTAGAAATATAGCCACTTTAGGATATCCTTTCTAAAAATAGAGACGAGCCTCGCCAAATAAAACGCAAAATTGCGGGGCCCTAAATAAATAACCACAATAATTCTTTTAGAATTCGGGATAGGCCGTTTAGTGAATTTCATGGCCTTCTACAAAAAATAATAACGCGTTAGACTCTTTAGGCGCGGCTTAATAATTTAACCTTCTTAAACACGGGTGCACATTGATGTGACCCAAATCCAAATCTCAACGGAGTCAAAATGTGTCGACAACCACGGGTGCATTGATTGTGACGCGGTTCGAGATGCATTTTCACGACGTTGCAATTCTATAAAAATAAATGATAATAATAAAAGCGGTTTAAACTTAATAAAAGCACATAAGTCACAACATGTATTTGAACCAGATATTTAGCCATTATAACAATTTAAGCGACCGTGCTAGAACCACGGGATTCGAGGGTGCCTAACACCTTCCCTCGGGTCAACAGAATTCCTTACTTAGAATTTCTGGTTCGCAGACTTCATTTGGAAAAGTCGAAAATTTCCTCGATTTGGGATTCGAGATAAACCGGTGACTTGGGACACCAAAAGCCAAACCTTTCCCAAGTGGCGACTCTGAATTAAATAAATAATCTCATTTCGAATATTGTCACTTAAATTGGAAAAACTCCCTCGCGCATTTAACCCTTCGGGGCGGGCGCGCAAAAAGGA
Source organism: Nicotiana tabacum (assembly GCF_000715075.1). Classification (NCBI taxonomy): domain Eukaryota; kingdom Viridiplantae; phylum Streptophyta; class Magnoliopsida; order Solanales; family Solanaceae; genus Nicotiana; species Nicotiana tabacum. Next base: position 70,909,117 of record NC_134095.1, on the reverse strand, counting down.
GGTGTGACATTTATTACACAGTAAATTTTCTCAAGAAGAGTGCCAAAAACTTTAAGTTTGTACCATATAATATGTTAGTGTCTATCGGTTTTACATGCAAAAATATTTTTTTTTTTAAGTTGGAGATTTGAATCGTGAAAATCGATAATATGATAGCGAATTCTAAAATTATCAAATTCTCACTACAGAAGGACACGAAAACCCGATTATAAAATAGCATGACGGCTAAATTTACTTACACTATTCTTAACATAAAGCTATACGATATTTTGGTAAACAAAAAAAATAGATTTCTAAATAAATTCTACTTTCGAATTTAAAAAAATAAACTGATCAAATTTGAATAAATTTAATGCAGTTTAAATTTTAATTTAATTTATTCCCGCTTTCTCTAAATTTGATGAAGTACCTTCTCCTGTTGAATAATAAAATGCTTGCGGGCTATATTATAGAATATTTTGTGTCTTTCTTTTTTCTGTTGATATCGATTTGGATTATATCATTGGACAACTGATTTGGCCAGTGCTTATATCATTGATACAAATTAAATTGTGTGATATTTATGTGTTGCTTTGACTTCTTCCACCATCATATGAAAAATTTTCTGCGTCTATAAGGTAGAATATTTTTCAACATTTATAATTATAATTTTCTGCACCATGAGTGCTCTCATGTTTTGGTTTAAATTACTTTCAGCTGTACATAGTTACTTGGTATAATTTTTATTAGCACATTTATACACACCCCAAGATTCAAGTAGGATAATAACATATAGATATGCGGGAATTCATATTATTTTCTTTTCCTTTAAATATTGAACTATTTTTCTAAACATATTGGATAAAAATTATAATATTTATAACTTTTCAAACATTTAGGAATTTGAATTCAATTAGAATTTTATATTCATGGAAACTACTATCTTTTAGCTACTCAAACAAATTTCCATAAGGATTAAAAAAGCAAAGAACGTGACTTTAATTTGTTGGGGGAAAAAACTTTAATTTATTAATTTTAAGAGCCTTTTTTTTAATTGAAACTAGCGTCATGTACTAATACACAAAATAGAAAAATAAGTATTAAAATTTTTTTTAGTTCTATATATAGTTTATGAAAACATGATTTCCTTAACGCAAGCAAGTTCAAATTACAATTGTAATCAAGTTTAGAAAGATAAATAGCCTAAAAAAGGCAAAGTCATGGGACTTATTAATAGCCTTTGGCCAAAAATATTTTTTATCTAAAGTTAAAGATGTTAAAAAGTACTTTTGAGTTGAAGCAAAAATAGTTTTTAAGAAACACAAAAAGTAACTTCTCCCCAAAAATACTTTTTTGAAAAGTACTTTTGAGAAAAAAATACATTTGGAAGCACTTTTTAAATAACTGAGTCAAACATCAATTGTTGCTCAAAAGTGTTATTCAAATTAATTAGCCAAACACTAACTGTTTCTCACCAAAATTATTTTTCTTTTAGAAACTTTTCAGAATAAATTAATTTTAGAAGCTTGGTCAAACGGACTATTGTTAATGTTTTTTACCTTAAGGATTTTGAATAGGATTTAAGTCATATGTATTGGTAGTGAGTTTTTTTAATCTATTGTGAATAACCAACTAATACCATATAAATTTTAAATTAAAAAGTAAAACAAAGTCGAGAGATTCCAAATGCTTAAAGTTGCTGGACTTATGGAACATCAAGTGCTATGATCATAAGAATAACATCTATATAATTTCTCAAAGTAAAATAAATTCTTAAGATGAATTTATTAATCGAGACAAATCATTGAGCACCGATTTCATTGAGAACACAATATAGTAATATAACATGCCAAAATTCAAATCTTAAGTATCACATAAAGGAGAAAAAGTACCAAAAAAAAAGAACAACGGTCAATTAATAAGAAGAATATTAAAAGTAACACGTGTAGATAATCCAAAAAAACTTCTTTCTCCTTTGTGCAGTAAGAAGTCACAACATGAAGCAAGTATCAGAACAAATTTGAATAAAAATCGTCACATTTCAGGATCTTTCAGTAAGTTCTTATTATAGTTTGATACCATCTTCTCATATACTTCTACAAATCTTATCCATTTTGTTATTACCTAAATATTTGTCTATAATAATTGACGAGTAATAAGGTGTGATGCACGTTCATAGAGACTAGTTACTATAAAAGCATGAATGTAATATAGATGGACGGAATATCCTTAATATTTAAATATTAGTGTTATTTTAACGTTGATGTCTAAAAGCGTATAAGTGGTCAATTTGTAGGGTCCAAGTAAAAATTGCATACTGTTGTTGCTCATCTTCTGTATTCGGTGTAAGTTATTTTTTTCCTCGTGTATGTGGCCCAATAGGTTTAAGACCCATAATTAATGTAACGACTCGGCTGATCGTTTTGCTTTCTAGAACCTCGTTCCCCTAAATAAGACTTCTCATACTTGCCTTAAATGATTTACGACTTGCTGGGACGGTTGGTTCGGGATTTGGAAGAGTTTGGGTTGAAATCGGAACACCTTGGTTCCTTAAGGCCAAGTTTGACTTCGGTCAATATTTTGAGTAAACCACACCGGAATCGGGATTTGACGGTTCCAATAGGCCCGTATGATGATTTCGGACCTGGGCGTATGTCCAGATCCGGTTTTGGATGATCCGGAAGCGTTTTAGCGCACAATAGTGAAAGTCGAGTCCTTAAGAATTTTGAAGTTCTTAAATATTTAGTCTGGAGCGGGTTTTTGTGATATCGAGGTCCGAACGGAATTCCGAGGCCGGGAATAGTTCTGTAAGGTAATTTAAGACTTACACGCAAAATTTGGTGTCAATTCGAGTAGTATAAGTGTGTTTCGTCGCGTTGGAAGTAGATTGAAGAACTTGAAATTTATAAGTTTGATTCAATTAGTTTTAGGGTGATTCTTGGATTTAGCGTTGTTTCGGGCATTCCGAAGGTTCGAGTGAATCCGTTTTATGATTTAAACGTGTCTGTATGTTCGGGTCGAGCATCAATGGGACGAGGCTCGAGTTGAGTTAGAAAATTTTAGAAGGAGTTCAGCTCTAGTTCTGTCATAACCGCACCTGCGGTTGTCCAGCCGCAGGTGCGAGACCACAAAAGCGGCCTAACCATCGCAGGTGCGGCCCAAGGGGAGGAGCCCAGGAACCGCAGATATGTCCCCTCTTTCGAGCAGATCCAGGTAGAGAGCAGATATGGCCCCTCTTTCGAGCAGGAACCGCGGAGGATTAAGGGATACCGTCTGAGAGGTAGAGAGCAGATCCAGCAAGACAAGAGGGCTCGTTTCTCCGGAGAGTTTAGAGGTGCCCCGGCTACGGGCAGAGGTCAGTTCGGGAGGGGTCAGCCCAGCAGGCCCCCATATTCAGCACTACCACCTCCTCGGGGTGCTCCAGCGCGCTCATATTTCAGCGCCATACTAGAGAGTTCTTACCGCCCGCCAGATATTCAGGTTCTTCCAATGGGTATTCAGGTCCCCAGGGTTCTTATGGCTCCTACTTCAGTGCTATATCGGAGAGTTCTTACCACCCACCGGCTATTCAGGCTTCTTCCAGTGGGTCTAGAGGCCATCAAAGTCATACATCAGGGCAGCAGGTCACCACACGGAGGGGTTGTTTCGAGTGCGGAGACCTTAGTCATATGATGAGGTACTGCTCTAGACTTCGGGGCAAGGAGTGCAGCAGCATCAGCAGCCCATGATTATAGCACTGGCTACCCATCCGTCCAGAGGCGGAAGGCAGGTCGGTAGGGACCGTCTTAGAGGTGGAGGCCAGGTAGGGAGAGGTCAGCTAGCTACTTCTCAGTCAGGTGGAGGCCAGCCGCTAGTGCTCCAACCGGTTCTATACTTTTCCGGCCAGACCAGATGCATTGGCCTCAGATGTCGTTATCACATGTATTATTTCCGTTTACGTTAGGGATGCTTCAGTGCTATTTGGTCCAAGGTCTACCTATTCATATGTGTCATCTCTGTTTGCTCATTTTCTAGATATTCCTCGTGAGTCCTTGGGTACTCCTATTCATGTGTCCACTCCTGTGGGCGATTTTGTGGTTGTTGATCAGATCTACTGGTCCTGCGTGGTCACATTCTATGGTTTCGAGACTAGAGCAGACCTCTTGTTACTTGATATGACCGACTTTGAGGTCATCCTACGCATGGATTGGTTATCCCCATACCACGCCATCATAGATTGCCATGCCAAGACTATTACTTTAGCAATGCTATAGTTGCCAAGGTTGGAGTGGAAGGGTTTCTCAGTTAGTACATCTAGTCGGGTTATCTCTTTTCTGAAGGCTCGACATATGGTCGAGAAGGGGTGTTTGGCTTATCTAGCTTATGTTCGGGACACCACCACGGAGTCTTCGACGATTGATTCAGTTCTGTAGTCCGGGAGTTCACCGATGTGTTCCCTTCTGACCTTCCTAGCATGCAACCGGATCGTGATATCGATTTATGTATTGATTTGGCTCTAGGTACCCAGTCTATATCTATCCCACCGTACCTTATGGCTCCAAAAGAGTTGAAGGAGCAACTTGAGGAATTGTTAGCAAAGGGATTTGTGAGACCTAGTGTGGCACCTTGGGTGCACCAGTGTTGTTTGTGAAGAAGAAGGATGGGACTATGCGGATGTGCATTGATTACCGCCAGTTGAACAAAGCTACCATCAAGAACAAGTACCTGTTTCCGCCCATTGATGATTTGTTCGACTAGTTGCAGGGTGCTAGGGTGTTATCAAAGATCGACTTGAGATCAGGGTATCATCAGCTGAAGATTCGAGATTCAGATGTCCCGAAAACTGCTTTTCGCACTAGATATGGCCATTATGAGTTTCTGGTGATATCCTTTGGCTTGACTAATGCCCCAGCGGCATTTACGGACTTGATGAATAGGGTGTTTAGGCCTTATATTGATTCTTTTGCTATTGTCTTCATTGATGACATCTTGATATACTCACGTAGCCTGGAGGAGCACGAGCAGCATTTGAGAGTAGTGCTTCAGACATTATGAGAGCAGAAGCTATATGCCAAGTTCTCCAAGTGTGAGTTTTGGCTTGAGCACGAGCAATATTCTTGGGGCATGTTGTATTAGGAAAGGGAATTAAGGTGGATCCCAAGAAGATTGAGGTGGTTTAGAGTCGGCCACGTCCTACTTCAGTGACTGAGATCAGGAGTTTCCTGGGGTTGGCAGGTTATTATCGCCGATTCGTGCAGGGCTTTTCATCCATTGCAACACCTTTGACTAGATTGACCCAGAAAGGTGCTCCTTTCCGTTTGTACGATGATTATGAGGCCAACTTTCCGAAGCTCAAGACGGCTTTAACCCCAACACCGGTTCTAGTGTCGCCTTCCGGATCGGGGATGTATACGGTATATTGCGATGCTTTACACGTTGGCTTGGGTTGTGTATTGATGTATGAGGGGCGAGTTATTGTATATGCTTCACGTTAGTTGAAGATTCATGAGAAAAATTACCCCGTGCATGATCTGGAGTTAACAACGATTGTTCATGCTCTTAAGATATGGAGGCATTATTTGTATGGGGTGTCATGTGAGGTTATACTGATCATCGCAACTTACAGCATTTGTTCTAGTAGAGGGATCTCAATTTGAGGCAGCGTAGATGGCTTGAGTTACTGAAGGATTATGACATCACCATTCTTTATCATCCGGGCAAGGCAAATGTGGTCACGGATGATTAAGTAGGAAAGCAGAGAGAATGGGTAGTTTGGCATTCATTTTAGTAGAGGAGAGGCCACTAGCTTTGGACATTTAGTCCTTGGCTAACAGGCTTGTGAGGTTGGATATTTTAGAGCCCAGCCGAGTCCTTGCATGTGTCGTTGCTCAGTCTTCATTATTGGGTCAGATCAAGGCTCGGTAGTTCGATGATCCGCATTTGGCAGTTCGTAAAGAGACGGTGCTGCATGGTAGTGCCAAGGAGGTTTCTATTGGCGAGGATGGTGTTCTACGACTCCAGGGTTGCCTATGTGTTCCTAATGTCGATGGCTTGAGGGAGAGGATTCTAGAGGAGGCACATAGTTCACGGTATTCTATTCATCCAGGTGCTACGAAGATGTATCATGACCTGAGGCAGCATTGTTGGTGGCGGCGGATGAAGAAAGACATAGTGGAGTATGTGGCTAGGTTTTTGAATTTCCAGAAGGTTAAGTATGAGCACCAGAGGCCAGGTGGCCTACTTCAGCAGATGCCTATACCAGAGTGGAAGTGGGAGCACATTACTATGAACTTCGTAGTTAGGTTGCTGCAGACATTGCGAAAGTTTGGCAGTTTGGGTCATTGCCGACAATTGACCAAGTCGGCACAGAGAGGTTGGCTCAGATCTACATCCGAGAGATAGTTCGGTTGCATGGTGTGCCTATTTCCATCATATCAAATAGAGGCCCTCAGTTCACTTCCCACCGTACAGAGTAAGTTGGGGATCCGTGTAGAGCTCAGCATAGCATTTCACCCGCAGACCGACGGGCAGTCAGATCGGACAATTCAGATTCTAGAGGACATGCTTAGAGCATGTGTGATCGACTTTGGAGGGCAGTGGGATCAGTTCTTGCCTTTGACCGAGTTTGCTTACAACAATAGTTATCAGTCTAGCATCGATATGGCTCCATTTGAGGCTTTATATGGTCGGCGATGTCGTTCCCCTATTGGGTGATTTGAGCCTGGTGAGGATAAGTTGTATGGTACAGACTTGGTGAAAGATGCCTTGGAAAAGGTAAAGTTGATTCAGGAAAGACTTCGCACTTCACAGTCCAGACAGAAGAGTTACACGGATAAGAAGGAGCATGACATATCATTCATGGCCGGTGAGAAGGTTCTCTTGAAAGTTTCGCCAATGAAGGGTATTATGAGATTCGGGAAGAAGGGCAAGTTGAGCCCAAGGTTTATAGGCTCACTTGAGGTATTGAGGCGAGTTGGGGAGGTTGCTTATGAGCTTGATTTACCTCCCAGCCTATCAGGGGTTCATCCAGTTTTTCACGTGTCTATGCTTTGGGGGTATCACGTCGACTTGTCTCATGTGTTATACTTAGTACTGTTCAGCTAGAAGAGAGCTTGGGCTATGAGGAGGAGCCAGTTGCCATTATTGATAGACAGGATAGCCAGTTGAGATCCAAGAGGATTTCTGTGGTAAGGGTCCAGTGGAGGGGCCAACCAGTCGAGGAGGCAACCTGGGAGTCCGAGGAGGACATACAGAGCAAATACCCACACTTGCTTAGCACTTCAGGTATGAATCTAAACCCATTTGAGGGCGAACATTTGTTTAAGAGGTGGAGAATGTAATAACCCGACTGGTCGTTTTGCTTTCTAGAACCCCGTTCCCCTAAATAAGACTTCTCGTACTTGCTTTAACTGATTTACAACTTGCGGGGATGGTTGGTTTGTGATTTGGAAGAGTTTGGGTTGAAATCGGAACACATGGTTCCTTAAGGTTGGCTTAAAAGGCCAAGTTTGACTATGGTCAATATTTTGAGTAAACAACCTCGGAATCGAGATTTAACGGTTCCAATAGGCCCGTATGATGATTTCAGACCTAGACGTATGTCCGGATCAGGTTTTGTATGACCCGGGAGCGTTTTGGCACACAATAGTGAAAGTTGTTTCCTTAAGGATTTTGAAGTTCTTAAATATTTGGTTTGGAACCGGTTTTTGTGATATCGAGATCCGAACGGAATTCCGAAACTGGGAATAGTTCCGTAATATCATTTAAGACTTGCACGCAAAATTTGGTATCAATCCGAGTAGCGTAAGTGCTTTTCGTCACGTTGGAAGTAGATTGAAAAACTTGAAGTTTATAAGTTTGATTCAATTGATTTTAGGGTGTGATTCTTGGATTCAGCATTGTTTATGGCATTCTGAGGGTTCGAGCGAGTCCGTTTTGTAATTCAAACCTGTTGGTATGTTCGGGCGGGGCCTCGGGGGCCCTGAGCATCAATTGGATGAGGCTCGAGTTGAGTTAGAAAATTTTAAAAAAAACTGAAGCTCCAGTTCTATCATAACTGTACCTGCGTTGTCCAGCCACAGGTGCGAGACCGCAGAAGTGGCCTAACCAATGCAGGTGAGGCCCAAGGGGAGGAGCCCAAGAATCGCAGATGCGGCCCCTCTTTCAAAGAAGCAGAACTACAAAAGCAGTCCTCAGACCGCAGATGTGGACCCTGCTAGCCCGGCCCAGTTTCGCAGATGCGGACCTTTCCTCACAGAAGCGAGACCGTAGATGCGGTCCGCTAACCGCAAGTGCGGTAATCGCTAAAGGCAGTGCCTTCATTTAATAGGGGAAATGTGTCAAAAGTTTCTTGGGCGATTTGGGAGCTTCCAAAGAGGGAATTTCAGCCTAGCATTGTGAGGTAAGTTATTTGTACTTAATGTGAGTTTAATACTTGATTTGTGGGTAGATTAACACATAAATATTGGTGAAAATTATAAGATTAGAGTAAAACCTAGGGTTTTGAAAAAAACAAGATTTAAGCACGAAATTCGTTATGGAATGAAGTAAAAATCATATATTTTTTATCCTTAGGGTATGGGTAACAACTTTATTCAACAATTTCCAAAATTCGGGCACGTGGGCCCGGGGGTGGATTTTAGGAACCTTGCATTTAGGGATGGAAAATTAGTTTAATAGTTAGAATATGAACTCTTGAGCATGTATTGACTAGTTCTTACCCCGTTTGAATAGTTTTGGATCGTTCGGCTCCGAATTTGAGGGTTTGAGCGCACTCTTGAATTTGAAGTAAGCTTTGGGACGAGGTAAGTCTCCTTTATAACCTTGTAAGAGAGAATTAACCCCATAGGTGAATTAAATAAATATGTGTGACTATTTGTGGGGGATACATACGTATGTGGTGCCGAGAGTCCGTACATAGCTACTATTATGATAACTGTCCGGGTAGTTTAGGACCGTATCATGATGTACTTGCAAATGCTTGCGTCCTTGCTTACTATTAAGATCACTTAGGTCATGCTAGATATTGGTAAACAAATATAGACGATTATAGTCAGTTACTTAAGAACTTGTATGAATTATTTGACTATAACTGAGCAATGTGTGCTTACTTGATAATAAATTTCTATTTGTGGATCGGGTCGATCGCCTCGGTAGTAAATAGATGCATCTATGGTTCGCACCATTCGACCCTCTGGCAGTGCACAGTTTAATATTATGTTGGACCAGACCGTACGACCTCGGTATAATATGCGCATGTTACATAATTGGAATTCTTCCGTGATTTACACTGCCCAAATGCTTGAAATGTAAGTGTTACATGATATGACTGAACTTGACATGTTATTTATGAAAGAATATCGTACTTCTCCATGATCTTAAACTGTAATTATTATTCATACTATCCATGCTTAGTGTAACACTTAAATATTATTATTGTTGACCCTAGTAAGTGTCAAGTCAACCCCTCGTCACTACTTCTTTGAGGTTAGACGAGATACTTACTGGGTACATATTTTTTATGTACTCATACTATGCTTTTGTACTTAACTGTACAGGATCTGAGGTAGGTGAATCTAGCTACCCGTCTGGTGCGCGTTCCTGATTCTTGATCGAGATCTCACGGTGGGCTGCCCCTTCTGAGCCGTTTAGCAGCATGCCAGAGTCTCATCTTTTGTTTATCGTTATTTACTGTCTATTCTATTTCAGGCAGTAGGATAGTGGTATTTTTGTACATTCTACTAGTTGCCCTAGTAATTGTGATACTAGTTCCTGGCACACACATTGTAGACTATTATTTTGGGGATGTATTTCCATTATTATAAACTTGTTAATTATCGGTTGTTTAAAAGTTTAAAATTTAAAAATATTGGGATTTGTTTTGTAAAATAAATAAGAACTCACGAGTTGATTAGAGTTAATTTGCCTAACAACGGTGTTGGGCGCCATCACGACCTTTAATAAAATTTGGGTCGTGACAATTAATATTTAATTAATGAGCAAATCTCATCCGTTCGGTCGATTACTTGATGGACGTACCAGATTAAATGAGAACCACTGTAAATTGGTCCTCTCCCTACCCATTAGGGTTAGCGTATTTTATTTTCTCTCTTCCATCACTAAAGTCGGTGGTGACGAAAGCTAGTGCAAGGGGTGAGAAACCAATTTGAATTAATGCTTCTGCTTCACGATGATGGCTTACGATTCAGGTATGTTTTGTGTAACGATTTTGTGTAAAATTATCATGTTCAAGATCCTGGTATGCAATTAAAGTTTATGTCTACATGTGGTATCATGAGCATGGAAATTTGAACTGATAATCTTCGATGAAAGAGATTAATTTCAAAACATACCGAGAGAAAGAATCTAGCCGAATATTCTCCGCTATTGCTACTCTTCTGATTTTTATCCCTGTAATTATTTCTTGGGTGTTTGTTCAATATATGCTTTGCTATCCGTCCCATGAGTTCTTACCCGTTGGCAAACAAAATAGTGGAAGGGCTAGAATCATGCGAGTCAGTCATCCATTAGGAAGAACAGAAATTTTGTCACTTCCCTTTGGGCTGAAGGCCGAACAGTTTGTGGTCCATGGCTCTAGTTTGTGATAACCTAAAATCTTGTGTTTTTTATTTTATTTATGTGATTGTGGCTGTTTCCTTTGGGAGAATGAGGAACCAAAAGTTGTAACATACATTTTTAATGTTTAATCTTATAGAAGATAATCCTGGTATAATGTCATTAGAAGGTATTATATTGGTTATCTTTTGGAGGGTTAGTCATCATTAATTTTAACTCAGTTACCAAGCAAGTGCCAAAAGGAAAAGATGAACTTATATTGATTTAAAACTATTATTTCTTGGGCAGTATAGTAATATGTTTTGGGCTATTAGGTTGGTGAAACTATTTATTGTTTATTTTATGTATGTGATTAATGTGTATATAGTTTGTTAGTCACCAAAGTGACCAAACTAGATTGTTTAAAGTATTCATATGCATAAAATCTTATGATCTCTATTTTATGTGTGCACTTATGTCATATAGTTTATTAGTCACCAAAGTGGCCAAACTAGTTTGTTTATGAAAATATGCATACATAAAATTATAGTTTGTCCATGAAATTAATGAAATGCCTATATTTAAAATTAGTGGATAAATTAATTTTCACTATTGCTAGAACTTAAGAATTTATCCAAAGGTGAATCAATTATTCTATGAATAGTGAATATGATGAGGTAAATTAATATTCTTAGTCAAATAAATATTGTCTGTCCAAAGATGGCATATATATTTGGTTAAAAATATTTAATTACCTATTAAAGACTAAATAGCATTTAAATTATGATAGTGTGTCGTAGTATTTACTCAAAAGAGAATTGCGATATGCTTTAACTGTTTTGTTGAATCCACCATATTGATTTGTGAGCATGTATTATATATTTTGCAGCTATTCCTTTTCATTCGCTTGCTTCGTCTGTTACTGTGTTCAACAGATTGAACTTCTCTGGATAGAGTGAACAAGTCCAATTCCACTTAAATGTGATGGATCTTAACTTGGCTCTGTTGAAAAATAAGCTCGCTGCTATTACTGATTCGAGCAGTGCGGATGAGAAGTCTTTCCATAAAGCATGGGAACGCTCTAACAGGCTAAGCCCTATGTTTATGCGAATGAATATTACCAACAACATTAATAATACTATTACACAAACAGAAAGTGCCAGGGAATACCTAAAGTTTGTGGAAGAACATCTTTGTTTTGCAGATAAGTCTCCCGCTGGTACACTAATGACTGAACTCACGACCATGAAGTTTGATAGGTCGAGTAGTATGTAAAACCATTGTAACGATCCGGCCGATCGTTTCATGAGTTATCATTCCGTTTCTCCCATTTTTGTTTCTTATTTTCTTGTTCAGCTGTATTATGTGATATCAGGTTAGTTGGTTCGGGTTCGGAGAGGTTTTGGAAAGGAATGATACACTTAGTCTCATTTGGGTAAGCTTAGGTTGGAAAAGTCAACCGATGTTGACTTATGTAAAAAAGGGCTTGAATGTGAATTCTGATGGTTCAGGTAGCTTCGGGAGGTGATTTGGGACATAGGAGCGTGATCGGAATGTGTTTTGGAGGCCCGGAGTAGATTTAGGCTTGAATTGGCAAAATTGGACTTTTGGCATTTTCCGGTTGATAGGTGAGATTTTGATATAAGGATAGGAATGGAATTCTAGAAGTTGGAGTAGATCTGTTGTGTCATTTGTGACGTGTGTGTAAAATTTTAGGTCATTCAGACGAGGTTTGATAGACTTTTTGATCGAAAGCGGAATTTGGAAGTTTTTGGAATTCTTAGGCTTGAATCCGATGTCAATTTGGTGTTTTGATGTTGTTTTAAGCATTTCGAAGGTTGGAACAAGTTTGAATGAGGTTATGGGATATGATGGCATATTTGGTTGAGGTCTATAGGGCCTTGGGTGAGTTTCGGGTGGTTGAACGGATCAAATTCATGTTGGAAAAGTTGCAGAAAATCTGCTGTTGGTGTTGCAGATATTTGGCCTTCGCGTTCGCGAAGGGTTAGGGTGTGAGGCAGGAAGTTTGGCCTTCACGTTCTTGATGGGTGTCCCGCATTCGAAAAGGGTTAGGTGCAGTGTTCATCATGAATGCGATGAGTTTCCCGCGTTCCCGTAGAGTAAATGGGAGCAGTTGGGTCCAGGTTCATTGTGCTTCGCGTTCGTGAGCTAGGTGTCGCGTTCGCGATGGGTTGAGGAGCTGAAACTTCGCGTTTGTGTTCAGGATGTCACGTTTGTGATGAAAGATTTAAGTGGTCAACGGATTTCGTGCTTAATGAACACGAGGCGTTGACCGCATTCGCGAAGAATGAAAGGGTCACCTGGGCAGAATGTTTAAATAGCCATTGTCCGCGATTTTGGGTCCAACTTTCACCATTTTTGAGCGATTTTGGAGCTTTTGAGAAGAATTGAAGAGGAAATAAAAGGGAAACACTTGAAGGTAAGATTTATGGACTTAATACTCGATCCTATTGTGATTTGTACCAAATTAAACATGAAATTTGTGGAATCTAAAGCCTAAAATTGGAGAGTTAGGGCTTGGAATTGGAGACTTTGATTTAAGGATTTTAGGGGTCATTTGTGGTCGGATTTTGATGTATTTGATATGTATAAACTCGTTAGAGTGTAAGGATTCTAGTTTTGTGATTTTTGTCGGAATCCGAGACGTGGGACCGGGGATCGGGTTTGGCCAATTTCGGGATTTGGATGTAAATTGGTTATTTTCGAGTGGGCTTTGTTGCCTTAGCATATTTTGATGGTATAAATCTGTTTTTGGTTAGATTTGGAGCATCCGGAGGCCGATTCGAGAGGCAAAGGCATCGCAGGATAGAGTTTGGACCGGATAGAGGTAAGTAATGATTGTAAATGTTGTCCTAAGGGTATGAAACCCCGGATTTCACATTGTTGTGCTACTTTGAGGTGACGCACACGCTAGATGACAAGCGTGGGGTTGTGCACCGTTGGGGATTGTGATTTAGTCCGTCCCGTATGACTGTTAAACCGCGTATTTGATTGAAAATTGTTTGCTATCATTGTGTTTTGGAAAGTATTATCATGTTTTGTGCTGAATGCCATATTTAGGCCTCGTGCCAACTGTTTTGGTCCCTTAGGGGATTTTAATACTATTCCTCACTGTTTTGACTTCATATTTGTACTCAGTCATGTTGTATTCTACTGTTTTCATAACTCAGCCATATTTACTCAATTTTGACATTTTAAATGATATTTTGGGCTGAGTGTCATGTTTTACTATTGCCTGAGTGGCTTGAGAGAATTATGACTGAGTGAGGCCGAGGGCCTGTGTTGTGAGGATATTATGGGATCGGGCTGCGCGCCGCAGTAGTGTTGTACTGATTCATGATTATGAGGCCGAGGGCCTGATTTGTTACGCCATAAGGTGGCTTGTTATGAGGCTGAAGGCAACTTTGATTATGCCATGAGATGGCTTGATATAGCACTTGGGCTATAGGAGCCCCTCCGGAGTCTGTACACCCCCAGTGAGCGCGGGTACCCAGTGTGAGATGTGATATTGCCCGAGGGACTGATACGAGCGATTGTGAGGTAGCCCGAGGGGCTGGTTCTATTGGTATTTTGCCTAAAGGGCGGTTATGGTACTTGTTTTGCTCGAGGGGCTAATTTATGTTACTACCCTTTTTCCTCCCTATTTTTCATCACTCGTTTGAACTACTAAAAGATGTTTTAAAAAGGTTTTTTTTACTGAGCTGAGATGTTTTCACGAGTTCTACTATTTTACTGCATTGTTCTGGATTTATACTATTTTGTTGTAGCATTATGCTGTATTTTATGTGTTTTCTTAATGCTCAGCTGCCTTTACTTTTATTACTTATAGAGTTGGCGTACTCACACTACTCCTTGTACCCTATGTGCAGATCCAGGAGTCTCGGTCACACTAGCGAGTGCTGATTTGCCTTCCAGCAGGCTTGTTCGGAGTTGACTAGATAGCTGCTCGGCGTTCGCATCCTAGTGCTTCTCCTTCCTATATTTATTTCGCTTTGTACTCGCTTTGTATCAGATGATATTGTCTTTTCACATACCTAAACGAGTTGTAGATGCTCATGACTGGTGACACCCCAATGTCGGGCTATGTTTGTTTCCGCACTGTTCTATTCTACTCTATATTTTTGGGATTTTTAGATTATTAATGACTTTTCAATGGCTTATTACACTTGTTTTGGTTGGTTTGGGGTTTGCGTCGGCTGGCATAGTTTCACGATAAGTGCCATCACGACCGGGTCCATTTTAGGGTCGTGACAAGTTGGTATCAGAGCCTAGGTTACATAGGTCTCACGAGTCATGAGCAGGTTTAGTAGACCCTCGCGGATCAGTATGGAGACATCTGCATTTTTCCTCGGGAGGCTGCAGAGCCTTTAGGAAAAATTCATATTCTTGAATTCTTGTCGTGCGAGTCCGTTAATCCGAGTACTAAACTTCTATTATTTTATTCTCTCATAGATGGTGCGGACATGTGCTACCGGTCAGGATGGAAGACCACCAGTACCACCAGCTGGGGCCACTAGAGGCCGAGGATGCGGTCGAGGCCATGGTAGGGGCAGGGGTATAGCCCGCACAATAGCTAGGACAACACATGCCGATCTACCAGCCACCCTAATTCATGATCAAGTCTCAGTTGTGGACGCTCCAGCAGCACCAACTCAAGCACCAGCGTTGCCCATTATGATTCCAAGCCTTCAGGAGGCCCTGACCCAGATTCTATCAGTATGCACTGGCCTAGCTCAGGCGGTCTCAGTTACTACCATCGCAGCTACTTCTCAGGCCGGGGGAGGCACTCAGACTCCCGCCGCTCGCATGACTGAGCAGGTCGTGCAGGTACTTCAGACACCGGGGGTTCCTCCAGCCTAGCCAGTTATAGCTGCTCAGGACTATGTAGCTCATGTTATGCTAGAGGATGAGAAGCGCAAGTTGGAGAGGTTTGTCAAACTTTAGCCTCCGACTTTCAGTGGTATAGAGGGCAAGGATGCCCAGGGTTTCTTGGACAAGTGTCAGAGGATTCTTCGTACAGTGGGTATTCTAGAGACTAGCAGGGTCGCATTTACTACTTTACAGTTTTCTGGAGCTGCCTTCACTTGGTGGGAGGCTTATGAGAGGCGTAGGCTTGTTGGTGTAGCACCCCTTACCTGGCACCACTTCTCCGTTCTCTTTTTGGAGAAGCATGTGCCATAGTCTCGCAGAGAGGAGCTGCGTAGGCAGTTCGAGCAGTTGCGTCAGGGAGATATGATTGTGACGCAGTATCAGATGAGGTTCATAGAGTTAGCTCGTCATGCTGTTTGGTTGGTTCCTACGGATAGAGAGAGGATCAGGAGGTTCGTTAATGGCCTCACATATCAGCTTCAGATTCTCATGACTAGGGAGAGGGTGTCTAGTAGGGGTGTGCATAGGCCGGGTTGGTTCGGATTTTACAATTATAAAACCAAACCAATTGTGTTGGGTTATTAAATCTAAAGACCAAACCAAACCAATAAAACTCGGGTTTTTCAATCTCGGATTTTCGGGTTATTCGGGGTTTTTTTCCGGTAAAATCTTCGTAGAACAAAACATATAATGTATGCTCAAAATATTTCTTTAATCCTAGTAAGATACAACTATATAAAGTATTTTTCAAGAAAATAATACAAAATATGAGATGTGTCAAGGCATTACCCTAAAATATTCAACAATAAAGACAATAAAATTATGTAATATAAATATTGCTAATTAAAAAGTCATAATAAAAATAAACATAATCTAAAAGTACTAAGTCATGCTAAAATAAATAGACTAAGAAGGGATATTAATTACATGAATAAATGCTAGCTAAAGAAAAATAAAAATAGGTTATGCATTTTTATCTAAATTATTGCAAACAAAAAATAAATATTCAATAAATTCTCATTCATAATATTGAATTGAATGTCTTTTGTTAGCATTAGTATTTTTGATTTTGGTTTGGACTTTTATTAGCATTATTTAATTTACTAATATTAATGTCTATAAAACTTATTGGAGCATTCAAAAGTTCTAAGTCCAACCTTGAAATAATACCTTAAAAGATAAAATTATGAAATTTTTTAAGAAATATTTATAAATTACATCACAATAAGTATATTTATATATTAAATATATCTAAAATTTCTATATATGTAATGTCGGGTTGGTTTGGTTTCGGTGTGACTTTCTTTAGTTAAAACCAAACTAAACCAACTATGGTCGGGTTTTTTTTCCCAACACCAAACCAAATCAAACCAAACTATAGTCGGGTTTTTTTTCTTGACTCGAATTATCGGGTTGGTGCGGTTTGTCGGTTTTCTTTGTACACCCATAGTGTCTGATGATACTTTTGAGGAGGTTGTTGACATTGCTTGCGAGATTGAGTCAGTTCGTCACCAGGAGCGAGATGAGAGGGAGGCCAAGAGGCCTCAGGGATCTAGTAGTTTTGGTGGTGCTCCTTTGAGGGGTCAATTTCAGTACAACAAAGGTCGTCCATTCAGACATGCTCAGTCAGCTCGCCTAGGTTATCGTGGGGCATCATCGGGTCATGATTCTCACAGTTCTAATCAGGGCCATTCCTCACTCAGTGCCCTTCCAGCCGAGAGTTCATCCCGTGCTCCATCAGTCCAGGGCTCTTTTATGCCAGGTGCATCTGCTAGTCATTCCGGTGGTAGGGGTTCCCTTAAGTTCCCATTTCCAGCACCAGTGAGTTGCTATGAGTATGGAGAGTTGGGTCACATATGGAGGCAATGTCCTAGTCGTATTGGGGGTTCGTCTCAGTAGAGGAGTCAGCCATCGGCTTCAGCGCCAGTTACTTCACCACCACCACCCACCCAGCTAGGGGTGGAGGTGAGTCAGCTAGGGGTCGCCCCAGAGGGGGAGGTCGATCAGGTGGTAGTCAGGCCCGTTTCTATGCACTCCTAGCTAGACCCGATGTTATTCCTTAAGATGCTATGATCACAGGTATTGTCTCAGTCTGACAAAGATGCCTCTGTGTTATTTGATCCCGGTTCCACTTTTTCATATGTGTCATCATATTTTGCTTGTTATTTGGATACGCCCCGTGAGTCTCTTGTTTCATCTATTCATGTATCTACTCTGGTGGGCGATACTATTGTTGTAGACCATGTGTACCGGTCATGTGTGGTGACTATTGGGGGTCTGGAGACCCGAGTGGACCTGTTATTACTTTGTATGGTGGACTTTGATGTGATATTGGGCATGTATTGGCTATCTTCGTGTCGTGCTATTTTGGACTGTCATGCTAAGACAATAACGTTGGCTATGCCGGGTGTGCCACAGATTGAGTGGCGAGGTTTGACTGATTTTGTCCCTAGTAGGGTGATTTCTTTCTTGAAGGCCCAACGGATGGTTGGGAAGGGTTGTCTTTCATACTTATCCTTTATGAGGGATGTCGGTGCAGAGACTCCTAGTATTGATTCTGTTCCTATTGTGAGGGATTTTCCCGATGTGTTTCCTGCAAACCTTCCGGACATGCCACCAGATATGGATATTGATTTTGGTATTGATCTGGTGCCGGACATTCAGCCCATTTCTATTCCACCATATCATATGGCACCCGTGGAGTTGAAGGAGCAGCTTCAGGAACTTCTTGATAAGGGGTTTATTCGGCCTAGTACGTCGCCTTGGGGTGCGCCTATTCTATTTGTGAAGAAGAAGGATGGCACGATGAGGATGTTCACTAATTACAGGCAATTGAACAAAGTAACAATCAAGAACAAGTATCTTTTGCCTCGTATCGATGATTTGTTTGACCAGCTTCAGGGAGCGAGAGTGTTCTCCAAGATTGATCTTCGTTCAGGGTATCACCAACTAAAGATCAGGGACTTGGATATTCTTAAGACAATTTTCAGGACCCGATATGGTCATTATGAGTTCTTGGTGATGTCTTTTGGGCTGACCAATGCCCCAGCAACGTTCATGCATTTGATGAACAACGTGTTTCAGCCTTATCTCGACTGATTCATGATTGTCTTCATTGATGATATTCTAGGTATACTAGCATAGTCAGGAGGAGCACACAGAGCATTTGAGAGTTATATTGCATAGATTGAGGGAGGAGAAACTTTATGCAAAGTTCTCAAAGTGTGAGTTTTGGCTCAGTTCAGTGGCATTCTTTGGGCACGTAGTGTCCAGTGAGGGTATTTAGGTTGATCCGAAGAAGATAGAAGTTTCAGAGATGGCCCAGACCTTCCTCAGCCACAGAGATTCACAGCTTTCTTGGTCTGGTGGGTTATTACCGTCGGTTTGTGCAGGGATTTTGATCTATAGTATCTCCCTTGACCAAGTTGACTCAAAAGGGTTCTACATTCAGGGTGGTCGGATGAGTGTGAGGAGAGCTTTCAAAAGCTCAAGACTGCCTTGACCACAGCTCCAGTGTTAGTTTTACCATCAGCTTCAGGTTCATATACAGTATATTGTGATGCTTCGAGAGTTGGTATTGGGTGTGTGTTGATGCATGAGGGTAGAGTTATTGCTTATGCTTCTCGTGAAGCCACATGAGAAGAACTACCTTGTTCATGATTTGGAGTTGGTTGTCATTGTTCACGCGTTGAGTTGGTGGCTGTATTATCCAGGATCAAAACTGAAGCCGAGATGCTTATATCTTTGCATGGAGAGGATGCTATTGCGACAAGCGCTTAAGCCGAAGGGGCGCCCGAGGGGGCCGAGCCGAGATTGACTCGGGCAGTGGAGCGTTCTCGATTAGGATCTCGGGGGAAGACTTTTAGGGACATGCATGCAGTAGATATTATTTTGCCTACGGGGTTCTAGATGGTGGAGACCCTAGAGAAGAGAGATGTTGCCTTGATTGCTTTCGGAGGTGCGCCCAGCAGTGGCTTAGGATGTGATAAAAATGAAGGCGGAGCCCCCGGAGGGAAAGAGGCCATCGAAGAGGGGCCGCTGAAGGACCCGTAGTTGTCGGGGTGCAACCTTTGGTGGAGACATCAAAGATGTAGGTTCAATGGTAGATTAGGATTCTGTCTGGTTCCCTCTTTGTAAGGGTTTTTTCAAGACTTGTAAACATCCCCCTAAGGTTATAAGAAGGCTTTTTATTTCCTATTCCTTCCTTCCTTTTTGTTTTTCGGAAGTATTATGTGATGTACTTTGACTTTCGACACAAGGTCCCGAACTTCGGGTTAGATCCTCGGGCTTCGCTATCATCGAGTGACTTGGCTTTTATGTATCCGGCCGACACGACCTTGGATCTTAGCACTGGTGATAGTGACTCATACACATTGGGTCGGTTCCTCCTTTTAGAGTAAGCTGGCATTTGAGCTCTTATGCTTTTGCTTTCAAGCATTTTTATTAGATTGAGCTTAGTCTCCGAGTCGGATCTCCACTCGAGTTCATCTGACCCTCAAGTTTTTAGAATTTTGAGCTGTCCTTTAGGCTCTTACCCGTTGGGTTGGAGCGACCTTATGTGTGGGCTGGCGACTATGTCTCTTACGCCTTGGGTCGAAACGACCTTTTATGCGGGCTGGCGACAATGGCTCTTAAGCCTTGGGGCTGAGCGACCTTTTATATGGGTGGCCCTGGGGCTTATTAGGCTGGCGACAACGGCTCTTACACTATGCTCTTAGGCATATTTAGTTAACTATTTTGGATTCAGTCTCCGAGTCGGGTTTCGACTAGAGCTCAATCGACCCTCAAGTTTTGTGTGGGCTGGCGACAATGGCTCTTACGCCTTGGGTCGAAGCGACCTTTTATGTGTGTGGTCCTGAGGCTCATTAGGCTGGCGACAATGGCTCTTATGCTTTGGGTCGAAGCAACCTTTTATGTGGGCTTTATTTTTCCCTCGATAAGGATTTTTAAAATAGTGTTTGACTGAATCTTCGACGACTTAATAAGAATCCTCGATTGTGAGTTGTTATATGGCGATGATCGAGCACCTCAGAAGGTTTGGCTCGAAGGTTGAGTATCTCGAAGCCGATGTTTAGGAGCTGACATGGTCGAAGCTCTTTTGCCTGTATCGAGGATAGCCTGTTTAACCGGTTCTTTTCGAAGTAGATTCGAAGTAATTGAAGGCCTGTGATTTTGTAGCGACAGTCGGAAATCCTCGAGTCGCGTTAGTTTGGCTGATACAACCTTGTGACCAGAGTCATTTGTGTTTGGTCGGAGCCTTTAAGTCCTGGGTGAAGTAATTTCGACATCTATATCGAGGATATGCCTTTTTAGGGTTCTTACAAGTTCGAAATATTGCCGAAATTTTGGGATTGGGTTGATGCCTTTAGTAAGGTCTTACAAGTTTCTCATGCCTTTGAGGTCTTATAGTTTTGGATACTTGGTACTAGTATGGTTCATGCCTTGCTATAGGTCTTACAGATATTGTTATTGCCTTATATAGGTCTTACAAGACCGAGGCTACCTGCGTGTGGTCTTACGACCTCGGGTTTTGATAAGTCGATGGAGATGGCGCTTGACGGCTTCCCCGAGTTGTTGAGGGTTTCTTGACTCAGGAGCCATTACTTGCGAACTTGGTATTTGCCTCATTGAGGGCTTACGATTTTGGCGATTCCGACCCTGAGGTCATGCGATTTTTGATATTTGGTGTCAGTCTCCGATTTTTCGGGACACCTTCAGTTTTGGAGACGTTTTATGATCTTGATGTTGCCTCGTTGAGGGATTATGAGTTTGGAGTTTCGACCCGGGGGTCGTTCAGGTGTCGAATTTTTGACGCTAGTCTCCGGGTGTTCGGGACATTTTTAATAGAGGAGTCCTCTTTGCTAAAATGTCGAGTTTCCTTTGAAGCGTGAAATGCTTTGATAAAAAGTGTTCTTCGATTTCTTGGTACAAGTATACATATTTTCGCCGTTGAAAGCTTGGTTGCTCTATATGGGCACAATTTATTCGACCATTTTGCCTGGTACATTACTTTTCTTATCGAGGTCCCATTTGGGGTGTCTTGGCTTTCCCGAGCAGGCAACCTTCCGGGGGGGATGCTCCCCAGTATTTGAGGTGGATTGCAAAAAGGAACCTTGAATACTTGTTGACTCTTCCTTAGGTAGCATGTGGATGTTGCCTCGTTAAAAACCTTGCCGGTAAAACCCTTCTAGGGACAAAATCTGGTCGAAGGAAAAGAGTGTAATGCGTGCTCGAGGATGTTCTCGGAATTTTCAATCGGATGCCCTAGCAATAATATTGTTTTAGCATTGATATGCTCTAGTTGCTTGGAAGTTGTTCGCCCTCCATGGTACCGAGCTTGTAAGACCCTTTGCCGACTACTCCAAGGATGCGATACGGTCCTTCCCAATTTTTGCCTAGCTTTCCTTCATTAGGGTTTCGGGTGTTAAGGGTGACTTTCCTTAGAACCAAGTCCCCAACTCCGAAATGTCAGAGGTTTGTTCTCCTATTATAATATCTTGTGATCATTTTCTTTTGGGCGGCCATTTGGACCAGCAAGGCTTCTCGTTTTTCATCTAGTAGTTTGAGGGCCGTTGTCATGGCCTCATTGTTCGGGCTTTCAGTGGTGTGTTGGAATCTGACGCTCAGCTCCCCGACCTCCACTTGTATCAAGGCCTCGGCACCGTACACTAGAGAGAAAGGTGTTTCCCCTGTGCTCGATCTTGAAGTTGTCCGGTATGCCCACAACACTTCGGGCAACATTTCTCTCCACTGTCCATTGGCGCTTTCTAGCTTCTTTTTCAAGTTTTGGATGATGGTTTTATTTGTGGACTCGGCCTGGCCGTTTGCACACGGGTGGTAGGGCATCGATAGGATTCTCTTGACTTTGTGATCTTCAAGGAATTGTGCTACCTTGCTCCCGATGAACTGCCTCCCGTTATCGCACGTTATCTCGGAAGGAATGTCGAATCGGCACATGATGTGGTCCCAAAATGAAGTTAATGACTTCCTTTTCTCTTACCTTCTCGAAGGCCTGCGCTTCCACCCATTTTGAGAAATAGTCAGTCATAAATAAAATGAATTTAGCTTTACCTGGTGCCGTCGGCAGGGGCCCGACGATGTCCATCCACCATTTCATGAATGGCCATGGCGATAGGACCAAATGTAGTTGTTCACCGGGTTGGTGAATCATAGGGACAAATCTCTGGAATTTGTCTCACTTTCGGACGAACTCCTTAGTATCTTTTTCCATGTTGTCCTAGTAGTAGCCTGCCCTGATTATTTTTCGGACCAAGGAGTCGGCGTCGGAGTGATTTCCGCAAGTACCCTCGTGAATTTCTCGGAGTACGTAATCCGTATCCCCCAGCCCTAAACATACTGCTAGGGAGCCATCAAAATTTCTTCTTTACAGAGTCTTGTTTTCATCGAGCGAGAACTGGGCTGCTTTGGTTTGCAAGGCCCTCGATTCCTTTGGATCTGCAGGCAATTTTCCGTTTTTCAGATAATCAATATATATATTTCTCCAGTCCCATGTTAGGGTGGTGGAATTAATATCCACGTGACCTTCCTCGATCATTAATTTAGATACCTGGATAACATCCCCGGGGAGTAGGTCATCTTCTTCAACAAACGATCCCAGGTTTGCGAGGGCATCGGCCTCACTATTCTGCTCTTGAGGTACATGGACTAAATTCCATTCTTTGAAGCGATGTAATGCGACATGGATCTTGTACAAATACCTCTTCATCTTGTCTTCTCGGACCTCGTAGCTCCTATTCACCTGGTTAACTACCATGAGTGAATCGCATTTTGTTTCGATGATCTCAGCTCCAAGGCTTTTGGCCAGTTCTATACCTGCAATCATAGCCTTGTACTTGGCTTCATTGTTAGTCAATTTTGCAGTTTTAATAGATTGTCCGATCACGCCGCCTGTAGGTGGCTTTAGGACTATACCAAGTCTGGAACCTCTCACGTTTGTGGCGCCATTAGTGAATAGGGTCCATACCCCAAAAGACGTGCCTGATTTCAGTAAAAGTTCCTTTTCTAACTTGGGCACGAGGGAGGGCGAGAAATCGGCCATGAAGTCAGCCAGAATTTGGGACTTGATGGCCATTCGGGGTTGATACTCGATATCATACCCCCCGAGTTTGATGGCCCATTTGCCAATTGACCCGATAGTTCGAGTTTGTGCAATATGCTCCGGAAGGGGTATGTTGTTAGAACGCAATATGGTGGCATTGAAAATAGGGTTCAATTTTTGCAATACGCTTATTAACGTGAGAGCCAATTTTTCGAGGTGTGTGTACCTAGTTTCGGCATCCCCTAGGGTCTGGCTTACATAATAAATAAGGAATTGCGTACCTTGCTCTTCTCGAACTAGCACGCCGCTTACCGCTATCTCGGATATGGCCAAGTATATGTATAATGTTTCATCCTCCTTTGGCGTGTGGAGTAGAGGTAGGCTAGTCAGATATCGCTTCAACTCTTCTAAGGCGTGCTGGCATTCTGGAGTCCATTCAAAGTTGTTCTTTCTTTTGAGTAAAGAGAAAAAATTATGGCTCCTGTCGGATGACCTGGATATGAATCTGTCTAGAGCCGTTATTCGACCTGTTAGCCGTTGCACGACTTTTACATTGTTTACCACCGTGATTTCTTCGATGGCCTTGATTTTATCGGGGTTAATCTCGATCCCCCTGTTTGATACCATGAAGCCTTAGAACTTGCCCAAACCCACTCCGAATGCACATTTCTCGGGGTTGAGCTTCATGTTGTAATTTCTGAGGATGTCGAATGTTTCCCGCAAATGAGTTAAATGGTCCTCTACGCGTAGGGACTTAACTAGCATGTCATCAATATAAACTTCTATGGATTTGCCTATTTGACTCTTAAATATTTTATTAACTAGACGTTGGTATGTAGCCCCTAGTTTTTTAGTCCGAAAGGCATTACATTGTAACAGTAAGTACCATACTTTGTGATGAACGAGGTCTTCTCCCTGTCTTCGGGGTTCATCTGAATTTGATTGTACCCCAAATAGGCATCAAGAAAGGTGAGGGTCTCGTGGCCAGCCATAGCATCGATCAGACGATCGATGTTAGGCAATGGGAACGAATCCTTGGGACATGCCTTATTTAAGTATTTATAGTCTACGCACATTCTCAGCTTATTTCCCTTTTTGGGTACCACTACTACATTGACTAGCCATTCGGGGTACTTTATCTCTCTAATGGACCCTAATTTAAGGAGTTTTGTTATCTCATCCTTGATGAATGCAAGTTTTATCTCGGACTGGGGTCTTCTTTTCTACTTCACCGGCTTAAACCTACGGTTGACACTCAGTCAGTGGGAAGTTATTTTCGGTGGGATACTGTAAGCACGTGATTTTTGCCCTATATGAGAATTACTCCCAAAAAATTCAAAAATAAAATAATTTTTCTTGGTGTGCAATTTTTGTGATATTTTGTGGTATTTTTGTATAATTATTTGTATGTTTGTCTGTGCATGTTTATTTGTTAAATTAATAAAAATAAAAAAATATGTCGCATTTTGCATGTAGGATTTAATTCTACAATTGTTAGTAATTAAGTTTGTTTTACAAAAAAATAAAAATTACAAAAATAGGCATCGTTTGCATTTTTAGCATTTAATGTCCGAATAAACAATTTTATGCTTAATTATTACTTAATTGTGCGTTAATTGTTATTGGGAGTTAATTTGCGCTTTTATAACTTAATTTAGTTCTTAATAATAGTTTAAGTATTTTTATAATTTAGTTTTAGAAAAATAAAAGAAGAAAAGAGAGCAAAAAATAAAGAAAGTCGGAATTGGGCCTCTTCTTCAAAATTCAAGCTACAGGCCCAAATAATTGCCCAACTTTCCCCATGACCCGGTCCACTTCAAACTGGGTCGACCCGGTCCGCTCCATTAACCCAACACCCCTTCTTCATTTTTATCCAACACAAAACAAAACCAAAAAAATAAAAAATAAAAGGTGAATTATCACTATTAATAGTTTTATTTTTTGTTTTTTTTATATATAAAAAATCCGAAAATATTTTTTTTATTTTTTATATTTTTTATTTTTTAAAAAAAATATAATAATTTCGGGAATGATTTAAAAAATAATAATAAATAAGAAAAAGGGAAGTATTGAATAAAAAAAATATAAAAGTAAAAATAGGTGAAATTCTCTTTTTTTTTTTAAAAAAAAAAGTAAAAGAATGTAGAAAATTTAAAAAAATAAAAAGTTTTGTGGAAATTTTTAAAAAATTTAAAAGTAAAAGGAGGTTGGAATTAAAAAATAAATATAAAGGTATCTGAAAATTTAAAAAATTTAAAGTAATTGAAAGTAGCATTTTTGAAAGAAAAAGAAAAGATAGTGGTTTGTTTTTTAAAGAAAAGTTAAATAAAGTGAGATTCTCTTTTAAAAAAATAAAAAGTGGTATTTTAAATAAGATAAAGTAATTAAAGTTGGAATTTTAAAAATAAAAGTAAATAAAGGTGGGATTTCGTTTTCTAAAAAAATAAAAGCAATTTGTAAGTGGGATTTCTTTTAATTAAAAAAATAATAAAATAATAAAAAACAAATCTGAAAATTTCGAAAATTTTGCTATAAATAGAAGAGAAAATTTAAGAAGAAGGGGGTGGAAAAAAGAGGAAAAACTAGATAGAGAGAAGAAGAAAAGAGGGGGCGGAGAGAGCAGTATACACTCGATATACACTCTGGATACACAGAATATACAGGGACAGAATTCATTTTGGAGATAGTAAAAAAGATATAACCAAATTTTCTGAAATATTGAGAGCGGAAGAACACCATAGAGAGTTCAAATCTAGAAAGAAAAACAAAGAGAGATTTCCGCACTATTTTTCTTCTCCATATTTACTAGTTTTCTCCGTGTTGCTGGGATTTCTGGATTGAGGTGTTGAAGCTACTGTGTTGGGCTTTATGCTGCTGTATGTTGCTGTGTTACATACTACTTTGCTGACCTTCTTCTTCTTGTATTGACAATACCAGGTACACAAACGATACACTGGTTCATCTTGTAAGCTACTCGAAACATGAATGCAAAAAATGAGAAAGATTTGAAGTTGTAGTTTAATGTAGTCTTTTCTTTCTTTTATTGTATGTATGTAGAACATTCTATGCGCTGCCCATGTAAACTCTTTAAACGACTCACTTTCGAAACTTAACTATAATAACTCGAAAGTATGTAAATAAAGTAGGACATTTTTCTTCATTTATTTTAGAAAAAAACGAAAAATAAAAAATGTAGTAATTCTAAGATTATTTTTTTTAAAAATAAATAAATAATGAGACGAGCCTCACCAAATAAAAATGCAAATTGCGGGGCCCTCAATAATTGGTCATAATAAATACTTAGAATTCGGGATGGACTGTTTAGTGAATTTCACTGCCTTCCCCAAAGATAATAACGCGTTAGACTCTTTAGACGCGATTTAATTAAATTACTTTCTTAAACTCGGGTGCACATTTATGTGACCCAAATCCAAATCTCAACGGAGTCGAAATGTGTCTCTGATCACGGGTACATTGATTGTGACGTGATCCGAGATGCATGTCCATGACGTTGCAAATTCCTTTAAATAAGAATGAGATGAGCCTCACCGAATAAAAATACAAAATTGTGGGGCCCTCGGTAAATATTTGCTTTAAAATTGCTTAGACTTCGGGATGGACCGTTTAGCAAAATTTCACGGCCCTACCCAAAGTAAATGATACGCTAGTCGCTTTAGGCACGCCTTTTAATAATTTAATTTTCTTAAAACTCGGGTGCACATTTATGTGACCCAAATCCAAATCTCAACAGAGTTGAAATGTGCCAACAACCACGGGTGCATTGATGTGACGTGGTTGGAGATGTATTTCCATGATGTTGCAATTCTTGAAAAAATATATAAATAATGACGAAAGCGGTTAAAAGTTAAAACTTGCACATTAGCTCATAATTGTATAAAATCAGATAAACAAGCCGAATATGACAGTTGAGCGACCGTGCTAGAACCACGGAACTCGGGAATGCCTAACACCTTCTCCCGAGTTAACAGAATTCCTTATCCGGATTTCTGGTTCGCGGATTGTAATACAGAGTCATTCTTTTCCTCGATTCGGGATTAAATTGGTGACTTGGGACACCCTAAATCTCCCAAGTGGCGACTCTGAAATAAATAAACAAATCCCATTTCGATTGTCCTTTAATTGGAAAAACTCCCTTGTCCCCACGCGGGGGCGGAAAAAGGAGGTGTGACAGCTCTGGCGACTCTGCTGGGGATGATAACCCAGAACCACTGGTTCAGGGTTCAAGAATTTGAGCTTAGAATAATTGTTATATTTGGATTTATTATCTGATATATATTGCATGTTCTGACATAACATACTAAATGTTGTCTTTTACCGCTTTGATATTATCTGAACTGTATATAAACTGTGCCGAAACCCTTCTCTTCTTACCTCCGGGGAGAAGCTCGCTGGTCGAGGCTCCTTATTCTGTTAGTGTCAATACCTGAAATAAGAAAGAGGACGGATAAGTTACGAAGCCGGATGGCCTTTTGGTTCCCGGTAAGTTGCCCCCTCCTCGACTCGAGTTGTCCGCTCGGGTACACAGTCTAGAACATATACCCAGGTTATAAACCTAGTATAACGAAACCTCATTCCGGATCCCTAGTAAGAACGATTATTTGCATCACGTTACATTTGACTTAGGGGACTCAACACTGGGGTTGGGTCCGTCTAGGACTAGCAACCTGAAATGAAAAGACCATTCTGATGCATCCTACTTGCTCTGTACATATATTTGTTTCAAATTTGCATGTTGACCGGTTTCTGAATCTCGGGAATGTTGGAAAATTGAAGAAAAAAAAAAGAAAAAAAGGGAAAAAGAATATATCAGTTAGGGAGTTAATTGATTATTTTAGAAAAAATCAATGACCAATTACTGGCGAAACTCTGCCGAAATTTTGAAAAAAAAAAGTAAAATATTTTATTTTGTTTTACTAAAAAATATATATAAAAAAAGAGTCTTATTATTTTTTGGAAAAATAGATTGTTTTATTGTTTGTTGAAAATGGAATAAAAAAATCGTTATTTTGTCTTTTTCAAAAATAGAAAAGGAAAATAGATTGTCTTGCCAGGAAAAAATAAAAATGGAAAAGAGTCATGTTTTAAAATAGTTCGGTTAATTTGCCCGAACTACGCGGGTTTGATTCTCACCAGATGTGAGATACGTAGGCAACCCTCATCGGGTCCAACCCCACCTTTTGCTAAAATAGCCAAAAACAAATTAAAAAAAAACATGTCAAAATTTCAACTCTGTCATAAAGAGGTCGGGTGATGCTGTTTTGTCATAAATAGCCGAATGTTCCCGAAAGGGACGCCGGAAGGCTGACTTTGCATAAACAACCACCTTTGGGTCATTTTTTTAAAGATTTGGTCCAGTTGACCCACACAGCCTTAAAAATCTTCATCCCCGAGACGTTGAAAGGCCGTGCTTGCAATATTGAGTTTTCTAATTTGAAAAACGATAAAAAGAGTCATAAATAAGTCAGGTGATGCTGTTTTGTCATAAATAGCCGAATGTTCCCGAAAGGGACGCCGAAAGGCTGACTTTGCATAAATAGCCACCTTCGGGTCATTTTTTAAGATTTAGTCCAGCTGACCCTCACAGCCTTAAAAATCTTCGTCCCCGAGGCGCTGAAGGACCGTGTTTGCAACACCAGGTTTTTATTATTGTTTGAAAAAAAAAACAAAGAGTCAGCGGTCAGGTGAATACCATTTGGATTTTTGTCAAAAATAAGTCGAGCCAGCTTCGGCCGCGTCTTAAACCGTTCTTGCCGAAATAGCCTTAGAGTATCTTTCAGTTGTCGAAAGGCTATTTTCGTAAAAGAACGGACAAGTTTGTAAAGTGTCATAAAATAATCCTCCCCGGCCTCAAAATTCATGTGGAATTTTGAAGGGGCCACGTTTGCAAAAATAACCGTTCAGTTGCATTCGTCAAACGGAGAAAGGAAGCTAGCCATTTGTTTTTGGAGTTTGTAAATCTTTTGATTAAGATATGTGGGTTGTTTGATTTTCCAGTTTGTAGGTCATCTTCAAACCTTTGAAACCCAATTTGGTTTTGATATGAAAATTGAAAGAAAAAATGTTTAGTCTTGTTTATCTTTTATTGGTCCGAACTACGCAAGGTCTGATTCATGCGGGGTCATGATACGTAGGCAATCTCCATAAGATTCGACCACAACAAAAAAAAAATTTGAAAAAGAGAAAAGAAAAAAAAAGATGAAAAAAAAGAAAAGAAAATCGAAAAAAGAAAAAAAAAGAAAAAAAAAGATGTTGTTAATAATGAGGACCGACCGAGTCCATTCTAACCTGTTTTGTTTCGCAAAGAAAGTTAAGGTGGTTGGTTTGTGGTAAGCCGGACAATGACACTCAGAATCCTTTACTTGCATCTCATGATACACACTCTGCGGGGATCAGGCCTGATAACAAAAGCACTCGAATCCTATTGGGAACTTGTTGACGGAGGTTGATGATATTGAAGCTGGTAATGGTCTAGGCAATACTGATGCGAAGCTCAGTGGCTAAGATGCCAATTTTGATAAAATGGGAGGACGCTCCGTTCCTTGGTTAGCAAAAGAGAAGCTGGTGGTGGCTTATTTTGTTGTCATTTCTGTTGTCCGGATTATTCTTAGCGTTGTAATCCGAATATTGTCTTGTGTCAAACCTTCCTATCTTTCCATTTTGTCATATAAGTTTGTTTAAGTTTTGTCGAGGCTGTGTTAGGATTTTATTCTGGTTGTTTTGTTTGTTTTATTATTCAAACCATTTCGTCGGTAGTATAATACAAAAGCCGATCTTTTATTATTTCCAGTCATATTTTTGTTTAGTCCTTTTATCATTTTTGTTCAATGCCGATTCTAGGGACATGACATGCGCACACAGTTTGGGCCTAATCTTAAAAGTTAATCATAAAACCCTGGGAAGGTGATCAAAGCATTTAAAGGAAATAAGAACGGTTTGAGATTATTTGGATCCCGAGTCATGTGGAACTGGGGCAAGTAAAACACAAAGAAAATCGTTAAAAGCAAGATTCACCTTTCATGATAACGAGAGTAAGAGTGTCGCCCAACGGTGCTTTAGAAATGACAAAGGAAAAATAAAATGTGTGAATATAATTGTCAAGTCCAGCACCATCGGGAAAGCTACAAATCTATGTTCAATTGTGTTGTTTGCACTTGGCATGTTTTGAAGACTGGAATGACGAAGACATTTTGTTCTGCTACCTAAACACTTTATCCTTCGTTACCCCTTTTGAGCCTTATTTATTTCCTTCATACCCCTCATTCGGAATCAATAGCAACGACTAGGAAATACGAGCCTGGAAGGTAAAGAAAAAAAAAATCAACAAAAAACAAAAAAAAAAAAGAAAAAAAGAAGAAGAGGAAAAGTGCTAACAAAAAAAAACAAAACAAAGGAAAGTCAAATGAAAAAAGAGGAATTGGGAACTACGTTTGACCTGATTCCTCAAAGAGGATACGTAGACGCTTCACGGCTCCGTCATGGTTTTGAACAATGAAAAAAAAATCAATTAAGATATCCCCCAGCACGAAACTGGGGCAAATGTTGCGTTTGTCGTAAATAAATCTAGTTCCGAAGGTTGTAATTAATAACCCAAAATCGATGCATTTTTAGCCTTTAATACCCTTTCTTTCTAGCCTATCCAAAACCCACATTACGGTCCAAAGAAAGACCTTCTGACCAGTCTGCAAAAAATGCCAAGTCAGACAAATGAGAGTCTTACCGGCGAACATAACATTCTGTTCCACAACATAAAGGACTCTAATCTCCAGCAGAGAGAGTCATACCGGCAACACTCCAAATCCCCAGCTGGAAAGTGATACAAATGAGAGATTCTTATCGGTGAAAATCTTCACGGACACCATAAGGCGATGAAAGCTGAGAGAAAAACCAAAATGAGAGAGACTTGATAGTGAAAACCCTTCGGGCACTACAAGTCGAATAAGATTGAGAATCAGATGAGGAATTGCCAATTGAAGGTCTTGAAAGACGATTGACGACGGAGGATAGGCCACATATGCATGTAATGACCATTAGAGTCGGTGTCTGCGTTTGATAGGTTTTTATTTATAGTTTCTTTTGTTACAGAGTCATCTTTTTCATTTGTCTTTTATTCTGTTCCCTTTTATCTTTTCCTTTCATAGAAAATTCCCCAGTAGAGTCTGTTTGGTCAGAACCAATGGGAAATGATTTCAAAATAGGCCATAAGTTTTCCAATTATGCAAGATGAGATCTGGCTAGTATATCCAAGTGGTATAGTCAGCAAGGAACAAGCGCAAGACCAGTGTCAAGAAAGATATCCCCAGCAAAAGGGAATTGTCAAAAGGATTGACGAGTGTCAAGAGGGATATCCCAGCCGAAATCAAAGGTTGTTAAACCTCAAGACCAAGGCCCGTGGACAAAGCAAGGAGAGCAGTGAGCATGATTTGGGAAATTCATACGATACTAAAAGATCGGTGAAGTGCAAGTTTTCAGGCTATGTCACAAAAGAAGAGGGATATCCCCAACAGAAAGGGATTATCCCCAGCAAATAATGTCATCTCCAACAAGTTGTGGAATACAGAGCAAGGAAGGAGAAAGGGAAAACCATCCCAGCAGGAGTATCACAACCAACCACCGCGTTTTAAACTAACAAATTTTGTTTGATTTGAAACATGTAAAGGAAATGGCATTGATGAC
Organism: Nicotiana tabacum; assembly: GCF_000715075.1. Lineage (NCBI taxonomy): Eukaryota > Viridiplantae > Streptophyta > Magnoliopsida > Solanales > Solanaceae > Nicotiana > Nicotiana tabacum. Next base: position 70,876,962 of record NC_134095.1, on the reverse strand, counting down.
AAAAATGCATGCCACAAGGGATATTGTCAAACTGGGGCAGAAAATTTTCCTTTCATTTAGAAAATTTTCTGGAAGTCAGGTACCCATTCGGGGAAGAATAAAGATAACGCCAGTCTCAAGGGAAGTGGTCTTAGAACCAGTGTTGCCCCAAATATAATAAGTTTCAATGGAGGAAGTTGTTCCCCAGCAAAGGGATGAAACTTGAGCTCAGAAAAAGCAAGAGGCCAGCATCTTTCACAACAGCCTTCCGAAGAGTGAAGCACTAGTTCTGAAGGAATCAGAATCCCTCAGCAGTGTTATCCTCAACAGCATTATCCCCAGCTGATAACATTTTACTCCCCAACAGGTAAGTAAATAATTCCCCAACAGTGTTATTCCCCAACAGTCTCGAGGAGTCCAACACAAGTTTAGTGAAAATCGGTATCCTCAGCGGTTCCTTTCGGGGAAAGGCAAAACGAGTCGTAAGGGAGGTAGTCTTCGAAGGAAGAAGCTATGTAAAAAGAAAAAAAAAAGAAAAAAAAAAAGAAAAAGAAAGAGAAAAAAAAAGAAAAAAAAAGAAAAAAGGGGAAGTAGTTTGCAGAGGAATGAAACATCCTACTTAAAAGGAAGTAATTTTGGAAGGAGAAAGATAACATATTTACTCAGTAGAGTTATCCTCAGCAGTGTTATCCCCAGTGGTTCATCGAGATGCAGAAGCATCCTCGACAGAGTTTCGGGCAACCCAGAGTGGGTAAGGAAGAAAAGGAAGAGTCATCCCCATCAAAATAATCCCCAGCAGTTTTGAGGGAAGACAACACAGGTAAGTAAATAATTCAGGAAGAAGGAAATGGTTCACGCATAGGAGATGCATTTCCTCCTAAGTTTGTTTTACCCATAGGAGATGCATTTCCTCCTAAAGTTTTAGTTTTACCCATAGGAGATGCATTTCCTCCTAAGTTTTAGTTTTACCCCTAGGAGATGCATTTCCTCCTAAGTTTGTTTTTTACCCATAGGAGATGCATTTCCTCCTAAGTTTGTTTTTTACCCATAGGAGATGCATTTCCTCCTAAGTTTTTTTTTACCCATAGGAGATGCATTTCCTCCTAAGTTTGTTTTACCCATAGGAGATGCATTTCCTCCTAAAAAAAATTTTTACCCATAGGAGATGCATTTCCTCCTAAGTTTATTTTTACCAATAGGAGAGACATTTCCTCCTAAGTTTAGTTTTACCCATATGAGAGGCATTTCCTCCTAAGTTTAGTTTTACCCATAGGAGAGGCATTTCCTCATAAGTTTATTTTTACCCATAAGAGATGCATTTCCTCCTAAGTTTACTTTTACCCATAGGAGACGCATTTCCTCCTAAGTTTAGTTTTACCCATAGGAGATGCATTTCCTCCTAAGTTTGTTTTAGTTTCACCCCATAGGAGATGCATTTCCTCCTAAGTTTAGTCTTACCCATAGGAGAGGCGTTTCCTTCTAAGTTTATTTTACCCATAGGAGAGGCATTTCCTCCTAAGTTGTTGTTGAAATCAGGAGTCCGCCTGAAGAACGGAGACATACAGTTTAAATTTCAAAAATCAGGAGTCCGCCTGGAGAATAGAGACATTCAATTTCAAATTTAGCAATCATGAGTCCGCCTGGAGAACAGAGACATACTTTTCAAGTTTGACGTCAGGAGTCCGCCTGAAGAACGGAGACATACAGTTTAAATTTCAAAAATCAGGAGTCCGCCTGGAGAATGGAGACATTCAACTTCAAATTTAGCAATCAGGAGTCCGCCTGGAGAACAGAGACATACTTTTCAAGTTTGATGTCAGGAGTCCGCCTGAAGAACAGAGACACACAGTTTAAATTTTAAAAGTCAGGAGTCTGCCTGGAGAATAGAGACATTCCATTTCAAAGTTAGCAATCAGGAGCCCACCTGGAGAATAAGGGAATACAATTCAAATTCTAAGTAGTCAGGAGCCCCCCTGAAGAATAGAATGGCGATTTATTGGTTGAAATCTCGCCAACCTAAAGAAAGGAGTGGCATTTTTAAAGTTGTTGTTGAAGTTGGGAGCCCGCCCAGATAACAGAGGCATACATTTCAGTCTTTACATTTCAAGTGTTGAAGTTGGGAGCCCGCCCAGATAACAGAGGCATACATTTCAGTCTTTACATTCCAAGCGTTGAAGTTGGGAGCCCGCCCAGATAACAGAGGCATACATTCAGTCTTTTCATTTCAAGTGTTGAAGTTGGGAGCCAGCCCATAGAACAGAGGAATACATTTCAGTCTTTATATTTCAAGCGTTGAAGTTGGGAGCCCGCCCAGATAACAGAGGCATACATTTCAGTCTTTTCATTTCAAGTGTTGAAGTTGGGAGCCCGCCCATATAACAGAGGAACACATTCAACATTAATTTTCAAATATTAAAGTTGGGAGCCCGCCCATACAACAGAGGCATACATTTCAGGATAAAGTCAGAGGACAATAAAACAGAGGGTTACAATAGAAATCCCCAGCAGGAAACAATAAAATTCCCCGACACTGGGAAGCAGAAGGTTGCAATAAGAGGTCCCAGCAAAAACTCAAATGCATGTGTCTAAAGGAAGAAAAACATCGGAAGAAAAGCACCGGAAAAAAAATGCAAGCAGACAAGAAAGCAAGGCAACAAAAACAAATTGCAGTCTAGCCTAGCTTCTTGTTTTCTTTTAAGCACGGTGTAACAAGGAGATCGGTAAGCAGTAGTAATAGCATGCAACAACAGTAACATTGCAGTCCCACGGTAGTCCCAGCTACCAAAACTTCCCGAACTACATTGACCTGATTCCTGTTTAGCCTAGGATATGTAGGAAACCTTTGAAGCAAAGGTTCGGTCAAATCTTTTTCAAAAAATGCTTCACACGGAGTACTCGGATGGGCAAAAATCGCTCGCTTTATCTTTGCACGAAAACCCTTCATGTCTTCGGGCAAAGAGGGGCAGCTGTAAGCACGTGATTTTTGCCCTATATGAGAATTACTCCCAAAAAATTCAAAAATAAAATAATTTTTCTTGGTGTGCAATTTTTGTGATATTTTGTGGTATTTTTGTATAATTATTTGTATGTTTGTCTGTGCATGTTTATTTGTTAAATTAATAAAAATAAAAAAATATGTCGCATTTTGCATGTAGGATTTAATTCTACAATTGTTAGTAATTAAGTTTGTTTTACAAAAAAATAAAAATTACAAAAATAGGCATCGTTTGCATTTTTAGCATTTAATGTCCGAATAAACAATTTTATGCTTAATTATTACTTAATTGTGCGTTAATTGTTATTGGGAGTTAATTTGCGCTTTTATAACTTAATTTAGTTCTTAATAATAGTTTAAGTATTTTTATAATTTAGTTTTAGAAAAATAAAAGAAGAAAAGAGAGCAAAAAATAAAGAAAGTCGGAATTGGGCCTCTTCTTCAAAATTCAAGCTACAGGCCCAAATAATTGCCCAACTTTCCCCATGACCCGGTCCACTTCAAACTGGGTCGACCCGGTCCGCTCCATTAACCCAACACCCCTTCTTCATTTTTATCCAACACAAAACAAAACCAAAAAAATAAAAAATAAAAGGTGAATTATCACTATTAATAGTTTTATTTTTTGTTTTTTTATATATAAAAAATCCGAAAATATTTTTTTTATTTTTTATATTTTTTATTTTTTAAAAAAATATAATAATTTCGGGAATGATTTAAAAAATAATAATAAATAAGAAAAAGGGAAGTATTGAATAAAAAAAATATAAAAGTAAAAATAGGTGAAATTCTCTTTTTTTTTTAAAAAAAAAGTAAAAGAATGTAGAAAATTTAAAAAATAAAAAGTTTTGTGGAAATTTTTAAAAAATTTAAAAGTAAAAGGAGGTTGGAATTAAAAAATAAATATAAAGGTATCTGAAAATTTAAAAAATTTAAAGTAATTGAAAGTAGCATTTTTGAAAGAAAAAGAAAAGATAGTGGTTTGTTTTTTAAAGAAAAGTTAAATAAAGTGAGATTCTCTTTTAAAAAAATAAAAAGTGGTATTTTAAATAAGATAAAGTAATTAAAGTTGGAATTTTAAAAATAAAAGTAAATAAAGGTGGGATTTCGTTTTCTAAAAAAATAAAAGCAATTTGTAAGTGGGATTTCTTTTAATTAAAAAAATAATAAAATAATAAAAAACAAATCTGAAAATTTCGAAAATTTTGCTATAAATAGAAGAGAAAATTTAAGAAGAAGGGGGTGGAAAAAAGAGGAAAAACTAGATAGAGAGAAGAAGAAAAGAGGGGGCGGAGAGAGCAGTATACACTCGATATACACTCTGGATACACAGAATATACAGGGACAGAATTCATTTTGGAGATAGTAAAAAAGATATAACCAAATTTTCTGAAATATTGAGAGCGGAAGAACACCATAGAGAGTTCAAATCTAGAAAGAAAAACAAAGAGAGATTTCCGCACTATTTTTCTTCTCCATATTTACTAGTTTTCTCCGTGTTGCTGGGATTTCTGGATTGAGGTGTTGAAGCTACTGTGTTGGGCTTTATGCTGCTGTATGTTGCTGTGTTACATACTACTTTGCTGACCTTCTTCTTCTTGTATTGACAATACCAGGTACACAAACGATACACTGGTTCATCTTGTAAGCTACTCGAAACATGAATGCAAAAAATGAGAAAGATTTGAAGTTGTAGTTTAATGTAGTCTTTTCTTTCTTTTATTGTATGTATGTAGAACATTCTATGCGCTGCCCATGTAAACTCTTTAAACGACTCACTTTCGAAACTTAACTATAATAACTCGAAAGTATGTAAATAAAGTAGGACATTTTTCTTCATTTATTTTAGAAAAAAACGAAAAATAAAAAATGTAGTAATTCTAAGATTATTTTTTTTAAAAATAAATAAATAATGAGACGAGCCTCACCAAATAAAAATGCAAATTGCGGGGCCCTCAATAATTGGTCATAATAAATACTTAGAATTCGGGATGGACTGTTTAGTGAATTTCACTGCCTTCCCCAAAGATAATAACGCGTTAGACTCTTTAGACGCGATTTAATTAAATTACTTTCTTAAACTCGGGTGCACATTTATGTGACCCAAATCCAAATCTCAACGGAGTCGAAATGTGTCTCTGATCACGGGTACATTGATTGTGACGTGATCCGAGATGCATGTCCATGACGTTGCAAATTCCTTTAAATAAGAATGAGATGAGCCTCACCGAATAAAAATACAAAATTGTGGGGCCCTCGGTAAATATTTGCTTTAAAATTGCTTAGACTTCGGGATGGACCGTTTAGCAAAATTTCACGGCCCTACCCAAAGTAAATGATACGCTAGTCGCTTTAGGCACGCCTTTTAATAATTTAATTTTCTTAAAACTCGGGTGCACATTTATGTGACCCAAATCCAAATCTCAACAGAGTTGAAATGTGCCAACAACCACGGGTGCATTGATGTGACGTGGTTGGAGATGTATTTCCATGATGTTGCAATTCTTGAAAAAATATATAAATAATGACGAAAGCGGTTAAAAGTTAAAACTTGCACATTAGCTCATAATTGTATAAAATCAGATAAACAAGCCGAATATGACAGTTGAGCGACCGTGCTAGAACCACGGAACTCGGGAATGCCTAACACCTTCTCCCGAGTTAACAGAATTCCTTATCCGGATTTCTGGTTCGCGGATTGTAATACAGAGTCATTCTTTTCCTCGATTCGGGATTAAATTGGTGACTTGGGACACCCTAAATCTCCCAAGTGGCGACTCTGAAATAAATAAACAAATCCCGTTTCGATTGTCCTTTAATTGGAAAAACTCCCTTGTCCCCACGCGGGGGCGGAAAAAGGAGGTGTGACAGCTCTGGCGACTCTGCTGGGGATGATAACCCAGAACCACTGGTTCAGGGTTCAAGAATTTGAGCTTAGAATAATTGTTATATTTGGATTTATTATCTGATATATATTGCATGTTCTGACATAACATACTAAATGTTGTCTTTTACCGCTTTGATATTATCTGAACTGTATATAAACTGTGCCGAAACCCTTCTCTTCTTACCTCCGGGGAGAAGCTCGCTGGTCGAGGCTCCTTATTCTGTTAGTGTCAATACCTGAAATAAGAAAGAGGACGGATAAGTTACGAAGCCGGATGGCCTTTTGGTTCCCGGTAAGTTGCCCCCTCCTCGACTCGAGTTGTCCGCTCGGGTACACAGTCTAGAACATATACCCAGGTTATAAACCTAGTATAACGAAACCTCATTCCGGATCCCTAGTAAGAACGATTATTTGCATCACGTTACATTTGACTTAGGGGACTCAACACTGGGGTTGGGTCCGTCTAGGACTAGCAACCTGAAATGAAAAGACCATTCTGATGCATCCTACTTGCTCTGTACATATATTTGTTTCAAATTTGCATGTTGACCGGTTTCTGAATCTCGGGAATGTTGGAAAATTGAAGAAAAAAAAAAGAAAAAAAGGGAAAAAGAATATATCAGTTAGGGAGTTAATTGATTATTTTAGAAAAAATCAATGACCAATTACTGGCGAAACTCTGCCGAAATTTTGAAAAAAAAAAGTAAAATATTTTATTTTGTTTTACTAAAAAATATATATAAAAAAAGAGTCTTATTATTTTTTGGAAAAATAGATTGTTTTATTGTTTGTTGAAAATGGAATAAAAAAATCGTTATTTTGTCTTTTTCAAAAATAGAAAAGGAAAATAGATTGTCTTGCCAGGAAAAAATAAAAATGGAAAAGAGTCATGTTTTAAAATAGTTCGGTTAATTTGCCCGAACTACGCGGGTTTGATTCTCACCAGATGTGAGATACGTAGGCAACCCTCATCGGGTCCAACCCCACCTTTTGCTAAAATAGCCAAAAACAAATTAAAAAAAAACATGTCAAAATTTCAACTCTGTCATAAAGAGGTCGGGTGATGCTGTTTTGTCATAAATAGCCGAATGTTCCCGAAAGGGACGCCGGAAGGCTGACTTTGCATAAACAACCACCTTTGGGTCATTTTTTTAAAGATTTGGTCCAGTTGACCCACACAGCCTTAAAAATCTTCATCCCCGAGACGTTGAAAGGCCGTGCTTGCAATATTGAGTTTTCTAATTTGAAAAACGATAAAAAGAGTCATAAATAAGTCAGGTGATGCTGTTTTGTCATAAATAGCCGAATGTTCCCGAAAGGGACGCCGAAAGGCTGACTTTGCATAAATAGCCACCTTCGGGTCATTTTTTAAGATTTAGTCCAGCTGACCCTCACAGCCTTAAAAATCTTCGTCCCCGAGGCGCTGAAGGACCGTGTTTGCAACACCAGGTTTTTATTATTGTTTGAAAAAAAAAACAAAGAGTCAGCGGTCAGGTGAATACCATTTGGATTTTTGTCAAAAATAAGTCGAGCCAGCTTCGGCCGCGTCTTAAACCGTTCTTGCCGAAATAGCCTTAGAGTATCTTTCAGTTGTCGAAAGGCTATTTTCGTAAAAGAACGGACAAGTTTGTAAAGTGTCATAAAATAATCCTCCCCGGCCTCAAAATTCATGTGGAATTTTGAAGGGGCCACGTTTGCAAAAATAACCGTTCAGTTGCATTCGTCAAACGGAGAAAGGAAGCTAGCCATTTGTTTTTGGAGTTTGTAAATCTTTTGATTAAGATATGTGGGTTGTTTGATTTTCCAGTTTGTAGGTCATCTTCAAACCTTTGAAACCCAATTTGGTTTTGATATGAAAATTGAAAGAAAAAATGTTTAGTCTTGTTTATCTTTTATTGGTCCGAACTACGCAAGGTCTGATTCATGCGGGGTCATGATACGTAGGCAATCTCCATAAGATTCGACCACAACAAAAAAAAAATTTGAAAAAGAGAAAAGAAAAAGAAAGATGAAAAAAAGAAAAGAAAATCGAAAAAAGAAAAAAAAAGAAAAAAAAAGATGTTGTTAATAATGAGGACCGACCGAGTCCATTCTAACCTGTTTTGTTTCGCAAAGAAAGTTAAGGTGGTTGGTTTGTGGTAAGCCGGACAATGACACTCAGAATCCTTTACTTGCATCTCATGATACACACTCTGCGGGGATCAGGCCTGATAACAAAAGCACTCGAATCCTATTGGGAACTTGTTGACGGAGGTTGATGATATTGAAGCTGGTAATGGTCTAGGCAATACTGATGCGAAGCTCAGTGGCTAAGATGCCAATTTTGATAAAATGGGAGGACGCTCCGTTCCTTGGTTAGCAAAAGAGAAGCTGGTGGTGGCTTATTTTGTTGTCATTTCTGTTGTCCGGATTATTCTTAGCGTTGTAATCCGAATATTGTCTTGTGTCAAACCTTCCTATCTTTCCATTTTGTCATATAAGTTTGTTTAAGTTTTGTCGAGGCTGTGTTAGGATTTTATTCTGGTTGTTTTGTTTGTTTTATTATTCAAACCATTTCGTCGGTAGTCTAATACAAAAGCCGATCTTTTATTATTTCCAGTCATATTTTTGTTTAGTCCTTTTATCATTTTTGTTCAATGCCGATTCTAGGGACATGACATGCGCACACAGTTTGGGCCTAATCTTAAAAGTTAATCATAAAACCCTGGGAAGGTGATCAAAGCATTTAAAGGAAATAAGAACGGTTTGAGATTATTTGGATCCCGAGTCATGTGGAACTGGGGCAAGTAAAACACAAAGAAAATCGTTAAAAGCAAGATTCACCTTTCATGATAACGAGAGTAAGAGTGTCGCCCAACGGTGCTTTAGAAATGACAAAGGAAAAATAAAATGTGTGAATATAATTGTCAAGTCCAGCACCATCGGGAAAGCTACAAATCTATGTTCAATTGTGTTGTTTGCACTTGGCATGTTTTGAAGACTGGAATGACGAAGACATTTTGTTCTGCTACCTAAACACTTTATCCTTCGTTACCCCTTTTGAGCCTTATTTATTTCCTTCATACCCCTCATTCGGAATCAATAGCAACGACTAGGAAATACGAGCCTGGAAGGTAAAGAAAAAAAAAATCAACAAAAAACAAAAAAAAAAGAAAAAAAGAAGAAGAGGAAAAGTGCTAACAAAAAAAAACAAAACAAAGGAAAGTCAAATGAAAAAAGAGGAATTGGGAACTACGTTTGACCTGATTCCTCAAAGAGGATACGTAGACGCTTCACGGCTCCGTCATGGTTTTGAACAATGAAAAAAAATCAATTAAGATATCCCCCAGCACGAAACTGGGGCAAATGTTGCGTTTGTCGTAAATAAATCTAGTTCCGAAGGTTGTAATTAATAACCCAAAATCGATGCATTTTTAGCCTTTAATACCCTTTCTTTCTAGCCTATCCAAAACCCACATTACGGTCCAAAGAAAGACCTTCTGACCAGTCTGCAAAAAATGCCAAGTCAGACAAATGAGAGTCTTACCGGCGAACATAACATTCTGTTCCACAACATAAAGGACTCTAATCTCCAGCAGAGAGAGTCATACCGGCAACACTCCAAATCCCCAGCTGGAAAGTGATACAAATGAGAGAGTCTTATCGGTGAAAATCTTCACGGACACCATAAGGCGATGAAAGCTGAGAGAAAAACCAAAATGAGAGAGACTTGATAGTGAAAACCCTTCGGGCACTACAAGTCGAATAAGATTGAGAATCAGATGAGGAATTGCCAATTGAAGGTCTTGAAAGACGATTGACGACGGAGGATAGGCCACATATGCATGTAATGACCATTAGAGTCGGTGTCTGCGTTTGATAGGTTTTTATTTATAGTTTCTTTTGTTACAGAGTCATCTTTTTCATTTGTCTTTTATTCTGTTCCCTTTTATCTTTTCCTTTCATAGAAAATTCCCCAGTAGAGTCTGTTTGGTCAGAACCAATGGGAAATGATTTCAAAATAGGCCATAAGTTTTCCAATTATGCAAGATGAGATCTGGCTAGTATATCCAAGTGGTATAGTCAGCAAGGAACAAGCGCAAGACCAGTGTCAAGAAAGATATCCCCAGCAAAAGGGAATTGTCAAAAGGATTGACGAGTGTCAAGAGGGATATCCCAGCCGAAATCAAAGGTTGTTAAACCTCAAGACCAAGGCCCGTGGACAAAGCAAGGAGAGCAGTGAGCATGATTTGGGAAATTCATACGATACTAAAAGATCGGTGAAGTGCAAGTTTTCAGGCTATGTCACAAAAGAAGAGGGATATCCCCAACAGAAAGGGATTATCCCCAGCAAATAATGTCATCTCCAACAAGTTGTGGAATACAGAGCAAGGAAGGAGAAAGGGAAAACCATCCCAGCAGGAGTATCACAACCAACCACCGCGTTTTAAACTAACAAATTTTGTTTGATTTGAAACATGTAAAGGAAATGGCATTGATGACAAAAATGCATGCCACAAGGGATATTGTCAAACTGGGGCAGAAAATTTTCCTTTCATTTAGAAAATTTTCTGGAAGTCAGGTACCCATTCGGGGAAGAATAAAGATAACGCCAGTCTCAAGGGAAGTGGTCTTAGAACCAGTGTTGCCCCAAATATAATAAGTTTCAATGGAGGAAGTTGTTCCCCAGCAAAGGGATGAAACTTGAGCTCAGAAAAAGCAAGAGGCCAGCATCTTTCACAACAGCCTTCCGAAGAGTGAAGCACTAGTTCTGAAGGAATCAGAATCCCTCAGCAGTGTTATCCTCAACAGCATTATCCCCAGCTGATAACATTTTACTCCCCAACAGGTAAGTAAATAATTCCCCAACAGTGTTATTCCCCAACAGTCTCGAGGAGTCCAACACAAGTTTAGTGAAAATCGGTATCCTCAGCGGTTCCTTTCGGGGAAAGGCAAAACGAGTCGTAAGGGAGGTAGTCTTCGAAGGAAGAAGCTATGTAAAAAGAAAAAAAAAGAAAAAAGAAAAAAAAAGAAAAAGAAAGAGAAAAAAAAAGAAAAAAAAAGAAAAAAGGGGAAGTAGTTTGCAGAGGAATGAAACATCCTACTTAAAAGGAAGTAATTTTGGAAGGAGAAAGATAACATATTTACTCAGTAGAGTTATCCTCAGCAGTGTTATCCCCAGTGGTTCATCGAGATGCAGAAGCATCCTCGACAGAGTTTCGGGCAACCCAGAGTGGGTAAGGAAGAAAAGGAAGAGTCATCCCCATCAAAATAATCCCCAGCAGTTTTGAGGGAAGACAACACAGGTAAGTAAATAATTCAGGAAGAAGGAAATGGTTCACGCATAGGAGATGCATTTCCTCCTAAGTTTGTTTTACCCATAGGAGATGCATTTCCTCCTAAAGTTTTAGTTTTACCCATAGGAGATGCATTTCCTCCTAAGTTTTAGTTTTACCCCTAGGAGATGCATTTCCTCCTAAGTTTGTTTTTTACCCATAGGAGATGCATTTCCTCCTAAGTTTGTTTTTTACCCATAGGAGATGCATTTCCTCCTAAGTTTGTTTTTACCCATAGGAGATGCATTTCCTCCTAAGTTTTTTTTTACCCATAGGAGATGCATTTCCTCCTAAGTTTGTTTTACCCATAGGAGATGCATTTCCTCCTAAAAAAAATTTTTACCCATAGGAGATGCATTTCCTCCTAAGTTTATTTTTACCAATAGGAGAGACATTTCCTCCTAAGTTTAGTTTTACCCATATGAGAGGCATTTCCTCCTAAGTTTAGTTTTACCCATAGGAGAGGCATTTCCTCATAAGTTTATTTTTACCCATAAGAGATGCATTTCCTCCTAAGTTTACTTTTACCCATAGGAGACGCATTTCCTCCTAAGTTTAGTTTTACCCATAGGAGATGCATTTCCTCCTAAGTTTGTTTTAGTTTCACCCCATAGGAGATGCATTTCCTCCTAAGTTTAGTCTTACCCATAGGAGAGGCGTTTCCTTCTAAGTTTATTTTACCCATAGGAGAGGCATTTCCTCCTAAGTTGTTGTTGAAATCAGGAGTCCGCCTGAAGAACGGAGACATACAGTTTAAATTTCAAAAATCAGGAGTCCGCCTGGAGAATAGAGACATTCAATTTCAAATTTAGCAATCATGAGTCCGCCTGGAGAACAGAGACATACTTTTCAAGTTTGACGTCAGGAGTCCGCCTGAAGAACGGAGACATACAGTTTAAATTTCAAAAATCAGGAGTCCGCCTGGAGAATGGAGACATTCAACTTCAAATTTAGCAATCAGGAGTCCGCCTGGAGAACAGAGACATACTTTTCAAGTTTGATGTCAGGAGTCCGCCTGAAGAACAGAGACACACAGTTTAAATTTTAAAAGTCAGGAGTCTGCCTGGAGAATAGAGACATTCCATTTCAAAGTTAGCAATCAGGAGCCCACCTGGAGAATAAGGGAATACAATTCAAATTCTAAGTAGTCAGGAGCCCCCCTGAAGAATAGAATGGCGATTTATTGGTTGAAATCTCGCCAACCTAAAGAAAGGAGTGGCATTTTTAAAGTTGTTGTTGAAGTTGGGAGCCCGCCCAGATAACAGAGGCATACATTTCAGTCTTTACATTTCAAGTGTTGAAGTTGGGAGCCCGCCCAGATAACAGAGGCATACATTTCAGTCTTTACATTCCAAGCGTTGAAGTTGGGAGCCCGCCCAGATAACAGAGGCATACATTCAGTCTTTTCATTTCAAGTGTTGAAGTTGGGAGCCAGCCCATAGAACAGAGGAATACATTTCAGTCTTTATATTTCAAGCGTTGAAGTTGGGAGCCCGCCCAGATAACAGAGGCATACATTTCAGTCTTTTCATTTCAAGTGTTGAAGTTGGGAGCCCGCCCATATAACAGAGGAACACATTCAACATTAATTTTCAAATATTAAAGTTGGGAGCCCGCCCATACAACAGAGGCATACATTTCAGGATAAAGTCAGAGGACAATAAAACAGAGGGTTACAATAGAAATCCCCAGCAGGAAACAATAAAATTCCCCGACACTGGGAAGCAGAAGGTTGCAATAAGAGGTCCCAGCAAAAACTCAAATGCATGTGTCTAAAGGAAGAAAAACATCGGAAGAAAAGCACCGGAAAAAAAATGCAAGCAGACAAGAAAGCAAGGCAACAAAAACAAATTGCAGTCTAGCCTAGCTTCTTGTTTTCTTTTAAGCACGGTGTAACAAGGAGATCGGTAAGCAGTAGTAATAGCATGCAACAACAGTAACATTGCAGTCCCACGGTAGTCCCAGCTACCAAAACTTCCCGAACTACATTGACCTGATTCCTGTTTAGCCTAGGATATGTAGGAAACCTTTGAAGCAAAGGTTCGGTCAAATCTTTTTCAAAAAATGCTTCACACGGAGTACTCGGATGGGCAAAAATCGCTCGCTTTATCTTTGCACGAAAACCCTTCATGTCTTCGGGCAAAGAGGGGCAGCTGTAAGCACGTGATTTTTGCCCTATATGAGAATTACTCCCAAAAAATTCAAAAATAAAATAATTTTTCTTGGTGTGCAATTTTTGTGATATTTTGTGGTATTTTTGTATAATTATTTGTATGTTTGTCTGTGCATGTTTATTTGTTAAATTAATAAAAATAAAAAAATATGTCGCATTTTGCATGTAGGATTTAATTCTACAATTGTTAGTAATTAAGTTTGTTTTACAAAAAAATAAAAATTACAAAAATAGGCATCGTTTGCATTTTTAGCATTTAATGTCCGAATAAACAATTTTATGCTTAATTATTACTTAATTGTGCGTTAATTGTTATTGGGAGTTAATTTGCGCTTTTATAACTTAATTTAGTTCTTAATAATAGTTTAAGTATTTTTATAATTTAGTTTTAGAAAAATAAAAGAAGAAAAGAGAGCAAAAAATAAAGAAAGTCGGAATTGGGCCTCTTCTTCAAAATTCAAGCTACAGGCCCAAATAATTGCCCAACTTTCCCCATGACCCGGTCCACTTCAAACTGGGTCGACCCGGTCCGCTCCATTAACCCAACACCCCTTCTTCATTTTTATCCAACACAAAACAAAACCAAAAAAATAAAAAATAAAAGGTGAATTATCACTATTAATAGTTTTATTTTTTGTTTTTTTATATATAAAAAATCCGAAAATATTTTTTTTATTTTTTATATTTTTTATTTTTTAAAAAAATATAATAATTTCGGGAATGATTTAAAAAATAATAATAAATAAGAAAAAGGGAAGTATTGAATAAAAAAAATATAAAAGTAAAAATAGGTGAAATTCTCTTTTTTTTTAAAAAAAAAAGTAAAAGAATGTAGAAAATTTAAAAAAATAAAAAGTTTTGTGGAAATTTTTAAAAAATTTAAAAGTAAAAGAAGGTTGGAATTAAAAAATAAATATAAAGGTATCTGAAAATTTAAAAAATTTAAAGTAATTGAAAGTAGCATTTTTGAAAGAAAAAGAAAAGATAGTGGTTTGTTTTTTAAAGAAAAGTTAAATAAAGTGAGATTCTCTTTTAAAAAAATAAAAAGTGGTATTTTAAATAAGATAAAGTAATTAAAGTTGGAATTTTAAAAATAAAAGTAAATAAAGGTGGGATTTCTTTTTCTAAAAAAATAAAAGCAATTTGTAAGTGGGATTTCTTTTAATTAAAAAAATAATAAAATAATAAAAAACAAATCTGAAAATTTCGAAAATTTTGCTATAAATAGAAGAGAAAATTTAAGAAGAAGGGGGTGGAAAAAAGAGGAAAAACTAGATAGAGAGAAGAAGAAAAGAGGGGGCGGAGAGAGCAGTATACACTCGATATACACTCTGGATACACAGAATATACAGGGACAGAATTCATTTTGGAGATAGTAAAAAAGATATAACCAAATTTTCTGAAATATTGAGAGCGGAAGAACACCATAGAGAGTTCAAATCTAGAAAGAAAAACAAAGAGAGATTTCCGCACTATTTTTCTTCTCCATTTTTACTAGTTTTCTCCGTGTTGCTGGGATTTCTGGATTGAGGTGTTGAAGCTACTGTGTTGGGCTTTATGCTGCTGTATGTTGCTGTGTTACATACTACTTTGCTGACCTTCTTCTTCTTGTATTGACAATACCAGGTACACAAACGATACACTGGTTCATCTTGTAAGCTACTCGAAACATGAATGCAAAAAATGAGAAAGATTTGAAGTTGTAGTTTAATGTAGTCTTTTCTTTCTTTTATTGTATGTATGTAGAACATTCTATGCGCTGCCCATGTAAACTCTTTAAACGACTCACTTTCGAAACTTAACTATAATAACTCGAAAGTATGTAAATAAAGTAGGACATTTTTCTTCATTTATTTTAGAAAAAAACGAAAAATAAAAAATGTAGTAATTCTAAGATTATTTTTTTTAAAAATAAATAAATAATGAGACGAGCCTCACCAAATAAAAATGCAAATTGCGGGGCCCTCAATAATTGGTCATAATAAATACTTAGAATTCGGGATGGACTGTTTAGTGAATTTCACTGCCTTCCCCAAAGATAATAACGCGTTAGACTCTTTAGACGCGATTTAATTAAATTACTTTCTTAAACTCGGGTGCACATTTATGTGACCCAAATCCAAATCTCAACGGAGTCGAAATGTGTCTCTGATCACGGGTACATTGATTGTGACGTGATCCGAGATGCATGTCCATGACGTTGCAAATTCCTTTAAATAAGAATGAGATGAGCCTCACCGAATAAAAATACAAAATTGTGGGGCCCTCGGTAAATATTTGCTTTAAAATTGCTTAGACTTCGGGATGGACCGTTTAGCAAAATTTCACGGCCCTACCCAAAGTAAATGATACGCTAGTCGCTTTAGGCACGCCTTTTAATAATTTAATTTTCTTAAAACTCGGGTGCACATTTATGTGACCCAAATCCAAATCTCAACAGAGTTGAAATGTGCCAACAACCACGGGTGCATTGATGTGACGTGGTTGGAGATGTATTTCCATGATGTTGCAATTCTTGAAAAAATATATAAATAATGACGAAAGCGGTTAAAAGTTAAAACTTGCACATTAGCTCATAATTGTATAAAATCAGATAAACAAGCCGAATATGACAGTTGAGCGACCGTGCTAGAACCACGGAACTCGGGAATGCCTAACACCTTCTCCCGAGTTAACAGAATTCCTTATCCGGATTTCTGGTTCGCGGATTGTAATACAGAGTCATTCTTTTCCTCGATTCGGGATTAAATTGGTGACTTGGGACACCCTAAATCTCCCAAGTGGCGACTCTGAAATAAATAAACAAATCCCGTTTCGATTGTCCTTTAATTGGAAAAACTCCCTTGTCCCCACGCGGGGGCGGAAAAAGGAGGTGTGACAGCTCTGGCGACTCTGCTGGGGATGATAACCCAGAACCACTGGTTCAGGGTTCAAGAATTTGAGCTTAGAATAATTGTTATATTTGGATTTATTATCTGATATATATTGCATGTTCTGACATAACATACTAAATGTTGTCTTTTACCGCTTTGATATTATCTGAACTGTATATAAACTGTGCCGAAACCCTTCTCTTCTTACCTCCGGGGAGAAGCTCGCTGGTCGAGGCTCCTTATTCTGTTAGTGTCAATACCTGAAATAAGAAAGAGGACGGATAAGTTACGAAGCCGGATGGCCTTTTGGTTCCCGGTAAGTTGCCCCCTCCTCGACTCGAGTTGTCCGCTCGGGTACACAGTCTAGAACATATACCCAGGTTATAAACCTAGTATAACGAAACCTCATTCCGGATCCCTAGTAAGAACGATTATTTGCATCACGTTACATTTGACTTAGGGGACTCAACACTGGGGTTGGGTCCGTCTAGGACTAGCAACCTGAAATGAAAAGACCATTCTGATGCATCCTACTTGCTCTGTACATATATTTGTTTCAAATTTGCATGTTGACCGGTTTCTGAATCTCGGGAATGTTGGAAAATTGAAGAAAAAAAAAAGAAAAAAAGGGAAAAAGAATATATCAGTTAGGGAGTTAATTGATTATTTTAGAAAAAATCAATGACCAATTACTGGCGAAACTCTGCCGAAATTTTGAAAAAAAAAAGTAAAATATTTTATTTTGTTTTACTAAAAAATATATATAAAAAAAGAGTCTTATTATTTTTTGGAAAAATAGATTGTTTTATTGTTTGTTGAAAATGGAATAAAAAAATCGTTATTTTGTCTTTTTCAAAAATAGAAAAGGAAAATAGATTGTCTTGCCAGGAAAAAATAAAAATGGAAAAGAGTCATGTTTTAAAATAGTTCGGTTAATTTGCCCGAACTACGCGGGTTTGATTCTCACCAGATGTGAGATACGTAGGCAACCCTCATCGGGTCCAACCCCACCTTTTGCTAAAATAGCCAAAAACAAATTAAAAAAAAACATGTCAAAATTTCAACTCTGTCATAAAGAGGTCGGGTGATGCTGTTTTGTCATAAATAGCCGAATGTTCCCGAAAGGGACGCCGGAAGGCTGACTTTGCATAAACAACCACCTTTGGGTCATTTTTTTAAAGATTTGGTCCAGTTGACCCACACAGCCTTAAAAATCTTCATCCCCGAGACGTTGAAAGGCCGTGCTTGCAATATTGAGTTTTCTAATTTGAAAAACGATAAAAAGAGTCATAAATAAGTCAGGTGATGCTGTTTTGTCATAAATAGCCGAATGTTCCCGAAAGGGACGCCGAAAGGCTGACTTTGCATAAATAGCCACCTTCGGGTCATTTTTTAAGATTTAGTCCAGCTGACCCTCACAGCCTTAAAAATCTTCGTCCCCGAGGCGCTGAAGGACCGTGTTTGCAACACCAGGTTTTTATTATTGTTTGAAAAAAAAAACAAAGAGTCAGCGGTCAGGTGAATACCATTTGGATTTTTGTCAAAAATAAGTCGAGCCAGCTTCGGCCGCGTCTTAAACCGTTCTTGCCGAAATAGCCTTAGAGTATCTTTCAGTTGTCGAAAGGCTATTTTCGTAAAAGAACGGACAAGTTTGTAAAGTGTCATAAAATAATCCTCCCCGGCCTCAAAATTCATGTGGAATTTTGAAGGGGCCACGTTTGCAAAAATAACCGTTCAGTTGCATTCGTCAAACGGAGAAAGGAAGCTAGCCATTTGTTTTTGGAGTTTGTAAATCTTTTGATTAAGATATGTGGGTTGTTTGATTTTCCAGTTTGTAGGTCATCTTCAAACCTTTGAAACCCAATTTGGTTTTGATATGAAAATTGAAAGAAAAAATGTTTAGTCTTGTTTATCTTTTATTGGTCCGAACTACGCAAGGTCTGATTCATGCGGGGTCATGATACGTAGGCAATCTCCATAAGATTCGACCACAACAAAAAAAAAATTTGAAAAAGAGAAAAGAAAAAAAAAGATGAAAAAAAAGAAAAGAAAATCGAAAAAAGAAAAAAAAAGAAAAAAAAAGATGTTGTTAATAATGAGGACCGACCGAGTCCATTCTAACCTGTTTTGTTTCGCAAAGAAAGTTAAGGTGGTTGGTTTGTGGTAAGCCGGACAATGACACTCAGAATCCTTTACTTGCATCTCATGATACACACTCTGCGGGGATCAGGCCTGATAACAAAAGCACTCGAATCCTATTGGGAACTTGTTGACGGAGGTTGATGATATTGAAGCTGGTAATGGTCTAGGCAATACTGATGCGAAGCTCAGTGGCTAAGATGCCAATTTTGATAAAATGGGAGGACGCTCCGTTCCTTGGTTAGCAAAAGAGAAGCTGGTGGTGGCTTATTTTGTTGTCATTTCTGTTGTCCGGATTATTCTTAGCGTTGTAATCCGAATATTGTCTTGTGTCAAACCTTCCTATCTTTCCATTTTGTCATATAAGTTTGTTTAAGTTTTGTCGAGGCTGTGTTAGGATTTTATTCTGGTTGTTTTGTTTGTTTTATTATTCAAACCATTTCGTCGGTAGTCTAATACAAAAGCCGATCTTTTATTATTTCCAGTCATATTTTTGTTTAGTCCTTTTATCATTTTTGTTCAATGCCGATTCTAGGGACATGACATGCGCACACAGTTTGGGCCTAATCTTAAAAGTTAATCATAAAACCCTGGGAAGGTGATCAAAGCATTTAAAGGAAATAAGAACGGTTTGAGATTATTTGGATCCCGAGTCATGTGGAACTGGGGCAAGTAAAACACAAAGAAAATCGTTAAAAGCAAGATTCACCTTTCATGATAACGAGAGTAAGAGTGTCGCCCAACGGTGCTTTAGAAATGACAAAGGAAAAATAAAATGTGTGAATATAATTGTCAAGTCCAGCACCATCGGGAAAGCTACAAATCTATGTTCAATTGTGTTGTTTGCACTTGGCATGTTTTGAAGACTGGAATGACGAAGACATTTTGTTCTGCTACCTAAACACTTTATCCTTCGTTACCCCTTTTGAGCCTTATTTATTTCCTTCATACCCCTCATTCGGAATCAATAGCAACGACTAGGAAATACGAGCCTGGAAGGTAAAGAAAAAAAAAATCAACAAAAAACAAAAAAAAAAAAAAAAAAGAAGAAGAGGAAAAGTGCTAACAAAAAAAAACAAAACAAAGGAAAGTCAAATGAAAAAAGAGGAATTGGGAACTACGTTTGACCTGATTCCTCAAAGAGGATACGTAGACGCTTCACGGCTCCGTCATGGTTTTGAACAATGAAAAAAAATCAATTAAGATATCCCCCAGCACGAAACTGGGGCAAATGTTGCGTTTGTCGTAAATAAATCTAGTTCCGAAGGTTGTAATTAATAACCCAAAATCGATGCATTTTTAGCCTTTAATACCCTTTCTTTCTAGCCTATCCAAAACCCACATTACGGTCCAAAGAAAGACCTTCTGACCAGTCTGCAAAAAATGCCAAGTCAGACAAATGAGAGTCTTACCGGCGAACATAACATTCTGTTCCACAACATAAAGGACTCTAATCTCCAGCAGAGAGAGTCATACCGGCAACACTCCAAATTCCCAGCTGGAAAGTGATACAAATGAGAGAGTCTTATCGGTGAAAATCTTCACGGACACCATAAGGCGATGAAAGCTGAGAGAAAAACCAAAATGAGAGAGACTTGATAGTGAAAACCCTTCGGGCACTACAAGTCGAATAAGATTGAGAATCAGATGAGGAATTGCCAATTGAAGGTCTTGAAAGACGATTGACGACGGAGGATAGGCCACATATGCATGTAATGACCATTAGAGTCGGTGTCTGCGTTTGATAGGTTTTTATTTATAGTTTCTTTTGTTACAGAGTCATCTTTTTCATTTGTCTTTTATTCTGTTCCCTTTTATCTTTTCCTTTCATAGAAAATTCCCCAGTAGAGTCTGTTTGGTCAGAACCAATGGGAAATGATTTCAAAATAGGCCATAAGTTTTCCAATTATGCAAGATGAGATCTGGCTAGTATATCCAAGTGGTATAGTCAGCAAGGAACAAGCGCAAGACCAGTGTCAAGAAAGATATCCCCAGCAAAAGGGAATTGTCAAAAGGATTGACGAGTGTCAAGAGGGATATCCCAGCCGAAATCAAAGGTTGTTAAACCTCAAGACCAAGGCCCGTGGACAAAGCAAGGAGAGCAGTGAGCATGATTTGGGAAATTCATACGATACTAAAAGATCGGTGAAGTGCAAGTTTTCAGGCTATGTCACAAAAGAAGAGGGATATCCCCAACAGAAAGGGATTATCCCCAGCAAATAATGTCATCTCCAACAAGTTGTGGAATACAGAGCAAGGAAGGAGAAAGGGAAAACCATCCCAGCAGGAGTATCACAACCAACCACCGCGTTTTAAACTAACAAATTTTGTTTGATTTGAAACATGTAAAGGAAATGGCATTGATGACAAAAATGCATGCCACAAGGGATATTGTCAAACTGGGGCAGAAAATTTTCCTTTCATTTAGAAAATTTTCTGGAAGTCAGGTACCCATTCGGGGAAGAATAAAGATAACGCCAGTCTCAAGGGAAGTGGTCTTAGAACCAGTGTTGCCCCAAATATAATAAGTTTCAATGGAGGAAGTTGTTCCCCAGCAAAGGGATGAAACTTGAGCTCAGAAAAAGCAAGAGGCCAGCATCTTTCACAACAGCCTTCCGAAGAGTGAAGCACTAGTTCTGAAGGAATCAGAATCCCTCAGCAGTGTTATCCTCAACAGCATTATCCCCAGCTGATAACATTTTACTCCCCAACAGGTAAGTAAATAATTCCCCAACAGTGTTATTCCCCAACAGTCTCGAGGAGTCCAACACAAGTTTAGTGAAAATCGGTATCCTCAGCGGTTCCTTTCGGGGAAAGGCAAAACGAGTCGTAAGGGAGGTAGTCTTCGAAGGAAGAAGCTATGTAAAAAGAAAAAAAAAGAAAAAAGAAAAAAAAAGAAAAAGAAAGAGAAAAAAAAAGAAAAAAAAAGAAAAAAGGGGAAGTAGTTTGCAGAGGAATGAAACATCCTACTTAAAAGGAAGTAATTTTGGAAGGAGAAAGATAACATATTTACTCAGTAGAGTTATCCTCAGCAGTGTTATCCCCAGTGGTTCATCGAGATGCAGAAGCATCCTCGACAGAGTTTCGGGCAACCCAGAGTGGGTAAGGAAGAAAAGGAAGAGTCATCCCCATCAAAATAATCCCCAGCAGTTTTGAGGGAAGACAACACAGGTAAGTAAATAATTCAGGAAGAAGGAAATGGTTCACGCATAGGAGATGCATTTCCTCCTAAGTTTGTTTTACCCATAGGAGATGCATTTCCTCCTAAAGTTTTAGTTTTACCCATAGGAGATGCATTTCCTCCTAAGTTTTAGTTTTACCCCTAGGAGATGCATTTCCTCCTAAGTTTGTTTTTTACCCATAGGAGATGCATTTCCTCCTAAGTTTGTTTTTTACCCATAGGAGATGCATTTCCTCCTAAGTTTGTTTTTACCCATAGGAGATGCATTTCCTCCTAAGTTTTTTTTTACCCATAGGAGATGCATTTCCTCCTAAGTTTGTTTTACCCATAGGAGATGCATTTCCTCCTAAAAAAAATTTTTACCCATAGGAGATGCATTTCCTCCTAAGTTTATTTTTACCAATAGGAGAGACATTTCCTCCTAAGTTTAGTTTTACCCATATGAGAGGCATTTCCTCCTAAGTTTAGTTTTACCCATAGGAGAGGCATTTCCTCATAAGTTTATTTTTACCCATAAGAGATGCATTTCCTCCTAAGTTTACTTTTACCCATAGGAGACGCATTTCCTCCTAAGTTTAGTTTTACCCATAGGAGATGCATTTCCTCCTAAGTTTGTTTTAGTTTCACCCCATAGGAGATGCATTTCCTCCTAAGTTTAGTCTTACCCATAGGAGAGGCGTTTCCTTCTAAGTTTATTTTACCCATAGGAGAGGCATTTCCTCCTAAGTTGTTGTTGAAATCAGGAGTCCGCCTGAAGAACGGAGACATACAGTTTAAATTTCAAAAATCAGGAGTCCGCCTGGAGAATAGAGACATTCAATTTCAAATTTAGCAATCATGAGTCCGCCTGGAGAACAGAGACATACTTTTCAAGTTTGACGTCAGGAGTCCGCCTGAAGAACGGAGACATACAGTTTAAATTTCAAAAATCAGGAGTCCGCCTGGAGAATGGAGACATTCAACTTCAAATTTAGCAATCAGGAGTCCGCCTGGAGAACAGAGACATACTTTTCAAGTTTGATGTCAGGAGTCCACCTGAAGAACAGAGACACACAGTTTAAATTTTAAAAGTCAGGAGTCTGCCTGGAGAATAGAGACATTCCATTTCAAAGTTAGCAATCAGGAGCCCACCTGGAGAATAAGGGAATACAATTCAAATTCTAAGTAGTCAGGAGCCCCCCTGAAGAATAGAATGGCGATTTATTGGTTGAAATCTCGCCAACCTAAAGAAAGGAGTGGCATTTTTAAAGTTGTTGTTGAAGTTGGGAGCCCGCCCAGATAACAGAGGCATACATTTCAGTCTTTACATTTCAAGTGTTGAAGTTGGGAGCCCGCCCAGATAACAGAGGCATACATTTCAGTCTTTACATTCCAAGCGTTGAAGTTGGGAGCCCGCCCAGATAACAGAGGCATACATTCAGTCTTTTCATTTCAAGTGTTGAAGTTGGGAGCCAGCCCATAGAACAGAGGAATACATTTCAGTCTTTATATTTCAAGCGTTGAAGTTGGGAGCCCGCCCAGATAACAGAGGCATACATTTCAGTCTTTTCATTTCAAGTGTTGAAGTTGGGAGCCCGCCCATATAACAGAGGAACACATTCAACATTAATTTTCAAATATTAAAGTTGGGAGCCCGCCCATACAACAGAGGCATACATTTCAGGATAAAGTCAGAGGACAATAAAACAGAGGGTTACAATAGAAATCCCCAGCAGGAAACAATAAAATTCCCCGACACTGGGAAGCAGAAGGTTGCAATAAGAGGTCCCAGCAAAAACTCAAATGCATGTGTCTAAAGGAAGAAAAACATCGGAAGAAAAGCACCGGAAAAAAAATGCAAGCAGACAAGAAAGCAAGGCAACAAAAACAAATTGCAGTCTAGCCTAGCTTCTTGTTTTCTTTTAAGCACGGTGTAACAAGGAGATCGGTAAGCAGTAGTAATAGCATGCAACAACAGTAACATTGCAGTCCCACGGTAGTCCCAGCTACCAAAACTTCCCGAACTACATTGACCTGATTCCTGTTTAGCCTAGGATATGTAGGAAACCTTTGAAGCAAAGGTTCGGTCAAATCTTTTTCAAAAAATGCTTCACACGGAGTACTCGGATGGGCAAAAATCGCTCGCTTTATCTTTGCACGAAAACCCTTCATGTCTTCGGGCAAAGAGGGGCAGCTGTAAGCACGTGATTTTTGCCCTATATGAGAATTACTCCCAAAAAATTCAAAAATAAAATAATTTTTCTTGGTGTGCAATTTTTGTGATATTTTGTGGTATTTTTGTATAATTATTTGTATGTTTGTCTGTGCATGTTTATTTGTTAAATTAATAAAAATAAAAAAATATGTCGCATTTTGCATGTAGGATTTAATTCTACAATTGTTAGTAATTAAGTTTGTTTTACAAAAAAATAAAAATTACAAAAATAGGCATCGTTTGCATTTTTAGCATTTAATGTCCGAATAAACAATTTTATGCTTAATTATTACTTAATTGTGCGTTAATTGTTATTGGGAGTTAATTTGCGCTTTTATAACTTAATTTAGTTCTTAATAATAGTTTAAGTATTTTTATAATTTAGTTTTAGAAAAATAAAAGAAGAAAAGAGAGCAAAAAATAAAGAAAGTCGGAATTGGGCCTCTTCTTCAAAATTCAAGCTACAGGCCCAAATAATTGCCCAACTTTCCCCATGACCCGGTCCACTTCAAACTGGGTCGACCCGGTCCGCTCCATTAACCCAACACCCCTTCTTCATTTTTATCCAACACAAAACAAAACCAAAAAAATAAAAAATAAAAGGTGAATTATCACTATTAATAGTTTTATTTTTTGTTTTTTTTATATATAAAAAATCCGAAAATATTTTTTTTATTTTTTATATTTTTTATTTTTTAAAAAAAATATAATAATTTCGGGAATGATTTAAAAAATAATAATAAATAAGAAAAAGGGAAGTATTGAATAAAAAAAATATAAAAGTAAAAATAGGTGAAATTCTCTTTTTTTTTTAAAAAAAAAAGTAAAAGAATGTAGAAAATTTAAAAAAATAAAAAGTTTTGTGGAAATTTTTAAAAAATTTAAAAGTAAAAGAAGGTTGGAATTAAAAAATAAATATAAAGGTATCTGAAAATTTAAAAAATTTAAAGTAATTGAAAGTAGCATTTTTGAAAGAAAAAGAAAAGATAGTGGTTTGTTTTTTAAAGAAAAGTTAAATAAAGTGAGATTCTCTTTTAAAAAAATAAAAAGTGGTATTTTAAATAAGATAAAGTAATTAAAGTTGGAATTTTAAAAATAAAAGTAAATAAAGGTGGGATTTCTTTTTCTAAAAAAATAAAAGCAATTTGTAAGTGGGATTTCTTTTAATTAAAAAAATAATAAAATAATAAAAAACAAATCTGAAAATTTCGAAAATTTTGCTATAAATAGAAGAGAAAATTTAAGAAGAAGGGGGTGGAAAAAAGAGGAAAAACTAGATAGAGAGAAGAAGAAAAGAGGGGGCGGAGAGAGCAGTATACACTCGATATACACTCTGGATACACAGAATATACAGGGACAGAATTCATTTTGGAGATAGTAAAAAAGATATGACCAAATTTTCTGAAATATTGAGAGCGGAAGAACACCATAGAGAGTTCAAATCTAGAAAGAAAAACAAAGAGAGATTTCCGCACTATTTTTCTTCTCCATTTTTACTAGTTTTCTCCGTGTTGCTGGGATTTCTGGATTGAGGTGTTGAAGCTACTGTGTTGGGCTTTATGCTGCTGTATGTTGCTGTGTTACATACTACTTTGCTGACCTTCTTCTTCTTGTATTGACAATACCAGGTACACAAACGATACACTGGTTCATCTTGTAAGCTACTCGAAACATGAATGCAAAAAATGAGAAAGATTTGAAGTTGTAGTTTAATGTAGTCTTTTCTTTCTTTTATTGTATGTATGTAGAACATTCTATGCGCTGCCCATGTAAACTCTTTAAACGACTCACTTTCGAAACTTAACTATAATAACTCGAAAGTATGTAAATAAAGTAGGACATTTTTCTTCATTTATTTTAGAAAAAAACGAAAAATAAAAAATGTAGTAATTCTAAGATTATTTTTTTTAAAAATAAATAAATAATGAGACGAGCCTCACCAAATAAAAATGCAAATTGCGGGGCCCTCAATAATTGGTCATAATAAATACTTAGAATTCGGGATGGACTGTTTAGTGAATTTCACTGCCTTCCCCAAAGATAATAACGCGTTAGACTCTTTAGACGCGATTTAATTAAATTACTTTCTTAAACTCGGGTGCACATTTATGTGACCCAAATCCAAATCTCAACGGAGTCGAAATGTGTCTCTGATCACGGGTACATTGATTGTGACGTGATCCGAGATGCATGTCCATGACGTTGCAAATTCCTTTAAATAAGAATGAGATGAGCCTCACCGAATAAAAATACAAAATTGTGGGGCCCTCGGTAAATATTTGCTTTAAAATTGCTTAGACTTCGGGATGGACCGTTTAGCAAAATTTCACGGCCCTACCCAAAGTAAATGATACGCTAGTCGCTTTAGGCACGCCTTTTAATAATTTAATTTTCTTAAAACTCGGGTGCACATTTATGTGACCCAAATCCAAATCTCAACAGAGTTGAAATGTGCCAACAACCACGGGTGCATTGATGTGACGTGGTTGGAGATGTATTTCCATGATGTTGCAATTCTTGAAAAAATATATAAATAATGACGAAAGCGGTTAAAAGTTAAAACTTGCACATTAGCTCATAATTGTATAAAATCAGATAAACAAGCCGAATATGACAGTTGAGCGACCGTGCTAGAACCACGGAACTCGGGAATGCCTAACACCTTCTCCCGAGTTAACAGAATTCCTTATCCGGATTTCTGGTTCGCGGATTGTAATACAGAGTCATTCTTTTCCTCGATTCGGGATTAAATTGGTGACTTGGGACACCCTAAATCTCCCAAGTGGCGACTCTGAAATAAATAAACAAATCCCGTTTCGATTGTCCTTTAATTGGAAAAACTCCCTTGTCCCCACGCGGGGGCGGAAAAAGGAGGTGTGACAGATACCTGTCATATCTAAGTGGGACCATGCGAAACAGTCGATATTATCGATAAGAGATTGAATGAATTTTTTCCTGAGTTTGGGGGTTAATCCCGTTCCCAGGTATATCTTAAGATCAGGGAGGTGTTCGACCAAAACAGCTTGCTCCAGATCTTCGATCGTCGATTTCGTTGCATCCGACTCTTCGGGGGCAATGAAAGTTCGAGGAGCGAGGAAATATTTTTCGTCCTCCTCGGGGGTCTGTATGCTCCCAGACACATCCGAGGTCGGGAGTACGAGGGTCGCCTCCTCCTGGTAAATCGCGAACATTTCCTTTGCTGCATGTTGTTCTCCATATATGGTCGTTATGCCATCTTTTGTCGGAAATTTAATTATCTGGTGCAGGGTTGACGGTGTGACCATCATGCTGTGTATCCACGGCCTGCCAAGCTATGCATTATACCTTATGTCGCCATCGATGACCTAAAACTTTATGTTCTGAACTGTGCCGGACGTGTCGACTGGGAGGGTGATTTCACCTTTTGTTACTTCGCCGGTCATGTTGAAGTCGTGGAGGACCCGGGAGGCGGGTATGATCTGGTCGAGCAACCCAAGTTGTTCTACTACCCCTGACCTGATTACGTTGGCCGAGCTGCCTAGATCCACAAGCACACGTTTAACTCGAATGTTGTTTAAAAGAAATGAGATTACCAGCGCATCATTGTGTGGTTCTGTAAAGGTCTCGATATCCTCTTCGCTGAACGCGAGGGTGTCTTCGGCCATGCGGTTTCGGATCGGCCCTTCTATTGTGGCGGATATTTTTGTCTGTTTGATCATGGGCCCTTGGGAAATGTCGATCCTCCAATAATCATATGAATGACATGCCGAGGGATCTCTTTTTGTGCCTAGGTTGGAACAACCGCACCATTCCCTCCTTGGTTCTCCAAGTAGTTGTTTTCATCTCTATTTACTGAGTTAGGCATTTCGACCTGAAATTTGAAGATCTTGGACAAGAACAGGTGTGAAAGATAACTTGTGTTACGTGACGAAACCAGCAAGAAAATAATCACTATTATTTTTAGCCCCACGGTGGCCGCCAAACTATTTATAGTGAAAATGGTAATAACAATTAATTTGATTATGGGACTCTAAAAATACGTGATCTATTTTTATGTTGGTTGTTAAGCAGTTGATGCTGTGTATATGAGACTTAGAAACGAAATGAGAATTAAGGATAGGGTGATAATCGAAGCAATAGGCTAGTTATCGGGGCCTCGAGCTTGTCGATTCGGGGCCTCGAGGTCGATTTCGGAGCTCAACAGGAAGCTATCGAGGGTGGTTGAAGTATGGCTAACAGTTATGACAGAATCAATAAAGGCTCATTATGGCCAATGATAAGTAATAAATGAAGAATAATAATAAAGACAATAAATGAAAGCAATAATATCAAGAGAATATGTTAGAGAGCAAAGAGAATGTTCTTGTATATTTCGTGTAGAGCAACTGAAGCAACAGAGATTTACAAAATGATAAGGATCCCCTTTATATATGAGGGGAATCCCAGCATAGTACAAAATACATTTATTACAAAGAAAAGGGGATGGGACAGCTAGCTGATGTCATGATGCGGGCTCAGACTAGCTTGACAGACTTTACTCACCTCTGGCGACACCTCTTGGGAACTCACCTCTTTTCCAATATAGCAGTTGATCTACATTTCCCCGAGGTCAAGCCTCGACAGCCCTCGAAGGCGAAACTCGACCCTAGTATCGAGCCTTGGGAAGTATGTTCGTGGGGATCATAATGACGAGGAAATTGGTCCCTTTGATTTCACCGTGCAATATTCCAATTCAAAAAGAGGACAAATTTAGTCTCATGCAATGCCCTAAGAATGATGTAGAACGAAAGAAATGGAATCAATCCTTACTCTTCAATTGTTGGTAGTCTGATGTATGCTCAGACCTGCACAAGACCGGATATTAGTTTTGTGGTCGGAATGCTAGGAAGATATTAGAATAACCCAGGAATTGATCACTGGAAAGCTGCAAAAAAAGTTTTGAGGTACCTGAAAGGAACGAAGGATTACATGCTCATGTATAGGAGATCCAAGTATCTGGAAGTTGTTGGATACTCGGATTCAGATTTCGCTGGATGTATTGACACTAGAAAATCTACGTTTGGTTATTTGTTCTAATTAGCTGAAGGAGCAATATCGTGGAAGAGTGTCAAACCGTCTATCATTGCTACATCCACGATGGAAGGAGAATTTGTGGAATGTTTTGAAGCCACAGTTCATGCATTATGGCTGCGAAACTTTATTTCAGGACTTGGGGTTGTTGACACCATTACCAAGCCACTGAAAATTTACTGTGATAATTCTGCAACAGTATTCTTCTCCAAGAATGATAAGTACTCCAAAAGTGCCAAACATATGAAATTAAAGTACTTTACCGTCAAGTAGAAAGTTCAGGAACAAAGAGTGTCACTTTAGCATATTAGAATAGATCTCATGATTGCAGATCCATTAACGAAAAGTTTACAACCAAAGATATTTAAAGAACATGTACATAGAATAGGTTTTGGCTGTATTTATGACTGATGTATTTATGATGTTTTGACACTCTGAGCTCATTTACGTGTTTCTGATATACATTAATGATTTCATGTTTCTCATAATGGTGTACACATTATTGTTTTGAGATATTATAGGATAAGTCTCAATGAGACATTGTGGACCATAATATTTTATAGTTTATGAACCTAATATGATAAATTACTAATGTTGTAGTATATGGAAGGGAGTATGTAGACAAATTATATATATAACCTCCATAACTCACATTAAGTAGTTTATCGTATTATGGTATTTATGATGGACATTATAGAAGAGATTTGTTTATGCGCAACTAATGTTCCTATATTAAATATTAATAATATGTGATTATTGGGCCAAGTGGGACAATGTAAGTTATTTTTTGGGAAATTTTCGTTCCTATACCATATAGAAAATTATATTACCAAATATGTTCATAGTTTGCATATTACCCTTCATGCTAATAATATTCCTACAAAATATAGACAATGCATTAAATAAGGAATCATTATAGCTGTAGGATTCCTTATTTAGGCGCGCTAAAATTGGGGAATTAAATATTCTCCAAGATCTTCCACAACGCAGATCACGCACATTCCATAATTATCAAAGGCTTCACTCTGATCTTCCACAACGCAGATCAAGATTTTCCATACTTTATTTTTGCGATACACTCTGTTTCCAAAATTCTCTCTACATCTCTCTCTATCTCTTAATCCCAAATTTCAGTAATACAAAGCAAAGGAAAAGAGAGCAGCAATTCCACCATTGACAGCCATTAAAAAGCTTGAAAGCTTTGAATTCAAATTTGGGTTTTCAAAAATTATTATTTGTTTGGATTGGATGTTGTTGAAAATAATTGGAAATATGGTTTGGAGTTATATCTCAATTTTGAGGGGTTTTAGTGAAGATTAGACTTGGTTTTGACTGAATTTCAGATTGAAACTCGAAGAAGAAGAAGAAGAAGAAGAAGAAGAAGAAGAAGAAGAAGAAGAAGAAGAAGAAGAAGAAGAAGAAGAAGAAGAAGAAGAAGAAGAAGAAGACATGACACACATTATATTGCAGAAATTGTAGAAAAATTATAGACTATTATTTATTTATTTTTCTTTTATTCATTTACCTATTGTATAAAAGTTGAACAACATTGTATAAATATTGTATTTAAGTGGATGATTTAGTACTGTTTTGGACAAAAATATGTATAAAAAATGTGAAATATACATTTCAGGAGAAGCATGTCGAGTCCAAATATGTACTCAGTTTGTAGATATTTTGTAGATAAATTGTAGATTATTTGTATTCTGATTGTAGATACTTTATTTCCTGTTTTCACAAATAAAAAATGACTAAAACTTCTACAAATCTTCTGAAAAAACGCTATTATGTAAAAAATTCCAATTATGCTACAATTGAATGGGAATTGAGATATTAAAATTCAATGTACCCAGTTTGTAGATATTTTGTAGATAAATTATAGATTATTTGTATTCTGATTGTAGATACTTTGTTTTCTGTTTTCACAAATCAAAAAAGACTAAAAAATCTACAAATCTTCTGCAAAAAACGCAATTATGTCAAAAATTCCAATTATGCTACAATTGAATGGGAATTGAGATATTAAAATTCAATGTACCCAGTTTGTAGATATTTTATCGATAAATTGTAGATTATTTGTATTCTGATTGTAGATGCTTTGTTTTCTGTTTTCACAAATCAAAAACGATTAAAACTTCTACAAATCTTCTGCAAAAAACGCAATTATGTCGAAAATACCGATTATGCTACAATTCTGTGATTCTCCTATATGCTCTTATTACTCCTTACGAAACTGCTATGCTAAATATGAAATCCAAAAAAATATGATGAAGGGATAGATCTTCCTAAGAAATTTTGTAGATAATTTGTAGAAACATTGAAATTCTGTATTTTCATATTAATTTTTCAAATGATATGTAGTTTTGTTGTAGATTAAATGTAGAAAACAAGCCATTGTGAGTCTTATTTGACTCATTCCTCACATTTAACCTATTCTACAAATTCACGCCTCTTTCAATACAATATAATACAACCATACTTTCTTGAATTTAAAGGTATAGCAATATATATAACTTAAAAAACATATTTCCCTCTGCACAAGTTAGCTCCAAAACAGACGAAGTGGAATAACAAGCTCCCATCAAAACTTTTAACACAAAAATACAAAACTCAAAAATAAATAAACAACAGTCTATAATTTTTCTACAATTTTTCTATAATTTTTCTACAATTTATCTACAATTTCTGCAATATAATGTATGTCATGTCGTCGTCTTCTTCTTCTTCTTCTTCTTCTTCTTCTTCTTCTTCTTCTTCTTCTTCTTCTTCTTCTTCTTCTTCTTCGACGAGTTTCAATCTGAAATTCAGCCAAAACCAAGTCTAATCTTCACCAAAACCCCTCAAAATTGAGATATAAACTCCAAACCATATTCCCAATTATTTACAACAACACCCAACCCAAACAAATAATGATTTTTGAAAACCCAAATTAGAATTCAAAGCTTCAAAGCTTTTTAATGGCTGTCAATGGTGGAATTGCTGCTCTCTTTTCCTTTTCTCTTATATTACTGAAATTTGGGATTGCGAGATAGAGAGAGACGTAAAGAGAATTCTCAATTCTTTGTAACAACATCCAATCCAAACAAACAATGTCTTTTGAAAACTCAAATTCGAATTCAAAGCCTTGGCTATGGAAGAAATAATGGGATTTTGATATAGAAATCATGGGTGTGGAAGGGAAACGTGGGTAAAGGTGTGGGAATTGGAGAGAGAAACGAGGGGGGAGTGGTATTAGAAGGAATATACGGTACCATTAAATTAGGAGTGTAATTAATACCCTTAAAAACCACTAATGGTATATAATTGGTAATTAGGTATACTAAATGTAATTATATCAAACTTTAAACATTGAGGGTAATATAGTTTCCTATATGGCATAGGAATGTAAAAATTCCTTATTTTTTCCTACGGTATGTGGCCCAATAGGTTTAAGGCCCAGAATTAATATTTAATTAATGAGGAAATCTCATCCGTCCGATCGGTTAATTGATGGACGTACTGGATTAAATGAGAACCTCTATAAATTGGTCCTCTCCCCACCCATTAGGGTTACCGTATTTTATTTTCTCTCTTCTATCACTAAAGTCGGCGGTAACGAAAGCTAGGGCAAGGGGCGAGAAACAAATTTGAATTAACGCTTCCGCTTCACGATAATGGCTTACGATTCAGGTATGTTTTCTGCAATAATATTGTATAAGATTATCATGTTCAAGATCCTGGAATGCAATTAAAGTTTATGTCTACAATCGGAGCTTCCCTATTTAACTTAACCTATTTGCTTTTAATATTTTTCTATGTTTTATAGGAAATTGATAACGTACACTATTTGAAGAAGTTGAGCTTCGATTCAAGAATTTTAAGACCAAATTGATGGACGCTCAATTCCATGTTCAATCTTTTCTATGTTTTCATGGGAAATTGATAACATACACTGTGTCTACGCTCAATGTACATGTTTTTCTTTTTCTGGTGTTCGATGGTATTTTTACAAGAAAAACATAAACATATTTTTATTCCATCTATTTAATTGTCCTGGCATTCTTCTTATGCAATATCAATTTAATTTCATACTTTTGAAATGTGCTAACTTTATAGTTCATATAATTCCATGTTGGAAGTAATTGGCGATGTTGTCTCTACTTCGTTATAAAAGTTTTCTCAGTTCCTTATGATCACGTTCACAGGTTCTTAATAAGAGAATATTCAAGAAAAATTATATCTAAGCTGAGCTGACATGCCCAACTAAGAGTTTTACATACAATCCATAAATTGAGAGCCTTCTTATTTCAAACTATAAACTGAAATTACAAGAAATATTTTACAAAAAAATATCTCTCTTGCAATTTACTGAAGCAACTTGTATTAAACAAACAAAGCTTTTTACCTAATAATATCAAATGAAATGAATTAAAATACTGAAATTAATCACAACTACAAATTTTAAAAGAATAAATAAAAGAAGGTGTAGAAATGGGAACATAATAAATGGAAAAAATTAATAACGGATTTGGAGAGATTAAAAAAAGGTTAGTCAAAATGATAACATTAAAAATATTTAGATTTGATGAAGAGAAACTGTTAATTCCTATGAGTCTAAAACATTACTGTTCAACACGAAATGTTGTTTAACTAAAATATTTTTTAGATTTTTAAGTGATCTCTATACCTTTATTTACATTAGTTTTAACATAAACCAGCCAACTAATTCGATAAAAAGAACATTCTTTAGATAGAGGTGGAGTTTCAAATAAATATTGCCTCTAAATTTGGTCTTCTTTCGTTGTTGGAACTAAACTGTAAAAGTTGTCCTTCAAATGGATAAATAAATTAGTCAAAAGTCATTACAGTCACTTTATTCACAAACAAATACTTAAGTTAAGAAATTGCAAAAAAAACAAAAAAAAAAAAGGGCCCGTCAGATAACAACATTTCAAAATACTAGTTTCTCGCCACGTGCATTGCACGTGTATGTTAAGTTAAATATTATACGCTTTTGTAAAATAATTTAAAATAAAGCTTTGTTTAAATAGTTATATGTGATAGAATAAATACAAGTTTCTGATAATAATTAATGTGAATTATTATCGTGTATGGCAAGTTATGTAATCCACACTTTTGTAAAATAATACAATATAAATATTATTAAAAGCTTTGAGTAAATAATTATACGTGAAAGAATAAGTATAAGTTTCTGATAACGATTAATGTGAATCATCGTATAATGACATATTGTTGAGGTTAAAATAATTGGATATCATCTAATCCTACGAAAATAAATAAATAAAGTTTAATTATTTCTTCTCATGATCTCAAATAATATCCAAATGAAAGTTTTATTCATTCTCATGATTTACATATATGATTTTCCCAATAAAATTGTTTAATATCATCCCACAAGTTAAAGTAAACTTTCACATATATAAAATTTATTCATGTTACCATAATATATTATGTTATTAGTGGTTCTCACTATAGCAATGAAATAATAAAGTTAACTATAGCTTTTACTAATGTCATTCCTAATCACAACAAATATGCATTTAACGTTTATTACAAGAGTTGTCATTATCCAAACATTTATGAAAATAAGTTTCTCAATATTAGAAAAGGTAAAGGAAGATAAGTAAGTAGAGAAGAAATAGAACTTGATTTTTGTAACATTTTTTTGTTCACTTTGAATTTTAATTTTTTCTTGGCTGCACCATTTGTCACGTTGATTTGGGGACAAAGAGATCAAAAGCTTATTTTTGGTTGTTTCTCACAGGCAATTGTTGTTTTGCTGCTTGTGTTGTGACAGATTTAGAATAAAACATCCACGACTTTTCTGCTAAAATATTTTGCCCAATCGATAGAAAGTGTCTACCACTTTAGGACATTCTATTCTTTGTCTTCTACCTTTTTGAATTTTTTTCACGGTACAATTTGTGAAGTTTGCCCTTACAATTTTCTGGCTGAAACGCTTGATCTTCTCTATAAATGCATCCCTATAATTCATATCCTATAATCCATATCCATCATGCAAGTGACGTAGACCATTAGTTAAATAATGATAACACCAAAACTTGGCTAATCAGCCAAGAGCAGTAACAGTAGGAAACCAAATTATAAATAGGAAATATTTATTTGTAATGTAACTATTTTGAAGGGTTACACCCCTTCAGATAAATTTGATGCTCTTATTATTAAATAGGGTTAGATTTTTTTTTTGGTAAATAAGAATTTTATTACCAAGTAGCAATATTTATAACTCATCTAAACTATTAAAAAATTTGCCTAGCATATCACCTACTGGACATGAAGCCCCCAGTAAGATGATATCTAGCATTCACTTCTTCTATAACTCCATCAACTTCTACTATTTTGTTCTATTCTAACTAATTTCCGGATACCAGTTCAAAGTAGTCATCACCTTATCTAGATAAGGGAACCTTGATGCCCTTTATGTGCACTTCCTGGATAATATGATTGATTAAAGAAGTGGTTGTTCTTCTCTTTTTCTGAAAAATCACAAAATTCCTCTCCTGCCAACAATGATACACTGTTGCTGCTAGTGTCATTCTGCATATAGTTGCTCTTGCACTCTTTCCTTTAGTCACCTTCACCATCCATGTAATCTCTTCGTGTCAGTTGTGGTATGATCTTTTAATCCCTTGCCATCTTAGCAGACCATTCCATATCTTCCCTGTAATCTCACACTTGAAGAATATATGCTACATTGTCTCATTTTCCTTATTACACAGAGAGAATGTTTGATCTATATCTACCCCCATCTTGCTAGCCTATCTTTGGTAGCTAGCCGCTGTTGTATTGCTAGTCTCAATATGAATATCCACTTTGGCTGTCATTGGATATTGCACACTAGTTTTCTCCATGTTACTTTTTGAAATACACCTTGTAATGATTTGTATAGTCCCCTGATCGAGCATTTCTCCATTCGCTGGACATCATCTTCATTCATTCCAGCCTTTGTAAAATACTCCTTAGTCTGAAATATCTTCTTAATTGCCCAGGAAGCATTCTTTGGTTCTATACTCCACACTGCATGGCATTTGACATAGTAAGTGTGTACACAATGCACCCATAGCTTCTCCTTCCTAGTACATATATTCCATAGCAATTTGCAAATAGTAGCTTCATTCCATAGTGCCACATCTATTAAGTTTAATCCCCCTGCAACCTTAGGTGAGCAATGTCTTTTCCAAGCTATCAAGGCCTTTTTAGTTGGTTCAGCATCTCCTGTCCACAACCTTCTACAGATGGTCTCTATGAACTGTATAACTTTCTTAGGAAGTATAAAGATCTATGCCCAAAATGTTTGTATAGCAAACAGTACACTCTTCACTAGGACTGCTCTACCTGCATATGAAAAATATTTTGTTGTCCAGTTCTGAATTCTGTGCAATATTTTCTCAATTAGTGGCTCGCATTATATAGCAGATAGTCTCTTAATACTCAATGGAACCCCTAGATATCTGAAAGGCAATTCTCCCTTTTTATAACCAAGAATCTCCATAATTTGTTGCAGAGTCGTCTGATTCACCCCTCCAAAATAGATGCAACTCTTATTTGGATTAGCAACCAGTCCTGAGGCTGCAGAGAATTTCTGGAAATGCTGATGCAGTATTGTAAGCACATGATTTTTGCTTCACGAAAGTTACTCCAAAAAGAAAAAGAAAATCAAAAAATATATGTCTTGTCATTGAGTAATTTTTATTTAATTTAAAATTGTGTGTTAATTGTTATAGGTGTTAACCAATATTTGTGTAATTTTATTTAGGAGTTTTAGTTTAATTTTGTTAATTAAAAAAGGGAAAAGGTTGAAGGAAAATCACATTGGGCCCCGAAGTGAGGCCCAAAACCAGCACACGGATCCAGTCCAAATCAGGCCTGCCCAAGAACGGACCCAAACGACGCCGTATCAGCGTCCCTATTGGAGTCGTTGATCTAATTCAAACGAACGGTCCTGATCAGGCTGCTCATTTACCCTCAACGACGCCGTTTCAAGCAAGTTGATCTGAGCCGTCCAACCCCATTGATCCAACGGATCTAGGCCCTCCCCTAGACCCGTTAATCTTATCCGACCCATTTCCCTACCCGGTCTCACCCACCACACGCCTAAACGACGTCGTCCTTCCTAAGTGAATAGATCCTGGCCATAGATCTCCCTTGATCCAACGGCCAGTATCTAAACCCTCAATGCATATATAAACCTAACCCTTTTACCCCGCCCCCCTATCCAAGCCCCCACCCCGTTCCTTCGTCTCTCTAAGAAAGGACCCCAAACCCCCGAAACCCTAGCAGCCGCCCTGGTGCCCTTTCAGCATAAATCCGGCGGCCAAGATGCCGGTGGCTACCATAGTTACACCACTAGACCTATGAGCCCCCCTGAACACAAATCCCTAATCACCTAACTTCGAATCACCTCCAGGGTGCTCGAATCTTCGATCAAAGATTCGAGCCAAAACCTTAAGTCACCGAATGAGTCCCAAAGTCACCCCAGTCACTCCCCTAACATCCCTCAGGCCCTAATCAGCTTTGGTTCCGGTCAAATACAAGCAGAACTT
Organism: Nicotiana tabacum; assembly: GCF_000715075.1. Lineage (NCBI taxonomy): Eukaryota > Viridiplantae > Streptophyta > Magnoliopsida > Solanales > Solanaceae > Nicotiana > Nicotiana tabacum. Next base: position 70,839,613 of record NC_134095.1, on the reverse strand, counting down.
TTCGAATCCCAAATCTGAGTTCAAGAACCCTAAAAACCAGACCTGTTTCGTTTTGAGGTAAGTTTCCGATGCAATCGTCTTTTCTTTCCTTTTGCCTAGGTGTTATGCATATGTTCGTGGATTTGTTCTAGATTTTTGACTATTTTTCTGTCCATCTTCAAGACCCTTTTGTTTTGTCGATTTCTTTTCTTAAGTGTTAATTGTGTGTTATAAGACGTCTATTCGCTTCGATTGATGTTGTTGACTAGTTAAGTTTTGTGAATGCCATGTTAAATGACCCGAGTTTTGAAATAAATTGGTGCCCTGTTTATTCAATGTTGTTAGTCGATTAATGGTTACGTATAATAGTTCGTATAGTCTACCTGAGTAACGTCGCCAAATAATTAAGTGTCGTAAAGTTCCATGATTATCCGAAAAATGCCTGAATCACTCAGTTTGTTCTGGTTTGAGTTTAGTTGATTAGTGACTAATTAGTATACGTTATAACTCGCAAAGTCGACTCGACACATGTTGTCGTTTGTTTCACAGTATTAAAATGGCGAACGACCTAACTCTTACTGGCTGATTCAGTTGAAGGGTTGTGTTGGACTGATTATAGGTCTGTTGGTTAGCTGTGGGAGGGGTTCGAACTAGTTCTCAAATGGATAATAATTGGCAGATACAATAGAATGAAAGGGTGGGTTAATGATCAAAGGGTCTGTGGGTTAATTTTGGTTGGGCAAAAAACTGATTAAGTGTTCAGGATTAACCTAAGAATATGTCAAGTGGTAATTAAAATACTATTAATCTAATGACAATGGGGAACAAAACATAAGAGCATGGGGATTAAATGAATACTTTAAACCCATAACTCTTGATTAGAGAAATAGGACAAAGCATGGGGGCTGATTAAGTTTACCAAGAAAAACGCCTTTAGGCATGGGAAGCTAAGGGGTATGGGCAGGCTGCAATTTGCAGGATCCAGGCAGCTTGACTGTACTGGGTTATTATCTTATAAATAAGCTGTCTCAAAACATAAAAGGGGCTGGACATTTTTTAGTCTAGAGAGAGGTTTTTTTTTTGGGAAAAACTGAAAGAAAGAAACATAAAGAAAATTCCAGAATATTGTAACCAAACACTGGCTGAAAACTGCATAAGAGTTTAAGTTGGTCGAGCTGTCTTTGCCAATTGTTACTGGTTATTTGCCAAGCTGTTTGTGATCATTGGATTGTTGTTGCTATTGCATTGAACATTCTGGTTGTTCTCGGCTGTTTTACTACTCTGTTTCTGGGATTGTTTGCCTGGTGCTTGACTACTTGTGGACTTCGTAATTGTTGTGGAACTGCTGTTGCTGTCTGTTACTGGCTGTTTGGTTGCTTGCTGCTGACAACCTTCCTTTTCTTTTGTTTGGTTATCTGAATCCAGGTACACATACTTAATCGATGTAATTCCATGTTTGAAGTTGACATTTGAAGCATGAGTATACACTTGAAGAAGCTGAAGCTATAAACTGAAATTCTTTTTATTGATTGTACTTGAGCCATTTTGTGTATCGCTAGTACGTAATATGCTACCATTGTCCTGCTGTTTGTAGCGTAGAATATTTGTGTGCTCAACATGAAAAGTTTGGTTTTTCGAATTATGTAATGCAATAGTTTTCAGTCCATAAGGAGTTGGTATGGTAATCTATCGTGGTATGTTTGTCAGAAAGAGGACAGCTAGTTAGTAATGATACTAGTCCAACAATGGTTTTATATAGGGTCTATTGAAATGAATGCAGTAATTACATTTGCTTCACCTTAACTCATCAGTAGATAACGTATATTTCGAAGGCATGCTAGGCAATCTGGGTATAGCAAAAAGGAAAAATCGTGTAGTCATACATAGAGCAATATCACACTAAGTTAGATAGGTTCGGTTTCAATTGTTTCGTTCTTTTTTTAGTGTCAAGTACGTAAAGAATCACTAACTGAACCTCATGTGCATGCCCGTCAATAAACAAGGTTGCATATGTCTAGTTTCTTCATCTAAAAATAATCTGCTTCGATATTATTGTGCGTCAACCCCGTGTTTCAGTTTTGTTGAATAATAGAATATAGAATGCAAACCGTTTTCTTTGTACAAACTCGATCGCAATTTTCCATTCGTATTAGCCATAAACTAATAACTAATAAGTTACGTTTTTCAGCATATAATTAATTAAGAGTTTTTCTTTTATTTTAGAGAAGAACTTAATAGGAAATGTAGTTGCTGTAGGTTTATCCTTAAAAAATAAAAATGAGATGAGCCTCGCCGAAAAATACAAAAATCGGGGGGCCCTCAGTAAATATTTGTTTAAAATCGCTTATACTTCGGGATGGACCGTCTAGCGAAATTCCACGGCCTTCCCAAAATAATGATACGCTAGTCATTTCAGGACGTGCCTTAATAAACCTTACCTTCTTAAACTCGGGTGCATATTTATGCGACCCAAATCCAAATCCCAACGGAGTCGAAATGTGTCTCTAATCACGGGTACATTGATTGTGGCGTGGTCTGAGATGCATTTCCATGACGTTGCAAATTCCTTTTAAAAAATAATGAATGAGATGAGCCTCGACAAACAAAAATGCACAAGCTGTGGGGCCCTCTAAATGTATATATTAAAATACTTAGAATTCGGGACAGGCCGTTTAGCGAATTTCACGGCCTTCCCCAAAATAACAATACGCTAGTTGCTTTAGGCGCGTATTTAATAATGTTATCTTCCTAAACTCGGGTGCACATTTATGTGACCCAAATCCCAATCTCAACAGAGTTGAAACGTAGCTCTAACCACGGGTACATTGATTGTAACGTGGTTCGAGGTGTGTTTTCCACGATGTTGCAATTCTTGATAAAAATAACATTAAATGATAAAAGCGGTTAAAAGATAAAATTGGCACATAAGTTCATATTTGTATAAAATCAGATAATCAAGCCGAATATAACAGTTGAGCGACCGTGCTAGAACCACGGAACTCGGGAATGCCTAACACCTTCTCCCGGGTTAACAGAATTCCTTATCCGGATTTCTGGTACGCAAACTATAATATGGAATCATTCTTTTCCTCGATTCGGGATTAAAATTGGCGACTTGGGACACTCTAAATCTCCCAAGTGTCGACTCTGAAATAAACAAACCAATCCCGTTTCGATTATCCTTTAATTGGAAAAAACTCCCTTGTACCCTCGCGGGGCGGAAAAAGGAGGTGTGACAGCTCTGGCGACTCTGCTGAGGATAACTAGGCCCAAAACCACTGGTTCAGGGTTAGAAATTCGAGCTTAGATAAATTGTTATGTTTGGTTTTATCTGATTCTGTTACATGTTTGGGCTCAATGTGCTAAATGATGTGTTTTACCGCTTTGATATTATTTGGACTGTATATATAAACTGTGCCGAAACCCCTCTCTTCTCTCTCTTGAGGAGTGCACGCTGGTCGTGGCTTCTTTCTGTTAGTGTCATATACCAAAATAGAACGAGGATTCGGAGGAGTTGCAAAATCGGATGGCCTTTTGGTTACCGGTACACAGCTCCCATCCTTGGCTCGAGTTGTCCGCTCGGGTAAGCCAGGTCTAGAACAAACACCTAGGTTTTACAGCTTAGTATAACATGACTTCATGCCGGATCCCTAGTAGGAACGCTTATTTGCATCACGTTGCATTTAACTTAGGGGACTCAACACAGGGGTTGGGTCCATCTAGGACTAGCAACCTAAAATGAAAGACCATCCTGCTACATCCTGTTTGCTTTATGCATTTACTTGCTTCAGACTTGCATGCTGACCGACTTTCGAATATCGGGAATGTTGTGAAAAAGAAGAAAAAAAAAAAGAGGAAGTAACGGTTAGGGAATTAATTATTTTCGGAAAAACCAATACCCAAAAACGGTTGAAACTCTGCCGGAATTTTGAGAAAATAAACAAAATGTGCCTTATTAATATGTTTTATTAAAAGCCAAAGAAAATAGAAAAGAAAAAAGAAAAAAAAAAGAGTCTTTGTTTTATTTTTGAACGGAAAAGGAAAAATAGTTTGTCATGAGAAATATGGTTTCCAAAATTTGGTTTATGTTCTCCGCCCGAACTACGTCAGTTTGATTCTCGCAGGGTGTGAGATACGTAGGCAACCCCCATCGGGCCCAACTTACTTTTTCAAAAATATAGGTACATTCCAAAAGAACAAAAGTTTTGAAATAGTCAAGGCGACATCATGCTTTTTAGAAACAACCAAATTTCGTTTTTCTAGGAAAGAAAGGTGTGTCAATTTGGTATTTGAGCCCAATGAGTCTGGATCTTTGCTTAATCACCCCCAATAAACATGCAGAATGAGCATAAGTCCAAGTTTGCCAGTAACAGTTAGGAGCAAAATCCCTCTGGAGGTGCGATTATGGTGGGAGGATTTGGAAAAGTCAGAGCAAGACAAGATCAAACTGCACCTGGGAGGTCTGGCTAATTTGTTGAATGTCAGGCCCCAATGCGACATCATAAAGGCTTTGGTTACATTTTGGGACCCGGCCCACAACATATTCCGCTTCTCGGATTTTGAACTCACCCCAACCTTAGAAGAAGTGGCAGGTTACATGGACGTCGCTGAAGGTTTGAGACACAAATACCTGATCGCTCCAAGAGCTGTGAATTCACACAAATTCGTGGATCTGTTGAAGATAAGCAAGGGAGTCACGTACGCTGAATTGGATAGAGGTTTTTCTACCTTGCAATTCATATACCAGAGGTACGGGCACATAGGAGGATTCAATGATCCAGAAAGTGGTGTCTGCAGCAGAGGAAATCTGGAAAAGTGGAATGAGCATAGGCGGTTCGCTTTCATGGTGGCATTCTTGGGCATTGTGGTGTTTCCCCGAAAAGATAGAAATATCGATCTGAAGGTGGCTGGAATCGTCAAAGTCCTGATTACCAACGATAAAAGCATCCTTGCTCCTATGGTAGTGTCGGAAATATACCGAGCCCTCACGGCTTGTAAGGTCGGGGCAGATTTCTTCGAAGGGTGCAACTTGTTATTACAGATGTGGATGATCGAACACTTGTGTCGCCATCCTCAGTGTATGCGCTACATGTCTACAAACGAGGACTGCATCGAAGGTTATAACCTGAGGGTTTCAGGTTTCCGATTACTAGAAGGGTTTGAAGAATGGATATCCTATCTCCGTGCCATCACTGCAGAACAAATAAACTGGACTTTGGGTTGGCTTCCTGTGGAAGAAATTGTATACATGCCCGCCACTGGTCCTCACTTCCTCTTAATGGGACTCAGAGGTATTCAGCCTTATGCCCCTTACAAGGTGATGAGGCAATTAGGAAGGTGTCAGGGGGTACACCCAGACGGAGATCTCAGCACTTATGCAGTCGAGGTCAGCAGTGACGGCCAATTTCCTGAAAAGACAGTTCGTTGCATATGGAATGAATGCCAGTACCTGACGGCAAATACTCGGGTAGGTGATGTGTCTAGAGGTGAAGTCTCGCCGACCTATCTCGCTTGGCATAATAAGAAGAACATTGCAGAGCGGCCAACCAAACGGCCTCACCTCCAAGATTTTGTTGAGTCATCACAAGAACAATGGGGTTGGCTTGCAAAAGAAGAAGGTTACCGGGTTGAAATCGGGAAGTTAAAGCAACAAGTTGAAAGGCTTGTATTTGAGAACAACGTGCAAGTCGCTTCCGAGCGGGACGAAAAGAACAAGCTAGCCCGAGAGAATCAGACACTAAAAGCCCGCATTCGCCAGGCTAGCAAGAGTAACATTGACCGACAGAAACGTCGCTCCGACGAAAGGTTGATAGCCGATTTAAGGAGTCAGGTCAGCCAAAGCCAAGAAGAATTAGAACAATCAGAGGCTTGCATGGCAAGAATGAGGGTCAGATAGGAAAAAGGCACAATGGCCCGGAGGCAGCGTCTGCAACAGGTCATAAGGGATTATGAAATGAGCATCGGGATATTAAGGAAAACGAACTCCACTCTTTATGATCGGATCATCAAACAAGCGCGAGATGCCCGGGCCGACAGAAGACGTTGTTACGATGCAATGGCCTGCATGGAGAGACAAATGGAGATGTTCCAGGATCGACTTGCCGACAATGTTCAAGAACTGGGATTAAAGAACCGGCAAAAAAAGCAATTGCTCGCTGAAAGGGACAACATTCGAGGAAGGATCGACGAGATTGGGCACTACATCTACATGAGATGCTTAGCATGCGAGCAAATGCCTCGGAAAACCCTCCTTGTTTCCATCATGGGCTGCGTCCATCGGATCATGAACAAATTGAGAAGCTTACAGAGAGACCTTACACCTAGGGCCGCGAAAGGGCCGAAGGATGCCTCGTGGGCCCTTAAGTTGGAAAATTAATCTTTGGTCGAGTCCTGTTTATGTGGCTTTGTTACTTTCCCATATGTTGTTTTCCTTTCTTTTAATCTAATAGGGTTAAAAACTGTGGAGTCTGTACTGTTGCTATTCTTCGTTTGAAGTAATTTGTAATAGCAAATTTTGGTGATGAATTCAATGATTCCAAAAAGAATTTTGTGTGTCTTTACTTTATGGCAGAACTACGCCTGGTCTGATTCGCGCGGGGACATGATACGTAGGCAATCCCCATAAGATTCGACTGCTTTTAATAAAGAAAGAAAGAAAAAAAAAGAGAGAAAAAGAAAATACAAAAATAAAATAAAATACAGGGTTTCCCAAAGTACTTTAAAAAGGGACAAATGAGCAAGCCGGAATGATGCATGTTGTTTGAAGCAAAGCATGTAGAAACGGTTAACTGCCTAGGAGCATTGCATCCTCTATGTGTTGTGATCAAATCTGTTAAACTCTAACGCTAACAAAGTTTGTTGTTGTCTGAATCTAGACAAGTTAGTTGTTAAAGAATTCTGGCAACACACTCTTACCAAACCAGATCCAAAGGACCAGTAGCAACAAGCATGACTACTTCAGAGAATAGTAACGAGGAAGAAAGGCCGATGAGCCAGTTGTTAAAAGAAGCGATGGAAAAGATTGAAAGGATGGGGCTAGAGATGAATGCAATGCAGCTAGCTCTAGCCAAAGCACAAAAGAGCCCTGAGCCACTGGGGCACATGCCGGAATACCCTCACTCTGGCCCTTCAACAAGCCTCCCGAATCCCCGTTATCATCAGGAAAGAAGCCCCCATGATTCCCAAGCTCCACCACCCCATCAACCTCTCCCAACACCAAATATTCCCACTTTTGTGGGACCCACATCAGCCACCCTGCAAAGAATGACCAGTGAGCCATTGTTTCAAGCTCACGATACGCAATACTATCCCCCTGAGCCTACATTCCATGCCCCCAAACCACAGGCCTACAATCCGCACTTGGAGGTACCAGCAGAGATTGAAAAGCCGGTTAAAGCCCCTGAACAGGATGAGGTATTGAGGAAGTTCAAAATCCTGGAGCAGTCCTTCAGGAACCTGCACGGATTGGGCAACCAAGTCAGCGTGGCTTACAAAGATCTATGCCCTTTCCCGGACGTCCAACTCCCGGCTGGGTTCAAGATGCCTAAGTTTGATTTATATGAAGGGCACGGTGATCCCATGGCACATTTGCGGGGATTCTGTAGCAAAATGAGAGGGGCAGGCGGCAAAGATGAGCTGCTGATAGCTTATTTCGGCCAAAGTCTGAGCGGATCTGCACTAGAATGGTATACCAGGCAGGATTCCAGTAGATGGTACACTTGGGATGATCTGGCACAGGCTTTCGCGGGTCATTTCCAATACAATCTCGAGATAGTCGTTGACCGTCTCACGTTGTTGAGAACCGGGAAGAAGCCCGGGGAAAGTTTTCGCGAGTACGGGTTTCGCTGGAGAGAGAAAGCGGCCAGAGTCGATCCTCCCATGAGAGAGGGAGAGATGGTGGACTACTTCTTGCAAACATTGGATCCAACTTACTTTGGTCACTTGGTGACGACAGTTGGAAAATCCTTCAACGAGGTAGTGAAGATAGGGGTCATGATAGAAGAAGGTCTGAGGTCTGACAAAATCCTGAATTATTCGGCACTCAAGGCCACGACCCAGGCTATTCAGAGCTGCACGGGAGGTGCACTGGGAAGAAGAAAGAAAGAAGAAATTGCCACGATCGAGGCAGGCAGTTGGTCCAGGGCTGGCAAGCCACACTACAACCAACCCAGACCTCACAGGCCAAACTACCCATACAACCCACCACAACATTGCTATCCACCTCGAGAACCACATTGCTCCGTACACCAGGCCCAGACATACACTCAGCCTCCGGTTCGCCCGTAATGGCGCGCGCCGGCCCCTCAGAACACATATGCACCACCACAAAACACCTATCCTCCACCGATGGCGTATAGAAACCCTCCAGGGGCAGGCTTTCGGGGAAATCCAGATGCTAGGAATGACAGGCTGCGGAAACACAGAACTTTCACGGAGTTGGGAGAAACCTACACCGCTTTGTTCCACAAATTGAGGAAATTGGGTTTGGTTAGTCCTGTCCAGACTCGAGAACCAAATCCCCCACCCCAGAATTTGGATGGATCAATAAGTTGTGAATACTGCTCAGGGATGCTGGGGCATGATACCGAAAAGTGTTGGAAATTGAGGCATGCCATACAGGATCTTATTGACACCAATAAGATCGAGGTCCAGACACCGGAGGCTCCCAACATCAACCAGAACCCACTGCCAGCACACCACGAGACTCACATGATTGAGTTGGTGTGTGAGGGAAGAGAGTTGAGAAAACCCTCACAAACAGTGATGATGATCCAGGTCGCTTCAAAAGAAGGACCGACCAGTGGGAACGGGGGTACAGTCCCAAGGAGAAGGCGTCAAGCCGATAGTGATAATGGGAAAGAGCTCGTCCGCCATAACAAGCAAACCCGAGCCAAACAAGTTGGTAATATCAGGGACTCCGCCCACACCTGCAGTTGTGTTGAAGGGGGTATACAGAGAACTGGTCACCATAAAGCCTGTAGTCCAGCTGCCGATGATTGATAGCAAGGCTGTGCCTTGGAAATATGAAAAGGCGGTGGTGATGTACAAAGGAAAACAAGTGGAGGAAGTTAGTTGTGAAGCGCAAGGGCTGACTCGATCAGGACGGTGTTTCGCTCCGGTGGAGCTGAGAAGAACCAACCCAGCTGCAACCAAGAAACCTGTGTTCGAAGAAGAGGCTGAAGAGTTCCTGAGGAAGATGAAAGTGCAGGACTACTCCGTGGTCGAACAGCTGAGGAAAACACTGGCCCAGATCTCGCTGTTGTCATTACTAATCCATTCTGAGGAGCATCGTCGAGCCCTGATGAAGATATTGAACAAAGCTCATGTGCCCAACGAGATTTCTGTAAACCACCTGGAAACCATTGCCAACAAGATTTTCGAGGTGAACAGGGTAACATTCTCAGATGATGACCTACCGATGGAAGGTACAGAGCATAATAAAGCTCTCTACCTAACTGTCAAATGTGAAAACTCGGTAGTTACTCGGGTATTGGTGGATAACGGTTCAAGTGCCAATATTTGTCCATTATCCACTCTGAACCAGTTAAAGATCGACCACGGAAGAATCCGCAAGAATAGCATCTGTGTCCGAGGATTTGACGGAAATGGAACAGCCACTGTAGGGGATGTTGTACTTGAATTGACCATCGATCCAGTCCTGTTCACCATGGAGTTCCAGGTGTTAGATGCCACAGTATCTTATAACCTTCTATTAGGACGACCATGGATTCATGCATCCAAAGCAGTGCCCTCCACCCTACATCAGATGGTGAAGTTCGAGTGGGATAGGCAGGAGGTCGTACTACACGGCGAGGACACGGCGTGCACCATGGGTGGCGCCATTGTACCCTTCATAGAGACCGATGATGACAAAGGTCCTTGGGTCTACCAGATTTTCGATACAGTGTCGGCAAACAAAATTTCTGAAGGAGAAATCATCCCGCACCCTAGGGTAGCTGCCGCGACAGTCATGATGGTCTCGGAAATGCTGGGTAATGGATTTGTGCCGGGAAAGGGCCTGGGAGTCGAGCTTCAGGGGATTGTCCAACCTGTCTCCTTGCCTAAAAATTTGGAAACTTTCGGGTTGGGGTTCAAACCAACCGCAGCAGATGTAAAGCAAGCGCGGAAAATGAAGAAGAAAGTCTGGTATCTTCCCAAACCCGTGCCACGTCTTTCAAGATCTTTTGTCAGAGCAAGCGCCAAAGGGCCACCGGTCCCAAAGATTCTAGGACCATTGATTGGTATGGATGGAGACCTGAATCAGGGTTTTGAGAGGCTATTTGTTGATGTCAGTATGGTAGAAGCTGGAGAAGGTTCCAGCAGAGCAGAGATACAGTTTGTGGGGCCTGAGGCCAAAACCAACAATTGGACAGTTACTCCTCTTCCTGTCCGAGGGGAGTCTTGGTAGTAGGCTTTGATTTATGTTTTTGTTTGTTTTGTTTTGTTCGGATTATTACAGGGTGTAATCCAAATTTTACTTTTGAAAAAGTGTGAACCCTTTTATCCCGCAAGTTTAATAAAGTTCTCTTCTTTTGTCTCATTTTAATTTTGTTTTGTTCTTTCTCTTTCTGAACAATTCTCTTTTTACTGGTTCTAATGACATGGCATGCACAGCGGATCTTCGACCTAGTCTAATAAATCAATCTGAATCCGACTTAATGATACAAGAGGTCGTTTGTGACGATGAATCTGAATATGACGAAGATAAAGCCTTCGAAGAGATAAACCGAGAACTGTGCCAATTTGAAGAAAACCCCAAACCTAACCTAAATGACACTGAGGCTGTGAATCTAGGAGACGCTGATAATGTCCGAGAAACCAAAATCAGCATCTATATTGAGCCGAATGTTAGGGAAGAATTGATCAAAACCCTCGTGGAATTCAAAGATGTTTTTGCATGGTCATATGATGATATGCCGGGATTAAACACCAATTTAGTGGTTCACAAATTGCCCACTGATCCGGCATACCCTCCGGTCAAGCAAAAGCTAAGGAAATTTAAAACAGAAATGAGTGTAAAGATCAAAGAAGAGGTGATTAAGCAGTTGCAGGCGAAGGTCATTCGGGTCACTCGATATCCCGAGTGGTTGGCCAATGTGGTACCAGTTCCAAAGAAGGATGGGAAAATCAGGGTGTGCGTCGACTACCGCAACCTCAACAAAGCAAGTCCCAAGGACAATTTTCCATTGCCCAACATCCATATCTTGATCGATAATTGCGCTGGGCGCGAGATCGGATCCTTTGTGAATTGCTATGCGGGCTATCATCAGATCCTAATGGACGAGGAAGATGCGGAAAAGACAGCATTTATCACGCCATGGGGAACTTACTGCTATCGGGTAATGCCGTTCGGGCTGAAGAATGTCGGGGCAACGTACATGCGAGCGATGACTGCTGTGTTTCACGACATGATACACAAAGAAATTGAGGTGTACGTAGATGATGTGATCATAAAGTCTTGGTGTCAGGAAGACCATGTAGCAGACCTAAAGAGATTCTTCCAAAGACTCCGAAGGTATGATATCAAGCTTAATCCGGCCAAATGCACATTCGGGGTTCCATCAGGAAAGCTGTTAGGATTCATCGTCAGTCGACGGGGTATTGAGCTGGACCCATCTAAGATCGAATCCATCCGAGATTTGCCATCGCCAAAGAACAAAACAGAGGTAATGAGTTTGCTGGGTAGACTCAATTACATCAGCAGGTTCATCGCTCAACTCACAGCAACTTGTGAGCCCATATTTTGGCTGCTGAAAAAGGATGCTGCGGTAAGTTGGACGGCAGAGTGTCAAGAGGCTTTCGACCAAATCAAAGGGTATCTGTCTAATCCACCCGTGTTGGTCCCGCCTAAGCTAGGGAAGCCCTTAATTCTTTATCTGACGGTCCTGGAAAGTTCGTTTGGTTGTGTACTGGGGCAACATGATGACACAAGAAGGAAGGAGCAGGCCATTTATTATCTTAGCAAGAAATTCACAGTATATGAGGTCAAGTACACTCAACTCGAGAAAACATGATGCGCCCTAACTTGGGTAGCTCAGAAGTTGAAGCACTACCTGTCCTCGTATACTACTTATCTCATATCCCGTTTGGACCCACTGAAGTATATCTTTCAGGAACCTATGCCCACAGGAAGGTTGGCAAAATGGCAAATTCTGCTCACAAAGTTTGATATCGTCTATGTGACGAGGACAGCCATGAAAGCCCAGGCGCTGGCCGACCATTTGGCAGAGAATCCCGTTGATGAAAAATACGAGCCTTTAAGAACGTATTTTCCCGACGAAGAGGTAATGCATACAAATGAGCTAGATTTACCCGAGGAACCGGGTTGGAAGCTTTTCTTCGATGGAGCTGCAAACGCGAAAGGGGTTGGAATAGGAGCAGTACTCGTTTCTGAAACAGGACGCCATTATCCGGTTACGGCTCAACTACGCTTCTATTGCACCAATAATATGACCGAGTACGAAGCTTGCATTTTGGGTCTGCGATTGGCTGCGGACATGGATGTCCAAGACGTTTTGGTCTTGGGAGACTCGGACCTCTTGGTGCATCAGATTTAGGATGAATGGGAAACACGGGATTTGAAACTCATACCATATCGACAATGCTTGCACGATCTAAGCAAGCGATTTCGATCGGTGAAGTTCAAACATATCCCGAGAGTTCATAACGAGGTTGCAGATGCATTGGCCACCTTAGCATCAATGTTGCACCACCCTGACAAAATGTATGTTGACCCTCTGCACATCCAGGTTCGCGATCAGCACGCTTATTGCAACACAGTGGAAGAGGAAGCGGATGGCGAGCCCTGGTTTCATGATATCAAGGAGTACCTCAAAATGGGGATATATCCGGAACAGGCCACTAGAGACCAAAAAAGAGCCCTTCGGCGTCTGTCAAATGGTTTCTTTCTCAGCGGAGGAGTGTTGTACAAAAGAACCCCGGATTTGGGACTGTTAAGGTGTATAGACGCCGGTCAAGCCACGACAGTTATGGTAGAGGTACATGCTGGAGTTTGTGGGCCACATATAAGCGGATATGTATTGGCAAGGAAGATCCTTCGAGCAGGGTATTATTGGCTTACCATGGAGCATGACTGTATCACTTTCATGAGGAAATGCCATCAGTGTCAGATACAAGGAGATCTGATTCATTCTCCGCCAACAGAGTTACATACGATGTCAGCACCCTGGCCGTTTGTGGCATGGGGCATGGATGTCATTGGACCTATCGAGCCGGCAGCATCCAACGGTCATAGGTTCATTCTGGTAACCATTGACATTGAGGCTAAAACCTTCAAGTCGGTAACTAAAAAGGCAGTGATGGATTTTGTTCACTCCCATATCATCTGCAGATTTGGGATCCCAAAAGTGATCATTACGAACAACGGTGCAAATCTTAACAGCAGTTTGATGAGAGAGGCATGCCAGTAATTCAAGATTACACACCGCAATTCCACCCCATATCACCCCAAGGCGAATGGAGCGGTCGAAGCAGCCAATAAAAACATCAAGAAGATATTGCGAAAGATGGTGGAAGGATCTAGGCAATGGCACGAGAGATTACCCTTTGCTCTGTTGGGTTATCGCACTACCGTCCGGACTTCCATAGGCGCAACTCCTTATTTGTTGGTGTACGGAACTGAGGCCGTAATACCGGCGGAGGTCGAAATTCTGTCCCTCCGGATTGTCGCTGAAGCCGAGATTGATGATAATGAATGGGTCAAAGCTCGATTGGAACAGTTGAGCTTGATAGACGAGAAAAGATTGGCAGCAGTGTGCCATGGTCAGCTGTATCAGAAGAGAATGGCAAGAACATATAATAAGAAGGTACTCCCCGGGAAGTTTGAAGTAGGGCAACAGGTATTAAAGAGGATCCTCCCGCATCAGGTCGAAGCAAAAGGCAAGTTCGCCCCAAATTGGCAAGGGCCTTATATCGTGACCAAAGTGTTGTCCAACTGTACTTTGTGTTTGACGGATATCGAGGGAAGATGCGTTGACATAGCTATCAATTCAGATGCAGTCAAGAGATATTATGCGTAATTTCTTTGATTATGGCAATTATTGGTTCGTTTGTTTGTACTTGGTACTTATTGGATAATGAAATGACGGAGGCAATTCTTTCTTCTATCCAAACACTTTTACCCTTGCTTCCCCCTTTTGAGCCTTAAGTTATTCTTTCATATCCCTCTTTTGGAATCACTAATGGAAAAAATATATGAAAAAAAAAGGAAAAAGAAAAATTGTAAAATAAAAATGAAAAAGAGGAACATAAAAATCACAAGGAAAACAAAACGATTGGGAACTACGTTTGACCTGATTCCTCAAAGAGGATACGTAGGAGCCTCACGGCTCGGTCATAGTGTGCATAATGTCCATAAGTATGCATAATAGGCACAGTGTGTGTAACGCACATAGCTCAACATAGTGCAAAAAATAAAATCCCTCAAGCAAGAAAGTTGGGGCAGAGGTTATGTTTTAAAGTTCCAACAAAGGTTTGATTCCAAAAGTTGTAGCGGATCACCCATCAAGTTATTTCATTTTTTGATAGCCTTTCTTTTAGCCCCACACCAAAACCAACTTCGACGTCCAAAAGACCTCCCGATCAATATCCAAGAGGTGCCAAGTCAGGCAAATAAAGCCGAGAATAATACACTGATCCCCAGCGAAAAAGAGGATCATAAAACTGGAAATGAATTGATAGTCCAAAGGAATCTCCAAAAGAGAGGGTCATATCGACAGCACTCCAATTCTCCGTTGAAGAAATAAAATGAGAGATTCTTGGCGGTGAAAACCTTCGCAGGCACCACAAGGCGACGAAAGATGAGAGATATAAAAAGAGAGAGTCTTATCGGTGAAAACCTTCACAGGCACCCTAAGGCGCCGGGAGCTGAGAGAAAAGAGAGAGTCTCATTAGTGAAAACCCCTCGAAGGGCACTATGAGGCGACAAGACAGATCAACAAAAGGGTCCACATTCTCAAAGAAATGGACACCCATTTATCCTCAGCAAGTAAGGTCATCAGGCAAATTGATTGATACATATAGACTGGGTCGGGAATCTATGGTGCACGTCATGATCACAAGGACCAGTCATGTCATCCAGATAAGTTCTTCTCTTTTCCCTTTTTCACCAAGTATTGGTTCAGAAAGATTTTCCTCCTTTTCTATCTTTTTCATTTTTCTTTCTAAGAATTCCTTTTGAAAAAGATTTTTCAAAGTTTACTACTAGAGGCCGAAGGGGTACAAAAGCAAAATACGAAAAGGATAGACCAAGAGCCGAGGCAATAAGACAAAAAGCATCGACTGCAAAACCAAAGGACGAATTGTGTAGAAAGAAGGGTGACGTAAAGAGAGAAGAAAGCGACGGGTGAAGGACTTGTGGACCAAGTTCTGAGAAGGTTTCCCCGCAGAATGTGGATAAATCCCGGACCCAAATCCGAAGTGGTCAGACGCCACGAGAAAGGGAAATCAATCCGGTGCAAGATATCCCCAGGCAATGCAATTCTATGCCGTGCAATTCCGGGAGGAAATAAAACTCCTAAAGGAGTGGTTTCGGGAGGGAAACGGACTCACACAGCTTGATTCTATAAAGAGGAAAGCAGAAAAGGGGATAAATGGAAAACCATCCCCATCAGACAGGTCACCCCCAGCAAGCAACTTTGTCCCCCAACCAGTGGTGGGGGCACAGAGCAAGGAAAAGAAAGGGAAAAATCATCCCCAGCGGGAGGGACACCGCTTCCCACCCTGATTAAAACTAACTAAATCCTTTTGTCTGCTGCAGGAAAATAGAGGTTGATGATGGCAGCAGGATGCGATACCAGGGAAATCACCAAAACCGGGGCAGAAAATTTTCTGCCATTGTCAAAAAATTTCTCGGAAGAACGAGGAACCAAATTCAAATACTTTCTGTTCTAGGTCGCCCACCAGTAAAATGCGGGAATATTTTATGTTCTAGGTCGCCCACTAGTAAAATGCGGGAATACTTTCTGTTCTAGGTCGCCCACCAGTAAAATGCGGGAATATTTTCTGTTCTAGGTTGCCCACCAGTAAAATGCGGGAATACTTTCTGTTCTAGGTCGCCCACCAGTAAAATGCGGGAGTACTTTCTGTTCTAGGTCGCCCACCAGTAAAATGCGGGAGTACTTTCTGTTCTAGGTCGCCCACCAGTAAAATGCGGGAATACTTTCCGTTCTAGGTCGCCCACCAGTAAAATGCGGGAATACTTTCTGTTCTAGGTCGCCCACCAGTAAAATGCGGGAATACTTTCTGTTCTAGGTCGCCCACCAGTAAAATGCGGGAATACTTTCTGTTCTAGGTCGCCCACCAGTAAAATGCGGGAATACTTTCTGTTCTAGGTCGCCCACCAGTAAAATGCGGGAATACTTTCTGTTCTAGGTCGCCCACCAGTAAAATGCGGGAATACTTTCTGTTCTAGGTCGCCCACCAGTAAAATGCGGGAATACTTTCTGTTCTAGGTCACCCACCAGTAAAATGCGGGAATACTTTCTGTTCTAGGTCGCCCACCAGTATAATGCGGGAATACATTTATGTTCTAGGTCGCCCACCAGTATAATGCGGGAATACATTCATGTTCTAGGTCGCCCACCAGTATAATGCGGGAATACATTTCATGTTCTAGGTCGCCCACCAGTATAATGCGGGAATACATTTCTGTTCTAGGTCGCCCACCAGTAAAATGCGGGAATACTTTCTGTTCTAGGTCGCCCACCAGTAAAATGCGGGAATATTTTCTGTTCTAGGTCGCCCACCAGTAAAATGCGGGAATACTTTCTGTTCTAGGTCGCCCACCAATAAAATGCGGGAATACTTTCTGTTCTAGGTCGCCCACCAGTAAAATGCGGGAATATTTTCTGTTCTAGGTCGCCCACCAGTATAATGCGGGAATACATGTTCTAGGTCACCCACCAGTATAATGCGGGAATACATTCATGTTCTAGGTCGCCCACCAGTATAATGCGGGAATACATTTTATGTTCTAGGTCGCCCACCAGTATAATGCGGGAATACATTCATGTTCTAGGTCGCCCACCAGTATAATGCGGGAATACACTTATGTTCTAGGCCGCCCACCAGTATAATGCGGGAATACATGTTCTAGGTCACCCACCAGTATAATGCGGGAATACATTCATGTTCTAGGTCGCCCACCAGTATAATGCGGGAATACATTTTATGTTCTAGGTCGCCTACAGTATAATCTGGGCATACATTCATGTTTTTGCATTCAAGCGCCCACCTGTATAACAAGAGGAATACCTTTTAGTCTTATAATGCAGATTTTGAAATCAGTAGCCCACCGGAAGGTAGAAGGTTACAACAGGAATCCCCAAGCAGGAAACAATAAAAATCCCCAGCACCGGGAAGCAGAAGATTGCAAACTCAAGTGCATGTGTCAAAAGGAAGAAAGGACGCATCTTGAAAGAAGCGGCTTGGGAACATTAAATCACGCTCAGCATAACAAATCTGATGAAGAGAACCGTACCACCAGAGGAACCACTGAAAAGCTTAATGAAGAAGGCCATGTCCCCAGCGGACCAAGCAAAATGATGAAAACTGGCATTCAGAAAAAGCAAAGGACCAGTGTCGTCCCCCAAGTTCACAAAATAAAAGTATCAGAGGAAAACGCAAGCCGACAAGAAAGCAAGGCGACAAGAACAAGTTGAAGATAGATAAGATCTTATGATCCATAGGCTAGCCTAGCTTCTTGTTTTCTTATCAGCACAATGTAACAAAGGGATCGGTAAGCAATAACGGCATATAACAGTGCACAACAGCAGCGAACACTACAGTCCCACGGTAGTCCCAGCTACCAAAACTTCCCGAACTACATTGACCTAATTCCTGTTCAGCCCAGGATATGTAGGAAACCTCTAAAGCAAAGGTTCGGTCAAATCTTTTCCAAAAAAATATGCTTCACACGGAGTACTCGGACGAGCAAAAATCGCCCGCTTTATCTTTGCGCGAAAACCCTTCGTGTCTTCAGGCAAAGAGGGGCAGCTGTAAGCACGTGATTTTTGCTTCACGAAAGTTACTCCAAAAAGAAAAAGAAAATCAAAAAATATAAGTCTTGTCATTGAGTAATTTTTATTTAATTTAAAATTGTGTGTTAATTGTTATAGGTGTTAACCAATATTTGTGTAATTTTATTTAGGAATTTTAGTTTAATTTTGTTAATTAAAAAAGGGAAAAGGTTGAAGGAAAATCACATTGGGCCCCGAAGTGAGGCCCAAAACCAGCACACGGATCCAGTCCAAGAACGGACCCAAACGATGTCGTATCAGCGTCCATAGTGGAGCCGTTGATCTGATTCAAACAAACGGTCCTGATCAGGCTGCTCATTTACTCTCAACGACGCCGTTTCAAGCAAGTTGATCTGAGCCGTCCAACCCCATTGATCCAACGGATCCAGGCCCTCCCCTACTGATCCGACCCATTTCCCTACCCGGTCTCACCCACCACACGCCTAAACGACTTCGTCCTTCCTAAGTGAATAGATCCTGGCCATAGATCTCACTTGATCCAACGGCCAGGATCTAAACTCTAATGCATATATAAACCTAACCCTTTTACCCCGCCCCCCTATCCAAGCCCCCACCCCGTTCCTTCGTCTCTCTCAGAAAGGACCCCAAACCCCCGAAACCCTAGCAGCCGCCCTGGTGCCCTTTCAGCATAAATCCGGTGGCCAGGATGCCGGTGGCTACCATAGTTACACCACTGGACCTACGAGCCACCCTGAACACAAATCCCTAACCACTTAACTTCGAATCACCTCCAGGGTGCTCGAATCTTCGATCAAAGATTCGAGCCAAAACCTTAAGTCACCGAATGAGTCCCAAAGTCACCCCAGTCACTCCCCTAACATCCCTCAGGCCCTAATCAGCTTTGGTTCCGGTCAAATACAAGCAGAACTTTTCGAATCCCAAATCTGAGTTCAAGAACCCTAAAAACCAGACCTGTTTCGTTTTGAGGTAAGTTTCCGATGCAATCGTCTTTTCTTTCCTTTTGCCTAGGTGTTATGCATATGTTCGTGGATTTGTTCTAGATTTTTGACTATTTTTCTGTCCATCTTCAAGACCCTTTTGTTTGGTCGATTTCTTTTCTTAAGTGTTAATTGTGTGTTATAAGACGTCTATTCGCTTCGATTGATGTTGTTGACTAGTTAATTTTTGTGAATGTCATGTTAAATAACCCGAGTTCTGAAATAAATTGGTGCCCTGTTTATTCAATGTTGTTAGTCGATTAATGGTTACGTATAATAGTTCGTATAGTCTACCTGAGTAACGTCGCCACATAATTAAGTGTCGTAAAGTTCCATGATTATCCGAAAAATGCCTGAATCACTCAGTTTGTTCTGTTTTGAGTTTAGTTGATTAGCGACTAATTAGTATACGTTATAACTCGCAAAGTCGACTCGACACATGTTGTCGTTTGTTTCACAGTATTAAAATGGCGAACGACCTAACTCTTACTGGTTGATTCAGTTGAAGGGTTGTGTTGGACTGATTATAGGTTTGTTGGTTAGCTGTGGGAGGGGTTCGAACTAGTTCTCAAATGGATAATAATTGGCAGATACAATAGAATGAAAGGGTGGGTTAATGATCAAAGGGTCTGTGGGTTAATTTTGGTTGGGCAAAAAACTGATTAAGTGTTCAGGATTAACCTAAGAATATGTCAAGTGGTAATTAAAATACTATTAACCTAATGACAATGGGAAACAAAACATAAGAGCATGGGGATTAAATGAATACTTTAAACCCATAACTCTTGATTAGAGTAATAGGACAAAGCATGGGGGCTAATTAAGTTTACCAAGAAAAATGCCTTTAGGCATGGGAAGCTAAGGGGTATGGGCAGGCTGCAATTTGCAGGATCCAGGCAGCTTGACTGTTGTGGGTTATTAGCTTATAAATAAGCTGTCTAAAAACATAAAAGGGGCTGGACATTTTTTAGTCTTCAGAGAGGTTTTAAGTTGGAAAAACTGAAAGAAAGAAACACAAAGAAAATTCCAGAATACTGTAACCAAACACTGTCTGAAAACTGCATAAGAGTTTAAGTTGGTCGAGCTGTCTTTGCCAATTGTTGTTGGTTATTTGCCGAGCTGTTTGTGATCATTGGATTGTTGTTGCTATTGCATTGAACATTCTGGTTTTCTCGGCTGTTTTACTACTCTGTTTCTGGGATTGTCTGCCTGGTGCTTGACTACTTGTGGACTTCGTAATTGTTGTGGAACTGCTGTTGCTGTCTGTTACTGCTGTGACTGCTGTTTGGTTGCTTGCTGCTGACAACCTTCCTTTTCTTTTGTTTGGTTATCTGAATCCAGGTACACATACTTAATTGATGTAATTCCATGTTTGAAGTTGACATTTGAAGCATCAGTATACACTTGAAGAAGCTGAAGCTATAAACTGAAATTCTTTTTATTGATTGTACTTGAGCCATTTTGTGTATCGCTAGTACGTAATATGCTACCATTGTCCTGCTGTTTGTAGCGTAGAATATTTGTGTGCTCAACATGAAAAGTTTGGTTTTTCGAATTATGTAATGCAATAGTTTTCAGTCCATAAGGAGTTGGTATGGTAATCTATCGTGGTATGTTAGTCAGAAAGAGGCCAGCTAGTTAGTAATGATACTCGTCCAACAATGGTTTTATATAGGGTCTGTTGAAATGAATGCAGTAATCACATTTGCTTCACCTTAACTCATCAGTAGATAACGTATATTTCTAAGGCATGCTAGGCAATCTAGGTATATCAAAAAGGAAAAATCGTGTAGTCATACATAGAGCAATATCACACTAAGTTAGATAGGTTCGGTTTCAATTGTTTCGTTCTTTTTTTAGTGTCAAGTACGTAAAGAATCACTAACTGAACCTCATGTGCATGCCCGTCAATAAACAAGGTTGCATATGTCTAGTTTCTTCATCTAAAAATAATCTGCTTCGATATTATTGTGTGTCGACCCCGTGTTTCAGTTTTGTTGAATAATAGAATATAGAATGCAAACCGTTTTCTTTGTACAAACTCGATCGCAATTTTCCATTTGTATTAGCCATAAACTAATAACTAATAAGTTATGTTTTTCAGCATGTAATTAATTAAGAGTTTTTCTTTTATTTTAGAGACGAACTTAATAGGAAATGTAGTTGCTGTAGGTTTATCCTTAAAAAATAAAAATGAGATGAGCCTCACCGAAAAATACAAAAATCGGGGGGCCCTCAGTAAATATTTGTTTAAAATCGCATAGACTTCGGGATGGACCGTCTAGAAAAATCCCACGGCCTTCCCAAAATAATGATACGCTAGTTATTTCAGGACGCGCCTTAATAAACCTTACCTTCTTAAACTCGGGTGCATATTTATGCGACCCAAATCCAAATCCCAACGGAGTCGAAATGTGTCTCTAATCACGGGTGCATTGATTGTGGCGTGGTCTGAGATGCATTTCCATGACGTTGCAAATTCCTTTTAAAAAATAATGAATGAGATGAGCCTCGACAAACAAAAATGCACAAGCTGCGGGGCCCTCTAAATGTATATATTAAAATACTTAGAATTCGAGATAGGCCGTTTAACGAATTTCACGACCTTTCCCAAAATAACAATACGCTAGTTGCTTTAGGCGCGTATTTAATAATGTTATCTTCCTAAACTCGGGTGCACATTTATGTGACCCAAATCCCAATCTCAATAGAGTTGAAACATAGCTCTAACCACGGGTACATTGATTGTAACGTGGTTCGAGGTGTGTTTTCCACGATGTTGCAATTCTTGATAAAAATAACATTAAATGATAAAAGCGGTTAAAAGATAAAATTGGCACATAAGTTCATATTTGTATAAAATCAGATAATCAAGCCGAATATAACAGTTGAGCGACCGTGCTAGAACCACGGAACTCGGGAATGCCTAACACCTTCTCCCGGGTTAACAGAATTCCTTATCCGGATTTCTAGTACGCAGACTGTAATATGGAGTCATTCTTTTCCTCGATTCGGGATTAAAATTGGTGACTTGGGACACCCTAAATCTCCCAAGTGGCGACTCTGAAATAAACAAACCAATTCCATTTCGATTGTCCTTTAATTGGATAAAACTCCCTTGTACCCTCGCGGGTGCGGAAAAAGGAGGTGTGACAAGTATCTGCACAGATTGAACATCACCTCTACAAAATAATAATAAATCATCTGCAAACTCCAGTTGCACTAAGTTAAACCTGGCACACCTGGGATGATATTTAAACTTGTTGTCTTCCTTCAGAGTCTTCAATGACATGCTCATGTATTCCATAGCCAAAACAAATAAGAAATGTGAAAGTGGATCACCCTGCCTGAGCCCCTTCTTTGCCTCAAAAGGAACTGTTGGTCTACCATTTATTAGAACTGAATAAGTCATTGTACTGATGCAAGTCATTATCCATCTCACAAAAATTTCTGCAAAATTCAGTGACCTTAACACTTGTTCTATGTACATCCACTCCCCAGAGTCATATGTTTTTTGCATGTCAATTTTAAGCATACATCTAGTGGAGATACTCTTCCTTGCATAACCTTTCACTAGTTTATGACTCATCAAAATATTATCTGTGATCAGCCTTCCAGGTACAAAAGCAGCTTGACAATTATCCACCAGTCTATCCATCACCCCTTGCATTCTTGTAGTTATCACTTTAGAGATGAGCTTATATAGAACTGTACAACAAGAAATAGGTCTAAAGTCTCTTATGTTTGTTGGATTCTAGATTTTTGGAATCAGTGTGAGTGATGTGCAATTAATGGCTTTACACATATCTGCACTCTCAAAGAAATCTTGAACTACTGCAGTTATTTCCTCTCCCACAATATGCCATGTCTTCTTAAAGAAGTAGGAGCTATACCCATCACACCATGGTGCCTTGTTATCATCAATGCCCAATAAAACTTGCTTCACTTCTTCCCTGCTGACTGGTCTGATTAACTGTAGTTGTTGACTCCTGTTCAACACATTGCCATTCTTTATTATGTCATAGTTGATCATTGATAGCCGTGTAGTTGAACTACCAAGTAACTCCCTTATAAACATTTAGAATTTTTGCCTTCATTTCTTTAGGATTTTGCACAATATTCCCATTACTATCGATTAACCTGACAATGTTGTTCCTTGCTTATTTATTTTTCATACAAGCATGATAAAAAGTTGTATTAGAATCTCCCAAATTAAGCTACTGTACTCTAGACTTCTGTTTCATAATACTCTCCTCCACCATTAGCCATTTCTCCAGCTCCAATTTAGTAGTTCTTTCCAATTCAACTTGCATTTCTCCTTGGTCAGGACAACTCATTTGATTCTATATACTTTCTAATCTTTCTCTAGCATCATGTATCTTACTATCAATGCCACGGAACTCCTCTTTATTTATCTGCTTTAGTAACACTTTTAACTTCTTAAGTTTGTTCCACACTGTTAACATTGTTTGTTTGCTCTTCCCAAGCTCCCAACCAATCTGCATTGTATCTTCAAAAGACTTCAATTTTACCAGATAATTCAAAAACTTGAAAGGTTTCCCTTCAACTTGGCTACTTGTATCAAACTTCACACTTAGAGGGCAATGATCAGAGAAACCAGGGTTCATAGACACCCCCTCCATATTAGGCCACATTTGTATCCATTCAGCATTTACCAGGATTCTATCAATCCTACTGTACACATGGTTATTTGTCCATTTGTATTGTCTTCCCACTGTCTTCAATCCATCTACTTTAGCATCCACTAAAAATTATTTAAATTCTTTTGTCTCCATCTCCTGCACAGGACTACCATTCAATCTATCTTCACTGGTTAGAATTGTATTAAGTCCCCCATTATAAGGCAAGGACTCCTTATATTGATCACTGATATCAACATCTTCTCCCATAGATTCTCCCTGTCTTGCATTGTATGCTTACCATAGACAGCACATAGGTGAAACTGAACATTCTGCTGCGATATTGTTACTTTTCCCAAAATAAATTGTTCATGATGTCTAGTCATTGTATAGTACACAAATGTAGAATCACATGCAACCCGTATTCTACCCCTAGGAGCCTCATCATAGTTATCCACCTATTTCCAGTTTTTCAAAGCCTTACTTAACACAGAGCCAGCATTACTTTGCTTCACTCTATGCTCAATTATGGCTATCAATACTACATTATCAATTCTGTAAAAATATTTTAGTTCTTTTTGTTTGTACACCTTATTCAGACCCCTTACATTCCATGCAATAAAGTTCATCATGATATAATAGATAAAATTGGAGGTCCACCCCGATCTTCCTTATTATGCATTTCTTTTGCACCTTGAGCTTCAGATAGTTGAATAATTTTTTGAGCAGTATCAACTAGAGCTTTGAAAGCATTGCCAGTATCCACTTCCTTCTCCCTTATCACATCTGTGTGCTTCTTAGTTGCAGATCTTCCTCGAGCTATTTGCCATTGTGTTTCAAACCCTGAGTTACTATTTTGTATAGTTGCTTCTTCCTCCAATTGTTCATTAAATCTCCCTTGTGCATCAGTTTTGTCAACCTTAAGATCAAGTGCTCTAACTTTTCTCCATTCCTGCTTTTGCTTCCCTTCCACATTTTCCTCACTTCATCCTGTCTCAGCTTCCTTTGATCCTTACATGTATGGCCAAGTAGACAATATTTCTGGCAGTATAATGGTTTCCAGTCATAGTGTACTAATTGTCCAACACATTTCCTTTTGGATCACATAGCTTAATCTTCTCTGGTAATGGCCTAGTAACTTCCATCTCTATTAAAATTCTTGCATATGAAATTCTCTCAGCAATCGTTGTACAAGCATTAGCATATATTAGCTTCCCCAAACCACTTCCTATCTTACGTAATGCTTGATTACTCCAAAGGTTAAGTGGTAGATTTGGAAGCTTGATCCACAGGGGGATAGTCCTCAGAACTTCTTCAGTAAAATAAAAATTCTCCGACCATTGCCTCATAATAACTGGCCTATTGTTAATTGTATAAGGACCATTCATTAGCACCCTCTCATTCTCTTCATTAGTACTAAGCAGGACTATGAAATATCCATCATTATGAAATAACACCTTAGGTTTCTGCACACTTTCCCATTGATTAGTGATGAACCTTTCAATGGCTCCGATTGAAGGTGTATTCCCCACCACATACAATATTACTGCTCTAGTCCATTTTACATTTTCCTCTTCAATGTCTTCCTCCATCAGCTGCACAACAACTTCACCATCCTTTATTGCCGGAGGTAAATAGGTGAGATTCATACTTTTGCAGCTAACTTGTTCTCCTAGAGTAATCCTGTCACGACCCGAATTTCCCACTCTCAAGAGTCGTGATGGCGCCTACTGGTGAAAGTTAAGCAAGCCGACCATCTTCACAAATTACCTATTTCCCATTTTAATTCTTTAACAAGTGTGAATCAACAGTTATAAATAGTAGAAATTTAAAGCAAGCAGAAGAAAATGATAAACCATTTGAATATGTATCCAATACAACACCTTAAGCAAAAATTTACTCAGAACTAGTTTCACGCTTTACAGATAGCCTAGAATTACTACGAACAAGGACTGAAAGATAAATAATATTGTTTCGGAAATACGTAAATGAAATAGGATGAAGGGATAGAGGGAGATGTCAGGGCCTGCGGACACCTGCAGGACTACCTTAGAATCTCCGACTAGACTGAAGGCAGTCACCCACGCTAAGGTCTGAATGTTGCTGCTCCGGGATCGACACACAATGCAGAGTGTAGTATCAGCACAACTAACCCAATATGCTGGTAAGTGCCTAGCCTAACCTCGGTGAAGCAGTAACGAGGCTAGGACCAGACTACCAAATAAACCTGTGCAGTTATATCATATACAACGAAAATAAACAGAAATATACAAATAAGGATGGGAGGGGGACATGCTGCGGGAGAATATCATTTACCAATAGTAACTCAGAAGAAAAGCATAAAGAACAATCTAAAGTTTTGCAGCAGAAAGAATAAGGAAATTGTAACCAATCAATAACCACTTCTATCATTTATTATTGCGGCACGCAACCCGATCCAAATCATAAAAATATTATTGCGGCGTGCAACCCGATCCATATCATTTATCACTGTTGCGGCATGCAACCCGATTCAATTATAATGTTGTTGCGGCGTGCAACCCGATCCGAATGTAATATTGTTGCGGCATGCAACCCGATCCAAATATAATATTGTTGCGGTGTGCAACCCGATCTCAATATACAATTCAACACCAATCACAAGAAAAGAGTCCCGGCAAGGGAATAATAAGGAAAATAACACTATCCCGGCAAGGGAGTCGACAATATAAGTAATTACGTCCCAACAAGGGAATCATCTATAACTAAACCTGTTCCAATATTTAACTTCACAAGAGAAACCTCATCTAGCACCAATACTCAACCATAAGCAACTTCCACGAGAATAATCATAATTCTTGCCCAACACAGAAAATCAACAACTTAGGCATTCGTAGTACTTATTAAGAACGCAACGATTTCAATTTAAGACTCACGGGCATGCTTGACACTAACGTATAGATACTCATCACCATGCATATACGTCGTACTCAGCAAACAACACATAGCAAATAGGACACAACTCCTAATCCCGCAAGCTAAGGTTAGACCAAACACTTACCTCGATGCCACGAACACAATTTAAGTCTCAATTATCGCTTTACCTCTTGATTCCACCACCAATTCACTCGTATCTAGTCACAAGTTACTTAATTACATCAATAAATGCTAATTAAATCAATTCTAATGCATGAAAATAAGTTTTCTAAAGTTTTTCCCAAAAAGTCAAAAATCGCTCCCGGGTCTACATGGTCAAAACCCGAGGTTCGAACCAAAACCCGATTACTCATTCCCCCACGAACCCAAATATATAATTTGTTTTAAAATTGGACCTCAAATCGAGGTCCAAATCCCCAAATTTGAAAAACCTAGGTTTTACCCAAAACACCTAATTTTCCCCATGAAATTCATTAATTTTGAGTTGAAATCACGTGGAAAGATGTTAAAGATTGAAGAAAACTAGTTAGAAATAACTTACAATCGATTTGGAAGAGAAGTTGTCTTTGAAAAATCCCCCAACAGTGTTTTGGTTTTGAAAGAGTGTGAAAATGGTTGAAATGTATCTAAGTTATGAATTTATAGGTTGCAGGTATCGCAATTGCGAACCCAAAAGTCTGCTCTTCTTGCATTTGTGAAGTCGCTTTTTCGATAAATTTATCGCATTTGCGACGACTGGCTACAACTGGAGGCATCGCATTTGCGATGAGTACCTCGCATTTGCGACATAACTCACGCATTTGCGAGCCAGGCTTCGCAAATGCGAAGCTTGCAGGCCTGCAATATACCAGTTAAAATCTGCAACATCCTAAGTCCAAATTCTACTTCGTGGCCTATCCCAAAACTCACCCGAGCCCTCAGGGCTCCAAACCAAACATGCACACCAACCTAAAAACATCATACGGACTTGTTTGTGCATTCAAATCACCAAAATAATATCAACAACTATGATTTTAGCATCAAAATCATGAAATCACTTAAGAACATCAAATTTTCTATTTTTTTTCAAATAAGGTCCGATTCACGTTATTTCAAGTTCGCTTCTTACCAAATTTTACAGACTCAACTTAAATCACATATAAGATCTGTACGGGCTCCGGAACCAGTATACGGGCCTGATACCATCAAATTTCAAACACATTTCATTTCCAAAAACTCATAAATATTCGAGAAAATAATTTTTCTTTAAAAATTTATTTCTCGGGCTTAGGACTTCGGAATTCAATTTTGGGCATACGTCCAAGTCCCATATTTTCCTACGGATCCTCCGGGACCGTCAAATCATGGGTCCGGGTCCGTTTATCCAAAATGTTGACCGAAGTCAACTTAAATTCATTTTAAAGGTAAACTTCATCATTTTTCACTGATTTTCACAAAATGGCTTTCCAGTTACGCGCCCGGACTGCAGACGCAAATTGTGGTGAGACCGAAAGAGGTTTTTAAGGCCTCGAATCACAGAATTTATTTCTAAAACTAGTGATGACCTTTTGGGTCATCACCCGCCCATGATCAATCCTTATCAATTGTTGGAATTAAGTTCTTCACTTGAGCTTCCTTTTGATTATCCATAAAAATAGCCCTGTGTTCCTTGCTTGAGCTTGCATGTACTGTTCCATTGGATTTTGCCTCACTCGAGCTGGGTTTCTCACTTACAACCCTCATTTCGCTGTTTCCTTTGCTCATGTTCTCCGTCAGTGCCAATTTCCTGCTAGAATTCACTGGTGTTGTTGCTTGATTCCGATACTTATCCAGATCTGGCCAGTTATCGTCACTATCAATTTCCTGCTCTATCTCCTCCTCCTGTATTTGATCCTTGTCTTTGGCCTTACCTTTCCCTTGTTCACTCAATCTAGTCATCATAATCTTCTGATCTAGTACTGGTGTTTTGGTGGGATTCTTCCTCGGCCGTCCTCTTCCTCCCATTTTCGATGAAGGCGCAGGTTAGTCAATCACCTAACGTGCGCCGAGAGAAAGTGGGGGCTCTTTTTAATAGGGTTAGATATTTGAGGAGCATTTCGGTAATTTAACTTTTGACTTAAGGGATTCCCACTTCTAATATAATATATACATTCACATGAGACAGTCCTCTTTAAAATACCATCGACTTTCAAAAAGTTATTTGTAATTATATTAGTGCATTATAATCTAACTGATATTTAGGAAGTCGTAAGGAGAAATTCTATGGAAATATTTCAAATGCTATTAGAACGATATAAGATATATAAGTCATCTGATACTCAATTACATTAATGCATGTTGGTAATCTGTGTTCGAAACCAGAAAATTAAGGAAAAAGAAAAGTTAGTCCAATAAACAAACTGTAAAATAATTTCGAGCCTACAAGTTGTTAGAAAAATAATTTTGATAACTCAAAACGAAATATTCAAATTGATGTTTAGGTTCATTCTTTTAATATTATTTTAATGAATTTTTATTATACCAATCAATTGAATATATTTTAATATCTATAACTGAAAAGTTAAATAATTTTGAATATAATATTTTTACTAAGCTTTAATGAATATCATTATGGCTATCAAAAATCAGTTTGATTTTTGATGATTATGAATTTGGTGTTTGAAACGTTTTGGCTTAATTGCTTACAATGTTATGTAACATTTCTTTATTATCAAATAGATGCAATGTTTGGTGTTGGAAAAGTTTTCTGAATTTTGGTAACGTTCCATTGGCAACGTTTTTTTATTTAACAAATAAATGTTCAACTTTGGATTATATATATATATATATGTATGTATGTATGTATATGTTTATGTTTATTTTGAGTGTGTGAAAGAAGTAAAAACTTATAATGAAGAAAAGTATTTATTAAAATTATAATGAAGCCTTACAAAATTAGATTTGTTGTGGTGAAAATTTGTATTGGAAGATAAAAATATATGATATACATTTGTCTATGAAAAGTTATTTTGCTTTGGGTCCCTTAGTCATTTTGGTGTGAAGAAATTACTGAGTTATGAGTATTCGAATTATGACCAGTTTCCTACTAATTTGAAATATTTCTGTAGAAGTTAAAGTTATTTCTATGTTTAGAAAATTTTACCTTGGTATTTGAATATGGAAGATATCAAAAAAAAAATGCTTACATGTGTTGGAAGATTTTTTAAAAGGCACTTGTATGGAAGTCAATTTTTATTTCATTTGAGATGATTTTATGCCTTACTTGAGAAATACTATGAGTCAGTATTTTGTATGTGAATTTTTTACTATATTAAAAGGATACAGTAATGATATTGAATCTTTGACTCATATGAGAAAAGCTCACAAGTAATTGTGTGATCACCTTTGATGGGGTGTTATGGTATTAGAATTACCTGGCAATGAGCTTGATTAAGTAACCTTTTGATGAGTTAAACCGACAATAATTATGGCGATGAATTGTGATTGCCAATGTGCAATAACCATTATAAGAAAATAAATCTTTCAATGGGAAATGTGGATACATTTTCTTAAGGTATAATGTCATAAAGCAATTTCTTAGAGATGAGAATTTTTGTTACATATTATGTGTAATCAAAAGAGGATTTGGCCAATTCTTTGATTTATCAGTGAAACATCGAGGAGTTAAGACTTTTGCCAATCTGAGATGTATCAACAATGAAGGTAACTCAGCCTATGTGATTGGAGATCTCGTGAAGTAGGTTCATATGGGTAATAACAAGTCATTAGTTGATAAAATGTGCACTATTCAATTATGTCTCTTCCTATGGTTCGTGTATATAATGCAGGACTGCAAGGAATGTGAGGTTGAGTTATTAAACTCTTAATCCAATAATCCATAGCCTTTTATAGGTGGTTATTGGCTGCAGAATACACTTGATGGATGGACTTATATGAGTATGGAGTAGGGCCTCTCCTATAAAATTTGTGGCAAAATTTCTAGAGCACTCATGAAAATCAGGCGCGCGCATGGCCTATTAGCGCAAAACTGCGACAAATAACAAAGTGTGTGCGGGAATAATGTGATACATAGGACACTAAACTTACAAAAGAATTCTTGGTTCATAGAAGTTCTAAACTTCACCAATTGTTCTGTAAGTTGAATCTTATTTTATCTAGGTCTGGTTCATAGTCCAAGAGACATCAGATTCGACGCATTATACTCATTTATGAAAACCCAGTGGAACTTTTTATTTTACTTTATTACTTGATATTCTTTTGGAGTTATGTGGGGGATTGTTGGAAAAATAATTTTGATAACTCAAAAAGAAATATTCAAATTGATGTCTGTGTTTATTCTTTTAATATTATTTTAAAGAGTTTTTAAAAGGTAAAAAATCTCATGATTTGCTAATTAACCGTTTTCTCATTGATACGTGCCGAGATTCCCGTCGTGATATCCGACCGGTTACGGATATTTTACCTTCCGTTATTCAGTCTGGCAATGTTTCCTCGAGCTCATTCGGGGTCAGCGTTGATTCCGGGGTCATGGACTCGATGTTTTCGAGAACGGACATTCTGACCTCGTATCTAGGTTCAATGGAACCCGGGGTCCATCTTCATCCAATCACATTTCAATGGAACGGACATTCTGACCTCGTATCTAATTTCTTTTGAGAAGCCCCTGAGGTCATGTGTTACGTCGTTACAGCTCCAAAATTAGTCAAAAGGTGTTTAAGCTAGCTAATGGACATCTGAATTGTTTGATTAAAGGAGTAGTTATCTTTACCAATTTTTGTTTTAAACTTTTAGCAGTTGCAACTGCAGGATTTAGATGATGGCATTCCTAAGAATCACAAGCGGTACGAAACTGATTTCGACAGTTCATAATTTGAATAGAAAAAAATAATTTAATAAAAATTTCTTTCGTTTATTTACCTATCTTTTATGTAAACAGATAATTATATAATTAACGCACCATTTATGACCGACCATAAAATGGATTACAGTTAAAATTGATAAATAAGTTGTTTTTCCATGTGAAGATCAAGAATGGAACTATGGAATAGGGCTGATTGGAGCTTTTGGGAGAGCATGCATTACCTTTATATATATACATTGCAATTTTTCATTTCCTATCATCCACTTTTAGTTATTCTTGATCTTGAGTTATTGAATCTCTCTAGGGTGTGCTAATTTGAAATCAGTGCATTGGTTCGACTGTATATATTTTCATCTCCATTTGTTGAATAAAGAAGAGAAAACCTTAAAACTAAAAATATTGCACATGAACAAACAAGTCTTGATTTATTTGTACTTGATTTTGTGATTTTGTAACTTTGAGGTGTTGGATATTCTGATCTGATTGTTATATCGTGAAACCCATTGGGATTTGGAGTTGCATTTATGCTTTGTTCATTAAGATTGATCCTGAAAAGCTACAAAAAAAAAAATCAAAAGTGATTCATGGCATCAACTTGGGATGCAAAAATCTATTAAAAATCGAGCTACATCTCTTCTTATTTATATAAGTGTTTACACTGCATTTTAAAATCTTTTCAATATAGTCGTCCGAATTTAGATCGCAATAATCTCCACATATCATTTTTTCCCATCCTGGTTAAATGCTTTATTATATCCTTGCCCATTATTACTAATCAAAGTGCGATCATGTTATAATGTTGAATTACTGTGAATTTGAGCAGAATCTAACACATGCAATGATCAATGCAAACCTATGAACTTGAGAGAGAAACTAGAGAGAAGGAGGAGAAGAGCTTCACTTTCTTTTCTGAGTTCGTTATATGAAAGATTACAGAGATTTTGGAGGAGGCACACTATTATAACCAACACATGTGCACCTCTTAACTAACTAACACTTCTAAGCCCCTAAAGTTTATACAATTATATTTTGGTCCACACTACTCTTCTATTGTCTCAATACTCCCCCTCAAGCTAGAGGGTGGAATACATCCAACACTTCTAGCTTGGACACTAGAAGATGATGTTGTGCCACACCTAGAGCTTTAGTCATTACATCTGCAATCTGATCTTTGGTGGAAACATACTCAGTTGCTATCAAACATTTCTTCATCTTTTCCCTTACAAAGTGATAATCAATTTCAATATGTGTAGTCTTTTCGTGGTAGATAGGATTTGCTGCTATCTGTATAGCTGCCCTGCTATCACAGAATAATTTCACAGGTTCTTCTACCTTTATGTTCATTTCTTTCATCAACCCAACTAGCCAGACTATCTCAGCAGTAACAGCAACCATACTTATGTATTCTGCTTCTGCAGAATTTCTGCTAACTGTTTGCTGCTTTTTTGATTTTCAAGATACCAAAGACTCTCCTAGTTTGATTATATAACCAGTCACAGACCTTCTTGTATTTGGATATGCTGCCCAATCAGAATCACAATATGTAGTTATTTGTGTGACTCTCCCTTTCTTAAGAAAAACTCCCATCCCAGGTGATCTTTTTATGTACTTTATAATCCTCATAGCAGCCTCTAAGTGAGATTTTTTTTGGATGTTGCATGAATTGACTCAATGACTGCACATCAAAACATATATCTGGTCTAGATATTGTCAAGTAAATCAGCTTTCCAATCAACCTCTGATAGCTCCCAATATCATGTAGTTCATTATCTCTTATTTGCTGCATATGTCTGTTATGGTCTATTGTAGTCTGCTTTAAGTTTTGTTATAGAGGTGAACATGCTGGCTTTACTCCACTTAGGCCAGCTTCTGAAATAAGTTCAAGATCATATTTCCTTTGGTTGAGCAGTATTCCCTTGTCAGACCTCATCATCTCTATTCCTAGGAAATACCTGAGTTCACCCGAGTCTTTCATTTTTAAATTCTTATGCAAGGTACCCTTTGCCTCATTTTGCCAGATCACTAATGCTTCCTGTGATCAGTATATCATCAACATACACAAGAATTATCACTATGTGCCTGCCATCTCCCCTTTTTGTGAACAAGGAATGATCATAGGCACTTTGAGAGTATCCAGCATTGAGCAATGAATTAGACAACTTGATATTCTATTGTCTTGATGCTTGCTTCAATCCATATAGTGATTTTAGCAACTTGCATACTTTGGACTCCCCCTGCCTATGGAATCCCTGTGGTAGGTCCATGTAGACATCTTCCATGAGGTCACCATACAAGAATGCATTATTGACATCCCTTTGATAGAGGTTCCATCCTTCAGAAGCTGCTAAACTGATGACAGTCCTAACTATAACCATCTTGGCAACATGAGAGAATGTCTCATGATAATCCAGACCTTCCTGTTATGTGTAACCCTTTGCAACCAATATAGCTTTGAATCTATCTACCTCCCTGATCGAGGCCAACCCTGTACTACTATGAAGTAGCAAGAGAGGTCGAAGCAGCTTTTACCCGAGAAGGTCGGGATCGATTTCCACAGGGAGCTAGATATTGGAGTTGAGTTTCTATCTAAATGGGAGTTGTATAATTGTTCCTAATTGTACTTCTAAACATTGTTTGTTTTGATTTTACTTCTAATTTTATATTACTAAGATGCTAAATTAGGCTAAGTAAAGCTAAGATTAAACTATTGTGAGTTGTTCAAATAGATAAAAGGCACTAGGGTAGTGACTTTCTCCTAGGTGGCTTATTGACGGATTCTTGAGTCTGAGGCTAGATTGTTACATTTGGGGAGTATGATATAACCATTGCACGATTCTACTCACTCTATACCTCTCGGTAATTCGAGTGATTTTGCCCGAATTGACTTTCTCAAGACCAATTGGGTATGTCAATTTGTGCAACCAATTGAGGTTCAAGTCGGGTATTACTATCTCTAGGTTTAACCCTTTAATTGGGGCTATGAATCTCTTGAATATACCCTAATTCCTTGTTGGACCAATTTAATGGACTTAGGCTCTCTTTCTCAAGAAGAGCAAAAGTCAACTAGGCATAAACTAGTGTTTGCAATCACTAATTCAACATTAAAACCCTAAATCAGTCCAAATATCAAACACTCATAGACAATCAAGCATCATAACACAAGACCCATCAATTATCCACACTAGGGTTGAGCTACAACCCTAGCTAATGGGTCTAGCTACTCATGATTATAGAAGAAAACAAAGAAATAGATGAAGAAAAGCCCATAATAGTTAATTACTAGATAAAACTTGAAGATTCAATAATGAAATCAAGCTAAAATTACTCAAAATGGTAAAAGAGAACTATTCAAGAGCGCAGCTCTACGTCGAAAAACAAATGATGACCTAAAAATGGGAAAAGAAACTATTTATACTAGGCTGAAAATTCTGGACAAAAATACCTCTGCGGGGCTAGTGCGGACTGCACAAAATCAAGTGCGTCCGCACTAAGGCTCTTGGCTGAGATAATGTGCTCTATGAAGTTAGCCACCGCGGACCGCACAAAATGTGTCGTGGCCGTTGTGGCTTCTATTGCGGTCCGCACAAAATGGACCGCGGACCGCATTGGGCATAATCCTCCAATTGGCAACTCTCTGATCTTGGGCTCTGCAGACCGCACAAAACCAAGTGCGGCCGCAGTGAAATCAATGCGGTCTACACAAAATCCTTTGCGGTTGCATTGCTTGGTTGCCTGAAATGCTTGCTCTCTGAACTTCATCTTTGCGGACCGCACAAAATGGTGTGCGGCCGCACTGGCCCTGTTTGACTGAGCTTGGCCTTGGTCTTGGTACTTGTGCATGTTTCACTCCTTTTTGAGCTGGTTTTTGACAAATTGTCACCTTGTTGATCAAACCCTACAATCAAGTACAACATCTGAGCCTTTGGGACTATTTTGTACACATTTCTAATCAAAAATTAAGCAAGAAGAAGAGTAAAATGCATCATAATCCCTAGTTAACAACTCCCCCAAGCATAAGCTTTTGCTTGTCCTCAAGCAAACAAAATAAGACTCACCCCTTAAGAGTAAATCCAAGAAAATTCAGCCGACCTAAAGTGACTTCATCTAGCATCAATTGAGACTAACAATTGCCCTCAATTCAAATGAATCATTAACAACATTCACTCTTTTAAGCACCGTGGATTTAGTGCGATACAAAAGTATTAAGAGTTGACTCAACACATCAACGAAACTCTTTCTATTACTTTGGTCATTGTGGAACCCAAACTCACACATCCTCAACTCTCCCTAAGCAAACCTCACCTTTAAGATAGTAGCACTCAGAACGAGGTTAATGGAAATACACTCATCTATCTAAAGGAAAAGTCACAAGTCCGGCTCTAAGTACCATATGCTTGCCCCTTATGTGAGTCACCATTAATGTAAGTTTCATTCAGCTCAAGATCATATAGGGCTTTTGTGGAGACATAGTGAAGGCTTTTGGTTTAGGGTAGGAAATGTTTGGTCTAAGTAGGTTCCATCTTCCCTTTAGCACTTCTTTTGCTTCATTTTGGCATGCATTCACTTGACTTTTTAAGTCATTTCAGTTCATTCTAAGGGGCTAGAGAGACACACTGTCATTCTTTTTTGTTCATTTCAAATCTTTTCTCCTTTCTCAACTTTCCACACCTTTCATTCTTTGCTTTTATTGAATCCCTTTATTCATTTCTACATTGAACATTCTTTTTGTCTTTTTGCTTTTCTTTCTTTTTCATTGCCTTTCCTTTTTTTCATTTTGTACCTTTTTACCACTTTGTTGCAATCCTCGTCTCTCCCCCCAAACTTATATTTTTTCCATATACTAAGGAAAGATCGGGTTCCAAGAGAGGGTATCTTTAGAACGGGTAAAGGCTTGTATCGTGGTTCTTAAACGAAAAAGGTCTAAGGCTCAAAAGGGTTGACTAGGGATTTTATCATTGGTGGGCTATGGAAGTGTTCAAGTTATCATTTGGATCAATGAGAGCCTATAATCATGTCTCAAGTATTACACTTAGGATTTCGCCTAGACAAACATTCAGGGCAAGTTCTAGACCAATGGCTCGGGACTTGGACTTGCAATGCAATTTCTCACCACACAAGATATGGAATCGCTAAAGACATAGAGTCGGGGGCCCACAACAACCTTAGATAAGATTTGAGCACACAATGGTCCCGAAGAACTACTTGATGATTCTCGGCCAACACAAGAGTCTCAAGGTCACAACTTTCACCATCCTATACACAACGATTTATTTTTGACCATAAGATCAAAGGCAAATGTGTTTGGCCCAAGTGAAGCTTTGCTTGAGGCACCCTTACCAACTAACTACTAAAAGAAAAAAGAAAAACAGACTCAAACCCTTAAGAAGGTTGTCATGCCATCCATCATCGGGAAGAGCCATCCGGTTCGCACAAACTCCACCTTTGGAAAGAACCGTGGCATTAAGAAAATCAAAGGCTTATTGCAAACATTCAAAACAAGAAGCAACAAACATAAATAAGAAGCTAAAAAAGGTAAAATGCGGAAACTAAAAATTAATATGTACAAGAGGGGATTTAATCGAATATATAATAGGGGAGATGAATATATACATAAGACGTAACTTTTATATACAGACCCAAGGTAAAAAAAAAGTACGAAAAATATAATGAAATGTTGAAATTATATACATACCAAAGATACAAAAGAAAGAAAGAAATCATCAAATCTATCATATGTACAGTCATTCAAATCCAAATAGGGCTACCCCCTCAAATGAAAGTTGACATTGTCCTCAATGCCAACTAACCAAAATTAGCACAAAAGTAGAGGAAAGAGGAAAAAGAAACTCCCTATGGGCCTTCTGTCTGCATGAGATCCTAAGTGGTCCCTAGGTCCTCTGTATGCTCGGGAACTTGTAACTGGCTCCCTGTGATCTGTGGCTCTGTTGGGACCTAGGCCTGGACCTGGACTGGCTCTTGGGCTATATCTTGAGGCTGACTGGAGGAAGTCTCTGGTGGGTCCGCCAACTGGATAACTACATCATCAGACTGGGGGATCACTCTCTTCCTCTTGGGAGGCCTCTGGGACTCCTGCTCTGGCTGGGGCTGGGCTGTTGGCGCTAGGTCATGCAATAGCAAATCTAAAGGCAGGTGATCCGCCTTCAATCTCTCAACCTCGACCCGCAACTCCTTCACCGACTATTTGGAAGCCCTAGTCTTCCTTGTCTTCTTGGCCTCCCTAGCAACCTCCTTGAGAGCCTTTCCATGTGAATCAACAACGTTCGTAAGCAATTTCTGAGTCTCTAGGATCTTCTTCTGGTTGTCCAGAAGATCTTTGAAAGTGTCCTCAATGGACTGTGGGGCCTGTGGATGAGGGGGTGCTGACTGAGCTGCCATTTAGTAGATAATACAGACTGCTTAGAAGTAGTTGTCTGCATCCAGTTGTTGATGTTGGTGAGGGTCTGGCTCAGACGGTGGGTAGTCAATGGATAGGCAATTGTGGAGGATATCTTTGGAGTTGAGGAAGTGGATGGACCTGGGGCCATGTCTGCTGAGGTGGAAAGAGGTTGAGTAGGATCCACTACCACTATTGGCTCTTCAGACTGTCTAGTCAAAGTAGTGGATTTGACCTTGAAGTGATTGCCCTTAGGGTTGTCATCACCCTGGAGGCTATACCATGAGAAAGGTGCTTTTGCCTTCACTTTCACATCAAACTTCCACTTTTACATATCTTGGTCCTTCAGGTACATGGTCAGAAAGTTGGGGAAGGGATAAGATTTGTCACCCTCATTCACTACCCGTGTAATGACCCAGGACATCATATTCCCGACATTGATCGGGTACCCCACAATGATAGATGCCACCAGAATCGCCCGGTAAATTGGGAGTGAGTTGTCGTGGGTGGTAGGGTCTAGCCTGCTGCACACAAATGTCTCCCACCCCTTAGCCTCAAAGTTCATCGTTCTCCTCAATATCTTCACCCCCGTAGTCAACCACTCGGGGGTAGTACCTGGGATTGCCGAGTACTTTGCCAACAACGGACGGGCTTCTTCACCCGACTTTATCTTGTCCAAGTACAGGGACTCATCTTCCTCTGTGAAGCCTAAGTAGTCATTGATGGTCTTGCCATCAAACTTCACTTTCAAATTTCGCACTTTGGTGACTGTGCTACCCTTTTTGATGTGGGCCACGTTGGTGTAGAATTCTTTCACCAAGTGCTCAATGCATCATCCACCTGCCCTATGAAGTAGTCCCATCCAGCTCTATCTCTGAATTGCCTCAACACATTGGGGATGTGAGGCAAAAGATCCTGGGTGATAATTTTTCTCTCAGGTATCAACCTCTTTTCTGGCCACCACTCTCTGAATTTGTGGTAGGCAATTTCACTGACGAACTGGTCCTCCCATGCCTCCGGGTTCCTAGTCCTCTCTACCCCCACTAACTTGGGGCTCACCCCCTTTGCTACTGCACCCTCTCTGGATAATGAAGTTGTATGAGAGGTGGAGTACTCATCCCCACTGCCTTCAGCTGAGCCCTTAGACGACTCAGAAGATATATGAACTGAGGCTTGGGTAGTAGGGGATACTGGAGGTGTCTCACAACCGGTTTCTTTCCGGCCAGTCATGATAGTATTTTGGCACTGAATTTGAAGATGCCTCCCGAGAGGGCTCATACTCACTCCCCGACTGGTCAATAGCCCTGTTTGCAACTTTATGATCCTCCTTGTGTTCTTTATGTTTTGTCGGGCTTGTGGGGTTAATTTTATCATTCCTTGCTTCCCACCCCGAGAGGACTCTCCTCTTCCTGTTTGTTTACCATTTTTTCCTCTTGATTTTACCATTGTCTGCAAACAACATTCATTCATGCTTTGTTAGTATCCATAAAAATAATGAACTTCAAGTTGCAGAAGATAAATGTTGCAGACAGTATGAAAATTGCAGAGTGCGGACCGCACAAAATGCAGTGTGGCCGCAAAGAGGATATTGCGGACTGCACAAAATTCATTGTGGTCCGCACAGAGGTGGGGTTCAGACTACCTACTCTCTAAATTTATGCATCGTGAACCGCACAAAATGCCAATACGGTTCGCATTGAGGCACTGCGGACCGCACAAAATCTAATGCGGCCGCGGTCCTCAAATGTTCAACTTTCAGGACTTTGTCATTGCGGTCCACCCAGAATACCATTACGGACCGCATAAGGGCACCACGGACCACACAAAATCCACCGCAGCCCGCACTGAGTGCCCAGCAGCAATACCAACCTATAGTTCATGTTTTAATCAATTTTAGTCCAATTTTTCACCTATTAATGAGTCCCTAAGCGTTGGTTCAGTGTTTTAACTACCTAGTCCTATTTTAAACAAAATTTAACTAGCCTAAGCTACAAAATTAAAAAATATACGGACAGGGAAAGAAGAAGAAACAAGAAAACAAACATTCGAAGAAAATAAATAAATTAACAACTAAGAAGAAGTTAATGTTACCAGAAATGAGATGAAATGCTGAGTAATAAACTTGAGCAGTTAATTTCGTGCAAATGAAATAGAGGAACAGTAACTTTTGTGTTCTGAGAGTAAAAAGTTTGAAAAGTTCAAAAGGAGGGCCTCAGGTCCTATTTATAGAAAAAGGTCCTAGGGCCCAGCTTACCTACCCACCGCGGACCGCACAACATGGCATCGTGGTCCGCGGTGCTCGAAACCATAGGGAACTGACAAATTGACCACTCCAGACCACACAAAATGTAATGCGGCCGTAGTGGACCACCGCAGACTGCACAAAATGAAATGTGGCCGCGGTGGTAAACTTCAGAGAATCCCAACTTATGTCAAATCACCAGTGCGGTCCGCATTGATTTCTTGTCTCCGCACAAAGGTCTTTGAGGCCGCATAAAGTGAGTGCGGTCCGCATTGACTACTTCAAAGAGTGATCATTTTCCAACTTTTTCCTGCACTACATCAACACAATCATACAGCATCTCACAACTAGTCAGTCCAAAAATAAATCCTACACTACAATGAAAATCAAAGAAAAA
Source organism: Nicotiana tabacum (assembly GCF_000715075.1). Taxonomy (NCBI): domain Eukaryota; kingdom Viridiplantae; phylum Streptophyta; class Magnoliopsida; order Solanales; family Solanaceae; genus Nicotiana; species Nicotiana tabacum. The sequence continues at coordinate 70,799,208 of NC_134095.1, read as the reverse complement.
AAAGAGAAAAATACATGGGTTGTCTCCCAAGAAGTGCCTGATTTAACGTCGCGGCACAACGCATGTTACCATCAACTCATTTGAGGTAAAGAAGTGCCACCACGTGGCTGTCATCAATTTTTCCCAAGTAATGCTTGACCTTGTGCCCATTCACTCTGAAAACTTTCCCATATTTGTTCTTCAAGTCAAGTGCACCAAACGGGGTCACAAACACCACTCCATTTTAATTTAAGCTTTCCTGGAAACAGACGTAACCGAGAGTTGAACAAGAGAACCAAATCATCCACTTTGAACTCCTTGCCACGAGCATATTTATCATGAAGGTACTTTATCCTGTCCTTGTACAAGGATGAACTGGAGTAGGCATGGAATCGGAATTCATCAAGTTCATTAAGCTGCTCCACACGAAGATTTGTTGCCACATCCCATTCAAGATTTAACATCCTCAAAGCCTACATGGCCTTGTGCTCTAACTCAACCGGTAGATGGAAAGCTTTCCCAAACACCAACCGATATGGAGACATACCAATCGGAGTCTTGTAAGCAGTCCTATAAGCCCATAGAGCATCATCCAAATTCTTTGACCAATCAGTCATATTTGCATTGACCGTCTTTGACAATATACTCTTGATTTCTCTGTTTGAGACTTCAACTTGGCCACTCGTTTGAGGATGATAAGGAGTAGAGACTTTATGGTTGACACCATACTTTGCAAGCAAAGTCTCAAAAGCTATATTACAAAAATGAGACCCCCATCACTTATGATTGCACGAGGAGTGCCAAACCTTGTAAAAATGCTCTTCTTGAGAAATGCAACAACACTTCGGGCCTCATTGTTGGGTAAAGCCATGGATTAAACCCACTTGGAAACATAGTCTACCACCACAAGAATGTATGTGTTCCCACACGAGCTAACAAACAGGCCCATAAAATCAATGCCCCGTACATCAAAAATATCAACCTCACGAATGGTATTGAGAGGCATCTCATCTTTCTTCGAAATTCCACCCGCTCTTTGACACGTCCCGCCATGATGGCCACCTTAGGGAGAGGAATGACAAGCCTCTAAGATACTCAATTGCTCTTCCTCCGGGACACACCTTCGGATCACGCCATCCGTGTAAATCTTGAACAAGTACGGCTCATCCCAATAGAAATCCAAACTATCCCTTTTGAGCATCTTCCTTTGGTTAGAAGAGAGCTCATACGGGATTATACCAGTCACAAGGAAATTAGCAACGTCCGCAAACCATGGCATACCATTCACTGACACCAAAAGGAGTTGTTCGTCAGGAAATGAATCATTGATCTCTAGGCCATCACGAGGCCTCCCCTCTTCCTCCAAGCAGGACAAGTGGTCCGCCACTTGGTTTTCACTACCTTTCTGGTCCAGAATCTCCAAATCAAACTCTTGAAGTAACAAGACCCATTGCATCAGTCTAGCTTTGGAATCCTTCTTCATTATCAAGTACCGGAGTGCGGCATGATCGGTATGGACTATGACCTTGGCACCCATAAGATACAGCTGAAATTTCTCCATTTCGAAAACAATAGCCAAAAGTTCTTTCTCGGTCACCGTGTAGTTCATTTGAGCATCATTCACTGTCTTGCTCGCGTAGTGCCGGATGAAACATTTTGTTCACTCTTTGACCCAAAACCGCCCCAACCACAACATCGCTCGCATCACACATGAGCTCAAAGGGAAAGCTCTAATTAGGTGCGGTAATGATAGGAGTGGTGGTCAACTTGTGCTTGAGAAGCTCAAAGGCTTGAATACATCTCTCATCAAACACGAACTTGGTATCTTTTTCCAATAACTTGCATAGGGGATTCACTAACTTCGAAAAGTCTTTGATAAATATCCGGTAGAACCCCGTATGCCCAGGAAAACTTCTAACTCCCTTGATAGAGGTAGGGGAGGGAGCCTTGAAATCACATCAATTTTTTCTTGGTCTACCTCAATACCATGCTTTAAAATTTTATGCCCAAGAACTATGCCCTCTTCCACCATGAAGTGGCATTTCTCCCAATTAAGAACAAGATTGGTTTCTTCACAACGGGCCAAAACTCTATCAAGATTTTTCAAACTTTCATCAAATGAATCAAACACAACACTGAAGTTGTCCATGAACACCTCCAAAATATCTTGCACCATATCGGTGAAAATGGCCATCATACACCGCTAAAATGTAGCCAGTGCATTACACAACCCAAAAGGCATCCGAGAAAAGGCAAAGGTGTCATATGGACAAGTGAATGTGGTCTTCTCCCGATCTTCTGGAGCAATCAAGATTTGGTTGTACCTAGAATACCCATCCAAGAAACAATAGAAGGCATGCCCAGCAGCTCGGTCTAACATCTGATCAAGAAAAGGCAAAGGAAAGTGATCCTTGCGAGTCACTTTATTCAATTTGTGGTAGTCCATGCATACCCTCCAACCGGTGACGGTTTGGTATGAATCAACTCATTTTGTGAATTTGCTACCACAGTCATGCCACCCTTCTTCGGTACACATTGCACCGGCAAAGTCCAAGAGCTATTAGAAATGAGGTACATAACCCCGGCATCCAACCACTTGATCACCTCATTTTTCACAACTTCTTGCATTGCCTCGTTCAACGTCATTTGATGTTCCAGGGAGGGCTTTGCATTATCTTCCAGAATAATCTTGTGCATACAGAATGCGGGGCTTATCCCCCGAATATCAGCTAAAGTCCATCCAATTGCCTTTTTCGCTTTTGAAGCACCGCCAATGTGGCATCAACCTGCATGTTAGTAAGACGAGAAGAAAGAATAACTAGCAAAGTAGAACTAGGGCCTAAGAACTCATACCTGAGGTGTGGAGGCAGCGGCTTCAACTCCAACACTGGAGGTTCCTCAATTGAAGGTTTTATTGGTGGAGTCTTCCTATTCTCAAGGTCCAAAGATAGTTTCTTAGGCTCATAGGAGTAAGAGCCAATCTTATGTAAAGCATTCACACACTCCACTCGGCCTTCATCCTCATTGACATTAAGATTAAACAATACAGCCTCTAGAGGGTCCTCCACATTGGACACTGCACTGGTATCATCAACTATCACTGTTGTGATAAGATCCACAAAAGAGCACACATTGGGACTATTGGGATGCTTTATTGACTTGCACACATGAAAGACCACTTTTTCATCACCCACTCGGAAGGTGAGTTCCCCTGCTTCCATATCAACTAAGGCCTTCCTAGTAGCAAGGAAAGGTCTCCCCAATATGATTGGAACTTCATAATCTACCTCACAATCCAATATCACAAAATCAGCTGGCAAGATAAATTTGTCCACACGGACAAGCACATCATCAATAATACCCAATGGTCTTTTCATCGTTCTATCCGCCATTTGCAATCTCATGAAAGTCGGCCTCGGTTTCCCAATACCCAAAGTCTTAAAAATTGAGTCGCGCATCAATTTGATACTTGCCCCCAAATCACATAGAGCCTTAGCAAAGTCCGCACTCCCAATGGTGCAAGGAATGGTGAAAGCACCGGGATCTCAAGCTTTGGGGCCATTGAATGCACTATTGCACTAACTTGGTGGGTCATCTTTATAGTTTCACAATCCATGGATCGTTTCTTTGTTACTAAGTCCTTCATGAATTTAGCATAGCCCAGCATTTATTCAAGAGCCTCCACCAAAGGCACATTAATGGATAGACTCTTCATCATGTCAATGAACTTTTTAAACTGATTCTCATTTTTCTGCTTCGCGAGCCTTTGAGGATAAGGTGGAGGTAGCCTTGGCAAAGGAGCCTTGGCTTTAGGCACAACCATTTGTGGTGTCTATTACGTGTTCCCTAGACGGATTCACGTCATTATGAGTTTCTACCTCGGTATCTTGAATATCAATCCTCATTGATTTTGTTTGGATGCGTGCACATTACCGCCTCGTCCACACCTTGTTGTTACCGCCATGAAATAATTGTTCCCATCCTTCGGGTTTACTACTGTATCACTTGGTAGAGCCCCACTAGGGCGAGTATTCAAAGACTGTGAGATTTGGTCTAACTAAACCTCCAAATATCTAATTGAAGTATTGTGGGAAGACAATTGAGCATCAGAATCCGCATTCTTCTTCATCATCTGTTCAAACTTTATTTCAATTCTTCCCATGTCATTGTTGGAAGAACAAGGACCTTGGGATGGAAATGGGGGTGGATTGTTCGGTTGTTGGTATATTGGGGGCCTTTGAAAGCTTTGCCCTCGGTTTCCTTGATTGCCATTGTTCCACCCACCTTGATTGTTGTTACCACCCCAGTTGTTGTTGTTACCATTCCAATTACCCTGATTATTCTGATTGCCCCAGTTGGAGTTTTGGTTGTTGTTCCCCCAATTACCATTGCCTTGTTGTTGTTGATTGCCCCAATTGCCTTGGGGTCTCCATTGTTGTTAGTTGGAAGAATTGCCCCTTTGGCTTTGATAATTGTTAACGTATTTCACCTCTTCATTCTGCCCATCATAGCTATCATCTTGGAATCCACCACAATCAGTGTCAAATTGCTCTGAATTCCTTTGGTTCTATTGGCCTCTTTGTCTTCTTTTGTTGACTAGCATGTTAACACCCTCCATAGCATTCACTTGGAGAGAATTTTGAACCTGTTGCAACTGTGCCTTTGCTAGTTGGTTCATTGTAGTTGTCAACTCAGCTATAGCCTGCCCATGATCATGTAACTCTTTGTGCAAATGAGTGACCATGGGGTAACCCTGGGGCACATTGGCTCTACTTTGCCAAGCAGAAGAAGTGGCAGCCATCTCATCAAGAATGTCACAAGCCTCATCATAGGTCAGCTTCATGAAGTTACCCCCAACAAGTTGGTTCACTATGCATTGATTTGTTGTGTTAATGCCCCTGTAGAAAGTCTATTGGATCATCGCCTCAGTCATATTATTTTTGGGGCATTCCTTTACCATTTTTCTATAGCGCTCCCAAATCTCATGCAATGGTTCAGTGGGCTCCCGCTTGAAATCCAAGATCTCATCTCTCAATGTTGCCATATGCCCCGGTGAGAAAAAATTTGCAATGAACTTGTCTTCCAACTCATCCCAGGTAGTGATGTAATGGTTGGAAAGTCGCTCAAGCCAATCCAATGCCTTCCTTCTAAGTGAAAATGGGAAGAGTCTCAACCGTAGTGCATCCTCAGACACATTTGTTTGCTTGCTCCCCAACAAGTATCCACAAAACCCTTAAGATGTTTGTAAGCATTCTGATTGGCATCGCCTGTAAAATACCCACGCTGCTCCAGCAATGTTAGCATCACATTGGTAATTTGAAAGTTGCCCGCTCGGATCCGGGGTAGGACAATTGCACTTGCATAGCCTTGGTTGGGAAGCACTCGAGAAGGCGCTCTTGGAGGTGGCAGGGGAGGGTATAGAATATTATCATTGGCCTTGCGGCCTCTCCTTTGTCCTTGAGGCACAATAGGGACCTCATCATCAACATTGTCATCTACCTCCTCCCCTGGAGGAAAATCTCCAAGAGGTCCGTTGTTTAAGTTTGTTGCCATTTTGTACCTGAAGTTGTGACATGCACAAATTAGTAACATGGAAGGAAAGAAGAACAATACACAAAACTATTTAGATAGATAGCCAAAACCGTTAGCTCCCCGGCAACGGTGCCAAAAAGTGATCGAGGCCAACCCTGTACTACTATGAAGTAGCAAGGGGAATCGAAGCAGCTTTAACTCGAGAAGGTCAGGATCAATTTCTACAGAGAGCTAGATATTGGAGTTGAGTTTCTATCTAAATGGGAGTTGTGTAATTGTTCCTAATTGCACTTCTAAACATTGTTTGTTTTGATTTTACTTCTAATTTTATATTACTAAGATGCTAAATTAGGCTAAGTAAAGCTAAGATTAAACTATTGAGAGTTGTTCAAATAGATAAAAGGCACTAGGGTAGTGACTTTCTCCTAGGTGGCTTATTGACGGATTCTTGAGTCTGAGGCTAGATTGTCACATTTGGGGAGTATGATATAACCATTGCATGAAATTAAGCTAAAATTACTCAAAATGGTAAAAGAGAACTATTCGCGAGCGCATCTCTACGTCCAAAAACAACTGATGACCTAAAAATGGGAAAAGAAACTATTTATACTAGGCTGAAAATTCTAGACAAAAACACCCCTGCGGGGCTAGGCTAAAGACTCTGGACAAAAATACCCTTGTGGGGCTAGTGCGGACCGCACAAAATCGAGTGCGACCGCACTAAGGCTCTTGGATGAGATAATGTGCTCTCTGAAGTTAGCCACCGCGGACTGCACAAAATGCGCCGCGGCCGCGGTGGCTTCTATTATGGTCCGTACAAAATAGACCACGGACCGCATTGGGCATAATCCTCCAATTGGCAACTCTCTGATCTTGGGCTTTGCGGACCGCACAAAATCGAGTGCGGCCGCAGTGAAATCAATGTGGTCCGCACTAAATCTTTTGCGGCTGCATTGCTTGGTTGCCTGAAATGCCTGCTCTCTGAACTTCATCTTTGCGGACCACACAAAATGGTGTACGGCCGCACTGGCGCTGTTTGACTGAGCTTGGCCTTGTTATTGGTACTTGTGCATGTTTCACTCCTTTTTGAGATGGTTTTTGATAAATTATCACATTGTTGATCAAACCATGCAATCAAGTACAACATGTGAGCCTTTGGGACTATTTTGTATACATTTCTAATCAAAACTTAAGCAAGAAGGAGAGTAAAATGCATCATAATCCCTAGTTATCACTCCCCATTAGCTTTATATTTTATCTCGTAGACCCATTTTGAGCCTATTGGTTTCTTTCCTGATGATAAGTCAACTATCTCCCATGTATTGTTTTCCTCAAGAGCATGTATCTCTTGTTTCATGGCATCAAACCATCTGTCATTTTGTGATGCTTCTCTAAATAAAGAAGGTTTAATATTGTTGGAGAACTCTGTCAGATAAGACGGACAATGAGCTGGTAGATGCTCATATTGAACATGATTGGTGATTAAGTGAACAAGAATCCTGGAAGGAGTCCAACTAGTAACATAATCCTTGTGCCATATAGGAGCTTAACTCCTCTAGTAGGCCTCCTTGCAGCTACAGATTCTAAACTTGTGACAGGTTGCTCATGTAAATTTTCATGCACGGGCACTTCAATTTTTGAGGCTCCATTTCCCATTTCTGATTCTAATTCTAACTTTGCTTCATTTTCCACCCCTGCATCCAACACATGACCAGTGTCATCTGCTGTAGTTGCATGACCATTTTCATCAGTTGCAGTGTTAGTGTCTTCTTCTTCCACATGGGCAAGTTCCTCAGTGGGTTCTTCTTGAAGTGATTGACCATCATGCACATGCTGAGTTGGTTGTACTACACACTCAGTATAATCTATAGGTGATGAAAGAAACAGATCTTCAGAAGGCTCTGCTGATTGCTTAAAAGGGAATGTCTTCTCTCTGAAACTAACATTCCTGCTACCTAGAAAAGTTTTGGAATCTAAATCAAACAACCTATAACCTTTTTGAGTTTCTGAATATCCTATCAACACAGTTGTCCTTGCTCTAGGTGATAATTTATCTCCTTTGGGCAGAGTGCTTGCATAGCATAAACACCCAAATACTCTCAAGTGGTCTATCTTAGGAGGCTTCCCATACAATATTTCATAAGGTGATTTACCCGTTAATACTCTTGTAGGCAGTTTGTTAACAGTGTAGACTGCAGTCTTGACACAATCTCCCCAAAATCCAGTTGGTATCCCGCTCTAAAACATTAGTGTCCTTGTCACCTCTAGAATATGCCTATGCTTCCTCTCAACTACCGTATTTTGTTGAGTAGTATAGGGACAACTACTCTGATGTACAATGCCAAAATAAGACAACAATTCATTACATTTTGCATTAAAGAACTCAATTCCATTATTAGATCTCAGAACCTTAATAGTTGATCCAAACTGATTCTTTATTAGCAACAGAAATTCTCTTAGTACAGTGATCGCCTCACACTTTGAATTCAGTAGGCAAATCTAGGTGTATCTACTGTAATCATCAACTAATGTAGCAAAATAATTCTTTCTATCATAAGTGGCAGTCCTGTAAGGACCCCAGACATCAATATGCACAAGCTGAAAAATACAACTAGATATGTTGTTACTAGTAGGAAATTTTAGTCTAATTTGCTTGGCTAATGGATAGATTTGACAGTCTTCTTGTACTTTCTGATTCACTTTAGTCATCAAGCCTGGTAAATGTTGCATTGCCATTGGTGATGCATGCCCTAACTTGTGATGCCATAGTGTTGTATCTACAGATTCCTTTTGTATTGAAACTGTTTCTATTACTCTCTCCCTCTTCAGTATGTATAGACCATTGTTCTCCTTACCAATCCCCAGTACCTTGCCATTGAAGAGTCCCTGAAAGACAACAAAATCAGGGTAGAAGCAAGCTGAACAACACCGTTCTTTAGTCAGCTTTGATACTGAAAGCAAGTTGAACTTAAAATATGGAACATGAAGAACATTAGTAATTCTTTGTGTTTCCATTATTATTGCATCTCCTGTATGTGTAATCTCTGATCTAGAACCTGTAGGAATTTGTACTCCATCATTGCTATCTTTATCTATCTCCTTAATTCTTTCTAGAATGTCTTTGCAAAAGGTAATATCATGTGAGGCTCCTGAATCCACTACCCAGTCATATGATTATACATTGGATAGTAGAGATATAGTTCCTCCAAGATTTACAAAACCATATGAACTTGAAGTATTGTCACCAGCTGAAGATTTTGTCAGCATATTCACCAATTGTTTGTATTGATCTTCAGTGAAAAAATTGCCCTATTGATACTGATTCTTCACACTCACATCCTCATCTATGTTTTCCATATTAGCATGTGGTTTCCCTGGATTGAATTGCCCTTTCTTCTTACTTTTGAAATCTGGTTGATAGCGTAAGATTTTGTAACAATTCTCCTTCAAATGTCATTTGTATCCGCAGTATTCACAGATCAGTCCTGGCCTTTTATTCTTAAATGTCTGACCTTTTCCTGCTAATATTGTTAAAGGATCTCTATTGACCTCTACTAAGTTTTATTTGACTTTCCTCTTGCACCACTTTTGAATATGCCTGATTAACAGTTAGCACTGGCCTCTTCAACAAAACATCACTCCTAACATGGCTATAGCTTTCATTCAATCCCATTGGGAATTGCAATAGCCTTTGTCTTATTAGTGATCCACATAAGGCCTTGATTTCTCACAATCACACAAAGGCAGCGGTGCTAATATATCTAATTCATCCCAGAAATCCTTCAATTTTGAAAAATAGCTAGTTACAAAATCAGTACCTTGTCTTCGGGTTGCAATTTCTGTCCAAAGCTGATAAATCAAGGTCAAGTCGGATTTGTCAAACTTTTCCTTGAATTCATCCCAGAATTTCTTCGCACTTGAAGAATACATAATACTTGTCACCAATTCTGCTGAAACAGTGTTGCTCAACCACGATAATAGCACCGCGTTGCATCTCTCCCACTATGTTGCCAAATCTCCTCGAAATGAGCTTTTAAGGCAAGTTTCGTCCACAAACCCTAATTTTTTCTTAACCAGCAAAGCAACTCGCATCGATCGACTCCACAAGGCATAATTTTCTGGCCCTGTAAGTTTGAGCGAGATAAGTGCGGTTCCTGGTACATCTGAATCCTTTAAGAAGAGTGGATGATTGTGAGGAAGATTCGCGATTTCATCATCCGCCATTGTTGAGCTCAGCTATTCTTCGATGCTCCAAAAAAACTTGAAAATTATTGTCGATCCAGCAATCGCTGCTCTGATACTATGTTATAATATTGAATTACTGTGAATTTGAGCTGAATCTAACACATGCAATGATCAATGCAAACCTATGAACTAAAGAGAGAAACTAGAGAGAAGGAGGAGAAGAGCTTCATTTTCTTTTTTGAGTTCGTTATATGAAAGATTACAGGGATTTTGGAGGAGGTGCATTGTTATAACCAACACATGTACACCTCTTAACTAACTTACACTTTTAAGCCCCTAAAGTTTATACAATTATATTTTGGTCCACAGCTCTTCTAATCTCTCAATATATCAATTGGTAGCTAGTTTATAATACTGGTTCCAGTCCAGGGTCCACAAAAATCAAGAATAACCCTTTTTAGTAGAATTATTACTCATTTATTTTAAATTAATCTAAAGAATCAATTGTGATTGAACTAACTGGTTGGAGTTCTTATGGATGAATTGATTAACCTATATTCCTTCTGTTCAACTCACTTATTAGGTACTTGCTAGTTGACTACTAATCTTGGATTGATACAATTTCTCATCATCATTGTTTTCGTAATTCACTTTCTCTAGCAAAACTAATATAACAATTTAATTAGAAGGTCTGACTTGATTACAAGAATATATAATTCTTGAATCCACGATCTTTTGGAATGAAGTCAGAGTGGGATATATCTTTTGTGCAACGAGTTGATCAGAATTAGTATTTTCAATATAACACATAAAACATCGCAAAAAATATTAACAAATATTAAATTCTAAATTTGTAATTATAAAAATTCAGTGAGTTCAATACTAACTGCTTGATTCTAAATCCTATTTTCGCCTGTGCACTGTTAGCAATGGAAACGACAGAAAGGGCAAGAAGAATTCTTTTGGAACCACATCAGCAGACAATGGGAGTGACAAAAATGAGAACAAGGCATGTAAGTTATTTCTTCCCCAATTGAAGGTTTGTCTAAGCAAATAGGGCACTCCTCAGTATAATCCTCCTCTTTCACCGCTACTTTTCCAAGTTCCTTAATCAACGCTGCCGCTTCTTCCTTTCGTCTTGCCTGATAGAAGACAATAGAAACGACTATGGGAAACATCGTTTCATGACCGGCATTTGAATTATCCGAAGCCAATTCATCAGCAAAGGAAGATATCTCAGAAACAAGATTATGTTGATGCTCTTCCAATATGCCAAGAGATCCGAATAACGGAATTGCGTAGTGATTGAGATCAGTAATAATAGAATCGGACCTTAAAATAACAGTTTTTGAGGTATACAAATGCATAGATGTTGAGTCATGAGAAAAGTAGACACGAAACTGAACCAGAAAGTCTGGATTGTTAGGGTTGCCGCAAGAGGAAAGCTGTGAAGGTGTAAGGATGGTATAGTCGGAGTAGATGTTGCTGTCGAACTCAAGATTGAGAGTCATGGTTTCTCTTTTAATTCTTAAAGCCCTAAGACAAACTTTGAAGGCCAGCGGGCATGCTTTTGTAATGGAGAGTACGTAGACCAAATCCCACTTGTTTAAGGATTCGAATTTCCCAAGTGTTTAGGAAATCTTTGCGGGTCAATGATGGAATTATGATATGGGGTTAAACAATGATGGAATTGTTTAGTAAATAGTATGTTTTTATTGTTAGATATTGGACTAGAAAAGTGATATATGAGGTATAATATAAAAATGTATTTAGTCTACACTAATTAAGTTGAGATAAACTCTTATTATCGATTTTATTTTGAATTTTTTAAAGTACCTCGGAAGAAAAGTCTTGAAAAGGGGTATTTTTGTTATTTTAGTGCTTCAATATGGGGATTGAAATAGTATTATAATAATTGTGATATAACTATTTCGATATTATTGATCCCGAATTTAAAAATACAAAAGTAATTATGCATGGTATAACATGATGTAAAAATAGCATGTTGTAAAAATAGCATGGTATAGCCAGTTTTCGGATTGGTCATTCAAAAATAGCTAGCGTTTACGAAGTCAATGAAAAATAGTCACTATTTTGCTGCAACAGAGACCGGTCCACCATTTTGCTGCACTGGAGTTCGGTGCACATGTGTATGAACTCCAGCATATTATGCTGGACCGGTATACTTTGCTGACTCCAGTATAATATACTGGAGATCCAGTATATTATACTGGACAATTATACTTGATGTAACTCCAGTATATTATGCTGAAGTTCTAAGGTATTTATGCTGGAACTCCATCATATTATGCTGGAGTTCCAGCATACTTATCCTGGAACTCCAGCATAATATACTGGTGTATTTTTCGGGTTTTAAACAGTGTTTTCGCTCAAATTTATCTTTGCATGAAAAGTGGCTAAATTTCGATTACTTTTGAAACTGGGCTATTTTTGAATGACCAGTTGTAAATCTGGCTATTTTTGAATTTCTCCTTTGAATGTTGCATACACTCATTATTTTGGAGCTAATAATTCTTGCAAATATTTATTTTGCATTTGGCAATTCACTTTAACTTTTTTTTTTGGGAAAAGGAATTAAATTCATTTGTCTTCTATTTATATTTCAGTCCATAAAAATCTTGCGCTGCTAATTTCATCTTATATTTGTCCTTTCTTCTATCAATTGTCCAGCTTGGCTATAACATACTATGTCACATTAGAGCCACATAAAGAAACAAAAGATCTTAATTTACCCCTAAACTATCCGAATGATTTATGTTACCTTTTGCAATAACTTGAAGCATACAGCTATAAATAATCAAAAATGTCAAATTACCCTTGAACAATTGAAAATGTCTGAATATACTCCTACATGGGTCAGCTAACTTTTTTAATGATGAAAAATTATTAATAAAGAGTATATTTGAGATGAAAGATAACATTTAACTCTATGGACCAAAAGGTGTACTGATAATATAAGACAGATTGCAAATGTTTCGTCATTTTCCCTTTCTTTTACGAATTCTTCTTAGAACTCTAAAAAAATAAATTCAAAAAATTTGTTCTAGCTCTAGCCAAGCTTTTACAATGCGGTTATTGGTTTTATCCTGATGCTCGGATGAATAATGTTCACTTTTGTGTACCCTTCAAATTGGATAACAATTAAACTCATAAGTGATTTTAAAGATATGTGATTTCACTTGGCACAAACTGAAGAATATGAGAATTAATGTTAGATATTTAGAGTAAAATAAAGCAAACCAATATAATGAACAGTTATGGCCTTCGAGCTAGATCGCCCTCGAACCAATAGAGTATGCTAATAAAAGTATGAACTGACTAGCAGAGCTTGGGAGAAAATGTAATGTAGTACTTTGCTATGTGTGAATAATGTGTTTACAAAATAATTAGAACCCTTTTTATATAGTAGAGGAATTCTACTTATGGTACAATTCTAAATATAGAAGGAAATCACATGATTGGCTAAATGTCAGGTCTTGACTTGATACGTGCCCGAGATTTTCGCCACGATCCTTGCCCGGTCACGGATATCTCGGCTTTCTATTATTTGGTTTAGCAGGCTTTCTTCAATCATGCTCGGTCCCTATCTCGCCTCGATCTCGATCACAGTTGGTCTCGATCTTGATCGATCATCAACTCACGAGCATAGCGATCCATCTCTGTGCCATGGTCCGATGCAAATCGAGGTCGAGCCTTGGTCTGCCACACCAGTTTTGATTAGCCATGCCAGATTAGATAAGCCCGATTTGACCGTATACAAATAGTCTCCTCGTTTTTTAGAGTGTAATGACAAGAAACGAATTGAGTCTTCGAACTTCCCCTCGATTTTCTATAACGTAAGCATCGTGATGCAAGCGACCTAAACATCTCGTCGATTCAGTTTCCTAGGCATTTAATGTGCACTAGTCGGCAGTCGGCCACTACCAGTGTTAATTGAACCGTCGTTGCGAAACCAATAAATATCCACCTCTTTCATTCTTTCAAACTTTACTTTCAATCTCTTTCATTCTAATCTTGATAATTCTTTACATTCTTCAGAGCTTCTTACCTCCAGGATTTTGAATTTCTTTGCTTGTGCTTCCCAAAACACTAAATAATCCAATCTCTATTTTCCCTTTCTTACAAAAACAAGAATGGCTAAAAAATCTAAAATTGTTTCGCAGAAAGAAATTGCTTCCTCATCTCGGCTGGCCGGCGAGCAACCAGCGGCAGATCCTCCCCTAGAGGACTTTGTTCCGACAAAGTGCGCCACTACTGATAATTTTAAGGTGGATAATACACCCTCGACACCGGGTCGATGCGAACCGATGCTGAGATACATATGTACAATTACAGACGGTCTTCTCGAGAAGGTGAAAGAGGAGTACAACTGGGTAGGCGAAGATGTAGTAGTTCCTACCCCCGAGGAATCCATCACAACTCATGTGGAGGGGTATCTAAGTGTCTATACTTACCCCTTCACGATAGGTCGCTTAGACCCTATAATCGTCGCCTTTTCCAAGAGGTACGATGTCACTCTTGGCCAAATCCATCCATCATTTTGGAGGATCGTGATCCTCCTTCGATTTTTTACAAGCAAGATCGAGGGGAATCCCTTGACCCTCGATCACCTTATGCGTCTCTACATCCCCCGATTTTATCATGAAGGCATGATCAAGATTTACTGCTGAGCCACCAAACCCCCGTTCTCGAGCATAGACAAGACCCGAGACGGAGGTTGGATGGGTAGATTTGTCCTAATAAAGACTTCGGACCTAATCCCTGCCGAAGACATGTCGTTCCCTAAAAAATGGAACATGAATCGTAAGTATTGCTTCACCTTGAATATCTAATTTTGGGTTTTTGATTCTTATCTTCCCTCCTCATCTAAGCCTTTGTGTTGTAGCTGTGACCGTCATTCCGGAGCTGATCCCCGCTCTTGAGCAATGGGTCAGGGGCCTGGTGTTGCAGAGGTCATACTCCGAGCGTGCTTGGATGGAAATATCAAGGGGCCAATATAACACCCCATGTTTCCGTACATGGAAGTACGCCATAAGTAAATTGTTGAAAGTTGGGAAATAAGATGTTACATCCCGCATTTTTGTACGTTAAAGTTTTGTCATAAGTTAATCGACGTAAGTTCGGGAATGAGATTATTTTGGGATTATAAGTAGTATGTTATTTCAAACAAGGGATAAATAAATTCGTGAAGGTGAGAGGGTAAGCAAATCGAAGAAAATGAGTTTTGTCAAAGTTTGACGATTTGGGATAAAATACTGTCCGATGTATAATACCTTGTATTAATGGACTAGTACCATACAAGGTACCATATGGTCATGATAGTAAGGTATATAAAGTGTATTAAAAGTGAGTATCATTTTATGTAATTTGATATAATTCTTAAATTATGCGGGTAATTGATTAATTACCAAGTAACTGGACATTACCTAATTATCTAATAAGTGGATAAAGATTTATATTTTCTACCCCACCCCACACGTGGCAGTAGGCCACACCTTAAGAAAATGAATCTTAGTCATTTCTTATTAGGTGGCAACTTACTTCACTAAATAAAAGACACCTCAGCTCTAAAGGCTTACCATACAAACCATATAGATAATAAGACTCACCATACAAATCATATAAACAATAAGACTTACCATATAAACAATCTGACGTGAGGATTAGAGGTTAGTAAGGTAGCTTTGTTTAATTTGTTACCAAATTTCGTGAAAATCCCTACAAAAATAGCAGCGAGATTTCTTCAACTAAATTCAACAAGAATTATTAAAAGCTTAACAACGTAAAAATTTTGCGATTGGTGCAATCTTTTCCAAGAATATCATATGAATTTTTCCCTACTCCAGGTATGTCAAGGCTATCCCTTCTTTCTTTTTGGCATGATCCAAATAATACAAATGAAGCAAGCAAAATATGCAACTTTCATAAAATTACTCCATTCATAGAAATACTAGGGGTGTCTATATTCTTGATTCCCAATGTGAATTATTATTATATCTTGTGTTCATGGGTTTCAGAAAAATACGTATTTGATAAAGTTTATCCGAAAGATATATCGATTTATGGCATTTGAAGAAAATCTTATTAACGTATTTCTTATGCATTTCATGCATTTATACATGTATATTGACACATGACCAGATGGCGTTATATACGCGTATATATGTATATTATATGTATATAGAATATGAGAAAAGGTTAAGGCGTTATATACGCAGCACCACCTAATCAGTTGGTATACGTTGATGATTTGCCCACAGTGGCCGAGATGATATGATGGGATGCCCTTAGAGTCCAATTTAGCCAGTTTGGCCAAAGAGTTCAAGGTAGCCAGATCTAAGGCGGTCGCGGCCAATATTAAGGTTCAAGCTGGTGCGACCCAATACAAGGCCGATGCTGCAGCCACCCTTGCGCAGGCCAAGAGCATGGTGAATCATGAAAAGTGGCAAGCTCGAAGGGAGGCCCTTGAAGGGGGCCATGATCAAAGCTTCAATATATCTGCTGAAATCGAGGTTGCCAGGGTTGTGGAAACAAAGGATCGGAAGCTGGCTTTTCCTGAAGAGAAATCCGAGATTTTGAGTGGATCTGGTGAAGAAGACTCCGAGGGCGAAGATGCTTCCTCCGACAAGGACCATGCTGCTTAGGCTTAGTGTTTCTTTTGTTTTTCCATCGAGTTTGTCCGACCATTGTAAAGAATTATGAACGGGTCCATATGGCCCTTGTAAAAAAATTGATAGATATATGAAACTTCTTTCCTTTATGGCTTTTGAATCAGTTGTCTTTTTTGTTATTTTATGTAAGGGTCAAAATGTCTTAGCATAAGATCATGAAGTTGTGTTCTAAGGTCCAAGGTTTAGAGAAGTTAAGGGCCGATAATAAGCCTCGCTTTCTACCTTTTCTAATTGATGGACCCCAAATGATAATTTGAACTTGAGTTTATGTAGCTCTTAAGCTTAATGATCGAGTAAGGACATGCTCGAACTCGGAATTAGGTAGCCCCTAGGCTTTCTAGTCAAGTGAGAAAGATCTCTCGAACTTGAAGTTAAAGTAGCCCTTAGGCCTTTGTAAATTTTGTGTTTGGCCGATTTGGCCTTTGTAGAACGTTCTTTTAATCATATATATAAGGTTGTTCTACCATTTTTGGCTTTCAAAGTTTTCCCTTTGTTTATCATTCGTGTTCGCAAAGGTTGTAATGCCTTAGCATGAAATAAGAAATTGTTCAAGAGTTCGAACAATTTTATGCTTTTTAGAGTTTTCGAGGCTTGATATTATCGAAGCATTTTATAATTTTGCCGGGGGAAGCCCTTTTAACCGGTTTATGGAAGAATTCGAAGGCCTGTTTTGTTACGAAATTCGGACGTCTCCGAGTCGAGCCGTGTTAATTTGGCCGTAGCCTTTTTAGTTCGGGATTTACCCCTTGGGCTTATTTTCCCATTTTACTTCGAGCTTGCCCGAAGTGTCAGTCCCCGATTGGGGTAGCTGTGGCCTATAAAGATTGAGATTTGCCTAAAAGGTCTTATGATCTCGAAGTTTTAATGATTCGATCTTGTTTATTTTTTGGATGGCAGTCCCCAAGCATAGGGGTAATTATCCGAACTCTGGTTATGATCGGCCCTTGAGCCTGTTTACATAATAGATCGAGAGTATGAAATTGTAAAGTAGGAAAATTTTCCTAAGGCATGAGATATTGGCAAGGAAAAATACTTCTCTTTATAATTGATTATACATGCGTACATGTTCTGTGCCAGGGCTCGAGCAAACTGCGCGGGCACGGTTCGTTTGACTGTTTGGCCCTTACAAATTTTCCTATCGAGACCCTGATTCCATGAAGTAAGCCTCACAACAAAGTTGGCATTCGAGGCTAATGCCCTCTAGTATTCGAGGTTAATTATAGAGAAGCCTCGGATACTATTGACCTATTCTAAGTTAGCACGATCAATGGTTGCCTCATCAAAAACCTTGCCGGAAAACCCATTTGGGACAAAATCGGTCTAAGGAAAAAAGAGTGTAACACATGATTTCAGACCTAAAGACTTCGTGTCAAGGAACCCATGGTTGTTTCTGATCGAACACATGCAAGAGTTAGCTCAAAATATAAATGAAAATGGAAGGGGTCGTACCTTAGCAGTAGTGTCGTTTTAAGTGCGATACCTTCCAATTGTTTGGTAGTTGTTTACCGTTCATCGTGCCGAGCTTGTAGGATCCTTTTCCTGTGATTTCGAGAATCTAGTATGGCCCTTCCCAGTTCGGACCCAATTTTCCTTCATTTAGATTTTAGGTGTTTAGCGTCACCTTTCTTAGTACCAAGTCCTCGACATCAAAGTGTCGAAATTTAGCCCTTCGATTGTAATACCTCTCAATTCGTTGTTTTTGGGCGGCCAATCGAACGAAGGCACCTTCACATCGTTCATCCAATAGCTCTAGGCTCGTATTCATGGTCTCGTCATTTGATTCCTCTATCGCGTATCAAAATGTGATGCTTGGCTCCCTAACTTCAACAAGTATTAAAGCTTCGGTGCAATAAACCAAACAGAATGGGGTAGCCCTGGTACTGGACTTCGAAGTTGTGTGATACGCCCAAAGGACTTTGGGCAGGACTTCTCTCTATTTTCCTTTGGCGTCGGTCAATCTTTTCTTGAGGTTTTATATTATGATTTTGTGGGTTGATTCGGCTTGCCCATTTCCACTAGGGTGATAAGGTGTTGATAAGATCCTTTTGATCTTGAGGCCTACGAGAAATTTGGTCACCTTGCTACTGACAAACTATTTTCCGTTGTCACATACAATTTCGGATGGTATCCCGAATCGGCATATGATATGGTCCCAAATGAAGTTGATGACTTCTTTTTCCCTGACCTTCTGGTAGGCCTGTGCTTCAACCCATTTAGAGAAATAGTCAGTCATAAATAAAACACATTGAGCCTTACCTGGTGACGATGGAAGAGGGCCGACGATGTCCATCCCCCACTTCATGAACGGCCATAGGGACAAAACCGAATGCAGCAGCTCCCCGGGTTGATGAATCAACGGAGCATGCCTTTTGACATTTATCACATTTTTGCATAAACTCCTTCATATCTTTTTCCATATCAATCCAGTAATAACCGGCTCGCATTACCTTTTGAACCAGCGATTCGGCGCCTGAGTGGTTCCCACATGTGCCTTCATGGACTTCACTCAAACATACTTGGTATTACCCGATCCCAGGCATATCGCTAGCGGACCGTCAAACATCCTCCTGAGTAAGGTTCCTCCTGAGTAAGGTTCCATCTTCGAACAAGCTAAATCGGGTTGCCTTCGTACGCAGGGTCCTCGACTCCTTTGGATCTGAAGGAAGTATTCCGTTCTTCAAATACTCTATGTACTTGTTTCTCCAATCCCAAGTCAAGTTTGTGTAATTTATCTCGGTATGGTCTTCTTCAACTGTTGACCTCATGAGTTGTACAACAGCCCCCAAATTAAGTTCATTGTCTTCGACTGACGAGCCTAGGTTTGCGAGGGCATCAACTTTGCTATTTTGTTCTCGAGGCACAAATTGCAAAGTCCATTCTTTGAACTGGTAGAGTTACTTGTATCTTGTCCAAGTGTCTTTACATTCATTCTTGCCAAACTTGAAAGGTCCCATTAACCTGATTCACAATGAGGAGGGAGTCGCATTTGGCTTCGATCACCTCTGCTCCCAAGCCTTTGGCTAGTTCGAAACCTGCAATCATGGCCTCATATTCGGCCTCGTTGTAAATCAATTTTATATTTATAATAGATTGTCTAACCACGTTACCCGTGGGTGGTTTCAGCACGATGTCGAGTTCGAACCCTTTTACATTCAAAGCTCCGTCCGTAAAGGGGGTCCAGATCCCCAAAAATGTACCCGATTTCAATCTCGGGTACTAGGGCTGGTGTAAAGTCAGCCATGAAGTCTGCCAAGATTTGAGACTTGATGGTTGTTCGGGGTCAATACTCAATATCGTACCTGCTGAGTTCCACGGCCCATTTGGCCAATCTCCCCGAAAGCTCAAGTTTGTGCAAAATATTTCGAAGGGGATAAGTTGTTACAATACATATGGGATGACATTGAAAATATGGTTTTAATTTCCTAGAGGCGCTTTTATCAAAGCGAGCGCTAACTTTTCTAAATGAGGATACCTAGTTTCGGCCTCACCTAAGGTTCGGCTAACCTAATAGACAGGGAATTGCGTACCTTGTTCTTCTTTGACCAGGACTTCACTTACCGCTATCTCCGAGGCTGCCAAGTACAAGTAAAGTTGTTCGTCAACTTTCGAGGTATGAAGCAGCGGCGGGCTCGATAAATACCATTTTAGTTCCTCTAAGGCCTGCTGGCATTCCAAGGTCCATGCAAAATTGCTCTTCTTCTTAAGTAGTGAGAAGAATTGGTGACTCCTATCTGAGGATCTCAAAATGAATCACCCTAGGGCAGCTATGCGCCCTGTTAACCTCTGCACAACCTTTACATTATCCACGACCGTGATATCCTTGATAGTTTTGATTTTATTAGGGTTGATCTCGATTCCCTAATCGGACACCATGAAGCCAAGAAACTTGCCCGAGCCAACCCCGAAAGCGCACTTTTCTGGTTTGAGCTTCATATTGTACTTCCTCAATATATCTAAAGTCTTCTGCAAATGCTTCAAATGTTCCTTTGCTCGCCGTAACTTAACTAGCATGTCATCAATAAAAACTTCCATAGATTTCCCTATTTGTTATTCGAACATTTGATTTACTAGGCGTTGATAGGTTGTCCAAGCATTTTTTTGTCCGAATGGCATTACATTATAATAGTAGGTGCCATACTTAGTGATAAACGAGGTATTTTCCTGGTCCTCCGGGTTCATCTATATTTGGTTGTACCTGGAGTAGGCATCGAGAAAACTGAGAGTCTTGCGGCCGGTCGTGGCAGCGATCATACAATCGATGTTAGGCAAAGGAAAAGAGTTCTTGGGGCATTCTTTATTCATGTCTTTATAATCTACACACATTCTAAGTTGTTTTCCTTTTTAGGAACATCTACTACATTCGCTAACCATTTGGGATATTTTACTTCCCAGATGGATCCTATTTTGAGAAGTTTAGTTACCTTATCTTTGATGAAAGCGTGTTTTACCTCGGATTGAGGCCTCCTTTTCTGTTTCACCAGGTGAAACTTTGGGTCCAAGCTTAGTTTATGAGTAATGATCTCCTCTGTCATATCAATATGGGACCAGGCAAAACAATCTATATTAGCTTTAAAAATTTGAATAAGGTTTTTCCTGAGCTCGGGAGTTAACCCCGTGCCTAGGTATACCTTTCAATCGGGAAGATGATCAATCAGTATGATTTATTCCAGCTCTTTGACCGTTGATTTTGTGGCATCAAAATCATCGGGGATTATGAAAGATCGAGGTATCATATAATCGTCACCCTCGTAAGTTCCTCGCTCCTCCGGTTGGGTCAAGGATGGTGGCTGTGGTTGCTATTTGGCCTCCTATTTTCCCTTCGAATTTGATCTCTTTGCTGATGAAAGTGCCGATATCTGTATCACTTTATCGATTGCAAACATCTCCTTGGTGGCAGGCTGTTCCCCGTACAATGTTTTGACTCTCTTCGATGTGCGGAACTTCAGAACTTGGTAAAGGGTCGAGGGTAATGCCCTCATATTATGGATCCTAGGCCTTCCAAGCAGTGCATTGTACCTCATGTCACCCTCGATCACATGGAACTTCGTATCTTGGATGGTCCCGGCCAAGTTTACTAGCAAAATAATTTCTCCTTTGGTGGTTTCGCTTGCCATGTTGAAACCGTTAAGTACTCGGGCTGCGGGCACAATTTGATCTTGTAGGCCGAGTTGTTCTACGAACCTTGCTCAAATAATGTTGGTCGAGCTACCTAGATCAATCAAAACACGTTAACTTGAATTTTACTCATAAAGACAGATATTACCAGTACGTCGTTATGGGTTGTTTGATCCCTTATGCATCTTCGTCATTGAAAGACAAGGTCCCCTCCAGTAGGTAGTCTCGAGTTTTCTTTTCCCTCGTGATTGACACCTTTGTGTGTTTAAATACTGGTCCTTGGGGAGTATCAACCCCTCTAACGATCATGTGGATCACATGTTGTGGCCCCTCCTGCTCGTTCTTCCTACTGGAATCTCTGTTTTTTGAGGTGATTCTTGGCCCGATCGCTCAAGAATTCTCGAAGATGCCCCTCTTTGAATAATCGAGTTACTTCCTCCCTTAGTTTCCTGCAATCTTCTATTTTATGACCATGGGTGCCATGATACTTGCATATTTGGTTAGGGTTTCTCTGGGCCGAATAGGTCTACAGAGGTTGAGGCCATCTAGTATCCTTGATACGTCTGATGGCTGATACGATGGCTGATGCATCTACACTAAAGTTATATTCTGACAATCGTGCCGCTTCTTTGGGCCTGGCATCCCTGTCAAAACCACCCTTGCTCATGAGTCCCTGTGAACTTTGACCTCGATCATTTCTCCTCTCATTCTGTACAAAGTTTCATCCAGACCTGCTGCCTCTTTGATATCCATTGTACAGTTGATATCGATCTCTATTTGACCTTGGCTCTCAATCGATATCCATCTTGATTCTATCCATAGGCTTGTTAGGATAAACGGACTCGGAAGGAGTACCAAGTTTATTATCCTTGACCTTGATCTTTAACTGGTATCGATTATGTACATTGGCCCAAGTGACAGCTGGATACTCGATCAAATTTTGCTTTAACTACTGTGAAGCTATGGAACTCCGGACATTGAGACCTTGAGTGAAGGCTTGAACAGCCCAATCGTCGGTGACCGGTGGAAAATCTATTCTCTCCATTTGGAACCAAGATATGAATTCCCTGAGTATCTCGTTATCTTTCTGCCTTACCTTGAATAGGTTTGACTTTCTTGTTGAAACCTTAATGGCTCCGGTGTGCGCCTTCACAGAGGAATCTGCAAGCATAGCAAATGAATCAATAGAATTGGGCGGTAAATTATGATATCATATCATGGCACCCTTTGATAGAGTCTCCCTGAATTTTTTCAGCAATACGGATTCAATTTTGTCATCTTCCAAGTCATTTCCTTTGATGGCGCACGTATACGAGGTGACATGTTAATTCGGATCAGTCGTCCCGTTATATTTAGGGATCTCGGGATACAGAATTTCTTGGGGATTGGTTTTGGAGTCGCACTTGGGGGGAAGGGTTTTTGCACAAACTTTTTAGAGTCTAGTCCTTTCAATATCAGAGGTTCCCCCGGAATTTGGTCGACCTTGGAGTTATAGGTTTCCACCTTCTTATAATTTTCCTGGATCTTCTTTTCTCCTGTCTCGATCCACTTCGTCAACTCTTCGAGCATTTTTAGGATAGCGGGATTTTACTCCGATTCATTCTCATTCGATTTTCTTAAAGTTGATTCAACCCTGTGCACAACTTCTTGGGACGGCTCGAGTTCGATCCTGCTCGATGTGTGGTTCTGATTTTGGAGCGGAGTTATTGCTGCCTGCTGGGCCTACAACATTTCGAAGATTACCCACAGGCTAATCCCACCATCTTCACCACCATGCACGTTCTAAATAGTTGATCGGGTACCCCCACGAATGATGCTTTCGGGTTCGACGGCCACATTTCCATTAATGGCTACATGTGAACTGACTTCAATTGGGTTTGCAGCCGGAACTCCATCGAGGCCAACAGGGGCTGCAACGTTTCCTAGTGCAATGTTCTTGTTCTCGCCGTGGTGGCTGAGATCATTATCTACGTGTTGAGGTGGTGACTGAGAGTTTAACATATTTCAATCTTGTAATCAAAGACACTTCAAAGAACAAACATACAATGGTGTGTGTTACGAAAATTTGTACCAGGCAATAACTATTATCCTTACCCCAATGGTGGACGTCAAACTGTTTACCCTTAAAATTGGATAACAATTAAACTTATAAGTGGTTTAAAGGATATGTGATTTCACTTGGCACAAACTGAGGAATATGAGAATTAATGTTAGATATTAACAATAAAATAAAGCAAACCAATATAATAAGCGGTTATGGCCTTCGAGCTAGACCCCCCTCGAACCAATAGAGTATGTTAATAAAAGTATGAACTGAACTGCATAGCTTGAGAGAAAATGTAATGTAGTACTTTATTATGCGTGAATAATGTGTTTACAAAATGATTGGAACCCTCTTTATATAGTAGAGGAGTTCTACTTATGGTTCAAGTCTAAACATAGAAGGAAATCCCATGATTGGCTAAGTGTCCGGTCTTGACTTGATACGTGCCGAGAGTTTTGCCACGATCCTTGCCCGGTCACGGATATCTCGGATTTTTGTTATTCTGTTTAGCAGGCATTCTTCGATCATGCTCGGTCCCTATCTCGTCCCGGTCTTGATCACGGTTGGTCTCGATCTTGATTGATGATCCACTCACGAGCTTAACGATACATCTCCGTGCCATGGTCCGATGCAAATCAAGGTCGAGCCTTGGTCTGCCACCCCGGTTTCGATTAGCTATGCCAGATTAGAGAAGTCCGATTTTGACCGTTTACAACTTTAATAGTATTTTTAGTCATTACTTGTCAAATGAAATTTCATAAAAATAATGTTTGTTGGTATTAATAGAAAGTTCTGTATATTTTGAATTTGCAATCCAAACATACATTAGCAGTAATCGAAAACCACATTCAACCAAATGGTCTAAAGTTGAAGGTTCAAATATATCCCTGCACGACTTGACCAATTTTTTCATATCGAAAATTATTAGTAGTTTGGAGGCATACTTGATATAAAAGTAATAGGTGGTGCTCGTATGAGCCGAAAGGTAAACGGAGACATATATGTAATAAATCTAAAATGTTAGAAGTTGTATGGGATAAAATTGGTTGGTTATAAATGGTTAAATAGCAAGGTGACATGTGGAACGAGAACATATAGAAGTTGAGTCGGTAAATATGTTACATCTCATACTTTAATATCAGGATGAGTCGTAGTAATCCATATGAGCTTGAAGGGATTAAGAATATTCATGAGATTATAGAGGATTTGTGACTATGTTATTATAAGACCCCATAAGTGTAACAACCTTGATACCGTTAGATATTACGTTAGTGTGGTATTTTCTTTTAAGCGGAGTATTTTAGTAAAAGTTTTACAAGTATAATTTTGAATAGTTGCCATTATTATTATTTCCGGATATGGTAAATTATACTCATAATATAAGAAAGTTTATGTGATTTTCTTTATTGTAAAGATAGAAATTATTTTTGCACAAGAAAAGAAGGTTATCTTTTTACCATTTTAAGAATTAAGTGTACGAAATTTATTTATTTTACTCTTTATATGAGATTAGTATAATTAGAAGTTGAGAAAATATATGTATTTTTACATGGATGTTTTAATGAAATAATAGTGTAGTATTGATTTTTTTATTGTATCACATGACCATGATAGTAAGTTATATAAAATGTATTAAAAGTGAGTAGTATTTTAAGTAAGTTGAGATAATTCTTAGTTATACGGGTAAATTAGTAATTATCTAAATTGATTGGAATAAGGACATCACGTGGCAGCAACACAAATCAAACAAAGTGACTCATTAACTAAATTGAAAGGTGGCAACTAACGTGAACCACACCCATTCAAACAAATAGATTTATGACTATTTTGCTTATTTTGGGTGTGCTCTCATTCCTTCACTCACAATATGTTGTCTTATTTGCATTTCTTGTTACTGCTCTAGAGAATGGATCAATATACCATGGCAATTGTATGGCTAATACTATGTCTAGCAGACTAGTCTCTAATTTTATTTTTATTTTGACTAGTCTATATTCTTTTATCCATGTGATGTGTTGGTTAAGGTTATGAGAAAAAGGGAAGCAGGAAACAACTTATAAGGTGGAAAGTAGATGATTAGTTCCGGACATCTTGAATGGTTAAATGTAATAATTGTTCAAAGCTTGAACGATCTCACACAATCCCATGAAACAATGGTGGATGGATGATCCCTAGCATCCTTTTTACGGGAAAGAATTAATTGCATATGGGGATTAAGAAGTTTGTTTGATTATTTCTGGTAGAGAAAAGCATTGATTTAATAGGCTATTGGTATTGGAATTTTAGAAGTGTATATAAAAGAACGTAGTGGTAAATTGGGACGAAGGAACCTGTGATTGTCAAGATTCTGAAAGATAATTACATGCTGATGTTCGCAAAATTGCAAGTTTCAGATTGAAGTACTAACGTACTGAACCGTCGTCGTGTGGTTAGGTAAACGACAAAGGTATGTTAAGGCTATCCCTTCTTTTTTTTGGCATGATCCATACGATATAAACGAAACGAGCAAATGCACAATTTCCATAAATGACTCTATTCATAGAAGTATTTGAGATGACTGTGTTTTTGAATTCCCATAAGTCTTATTATTATATTGTCTGTTCATGGGTCTCAGAAAAATACGTAAGTTGAAAAAAGTTTATTTCACGATATTAGTTAGAGGTATAATAGTCTTATGACATTCCGAGAAATTTTATTAACGTACTTCTCATGCATTGCACTCGTTTACATGTGCATTTACCCATGACTCAGACGGCGTTATATACGCGTATATATATATATATATATATATATATATATATATATATATATATATATATATATATATATGGAATATGGAAAAAGGTTATGTATATATGTATATGGAATATGGGAAAAAGTTACGGCGTTATATATGCACCATCACCTGATCAGCTGTTATACGTTGATGATTTTGCCCACAGTGGCACCACATGGCGTTATATACGCGTATATATGTAAATATATGTATATGGGATATGGGGAAAAGGTTACGGCGTTATATACACACCACCACCTGATCAGCTGGTATACGATGATGATGTTGCCCACAGTGGCTGAAATGATATGATGGGATGCCCTTAGAGGCTTGATAATGTTATGTACGTACAGACCTATGCATTACATGACATTTATACGCATATGCATGACCTTATAAATATTTCATGATTTACAGAGCCATCCGGATTTACAGGCTGAGTCATTTACTCCACGTTTTCTTCCATGTCCTTTATATACTTATATACATGCTTTACATACTCAGTACATTATTCGTATTGACGATCTTTTGTTGGGGACACTGCATTCATGCCTGCGGGTATAGATAATCAGTTTGACGAGCCTTCATCGTAGACGAGATTGGCATTCAGCGAAGGATAGGTTAGACTCCATCTCATTCGGAGTGCAGCCGAGTCTATGAGTCACATGTCAGAATTTTACTACTGACTTATGGGTAGTCCGGTACCTTGTCCCATTTTATGTCAAATAATCTTAGAGGCTTTGTAGATACAGGTTTATTATGTACAGTATGTTAGAGGCCTTGACGACTCATAGATACAGGTTTATTATGTACAGTATGTTTGAGGCCTTGACGACCCATATGTATTCATATTTTATGAACGATGGTTCATTAATATAACATTTGCCCACTTACAATTTTACATTATGAGTTGTGGCTATGCTAGCCCTTGATAATTATAAAAAGGAATGAATGAGTTACAGAGTTGTTCGTTCGGTCCACTACGGCACCAGGTGCCAGCCATGCCTTCCCAGGTTCAGGGCGTGACAAAATAATTGACATTGGTTACGAAGTACATAATCGATATAGGGTGAATCCCGAAGGAAGCATACCCGATGGAAAAGATTCGAAGGCTTGATATCAGATAGCATTAAATGAGGAGTTGTTACAGAGAATATTTGCATTCAAAGCCAGTCGTTATGCATCCATCAATGACACTTTTATTCTTATTCAAGAAGAGCTTGATTTTAGGATCTTGTCTCCCAAGAAATAGCTAGGAACTCTTATAAGGAGATATATATATATATATATATATATATATATATATATATATATATATATATATATATTCTACAAACAGCATCTACTAGGTTATAATATATTGTTTCAAGCTCAATCAAAAGCATTTTTATCATTGTTCTATCATTGTTATTGTTCATTGCTCTAGGAAAGACCAAGCTCAGAATCAGGCTTGCTATTTTCCTTTTAATTTCAATTGTTAATCTTATTTTTGTTCATTTTTTTATTATTTTCGGATCAAATCAATTGGCTTGTCTATAAACCACATAATAAATTCAATTATATTGTTTTATGGGTAAACAGTTTAGCGCCCACTGTGGGGCATAGACAGCTGCGTAATTGCTTTGATCCATTTGTTTATTAATAACAAGTTTTGGTTCTTTCCTTAGTAAAAACCAAATATGGTAGCTAATGATGTCAACAACACACACAACGTTGAAGCACGCATTGAAGGGGAAGAATTGTTCCAGCGTGATGATTCAATCAGTGAGACCCGTAACAAAGGGGATGAGACAACCCTGGTTCGTGAGGTCAATGTCATCGGCACGTGCAAGACCCAACTCCTGATGATATGTAAGAGGAACACGTCATAGAGGCGATCAAACTCTTGAGGGAACAGTAGAGAGCAATCATGGATCTCCTCTCCAGGCAGGAATGGGTGATGACAAAATTAAAACAAGAATTGTTAGGTGCTTCCAATAACGTGAACAGGAGGGGCCCGATTCCTCCCAGTGTTCCCTCAAATCAAATAGTTTAGATAGCCGATAAAAACACCCCAAGGGGCAAAGTAGGTTTCGATGAAGTCAGAGGGACCGGTAGCGGATCTGGTAACAACAATGGGAGTGCTCCTTTTAAAATCGAGCTCATAAGATTCATGAGAGAAATGAACGAACAAATGGATCAGGATGCGAAGGAGTTTCACGCTCGGATGGATCATATTCCGGGTGCGCCACCAATGTTAAAGGGTCCAAATTCAAAAAAAGTACACGCAGTTGTCGTTTAAGCCAAGTGCAGCACCAAAGTTAATTCCAAAGAGATTTAAGATGCCGGACATACCGAAGCACGATGGGACTTTGGATCGATAGGAGCACATCACAACCTACACCACGATAATGAAAGGAAACGATTTGGCTCAACATGGGATCGAGTCGGTTCTGTTGAAAAAGTTTAGTGAAACCTCACGAAAGGGGCCATGACATGGTACTTCCTCTTACCCAAACATTCAATTGATTCATTTGAAATGCTTGTAGATTCGTTCATTACGGCCCATGCTAGAGCAAAAAAGGTTCATGCTAGAAAGGCAAACATATTTAGAATTTCGCAGGGTAAATTCGAGTTGCTACGAGAATTTGTGATCCGGTTCCAGAAAGAAAGGATGCTACTACATGTAGTTCTAGATGAGTGGGTAGCGAAGGCATTGACGAAAGGTCTAAACCCTCTGACTTCCGATGCATCCCAAAAACTAAAGCAAAGTTTGTTCGAGTTTCAGGCAATCATATCGGCGGATGTCCATAACCACTATGAATCAAAGATAAGGATAGAGGATGACCAACTTGGCTCTCCGGTATTAACCAAGGGACGGGGTCATGATAAAAATCACGATAAGTTTAAAAATGAGTGATGCAGATCGTAGGTCCTCCAGAGGTCGTGTTCTACCATATGAGAGGACCGATTATGGCAACAATAAAGGTTTTTAGTCATCGGATAGGTTTGATCCCGACAGAAGGGCGCATCATGGCTGAAACAATAGGTCATTATAGGAAAGAGAGATGTTGAGGGACTGAGACACTGCATATCCCAGATTATTAGATTACAACTTTAACATCAGCTTGGTAGAATTGGTGTCGGCAACGAAAAATATCAAAGAAGCCAAGTTTCCGAAGTCTATCCAATTGGATCCTAGCTAGAGGGATCCTAGTCTATGGTGTGAATACCATGGGAATCACGGCCATAGAACTGGGGACTACCGACATCTTCGAGAGGAGGTGGCGACTTGTTAGTGAATGGCCATCTTAGAGAGTTTTTAAGTGACCGCACCAAGGGCAACTATGGTTGGAATTGGGATAATGCGAAGCCCTCAAAGATAGCGGCGGAGTCACCTCGATTGACAATTAACATGATCTTCGAAGGGAGCGAGATCAATGGGGTAATGTTTTTAGTAGAGAGAAAGACAAAAATATTAGGGACTCACGGCAAGAGATTCCGGGAAGTTTCAAAAGATCAGCTTCACGAAGGAGGACACCGACGGACTTCTTCTACCATACAATGATGCTTTGGTAATCTCTCTTAATGTTTCAGATTTCAAAATTAAGCGTGTTTTGGTTGATCCAAGGAAGTTCGGCCAATATTATGCAATGGAGAGTTCCGAAGCAAGCGAAATTGATAGGGAACATCATTCGGACGATAAAGCTCCTAGCTGGTTTCAACTTGACAAACGTGATAACCCGAGGAGAGATTTTCTACCCACTCATGCCAAAAGTGTAATCATTACCACCATGTTCGAAGTGATAGATGAAAATATAGGCTATAACGTAATCCTCAGAAGGCAGTGGATACATGAGATGAAGGTCGTGCCCTCGTTATATTACCAATTGCTGAAATTTCCAACTCCAGAAGGTATCAGGAAAATAAGAGGAGACCAACCGGCAGCAAGGGAGATGAACGTGGTGACTGTTTCTAGCAGAAAGGGAAAAGAGTCTAACAAAGAGCAATTACAGAAATAGATGCCTTCTCCCTTTTTGAATGAAGGCGATAAGGGAGAGGAGTCATCAGAATCCTACCTGGTTCCGACATATTTTTAGGTACCAGAGAAGACCGATACGACCAAGTCGACCGCGGAGGAACTCCAACAGTGGCTTTGAAGAGTTTTTGGAAAGAAAGTTTCATTTTGGGAATGGGGTTAAATCTTGAGCTCAAGTTAGAGTTTATAAATGTTCTTAAAGCTAACGTTGATTGTTTTGCGTGGTCGTACTCAAATATGAAAGGTATACCATTGGAGGTAGCGGTATACAACCTCAGCTTGGATCCGAACTTCCCACCGGTTAGGCAAAAAAATGTCTGAGATAGCAAAGGTCAGGAACAGATTTGTTAAAGAAGATGTAACTCGACTACTCAATATCGGTTCGATCCGGAGGTAAAGTATTTGGAATGGTTAGCCAAAGTAGTTGTAGTACCTACCAAGTATAACAATTTTAGGATGTGTGTAGACTATAAGGATTTAAATAAGACGTGCCTTAAAGACTTATTCTCATTGTCGAACATTGATCAAATGATTGATGTTACAGCCGGACATGATTTAGTTTCCTTGATGCTTATTCCAGGTACAATCATATTAGAATGAACCCAGAAGATCAAGAAAAACTTCTTTCGTCAAAAACTTCGGCACATATTGTTATAATGTGATGTCTTTCGGGCTTAAGAACGCTGGAGCCACTTATCAAAGGCTCATTTATAAGATGTTTGACAAATAGATAGGAAAAATCGAAAGAGTGGCGTTTCATCTTCCTTGGGGATCTTGAGAAGTAATAACATAAGTGTTCCTCAAGTTCCCGTGAGCGGGAGACCTGGGAGGTGAAGCACTTCCTTCTTGTTCAGTTGATATCGGTATAGGAAATGTAGTTGGTACTGGTGGCGAAGGAGCAGTTGGTGT
This sequence comes from Nicotiana tabacum, assembly GCF_000715075.1. Lineage (NCBI taxonomy): Eukaryota > Viridiplantae > Streptophyta > Magnoliopsida > Solanales > Solanaceae > Nicotiana > Nicotiana tabacum. Next base: position 70,767,958 of record NC_134095.1, on the reverse strand, counting down.
TGGCGAGTATGGAGTTATCAATGTAAAAGGAGAAGAAGCAGATGTGGCAGAATGAGTGGTGGTTATTACCTATTCGGTGGATGGGGGAACAGGAAACTCAAGGTACCGAATTCCTTGGACTGGAGATAGCAATAGGGGCTGGGAAGCAAGAATCAACATTTGCAACTAGGTCCATCTCACCCTAGAGAGCCTGAATATCCTCTGCTGATGGGTTTTAAAGCTCCTCCGACTAAGCATCTGGTTGAGCTGATAAAGATCCTTTCTCCTTTGAAAAGAAGCCTCTTCATAAATGGCTCCCCTTTTGTCATCGAGGACCACTGTAGGCACTGTGGCCGGCTCGGCTGGTATTTTCTTTATTCTCTTCTCCTAAGTCCCAGCCGAGAAGGAACGTTTTCTCTTTGGTTTCTTGTTCTCGAACTGGGGACTTCGAGAGGAGGCACCTTCACCGGGGGCTCAAATAGTTTCACGAGCTCTACTCCGGTCAAAGGCATTCTGTAACACCCTCCTAGCCTCCTCGGGGTCATCTAAGGTGTTGACTTCGGGGCAGATGACAGAACCCCTCGGAAGCCCTATAAAAGGCAAAAATGGAGTTAGCAATTTATTCATGAGATTTATTGTGTCCAAACAAGGATAAAGGACTTAGCTTACCATGATTCTTGGCCTTCCACCCATACTTGGGAGCCATTTATTTCCACCGACGGGTTTCTGGAGTCGTTATATCCAGAATTTTTTGAACTCATAGGTCCAGACCATGAACTCATGGTGGTTCCCAGCAGGTAGCTGAAACAAAAGAAATAGAAAATCAGTAAAATAAGAAATTATCTTTTTACGAAGAAAGGAATCAAATAATCAATGATTTACGGAAAAGGTTCCACGACTCGGGAAAAGCTGGAGTTGTGGTTGGGATGATGTCCCTGATAGCAAGAACTACGAACCGTTCCATCCATCCACAATCATTGTCATCATCTATGCTAGTGAGAAGGGCATGGTGGCCACGCTTGCTGAAGTTTAGTACTCCCCCATGGAAAATCTTGGGGGAGTAAAGGTTCATTATATATGCAAGAGTTAGAATTTTTTCGGTCTCGACGCACAATTGACGTAAGCAGGCCACCATCCGCCATATAAATGGACCTACCTATGCTAAGCAGACTTGATACCGGTGGCAAAATTACAAAATTATTAAGGGATACGTATAGACATATGTAAACCCTTCCCTGGAGTAGGTAACTCACTCTACCATATCTGGGGCGAGGATTTCAATATTTAGTTCGTTTCAAACCTCCTTCGCTGTAGGGATACTAGAAGGACGAATGGAGGAGGGGTATGTGCGAACTGGCCAGAACTAGTGGCTTTGTGAAGTTGCAGGGAGAGATTTTCTTGAAGATCATTTGCAACACTGAGGTGGATTGGTATGATGGTGTTAACAGTTGGAGGGTCAGATTCAACTTCCACCTCCTTGGTTTTATTTTTCTTCAGGCCTCCACCGAAGAGAAGACTAGTGTTTTCAAAGGAAGAAGAAATGTTGTAAAAAAAGGCTCTAAGAAAGTTCAGAGAAAGAGAAGGATTATGAGAGTAGTAAAAGTGAAGAACAAAAAATGATGCGTAGTGGAGAAGATGTAGACGGCAAAAAGCGTGGTCATGATTACCTCGAAACTCGGCGAAAATGCTTGCTAAATCACGGGGCAACACGTGTTCGGGGTATAAAATGCGAAGAGACGTGCGTCTCTTCAAATGTCAGAGACTGTTCAGGAACATTTCCGCCAAGAAAGGAATACTCATCTACTTCGTGTTAATATTGAATTGCATCACCGAAAAGTAGTGGGACTATTTGTATATGTAAAATTAGTTGGTTAAAAGTGGAGGCTAAATAGCAAGGTGATACGTATAACTGAGAACAGATAAAAGTTGAGTCGGTAAATAATTGACATTGATTACGAATTACATAACCGATACAAGGTGAATCCCGAAGGAAGCATAACCGATGGGAAAGATTCGAAGGCTTGACATCGGATAACATTGAATGAGCAGTCGTTATAGAGAATATTTGCACTCAAAGCTAACAGTTATGCATCCATCAATGACACTTTTATTCTCATTCAAGAACGGCTTGATTTTTTAGGATCTTGTATCCCTAGGAATAACTATAAATACCATATTGGCAACTCTGTATATATTCTGCACACAAAAGTTATAATATACTATTTCAAGCTCAATCAAAAGTATTTTTATCATTGTTCTTTTAGTGTTACTGTTCTTACTCTAGGAACGACCGACCTCAGAATCAGGCTTGCTATTTTTCTTTTAATTTCAATCGCTAATCTTATTTTTGTTTTATTTCTTTATCATTTTTGGATCAAATCGATTCGCATGTCTATAAATTACGTTACAAATTCAACTGTATCGTTTTACGGATAAACAGAAGTATATTTGAAACTTTTCCTTTTTTTCACAAATTGTTCTCAGAATTATAAAATCTTCTCAAAATATTTGTTCTACCGCTAGCCAGGCTTTTGCACTACGACGGCTCATTGGCTATATCCAGGTGGTCTGATGAAAAATGTTCACTTTAACAAGTATTTTTAGTCATGACTTGACAAATACAATTTCATAAAAACAATGTTTATTGGTATTATTACTAGAAAGCTCTGTATATTCTGAATTTGCGATCCAAACATCCATTATGAGTAATAAAAACCACAATCAACCAAATAGTCTACAACAATGATATTTCAAACACTATTATTTTGGTATAAACATTTTTTTTATATAAAGCACTGATCCATTATGCATAAAATAGAAGCTGGAGTATCTTGTTATTGTTTTTCAACGGGTTTTAAGTTCTTATGCAGTGTCAAAAGAGTCCTTAATATGGGTGTAAAATTGGCAGTTGAGCCCAATCCAACGCTCATTGAGATAGATAGCATGTTAGGCCAAGCTTTTTTTGGGCTAAAAGTGTTTTTTTTTTTTTTGGCTAAAAAGTGAGGTGTTTGGCCAAGTTTTTAAACGGAAAAAAATGTTTTTGAGGAGAAGCATAAGCAGTTTTTGAGAAGTAAAAAAATATAGCTGTTCTCTAAAAGCACTTTTCTGAGAAGCAGTTTTGAGAATTATATACTTAGAAGTAGTTTTCAAAAGCTTGGTCAAACACTAATTACTGTTTATAATTATTTTTTAAATTAATCAGCCAAACACAAACTGATTCTCACCAAAAGTACTTTTTTAAATAAGCATATTTTAAATTCGGCTGAGGTACTGAACTTATTGGAGCTTAACAATATTTATTATTTATAAACCTCTAAGGCATATTTTCCGCAAGGGCAATAATGTGGCACATTTTTTAGCAAGTGAAGGATCCAAGCAAGCCAAACTTGGCTTTTTGTTCCATCATCCTTGTCCACCTTTGATTGTTAATGCAGTTGTCTTAGAAGATAAAGTAGGAACTAGATTTGTGAAATCCATATTGGCGAGACTTGTTAATTTCAGTGTTCTTAATGATACTGGTGCTTGTCATGACTCTCTAGTAATTTAGTTTTAATATACATAATTAAGTATCTTATTTTACTCCAAAAAAAACGACCTAGGCTTGTTTGGCTGCTCTAATAACCTCTTTGAAACATTGTCTATTGATGCAATCACTCATCATTGGTTTTTCAGTTTAGTACTAGTGGGAGGTTTAAGTTTGGTTTTCTTCAGCTTTTCATCTGTCACCACCCAAAAATCACAAATCGTGATGGCACCAAACTCAACCTGCTAGGTAAGCCAACTAATAGAAAAATACAACCCAACTGAGGTTATAATAAAAAGAGAATAGATAACTGAGCATTTACGAATTTACCAAGACCTGGTAGTATGGATCACGAGATTCTAAGATTTGAAATTTCAAAACTGATACAAATAAATACACGTTCTGTTTGAAGGTTACATAAACATATTATCAATAATCTAAACTACCAAGGACAAGTGGCAGCTATAACCAAACGCACGAACATCTTTCGAATCAACACCCGACGTCACCAGCAGCTCCGCTCCAAAATTTGCACAGAACGTGCAGAAGTGCAATATCAGTACAGCCGACCCCATGTACTGGTAAGTATTTTGTCTAACCTCGTCGAGGTAGTGACGAGGCTTTTAGTTGAAAGATGTTTATTTTTATAACCTGGACATTAGACAAACGCACGAACATCTTCCGAATCAACACCTGACGTCATCAGCAGCTCCGCTCCAAAATTTGCACAGAATGTGCAGATGTGCAGTATCAGTACAGTCGACCCCATGTACTGGTAAGTATTTTGTCTAACCTCGTCGAGGTAGTGACGAGGCTTTTAGTTGAAAGATGTTTATTTTTATAACCTGTACATTAGACTAACAATATAGGCAGTTTCAAACATAATAGATAAAAGTGTCGTATACAACTCTGCGAGACAGTCAACAATTACTAGCAGTAATCACAATAGAAAATTTACAATCCTTCCTGGTATGAGAAGTATATCCAAGATATCAAGTCAAATGGCACGGTAACATCCTTCGTGCTTCTATCTCATCCTCACCATATATAAATAAATTTATGTGACAAATCAATTAGCACGGCAACACCCTCCTTGCGTTCAACTCATCCTTCCCAAATGTACGTATAGCAGAACCAACCAGATGACAGAAACACAATAACAGGAATTACAAAGTAGGAAATACGTAAGTAACAACAATGGACGAGAATATACATATGGGCAACAGTAAAAGACTAGGCGGAAAGCACGTGAGTAATAACAACCAATAGGAAAATAAAGAGTATCAACTTCAATTAACTAGCATAGTGGAGGCCTAAGTACAAATATAGTAAACAAGAAGGAAACACAAGATCTTTATAAGTTAACAAGTACGGGCATGAATGACTAGCATAGTGGAAGGCTTACACTAAGGTGGAACAGAATAGATACAACATGAGTATAATTATACAAGAAGAAAATAGGTATGGTATTTGCAAGTTAAGCAAGTAAAAGGTATTAGCAACACAACAACAATTGAGATGGAGATCATGATAGAACAATGGCAGTAAATCACATCAGATCCATAGTTATGACAATAACAGTTCAAGGTAAAGACAAGAACATATACATGGAAGACTAATATCAAACATAATGCATGTCCCTCATCCTCGCCAGCACGGAAACACCTATCGTGCCATAACCTCACGATAACATACAAGAATAACGATATAAATAAAATGGCACAGCATCACCCTTTGTGCTTTAACTCTCAAATGATATGGTACGGCGTCACCCTTCGTACTTTTACTCTCAATAATGTGGCATGGCATCACCCTTGGTGCTTTTACTCTCAATAATACAGCACGGCATCACACTTCGTGCTTTTACTCTCAATGATACGGCACGATATTATGCTCCGTGCTTTACTCTCTCCCTCACATGATAATGTATAAACAATGGAATGACATCACCCTTCGTGCTTTACACTCTTCCTTACCAAGCATATGAGTATCAATGACAAATAAGGCAGGAAGCACAAATAACATCAAGGAGAGTGCTTTAACAGATATTTCAACTAAATCTCAATCACATCTTTCCAAATCAATAATGATTCAACAACCCTCGAGAACCGTATTATTCAAATACTTCCACAATTCTTATAATGATCTACAACACAAGCAAATAGTCTAGTATCTCATAAATATGAGCCATAGTAATGTAATAATGATTTCATATAGAGATGGCCGAATTAGACATATCAATGTATTCTCAGAACTCTACCAAATTCGATCAAGTTATATTGGGCTAATTCTTGATTACTAACATTTTATACTACATTCTTAACATTAGTAAATCAAGTGAAGCATGAAGCAAGGAAGTTACGTAATCCTACAAGACACAATTATAGCACAATCTACCCCCGAGCATGATTATCCTTGGCACATACATATACGCATGTCACCTCATATATGTATCACCCCGCATGTAGTAAACAATGACAAATAGAAGGAAAAATTTCCTCAACAAAGCTAGGCAAAACACTTACCTCGAAAAAGCCAATAACAATACCGAGCAAGCCAAGTGATGCTCCAAAAATGCCATCACGCGCGTAGTGACCTCCAAACGGCTCAAAACTAGCCAAAAGCAACTCAAATACATCAAATAAATCCCAGAAAAATAATTCCAAATGATAAATATCGAATCCTAAATCAAATCCCAAATTCGTCCAAAAATCACACACGGCCCACGTCTCGGAACCCAACAAAACTCATAAAATCCGATAATTCGTTGTTCAATTACGTGTCCAACCATATTAGTTTCACTCAATTCCAACTCCAAATCGATGTTCAAAAGTCAACAATTCATTTATGAAACTTTAGGCTAAAACCTCCAATTTCCTCTTTAAAATTCATCAACCAAAAGCTAAAATCGAAGATAGATTCATAGAATATAACCAAAACTGAGTAGAGAATACTTACCTCAATTCATATGGTGAAAATCGCCTAAAAAAAAATTTTGAGCTCCCGAACTCAAAATATGTTAAATAAACAAAACCCTCGTTTTAACACTGTTTTGCCTCGTTTCCTATGCCAAATGATCTCGAAACTCATTTATGATATTTCTAATGGATTCCTTGTGAAATTCTAGTCAAGTTAGGCTCTTGAATCACTCCATTTGGCCTTATATTAAAGGAGATATGTTGGTTTCAATATTTGAAAATAGTGCAGATTTTTAAAAATGAATTCAGTGGCAATTTCGTAATTAATTTGAAAAATCTAGCAACTCAATTCTTAGTAAAATAACCATAAACTCCTCATACAATGTCCAAATATGATAATTTTTTTTTGCTATAGCTCCGTAATTATGATGCGGATCTAATGCTTCAATAAAAACAGAAATTGGAGCTCATTTGCTTAATGTAGTACCATTTATGCTTGAATATAACAACGTTGAAACATAAAAAAACGAGCGCAACCGAACCCAAACCTATCCGAAACTCACCCGAGCCCTTCGGGACCATGTGCAAACAAACCAACAAGTCTCAAAATATAAAACAGACTTACTCGAGGCTTTAAAACACACATAACAACATCGAAACGACGAATCATACCTCAATCCAAAAATCAATGAACTTGAAGCTTCAAACTTCCACAACCGATGCTGAAACTCATCAAATCATCTCTGATTGATCTCAAATTTTGCACACAAGTCACATTTGACATTATGAGCTTGCTCCAACTTCTGAAATTGAAATTCGACTCTGATATCAAAGAGTCCACTCCCGGTCAAACGTCTCAAAAATCCAACTTTCGCCATTTCAAGACTAATTCAACTATGGACCACCAAATTGCAATCCAGACGCGTTCCTAAGTTCAAAATCACCCAACGGAGCTAATGGAACTGACGAAACTTTATTTCGAGGTCAAATGCTAAAAGTCAAACTCGGTCAATTCTTCCAACTTAGAACTTAAATCTTGAAGTTCATTCTTCCAAATTTATCCTGGATAACTTGAAAACCAATACCGACGATTTATGAAAGTCATAATACTTCATGCAGAGATATTTGAACCCTTAAGATACCGAGCGAAGTGTAGATTCTCAAAACGACCAATCGGGTCGTTACATCCTCCACCACTTAAACATACGTTCATCCTCGAATGTGCTAGGAGTCGTTCCAAAGCTATCAAATCACGGTGTAATCATACTAAGCATAAACCCGGGGGTGATCCCACGTCACTCTGATCCACATAAGCTCGCCAACCCAACATAATTAGAGATCCTTATTTCAACCTTGGTCCTTAAACATTAGAGCTCAATCTCTATCATCCAGAACTCATTACAAGACCTGAATCCCACAATCCACACACTGTATAAGTCTGAACAAGTTGTATCAAGTCATAACCATAACACAAGATGTAATCACATGATATACCACATCACTTCAACTCTCACGGTAGGAATTACTGGCCACTATTACTGCCCAAACCAAATCCAAAACAAATCTGGTGTCGGTAGCAAACCTCATATCGATTAGAATCTCGTTCAAAACCTTCATATCCTACCAATTATGAAAGAAACATGTATACTCGCTTAACCACTCATCTGATCAATAAGCCAAGAAACTCACTCGCCCGACCAGGTCCATTGCCCAAATCCTCAACAAACTATAGTGTTATTCTTCAAACCTTCCTCATACCAATACAATAGCGTAAATCTTAGATCTAGAAACCTCATCTCAATCAACACAAAAAGCCACACCGGCAAGCATAAACAATAATCATATGGATCCACACACAACCCGGTTCCGTACACCAACAAGTAATAATTCAGACATGACAGATAACAGTAAGAAAACTAAATAAGAAAACTACTAAGCAAGTTAAGCAGGCACGAAAATTTTAGCATTTTACTATGAACTATTTTCAACAGGGTGAAAGAAATATACACGAAATAGAAATAAGGAGCCACATTTCATCATTGTACCGTTTCAGCGTGCAACCCAATCCCATCATATCAATTCATATAGGGTACCCGTTGAGCCATAATACTCGGGCTCACTGATCTTATGTGCATCAACATCAAGCATAACAGAGTGCACAAAATATAAATGTGGGGAAAATCATTAGGGACAAACAATACTGAGAAGACAAGCACAACTATGGTGCAATAAGCAAATCAACATCACAAAGGTTATCTCGCCCATAATGCCATGAGGCCTAAACTGAATCACAATATGTGTACGAAGAATCATGTAACCCTCACAACCCTCCATAGTATAAAAGAGAAACATATAACAAAAACCAAGGCGCGAATGGCATCCATTCCACCCGATGATATACATATGGTAACAATTGTGCAAGAGCAAATAAGTCCGATTTGATACAGAATACACATTCTCATTAGGCTCAAAGTAATCCCCAAACCAAATTTCGATCTTCCTTAAAGATGTAATAAACCTTCCAAAAGTATATAACAACCTTTCCATAACACTTACCATCAATCATCCAATCCTATACATTTCTTCTCAACTCGCAATCAAGGAATAGTCTGCCAACAAGAACATTCAGTCTCTGAGCCACATGAATACCAGAATCTTCATACCCAATCTCAACACCGCTACTCAAATAGCTGACACATAATTCATACACCATCATCTCACGGAGAAACACCCATAAGTTGAAACACAATGTACCTACCAACAGGCGAACTCTACTTCGATGGGAACACGTAGTGCCAGCTAAACCTTAAACACCCAAAATCGTTCATGACATCAAGAAATCATATCCTTCCCTCCGAAACTATCTGCAACCTTGCACATGCAACTTTCCAACCCCAAACGGTGCATTGTTTCTAACATGCTAACTCGTAGCACTTACGAAAATCTCATAGTCAACTCTGAACCTTATGCAAATTGAACACTTCATCAACCGAGAATATTTCATTTATCTCAATCTAGGAGAACACCACCACACGCAATATAGCTTCTATACCTGTATAAAACATCAACTCTGGTTGTGGTCATAACCATGATAAATTCTTCGGAACTCAGTAACACATAATCGAGCAATCAGAACTAGCCGCCTCCAACTCAATCGAGTCACGCAGACCGCCAACCCGAAAGTGACTCAATCCGATATGATCACCTGAGGGAACTTCCTGGGAACCCTAAGCCATTTCTTACACCACCCCCAACATTGACTTGTAGACCTTTCTTGATAAGGAAATATCGCGGATCCGATTACCATTCGCTACCGTTTTCAAGCCCACTCGTGCTTCACTAGCATATGCCCATTCAAAGAAATAACCTAGAAATCTCTCGGTTCAAAAACTGATACGGCCCACAATCCTACAATTTGATGGTTATTAGCAGATTCCACCACTTAGCTCGAAGACATAGAACATATCATTGGCAACCCAAAGTACCATATCTTCATAGCATGCCCTAATACTGCACGACTATTTAGCTGAATACTTTAAAACTCATGAAATGCCGGTCATTGAACACCCCGAAGACTCTGCCAAACACTCGCCAATCATTGCAATAGTCAAACAACTCCCCCAAATGCTCTGGAATGATGACATATGCATTCTACCGAATAGAAGCCTCATACGAGACACACGATCCAAACTCATCATGCAAGAGATGACCTACCAATTTTTACTCAAATTGACACCTTGTCATGAACCCATCTTAATCATGATAGCCTGGCCACCTACCAATCTTTCCAAATTTGTGCTTACCAACCAGACATATGCACCTGCCTCGTACCACAAATGAACGATTAGAGGATTTTAACATTGCATCCGCTTTTGAGGCTAGACAACACATCGCGATGATAATCAAGCATCCATAGCCCATCGTAATCCATCTGCAGCATCACCGATCGTCGGCACATAGCAAATATTGAGCGTACAACATCACATATGAGCGATCGGGAAGAGTCAAAGTCGTAGGTTTCAAGCTGAAACAAGGCCGCACGATGAGGAAAGAAGAAAGGGAAATTTTTTCCTAAATGCCCTGTAGCCTCCCGAAGATAGGGATGAACGTCATCATACCGATCCGCAGGACTCTACTAGACACTTGCTCATTACTCATAGAACCTACGAACCTAGTGCTCTGATGCCACCTTGTCACAACCCAAAAATCACAAATCGTGATGGCACCTAACTCAACCCGCTAGGCAAGCCAACTAACAGAAAAACACAACCCAACTGAGGTTATAAGATAAAACAGAATAGATAACTGAGCATTTACAAATTTACCAAGACTTGGTAGTACAAATCACGAGCTTCTAAGATTTGGAATTCAAAACTGATACAAATAAATACACGTTCTGTTTGAAGGTTACATAAACAGATTACCAATAATCTAAACTACCAAGGACATGTGGCAGCTATAACCAAACGCACGAACATCTTCCGAATCAACACCCGACGTCACCAACAGCTCTGCTCCGAAATCCGTACAGAAGTGTAGTATCAATACAATCGACCCTATGTAATGGTAAGTATTTTGTCCAACCTCGTCGAGGTAGTAACGAGGCTTTTAATTGAAAGATGCTTATTGTTATAACCTATACATTAGACTAACAGTATAGGCAGTTTCAAACATAACAGATAAAAGTATCGTATACAACTCTGCGAGACAGTCAACAATTACTAGCAGGAATCATAGTAGAAGATTTACAATCCTTCCTGGTATAAGAAGTATATCCAAGATATCAAGTCAAATGACATGGTAACACCCTTCGTGCTTCTATCTCATCCTCATCATATATAAATAAATTTATGTGACAAATCAATTAGCACGTCAACAACCTTTCGTGCGTTCAACTCATCCTTCCCAAATGTATGTATAGCAGAACCAACCAGATGACAGAAATACGATAATAGGAATTATAAAGTAGGAAATACGTAAGTAACAACAATGGACGAGGATATACATGTGGGCAACAGTAAAAGACTAGGCGGAAAGCACGTGAGTAATAACAACCAATAGGAAAACAAAGAGTATCAACTTCAATTAACTAGCACAGTGGAGGACTAAGTACAAATATAGCAAACAAGAAGGAAACACAAGATCTTTACAAGTTAACAAGTAAGGGCATGAATGACTAGCATGGTGGAAGGCTTACACTAAGGTGCAACAGAATAGATACAACATGAGTATAATTATAAAAGCAGGAAATAGGAATGGTATTTGCAAGTTAAGGAAGTAGAAGATATGAGCAACACAACAGCAATTGAGATAGAGATCATGACAGCACAATGGCAGTAAATCACATCAGATCCATAATTATGACAATAATAGTTCAAGGTAAAGACAAGAACATATACACGGAAGACTGATATCAAACATAATGCATGTCCCTCATCCTCGCCTGCATGGAAACACCCATCGTGCCATGACCTCACAATAACATACCATAATAACGATATAAATGAAATGGCACGGCATCACCCTTCGTGCTTTAACTCTCAAATAATATGGCACGGCAACACCCTTGAAAACCAATACCGACGATTTATGAAAGTCATAATTCATCATGCAAAGATACTCGAACCCTCAAGATACCGAGCAAAATGCAGATTCTCAAAACGACCAATCGGATCGTTCCATGATCAAACTCTGCTCGATCCTTAGAGATTATTTGCGTTGGCCATGTTCAGCCTTAGAGTAAGTTTGCATGATATTTAAGAGTTTGTTCCAGCGATGAAGAATGTGCTCAATCCCTTTATTCTTATGGCACCTTGACGTGCCCTTATTTGCATGTTTAAGTAGTATAATACTCTCAACCCTCAACATATTCACTCAAAAGAGCCTCTACATATTGTGTTTTTTCCTTACTCTATGACAGGACACACGGACTAATTCGAGTAAGATTGCAAGTAATAGCGTTAGTTTGAATCTAGTGTCGTCTCATAGGGAGCAATAATGTCCATTTCTAGTAAAATTTTCACTAAATTGTCTAAAACCAAACTGAAAAATCAATTCTTAGTGAATGAAATAATTTAATGAATCAAAGAATCAAGTTAAACAAACGATCTAAAGAAATAATTTGCCGGAGTTATTACAGATAGATAAAGATAACCTGGGCGTTTGATATCTCATTATTATTGAATTGATTAACTTTATATTGATTCTGTTCTACTTCAGCTCGATCGGATTATTCCTATTAATTTTGTGTCCATTGATAGAATTTTTCAATCACTATTTACTATCAAACATTTAATCCCAAGCATAATTAACAATTTAATTAGAATGTATGACTTTATTACGGGAATGATAAGGAAACCAAAAGTTGAATCCAGGATCTTTTTAAACACATAAATCAAACAAGATCTATAATTCCGATCAAAAGCAGTTATCAATGTTTAACTGTAAAATATCTTTTAATTCATCAAACCAAGATCACCAACCTGATCATTAGGACAACGCAGTAGTAATAAGAACACCCAATTCTTAAACCCTTCAAAACTAGAGAATTCAAGAAACTAAAATCTTGAAATTTAAGAACCTCAAAATATTCTAAGCACCTTATAAATGCAGTAGAGTCAGAGAGAGCTTTTGTACAAAACTGATTGATTGAACTTAATATTTTTGACATAGAATATAAAGAAATATTAAATTCTAAATAAAAAAATTCAATGTTAAAAAATTTAAAAATTTGAACCTTAGATCCTAAATTTGGCTGAATATATATAGTTAGCATTGGAAACGACACAAAGGGCAAGAAGCGTTCTTTTGGAACCACTTGAGCAGACAATTAGAGTGGCAAAAATGAGAACAGGGCATGTATGTTATTTCTTCCCCAGTTGAAGGTTTGTCTAAGCAAATCGGACACTGTTCATAATAATCAGCCTCTTTCACCACCACTTTTTCAAGTTCCTCAATCAACTGATCTGCCGCCTCCTCTTGAAAATCATCAACATAAGCGTCGTCAGAAATATCAATAGAAACCACTATAGGAAACATTGTTTCACCAGCATTAGAAATATCCATAGCCAATCCATCAGCAAAGAAAGATATATCATCAACAAGATTAACTTGACGCTCTTCCGATCCGGCATCCCAAGATAACTGAAAAGGGGATTTAATTTGCGGAGTTGTTGAGATCATTATATTGATAATAGAATCGAACCTTAAAATAGGCATGCCTAGATGTTGTGTTAGAGCGATAGGCACGAAACTGAAGGAGAAAGTCTGGTTTGTCAGGATCGCCGCCAGAGAAAAGCTGCGACGGTGTAAGAATGGTGTAGTCGGAGTGGATATCCCAGTGTAAGAATAGTTCTAAATTTAACGAGAATATAGACTATAAATACATACCCGATAGAATTATACTTATGAAATCAAATGAAAATTATTTAACTAATAGAAAATATGAAAATAAAAATAAATCCAACATTCAGCGATTTTTTTCTTCATTTTGGAATTGGAGAAAAGCATATACAATTAAGAGATTTTAGTCCTCGTTAAGAACAATTGGTTGTCAAGCCCAATGATGATAGTAATGAAAGTTGCTTAATAAATAAAATATTTGTATCATCAAATAAAATACGAGTTGTCCAAAATACATGATGAAAAAAGTAATCTTAGGTAGCACAATATATTGATCAATTAAATAAGATATTGATTGTAGAGTTCCCAATGGAAGTAAAATATTTCTTAGTTTTGACTTCCCTTAAGATGATAACAGCAACTATTATAGTATTACTAGGAAGATACTTAAATACTTAGCAACTAATGACCATTTACCACATAAGCTCCTTGCGATAAGATATATAATAACTTAATAATCGGATGGGTAAAGTGACACAATAAAGCGAAAAATATTTGTTATATGAAGTTATAGAAAGAAATATTTTTTTCTAACTTATTTTTTCTTTATAGCGAGAGATACAAGTACACAAAGACTAGTTTCTATCTATGGTATAACAGAAGGAGGAAAATCATTGTTTGAGAAAAATTGTTCAGTTACTCAACATTATAAAGTGTCCGCTTTTCGCATCCTCAGTTTTTGTTTTTAGAATCATCACAAAGTTTATCAAATATCTTAATCTTATTCTAACTTATAAACTATTAAAAATCGTTAAAGCGGTGCATAACAGAGCAAACACACTCAAAGAAGTCATTCCACATAATTTTCTTCCAAAAAATCATACTCATACCATATGAAATAAAATCTTACATTGACTAAAAATTTTAACATTAAAATATGTATTTGTGATTTTCAAATTTATAAATGAAATTTTACAGCCTACTTTTTTTATGTTTAATTGCTGATTCCCATATATATTGATTTTTAATTCTAATACAGAAGTTAACAATATTTTAAGTTACATACTATTAATTAGCATCTAGTCTATATAGAGTTTCATGCAAATGTATTGTAAAAATACATTCCTAAGTATTAATGTATTATATTAATTTCTAAGTATTAATGTATTATATTTTAAGAATTTATATTCTTCTTGTTTTTGTTTTAAGGAACTAAATATTGAACTTTGTACATACTCAATAATTATTTTTAGAATATTTACGCTATTAAATGTTTATTACTTTTTGTATGTGTGGCACAGGATATTTCGTGCATCGCACGAGCATAGCGTCTAATCTCTATACTAGTGCGTTGCACGGTATTTCAAGTCAAATATCACATAATTCGTACAAAAGATAGTAAAATATTAGTTGCACAGGTGTTCTAATAGTAACATTTGTTAGATCAATAAAATAGAACTAATTCATGTATATAAAAAATTACCATTGTTCCTAAACTAATATTTGAAATTCAAAATATAATTGGACATTGCTTGTCCCTCCAAAGGATCACAATTAAAATAATTTACATATTTGTAATTGCATTGCCATTAATATAAGGTACAAAAACATATTATTTGGCCGTATCATTCTTAGAATATTTATTAATTTTCTTATGTATATTTGTATCACTAAGGTATTTCTTATGCACGAGTTGTGAGTCGCATCTGAGGACGACTCGCCGTGCTCCGTATTTGAGAGCTAGCTTTAATCCTGCAATTACGACCTCATACTCGGCCTCATTGTAGTAATATCGGGGCACCGTATGGATTGCTGGATAACTTCACCTGTTGGGACTTCGAGTACGAGTCCCAGTCCAGATCCTGACGCGTTGTGGATGCGCCATCGATGTATAGGACCCATAGGTCGGGTAGCCCAGGAGGGGTACGAGAGGCTTTCTTCTCGACCTCGGGCATTATTTTGGCACTGAAATCGACGACGAAATCGACGAGTACCTGCGATTTTATCCCTGTTCGCGGCTGATATGTTATATCATCCTCGCTTAATTCTATGGCCCATTTGGCAAGTCTTCCCGACAATATTTATTAAATTAAAAATAAAAAATAACAAATATGGAGTGAAAAATTACTGCATAGAAAAGTTGGATCCGATAGTTATGACTTTTTGTGTTTAGGTGATGAAAGTTTTGTGATTTTTTGGTTTTAAAATATAGTTATGTGACTTTGGTGGGAAAAAAATAATAGTTATATGAGCATTTGTGAAATTTATCATAGTAATTTGTTGCTGCTTTTTAATATTCCATCCGATTAATTGATTTTTTGGCCTTTTTTTTATATATTTCATTTTTCCAGATATCAAGAAGAAATTAATTAACTTCTATTTTTCAAAGTTGTCTTGGATTAAAGTGCATAGGAGTATTTGTTGTATTTTTAATAAATAAATTAAGGTTAATGTAGTTAATTTCATTGTTAATTAAAATTAAAAGGTAAATTCCTTAATATGTGTAAAAACACCGGGGAAAAAAACAATTAAAGTGAAACAAAGGCAGTAGGTTTTAAGTTCTTATGCATCATCAAAAGAGTCCATGACTTAGGTTTAAAATTGGCAGTTAGAGCTCAACCTAACTCCCATGAAATAGAGATAGATTAGTCCATGACTTAGATACTGAACTTATCATGTATAACTTTTGCAAGGGCAACAACGTAGCACATCTTTTATCAAGTGAAGGATCCAAGCAATACAAACTTGACGTTAAATTCCATCATCTTGTTCCACTTTTGGTTGTTAATGCACCTGACTTAGCAGATAAGGTAGAAACTTATGAAATTCATATTGGCTAGTGTTTGTAATAATTGGCTTGGTAATCTCGGTGTCCTTAATGACATTGCTGCTTGTTATGACTTTCCAGTACTTTAGTATTAATATATACGCGATGCGCGAATATTTTAAAAGATATTAGTCTTATGAAATTATAATATGATATATCATATTATTTTTATAAAATTTAGTTGCTATTTTATTTTAAAATGCAGTGTGCATAAATATAACAAAATCTATATAAAATTAAAGGATACACATCATTATATAATTATTTCAGTTTGTGTTTAATCCAATAATAGACAAAATAAATAAAAGTGCATATGCCCATACTTTGTTCTTTGCCAAGATCTCAAGTTTTTTATTTTTGGAGTTTTATTTTGCAATTCAGAAGCTTGGATAAGATATGATTTATTATTTTTTTTAATTCAAAAGCTTGGATAAGTTTTGAATTAATTTGATTTAACAAAATAAATATTTAGAATATATATAGATTATTATTATTTTATTATTACACATAAGAAAAAGATACATAAATCTAAAACGTATAGCTTAACGCATATGTAGCTATTTCAAGTTTAAATTTTTGTTCTCTTTTATTTTTAACATAAAATATTCAGTTTTAATTTTATTATTTTTTATTTTTATTATCTATTTTTACGCATGTAGTTATTTTTGTAACTATCTTATCCTAGATCCTGGAATTTAAATACAAATTTTAAAAGTGATATTCTTTTATATTTCAAAAGAAAACGTATTCCCAATCCAAATAATTTAATTTTGGAATGAGATTACATATATAGTTCTTAAACAATTTTTCCTTATTTGACAATATCCTTATAAACTCTCTTTAATAATGCTTATATATAGTAACTTTATTCCTTTAATATATATATAGATATAGATACAGATATTAAGCATCTTATTTTACCAAAAAACAAAAGGCCTCGACTTGTTTAGCTGCTCTAATTACCACTTTGACGTGCCCTTATTTTCATTTTTAAGCAGTATAACAATCTCAGCCCATTTATATATTCCCTCCAACAAAAACCTCAAAATAACTTCCGAATTATGAGAATTACCTTCAAAATGCTTTCTGTATAGCCGTTCTTTTAAAATAATAATCAAAAAAATATTATATATCTTATATACAAAAATTATATAAATTTTATAAAAAATTTCGACTACCAAATATAAATAATTTCTTACGCGGGCTAAAAGTAATAATACCCCTTAAATAATCCCACATTCTAACCCGGAATATTTTTCTTTATTTCATGAACCAAACGACCTCTAAATAAATGTCTTTTAAAATATACTTGTGTCAGATGTAGACAAAAATTGACCTTTATTTTGTTTACTATCACAAGGCTCCATCCAAGTCGAATGGTGTCTTTGGTACCACATAAAACATGAGCTTATCATCTTGTCAAAAGTAAAATATGAGGAACCTAGAATCATGTTCTTGCAACGTGGAGCACAAACATAAGACATCCAAATGAAACCCTTTCGTTGTCTTCTACCATAATCTTCCATATAAATGAATTAGATTTTTTAACTTATCCTATTCAACTAGTGTTCTTCTAGGAGTAATATTTATTACGAAAAATGTTGCCAATATTTATTATGTTTATTCATAATAAAAACCGTACCAGTGTTTTAAATCAAATGGTTAGGTAATCATTAATAATAGTTGAAAATTATATTATATATATATATATATATATATATATATATATATATATATATATTTTAAGTGAAATAATGAGAAATAATTATATTATATTATATAGCCTCAACGAAAATTATATTATATACATTGTCAAGTTGCGGGAAGCGAGGCTTAGATGGTTCGGACATGTTCAGAGGAGAAGCCCAGATGCTCCGGTAAGGAGGTGCGAGCGGCTGGTCGTGGAGGGCATGAGAAGAGGTAGAGGGCGGCCTAAGAAGTATTGGGTAGATGTGATCAGGCAGGATATGGCGAGGCTTCAGATTTCCGAGGACATGACACTTGATAGGAAGATGTGGAGGTCGAGTATTAGGGTTATAGGTTAGGAGGTAGTTGAGTCTTGCTTTTGTATCTTTGTAAGACTGGTCTAGTAGGTTTTTATTTATTTATTTATTATTTTATTTGCTATTTCGCTTTTCAGCACACGACATATTTACTAGCTATCACTTATGTTTTGCATCTTTCTTCTGGATTTCATGTTTGTATTGGGAAAAAACTGGATTTATATATTGAAGATGACGTGTCATGACACGTGGACTAGTCAAATGGTCAGAACACGGTAGTCAACCAAGAAGGCACGGGCGACAACAGATACGGAGAGAAGAAAGTTAAATAGGCACGAGTCGCTATTCAAAAGGCACGAGTTTCGTACCTATATAAGTCATTTAAAACCCGAAGATCGGAAGGGATTGAAGATATGAATCTAATGACGCACAAGAGTCCAAATTCAGCATTAAATATTAAATACGTTAGAGAATTTGTATTTAATAAGAATGATTGAGTAACGTTTCTTTTAATGTCATTTATTGCTCATAATTGCCTCATTAAGACAAAGTCATTATACCTTCTCCTAAAATCAACTATAAAAGGAGAAGGACTCGACATTTGTAAGAGGACAAGAAATATTATTGAGATTACACTGAAATACAAAATTACTTATTATTCTCAAAAATCTTTTATTATTTTCGTCTCTAGATTATCAGTAACCCGAATTTCTTTATATTTCTAAAGATTTGACCAAAGACTCAGATTTTTGGTTAAACAAATTGGTTCCGTTACCGGAAATCTGATAATCTTCTCTTTTAAGCTACATTCCAGTCGTTGTTATCATCATGTCAAACAACAATAACAGTGAAAACACCTTGGGAAACCATGTAAATCAAATCCATCAAAATCAAGGAGATTTACAAAACATTGACGTGGTTCCCTCCCCTCAAAATTCACCACGTCAATCTCGTGAAGGCACTCCCGCTCCTGAATCTCGTGCTGATCAACAAGAGCAATCTGAACATTTTGAAGGGGTGGATGAAGCTTTACAAAAAATAATTGATGCACGGGTTAACAAAGCTCTGCAGGCTCTAGTTAGTCGATTACATGTTGCACCACCCACACCTACACCAAATAATAATGCATTGGAGAATCCTCGTTCTGGCCTTGTTAATTCTGAAAATGGAGGAACCCCCAGTGAACCACAGGAAGGAGAACCAGGTAATTCAAATAATTCTTATTTGCAAAATTTAGTACTAACTTTGCAGAAACAGCTTAAGGAACAAAATGAGCGCATCGAGCAAATCCCTGGAGTTCCCCCTGTAATTAAAGGAGTGGATGTGGATAAATACTCACAACAACCTTGGAAACCAAGTGCTTCTCCCCTTCCAATCCCTAAAAAGTTCAAAATGCCTGACATCTCGAAATATGATGGCACAACAGACCCACGTGATCACGTAATTGCATTTACAACAGGCGTGAAAGGCAATGACTTGACCAAACAAGAAATTGAATCAGTACTGGTCAAGAAATTTGGAGAAACACTCACCAAGGGCGCATTAACCTGGTATTCTCTTTTACCCGAAAATTCTATTAATTCTTTTGTTGAGCTTGCAGATTCTTTTATTAAAGCACACTCGGGAGCTCAAAAGGTTGAGAAAAGAATGGAGGATATATTCAAAATCAAGCAAGGGGACTCCGAATTACTCAGGGATTTTGTTGATAGATTCCAACGTGAAAGAATGACTTTACCCCGTGTACCTGATAACTGGGCTGCAATAGCTTTTGCAAGCAACTTAAATGACAAAAGCTCAGAAGCCACAAGAAGACTTAAAGAAAGCCTTCGAGAGTTTCCGGCAACCACGTGGAATGACGTTTATAACAGGTATAGTACGAAATTGCGAATTGAGGAAGATATCGTGCCTCAGTTTCATCATAAAGAGAGAAGCAACTCCAGGAGATCAGAAATCGAAAAAAGATCAGGTCAAAACAGGTACGATCCATATATGGGACCTGCAGGGAAAGACTCACGATCAAAGCAGGATAGTCAACGATATGATCAAAAATTGAGGAACAGGGAATCTGGTTCTTCATCAAGGTTCAGAAATGACCAAAACAGGCAAGAGTCACGTGATAATGATAGTAGTTTAAAGGCAAGGTTCGGCGGATATAACTTTAATGTCACTACCTCCGAGCTCGTAGCTGTTTTTAGGAGCATGGGAGATAAGGTACGATGGCCAAAAGAGATGCGTTCAAATCCAAATAGACGCAATCCAGACCATTGGTGCGAATTCCACAATGATCACGGGCACAAAACTTCAGAATGTAGATTCTTACAGAGTGAAGTGGATCATCTATTGAAACAAGGGTATCTCACTGAGTTATTTAGCAAGAAAGGTAAGCAAGCCTATATGAAAAATAGGCAGGAGCCACCAAAACCCCCTTCACCCAAGAGAACCGTGAATGTTATAAGTGGGGGTGAAGATATTCACGGTATAACTTATACGGCTTCCAACAAGGTTTCTAAAGTAACGATAACACACGGGAAGCGGGTATGGCAGGTTTTAGAAAACGAAAGTATTTCTTTCGATGATGCAGATACCGAAGGAATAATGACCCCACATAACAACGCACTGGTAATATCTTTACTTGTATATGATACTAATGTAAAACGAGTTTTGATTGATCCAGGAAGTTCCGTGAATATTATACTATTAAGGGTATTACGTGAAATGCAAGCTGAAGACAAAATGATACCTAAGGCGCATACCCTATCTGGGTTCGACAATTCAAGTGTAGTAACAAAAGGAGAGGTAATTCTAACAACTTTTGTTGCAGGTGTTGTTAAAGAAACTAAATTTCAGGTAGTAGATATGGAAATGGCTTACAATATGATCATGGGGAGACCTTGGATCCATGATATGGATGATGTCCCATCAACTCTACATCAAGTTATTAAATTCCCATCACCATGGGGAATTTGCCAAATTTGTGGGGATCAGCAAACAGCCAGGAGTATCAACGCTGTAACAGGTACGAGCACCGCAAATAAAGAAAAATAGCAATTACAGGAAATAGTTGAAGGTATCAAGGATCAAACCTCAACCGAACAAGAAAAGACAGATTTAGACTCGAGACCTGATACAATTCAGGAACCTGAAGAGAATGAAGATATCAAAACAACAATTGAAGAGCTCGAGGCTGTGATATTATTTGAGCAATGGCCTGAACGGAAGGTTTATGTTGGAGCCAATTTAAGCTCAGACATGCGAGGTATGTTGATTGAATTTTTAAAAGCTAGCGTGGACTGTTTTGCTTGGTCCCATGCTGATATGACAGGGATACCACCGGATGTGGTGACTCACAAACTAAATGAAGACCCATCCTTCACACCAGTAAAGCAAAAGAAAAGAAAGGAAGGAGCTTTCAAAAATCAGGTGATTCAAGATGAGGTCCAAAAGCTATTAAAAATTGGGTCAATACGCGAGGTAAAGTATCCTAATTGGTTAGCAAACACAGTTGTTGTACCTAAGAAAAACGGTAAGTGGCGGGTTTGCGTGGATTATACAAACCTTAACAAAGCCTGCCCAAAAGATTCTTTCCCTCTACCGCATATAGATCAGTTAATTGATGCAACTGCAGGACATGAACTTTTGAGTTTTTTAGATGCATATTCGGGGTACAACCAAATTAAAATCGACCCCAGTGACGAAGAAAAAACTCCTTTCATCACAGACATGGGGACTTACTATTATAAAGTAATGCCCTTTGGTCTCAAAAATGCTGGAGCAACCTATCAAAGGTTGGTCACCAAAATGTTCCAAGAACATTTAGGAAAAACCATGGAGGTATATATAGACGATATGCTCGTCAAAACCCAACATTCTCATGATCATATTTCTCATTTATCTGTTACATTCAAAATTTTACGAAAATTTAATATGAAACTCAATCCAGAAAAATGTGCATTTGGGGTTGCCTCAGGTAAATTTTTGGGGTTTCTCGTTTCTAACCGTGGTATTGAGGTAAATCCTTCTCAGATCAAAGCAATAGAGGAGATCCCTGACATCCTTACGAGTAAAAAAGAAGTCCAAAGGCTAACGGGAAGAATTGCGGCCTTGGGGAGATTTATTCCCAAATCTTCAGAAAAATGCTTTCAATTTTTCTCCGCACTCAAAAAGCAAGATCATTTTGAATTGAATGAAGATTGCCAACAAGCCCTTAGAAATTTAAAAGCTTACTTGTCAAATCCACCACTATTGGCAAAACCAAAAGAAGGAGAAAAGCTACTCATCTATTTGGTCGTGTCAGAGGTCGCGGTAAGTGTTGTTTTAGTCCGTGAGGACCAAGGTAAACAATCTCTTATCTATTATGTAAGCAAGTCTTTATTAGATGCTGAAACACGATATCCACAACTGGAAAAATTAGCATTAGTTTTGATCATGGCATCTAGAAAATTAAGACCTTATTTTCAATGTCATCCCATTGTTGTAGTTACTGCTTTTCCATTACGAAATATTTTGCATAAACATGAATGTCAGGGAGGTTAGCAAAATGGGCTATAGAATTAAGTGAATACGAAATCATTTATCAACGTAGGACTGCAATAAAATCTCAAGCATTAGCCGATTTCATAGCTGATTTTAGCCAAGGGATGCATTTAGAAGCAAAAAAAGAATTACAAGTTTTTAATGGTGCAAACCCGGGGACTTGGATTTTATTCACTGATGGTTCGTCTAACGTAAAAGGAGCAGGCCTAGGGATAGTTCTCATACCACCTACGGGTGAAATTATTATACAGGCTATAAAATGTCATTCTATAACTAACAATGAAACAGAATATGAGGCTGTAATTGCAGGTCTAGAATTGGCACGAGAACTCGGCATAACACAGATTATAATCAAGAGTGATTCTCAACTCGTGGTCAATCAAATGCTGGGGACTTATACAGCCAGGGAGACACGAATGCAAGAATATCTCGCAAAGGTACGGGAACTAATAAAGCAATTCCAAACTTGGAAGGTAATGCAGGTCCCAAGAGATGAGAATGTGGAAGCAGATGCTTTAGCTAATCTCGCATTCACAACAGACGTAGAAAACGACGCAAATGCTTCAGTCATACATTTATTTCATTCCGTTCTCGAACCTGATAAGAACGAGGTAAATTTTAATCATTTAACATGGGATTGGAGAAACAAAATTATTGCTTTTTTACAGCATGGAACCGTGCCTAATGACAAAGGAAAAGCTTATGCACTTCGCAAAAAAGCTGCTCGTTATTGTTTACATCAAGGAAATATTTATCGAAAGATGTTCAGTGGACCATTAGCAAGGTGTCTCGGACCTTCCCAAACAGAATATGTGATGAGGGAAGTACAAGAAGGACATTGTGGAAATCACGCAGGAAGAAGGTCGCTGGTAAAAACATTGATTCGAGCAGGGTATTATTGGCCTAAAATGGAAGAAGAAGCAAACGGTTTCGTGTCCAAGTGTGACAAATGCCAAAGATACGACAATAATATGCATAGACCAGCTGAGCTAATGCACCCTGTTATAGCCCCGTGGCCCTTTATGAAATGGGGAATGGATATCGTAGGACCATTGCCACAAGCAAAAGGTATGAGAGAAGGAAGTTAAAGACTTTATTTGGAGAAATATAATATGCCGTTTTGGAGCACCAAAGGAAATCGTGTGTGACAACGGTCCGCAATTCATAGGAACTCAAATCACTCAATTTTTTCAAAGTTGGCAAATTAAAAGGATAACATCTACACCATAGCATCCAGTGGGTAATGGACAAGCGGAATCCACAAACAAGGTCATTATCAACAATTTGAAGAAAAGGTTACAGGATTCAAAAGGTAATTGGCCTGAGGTATTACCTGGAATATTATGGGCTTATCGTACAACAACAAAAACAAGCACGGGAGAAACACCCTTTTCAATGGTTTATGGTGCGGAGGCTTTAATTCCAGTTGAAATAGGAGAACCGAGCACACGGTATGTTCAAGCAACGGAGGAATCAAATGATGAAGAGATGTGGGTGAATCTTGATTTGCTCGAAGGAAGAAGAGAAGCTGCACTAATAAGGATGGCAGCACAAAAGCAAGTAATTGAACGGTATTATAACAGGAAAGCACGCCTCAGATTCTTTAAAATTGGGGACTTCGTGCTTAAAAAGGTGTTCCAATCTACAAAAACTGCTAATTCAGGAAAGCTGAGTCCAACATGGGAAGGACCCTACAGAGTTCGTGACATTGCAGGAAAAGGAGCATACGAGTTGGAGACAATGAATGGCAAGATTCTACCCTCGCATTGGAATGCTGTCCACCTAAAGCGATATTATTTCTGAGAAAGTACCTACGATCAGGTATCGCTGTATTAGAATTTTTCTTTGAATTGTTAAAATTTTACTAACGATTTTAGATGCTAGGCAAAAACCCTAACTCGTGCCAAATGATGAGTCACGACCTGCACGGCAAAATGGAATATTCTAAAATTCCCAGCCCAGGGTTACAAATTAATCTGATGGAAATATACACGGGTTAGGCAGTCTTCATCTCTAATCGCACCTCCGAGTCCCGTATGTTTTTTTGTTTCAGGAAAAGGACCAAAATTGAGAGAAACAGACAAGTGCTCGAGACTTCATACTTCACCGCTCAAACACTTGGGGGACTACATATTATACACAGATACTTGGGGGACTCATAATCCTTGTTTGGTACACTTTTTCAACATATGTATAACTAATACAAGCATTAGTTATACATCCTATTTGGTATTATCCTGTGTATAGCTAATGCATAGCAAACCATGGTATTAGTAATACCAAGGTTATCAATGCATGCATTAGTATGTCTAAAGACCAAATTGTCCTTAAAGTCCCTTAAAACTAAAGAATATAGAGGGCATTTTTGTAAACAACTAATTTTTTTAAAAATTATGCAATGCATTTTAGTTTTTAATACACCACACCAAACAATATATAAAATATAATCTCTGCTTAACTAATGCTTGCATTACTAACACATGCATTACTAATCCCTGCATTACTAATACACCATATTCAGCATTATTCTTATACACCCTACCAAACGACCCCTAAGTCTACCCAACCACGGAAATTAGGAACGGGATCCACATCTCCCATGGTTGCTATAGAAAAGCAAAAAAAGGATAAAATTAGAAAAGAAGTTGAAATTCTTAAAGATAGGAACGGTAAGTAAAGAAAAAGTTACGTGCAAAGTTCCACTTCTCAGGGAAGGGGATATTTGTTTTACCCACCAAATCAATTGTGCGTACCGCAACATAACGAATATACCACCCACGATCCTTGTCATCTTCAGGGCTTACCAAGACCCTTTTACTTCTTGCAGTTAAAGTGAAAACTCCATTGCGGAATAGTTTGGGGTGGTAAAGGTGAATAAGGTGGGGGAAGGAAAAATCAACATTAGCTTTGCCAGATAAATACCTCAAATAAGTCACTGCTCTCCATACAAGGGGGCCAATTTGTCCCAAACAAATTTTGAAAAAGCGACAAAAATCAAGTATAACTCGGTCGATAGCAGGAATAAATCCCAAAGTGAAGGGGTAAGTATAAACAAAAGAAAATTCAATCCTAAAAGAAGAAATTCTTTGGTTTGGGTTAGGGATCACTATACGAAGATCACTTCTCCAGTTACAATCTTTTCGAACAATAGAAACCAAAGATTCAGTAATTAGAGAAGGAAAAGTGTCAGCCTTCTCTAAATTAACGACTTGGTCACGAAGAGATTTTCTATCATTCTCAAAGGATAAGTCATTAGGCATTATTTCTTCAACTAAAGGTTCTTGAAGAGGCTCAGAAAGTTCTTTACCTTTAGAAGAGGGTTTCTTAGTGATAGAACCTCTGGAAATAGTGCCAGAACTAGAAGATGGAGCGATGGAGCTAGAGAAGCCACCACGAACGGATCCTAGGTTACGAAGCCTGCCACCTCTACCCCTTCTATGCCTTACATGGGCGTTAGGGAAGTTATCAAGAATTGGGATTCTTTTAAGGTTAGGATTCAGAGATGCCATTGCCAATAAAGGATGAACTAAAGGAGAAAAGAGCAAAAGTAAAGAGTAAAGTATCTGTTAAAGGTTTATGAAGAAGAAGACAAAGAAAAAAAGGTTAAATATGTATATAATAGCAACCGTCAAACAAAGAAGTGTAATGATGGAAAGCCTATATTAAAGGCAACTATCACTTCGTGAATATAAGGTATGAATAAGCCTTGAAAAAAGACTGCAAAATTACAGAGCCAATCAGAAGGTGACGCGGGTGCAGAGCATTAAATAGAAAAGACAATTGAAGCGTCAGTACTGTCATAGCATTGATTATGGTAAAAATTCCCTTTTTGTGAAGATCCACTTCCCAAATATTTAATTGATAAATAAATGGAAAGTGGGGGGACTATCTGTATTGGGAAAAAACTGGATTTATATATTAAAGATGACGTGTCATGACACGTGGACTAGTCAAATGGTCAGAACACGGTAATCAACCAAGAAGGCACGAGCGACAACAGATACGGAGAGAAGAAAGTTAAATAGGCACGAGTCGCTATTCAAAAGGCACGAGTTTCGTACCTATATAAGTCATTTAAAACCCGAAGATCGGAAGGGATTGAAGATATGAATCTGATGACGCAAGAGTCCAAATTCAGCATTAAATATTAAATACATTAGAGAATTTGTATTTAATAAGAATGATTGAGTAACGTTTCTTTTAATGTCATTTATTGCTCATAATTGCCTCATTAAGACAAAGGCATTATACCTTCTCCTAAAATCAACTATAAAAGGAGAAGGACTCGACATCTGTAAGAGGACAAGAAATATTATTGAGATTACACTGAAATACAAAATTACTTATTATTCTCAAAAATCTTTTATTATTTTCGTCTCTAGATTATCAGTAACCCGAATTTCTTTATATTTCTAAAGCTTTGACCAAAGACTCAGATTTTTGGTTAAACAATGTTATTCCTATTCTTCATACGATTTTTGTAGTGATACTAATATTGTCTCCTTTTGTCTTTTTCTTTTCTTGAGCCGAGGGCCTTTCGAAAACAGTCTCTCTACTCCTTTAGGATAGGGGTAAGGTCTACATACACACT
Source organism: Nicotiana tabacum (assembly GCF_000715075.1). Classification (NCBI taxonomy): domain Eukaryota; kingdom Viridiplantae; phylum Streptophyta; class Magnoliopsida; order Solanales; family Solanaceae; genus Nicotiana; species Nicotiana tabacum. The sequence goes on along the minus strand of NC_134095.1, from coordinate 70,740,243 downwards.
ATCCTTTTCAGACCCCACTAATAAAATTTTAGTGAATTATTATTGTTGTTGTATTTTTAAGTGAACGCAATTTTTCTATAAGATATTCGTCTATAAGAAAATGAGTTTCATTAACTTTTAGGAAGCAGACTGCATTTTAAAATTTTTACAAAGTAGATATATTCCTTTACATAAGGAAATAGGAGTAGGAAATAAGATAAAGTATCAACATAAGTAAGATTTTTTTTTATAAGTTACTAGTATGAAAGTTGATCTTTATGTCAAGTCAAATCGTCATCTCTTACAAAATCATTAATATCTCGCCACTCACGGCAATTTCACAGACATACATAAAACCATTCAGTTGCTCGGATTTTCCCACAAATAAATCAAAAATGAAATCCACACAATACCTCTCCCCGTTCATCTTCTTCTTCCTCCTCAGCTTGGTGTTATTATCCCCTGCATCTGCTGCCCATGATAGCCTCAACGCCAACACCAGCATCATATTCACTACCTTGGGGAGATCAAGCTATGCTTTTGACATCTTCGCTCTTCCGATATACTCGCCAACTGAATCCAACGAACTGCAGTTGACGGACGGCAATTCCGTTAACTTTAACGGCTACTTCCTCGCAACCCTACCACCTTCCCTGGTTTCGCGCCTACCCGATCATTCCCTCAACAACGAAACACCGCCGTTTCATCTTATCTACGTGACTGAACGGAACGGCACTCACCATATTTTTTACGACGCTGTGTTCCACGGTACTTCTCGGAGAGCCATACTTGATTTTCCAGCTCGGACTGAGTCGACTCGAGTTCAGGTTCCTTTGGTGGGTGCTCATGTTTCTTTGAAAGATAAGCCTAGTTTAGTGGGGGAGTCATTGATATACGTGTCGACTCATGAGGACTCGGGTGTGCCTCGGACGAGCTGGGCCGCGGTGTACTCGACCCAATTGAGTTCCGGGTCCACCCGGAGGTTAACCCCTAAAGGAGTTGCTGATTTTAGCCCAGCAGTGTCTCCGTCGGGCGTTTGGACGGCGGTGGCGTCGTACGGGAAGAAGGGTTGGACTGGGGATGTTCAGGAGCTCGACACGGATATCTACGTGTTCTTAACTCGTGATGGGTCGGTCCGGGTCAAGGTGGTGGAGCACGGGGGTTGGCCCGCTTGGGCTGATGATTTTACTCTTTATTTTCACAGAAAGTGTGATGACGGGTGGTGGAGTGTGTTCAAGGCTGTTCTTCCTAAAGCTGGTCAACTCGGCGTTGACTCGGTCTCGACTCACCGAGTCACACCACCGGGTTTGCACGCGTTCACACCAGCAGCTTCTACTGCTAACAAGAATCTCATTGCCGTAGCTACTAGAAGAGCAAGTTCAGAATATCGGCATATTGAGTTATTCGACGTCATTTTGAAGAAGTTTACAGAAATAACCCGACCCGCTTCTCCTCATGCCCATCATCTGAACCCCTTCTTCTCACCCGATTCCTCGTGGGTCGGGTACCATAAATGTAGAGGCACTGGCAACGGAAGAGGGAGTGATACACTGTTACTCGAGCATCTTAAAAACCCGATACCCGGGATTTCTTTGTTTCGAGTCGACGGGTCATTTCCGTCATTTTCACCGAGTGGTGACCGGATAGCTTATGTGAAGTTGCCGGGTTTATATGTGGTAAACTATGACGGTTCGGGTTTGCGTCAAGTTTCAACAAGAATGGCTTTTTCCACAGCGTGGGACCCGAAAAGAAATGGAGTAGTTTACACTAGTGTTGGGCCTACATTTGCTAGTGAAAGAACGGAAGTTGATGTTATTTCCATTAATGTTGACGATAAGGACCTAAGTTACAAACAATTGACAACAGGAGGGCAGAATAATGCGTTTCCATCGCCTTCACCCGATGGAAAATGGATTGTTTTCAGGTCCGGGCGGTCGGGTCACAAGAACTTGTACGTTATGGATGCTTTGGAAGGTGAAACGGGCGGGCTTTATCGACTCACAGAGGGTTCGTGGACAGATACCATGTGTAACTGGTCGCCCGATGGTGATTGGATTGCGTTTGCATCTGATCGAGAGAATCCCGGGTCTGGTAGTTTCGAGATGTTTATGGTTCACCCGAATGGAACAGGGCTCCGAAAGGTGATCCAGAGTGGCACGGGTGGGCGGACTAACCACCCGTACTTCAGCCCGGATGGGAAGTATATAGTGTTTACATCAGACTATGCAGCAGTGTCAGCTGAGCCCATAGCAAACCCTCATCATTATCAGCCATATGGTGACATCTTTGTGATCAAATCAGACGGCTCAGAAATTCGGAGAATGACTCACAATTCATACGAGGATGGGACCCCTGCTTGGGGACCCACTTTCATGAAACCTGTGGATGTTGAATGGCCTAACGGTGGATCTCCTTGTTCTTTTGAAGATTGTCACTGGCTTAATGTTAGGCCTAATGTTAGTGTAGTTCATGCATCCCTTCGCTTAGGTTCAGCCAAGATTGAGTGTGCTCAGTGAGTTTCCCTTTTGTGGTTTGTATTTTGTGTATGTACTATAGATGTAAAATAAATGATCACACTGTATTTACCATTTTCCTATGTGTTTTGCCACACCTCATTTCACCGGATGAGAAATAAATGATCACACTGTTTTTTCAACCCGAGTGAAAATTTGTATATAAGATTTCAACTTGCTTGGAAATGAATTATTGTTATTATCTCAACCCTAATTGGCTTAAAACTGCAATTGTTCCAGAAAAGGAATTACTGAATAGTTTCTGAGTTAAGGGAGCTGCCAACAGCTCTTCTGTACACACACTGACTAGAGAATCTAAACTAGAGAAGAAAAGTAGGGTAAACAAGACTAATCCTGCAAAGTCAATGTTAAATGAATATCAACAAAGATGCTCTCCTATGGCCGGCCATGCAAAGAGAAGTTGTTGGCTTGATCTGCGACGAATGAAGCACCGTTGAAATGAAGTTGATGCCAATGCCTTGAATTGAATCCAACAGAGAATTGGAAGAGTGAAGTTGATGCCTCCTCTCTGCTTAGCAGCTTATGTTCTGGAAGAACTCTACAGGTATTGTTGGAGGACAATACTTCTTTGCAACAAATTTGTACTGTTTCAAATAATCATATATATTAGAATAAAATCAGGAGGAATTGTATGCAGATGCCTACCACATGTTATGACTTTATTCTACTTATATTTTTTAATCAAAACAGTGTCATTTTAAACTGCTTGCTGAGCATTCAGCTCCTGGCGCTAGGAAAGTAGGATGAAGAAAAGAAATTCAGAGATCAGAATTAAAGATTACCTTGTGCTGGCTGTATTTTTCCCTGATTGCTGGTAAACTAGAATTGTTGTTGTTGCAGCAAAGGCTATGTAGTGCCATGACACAGTCTCGTAAATCAGAGGGTTGATACAGAGTATAATGCCTCAAGGTAGAGTTCTGTATTAGGAGTTTACAAATGTCAAATTTTATAAAGAAGGGAGAATATATTACAACCATTTACACGATTGTCAATGCTAATTCGTACATACCCAAGGTTTCTTTGAGGGGAGAAGAATATATTTGGCTAAGAAAATTGCAGAAGCAGCAATGACTGATGGAGCATAACAAAGCATGTTGTACTCTAAAAGAGAGAGTTCTGCTATGTAGCTGGCCAAGTGTTCCAACTGCAGTGACAGAACCTGTAGAAGATTATAAGATTTTAATCAAACTCTTCCATTCATATTCATGAGGCGAAGGGCCAAAGAAGAGTGAATTATGAACTCAAAACTGATATTTTCTTTTCTGTTTCCTATATAAAATATGTTGGAGAACTATAAACCTTATGTGAAGAGATTACCTCATTAAGTCCTTGAGCAGCGCGAACGAACCTCCTGAAATATATTTCAACAATAAGTTCCTAGATCATCATACTTAAAAGCAACTGTTGGGTAATGGTAAACTATTAAACAGTGACCTCAGAAAACATTTGGCTGTTGGGGCTGTCATTTCAAACTTCAAGTAATTTAAAACGGTAGACTCCATTTGCAAGACCTGCATAATACATAGTGCTTAGTGCCATTGCAATGTTTAGAAAGTGCATAGTCCTGTAAATAAAACTCATGTACCTCCTCCTTGAAGTAAGTGTTGTCTGTTATGTAGCAGAATTCTTCTACTTGAGGCGCACAGATCTCCTCATATTTGCTGCAATATAGCATTTCCCGTATTAATGTATGATACAGCATTTTCTTCCAGAAATGTTTGGTACATTTGAGAAAGTAAGAAGGGTAGTTTCTTACGATGCGATCATCATGCAAGCTACTCCAAGCAACTGTAGTCGTTGCCTGTCCATCAAATTGCCAGAGAGATATCGATCAATGTAGTTAACAGTCAGATACAATGTGTCTGGGACAAGCCTGTATTCCTCGGCAACCTACACATAGTGGTGGCAACAAGTTCTACATCAAACTCAGGAGTTGCTGAGCTTCATCGACATATATTTAAGTCATAAATTCCAGCACTCTGATATTGTCAGGGACAGCGGTAGGAAGAAAGACATTAGAAGTTTACCTCAACAAGCCAGTCAATCAAGATAGCACGCATGCTAGCATTTATGTCTTTCTGAACTTTCTCCATGAAATCTGTGGAAGGCCTTTTCTTTACCTAGCACGATGACCAAAAGCTAACGTTAAAACATACACGACAAATTGCAGCAAATGTTGATACTTCAATTCGATTATAATTTCAAACAACTGTAAACTTTTCAATGTATTAAGTGGTTAAAGTTGGCAGTAGCATCTAATTTAAGGAGCCAAAAGAACTGAAAAGAGATATATATAAACATCTTTATACCTCTGTGGCTCTCAAGTGTTTGTATATGTCACAGGCCATTGTAGCACATAATTGTGGATCAACAAGATTGTTATCAATGTTGGCAATTTTATCCCCTGATTCCATATCCACGAGTACATCTCTCTTGCATATATCTGTTTGACGGTACAAAAAACAGATAAATTTATTAATTAAATGAAAAATAGCTGAAGAAATAAAATGTTTGTTCAAGGACATATCCATTTCACATTCAGTGAAAGAGAAACTACTCTCTGCTGAAAATATCAAACAACAAGGTAAAAGACTGTTAAAGTTATCAAAGCACAAACCTGCTGCTTTAACATCTTCTGAGATGTAGAGGGTGCTAAAAGCCTTCTTCTCAATGGAATCAAATGCAGCTGTTTGGTTGTCGTCAATGTACTCAACATCCGGACTTCTCAGTGAGTTAGAAGTGGACATAGTTTCATCCATGGAGACCAATGATCCGTCCGAGTGAGACGGAGAAATGTCCATGCTGCAAGTGGAAGGAAGAGGAGGAATTGCAGTGATCTTAGGGACAGCTGCATCACTTCTTGGAAGAGACACAGTTTTGCTGATTGGTTTGACAAAGGAGGAGGATGTTGGCAGAACTGAGGAAGCTGCATTACTATTGTTCTTCTTAATGCTTACAACCTTAGATGTACATGGTGCCTTTCAAAACCAAAAATGATTCCAAGTTAGCCACAACTTCAGAAACAAGAAATGATCTTTTTTTCAATATTATTAGCGGAAGCAGAACAAGACTCGCATTGCAAAACAGCTTATTACATAAAAGGTTTATCCAATTGTGATAAATCAAAAATAACTGCTCATCTGTAAAACCAAATCTGTTCCTAACAAATTAAGTACAATAATAAAATCCTTCAAAAACCTTCACCTCTAATGATAATGTTAAAAATGAAATTTCTTCAAATATTAAAAAAGCAAAAGGAGACAAGAAGCAGGATTTGGGGAAGATGTTTCAAATTTTCCGTTCATAATGCCTTTTTATCATTAAAAGAATATATTTTTTTCCAAAATATATATTTTTTTTTAAATCCATCCATACGTCAATTCACTTGATTTTAAGAAGAAGAAAAAAAACAGAACTGACGCATTTTCTGCTAATAACAGGGAACTTGTTTATAGAAGGAAAGTCAATAACAAAGAATTTCAACTTGCGAATCAAAATCTTGAAAAAAAAAATTCCGCAATCCTCTCCTATCGAACAGCCTCAAATCCCATTACATGATTTTTCTCAGTCATTCAACCCAAATTGTCCAGTCATTTTTTTTAAACTTTTTACAGTATTTAATTCAAGAAAAGAACCTCCCATAAACCTTACATAAACGACACGCACACACACACACAAAACGAGAAAAATATAACTATTTCTAGAGGAAAAAAATGAAGATAACCCATCTGATATACAAATTTATCAAGAAAGCCCCTCCGAAAATCCCATAACAGCATAAGAAAAAAACAATGAACTAGTAATTAAATACCAAATAAAAAGATCACAGGAGAAAAACAAACAATTTTCCCACGGTAAAAGTACATAAATTAACAAGCTTCATAAGGTACAAAATTTACTTTGTCACAATTAGACAAGAAGAACAAACAAACAAAAAAATGGAAAAAAACATACGAGTTTGGAGGAGTGAGAGAGCGAGTTACGAGCGGAAGCAGTTGTATGATTACTGATATTAGTGAGGGCTGGTCTTTTCTTGGCCCCACCCGCCGGCAATTTCCCGTGATTATTCTCCGCCATCGCTTGCCGCTTTGCCACCGCACTCGAAACTGAATTACGTCTATTCTGAGTCGTCGCCATTTCCTCCTTCGAAATATAACCCCTGAATGGCAACAACTGTAATTATTTAGAAAATTAGGCCCAATGTTTCATCAGCGCTTCCTCAAGAAGAAGAAGAAAGCTGTTACAAGTATGTGTGTGTAAATTGTGAACTGATATATAAAGTCAATTAATAAACGAATAATATATGGTGCTAGGCGGGGAAAAAGGGGTCATTTGAAATGAAGGAAGATCTGGGCCGTTGGATGACTTTAGGTATTCGTTAGGAGCGGACAAGGACTGGGCCCACTGAGGATCTCCTGTTTGAATTGGATTTTCAATTGAAAATGTGAATGACCAATCAGGTGAAGCCATAGGGGTAAGCGGGTGATGACCGAGCTGTCGTTTTAATTGAGTAATTTTGAATTCGAATTTGAAGGTCCTTTTGTAAATCTGTCTTGACTTTAGTGCAGCCAGAAAAAAGGTCACGCTTCCCCTTTGTTTTTCACTATTATCCAAGTTGAACTTGTTATAATAAAGCCAAATACAAACAGAAAAAATATTTCATGGGAATTTTTTCAAAAAATTTCAAATACTGCAGTCTTGATTAGATTATAACATTCAAAATAAATTGCTACTAAAAGGAATGAAATTGAGTTAGTATCTTAAAGGCTCATTCAAATATGTGAGTTTAGTCCATGTCATAACATTTGTATTGACATTTCATTAAGCATGTGAAATACCCTTCAAACGGCTATTTCAAAAACTTGTGAATTAAACTTCAGCTTGCAAATAAAGTAGTATTATTTGAAAGTGAAGTATTCAATTAAATAAGCGGGCCCTAAACTTTGACTACATTGTTGATTTAGTTTTGGTTTTCCTAAGGTAGATGCAATCTTTTTAGAATTATCTAAGTAATTATGTTGGTATGATAATTTGTCCTAAGATTAGGATTGAAACTTTATGAACTTGATTACATAGTTGATTTAATTAGATTTTACTACTATTCATATTTTATTGAGCAGTAAGGAAGTTAACAGGTTGTTGTTTTGTCTTTCTTTAGTTCGTACCTTTGTAAGGCTAGTTTGGTAGGTTTTTATCTGAGACAACTAGTGACAATGTTGTGTCTTACCACTCTTTCGTTTTTCATAGTGTCGGGTCTATTTACTGGCTATCGCTTTTGCTTTACATCTATTGCTTTGCACCTGTTTTCTGGTTTTCATGATGTTGTTATTTTTTCTTATGGTATCTATTGGTGGTACTGATATTGTCTTTTTTCGTCTTCTTGAGTCGATGGTCTTTTGGAAACAGTCTCTCTACTCCTCGGGGTAGGGGTAAGGTCCACGTACACACTATCCTACTCAGACCTCATTAGTAAGATTTTACTGGATCGTTGTTGTTGTTTTTCCCTTAAAACCATTTCAAAAAGTAAATAATTATACTTTTCTTCCTCTAAATTATTCTTTAGAGGCGACTATCCGTTGCGAGGTGAAAATAAGAATATGCTTGGCCTAGTTTTTAAATGGAACATACAACGTATGAGGTAACATTTGTGGGAATGTCATTTAAAGACATCGATATTATTAATTGCACTTAAGGAATGAAATCTACAAATATAGAAATATATGTTACGGTTATCTGTCTTACGATTTGAATTGACACTGAAAGAGTAGCAACAAAATTTTCATTTGACATTCTTTTTTTAGGTCAATATTTTCTTGCTAATTGAAAGTTGGACCTACGTTAGATCGCATCATTGCCCCATTTATCCTCCTAAAAAGAAGTTTGGTTTCAAACTCCAGTTCATATAAGAGGATTAAGCCATGCTAATGTGTCTTAGATGATCCACATCTCGGGATTAGGCTCGATGAGCATATTGACTATCCATGTGGCTAAGAGCTCTTACCGCTCAAGCACAATGAAGCAATTATCCGGGATGAAAGCGAGAGAAACCCATCTCTCTCTTTCCTTTGTCACCACACATGATTTTCATGAGGATGTCCAAAAGTAAAAAATTCAATATTGGCCAAGAGACATGATTTTCATATTTACCAGTGCAAGACCTAAAGCAGCATCACAAAGAGCAAGCGTCAGTAGTGTGTACACTGTCGATTGTTGGTTCATCCCACGGTTCCGAATGATAATTTGTTGGGGGCTATTGTTGAAATCATAGATCCTCTCTTCTTTAAAAAATTTAATCCATGTGCTCATCTAATGGATATTAGTAGTTTTTGTAACGATATGTGGACTTTGAAAGACACCGTTATATATGTTACCTTTCTCTTTTGTTAGTAGAAATTGAAATGCTTGTAGGTTGTGGCCATGACTTAACTAGGTTTCATGTTGGCTAAATTCATCTAGTAAAACTACCATTTACTTTAAGAAAAAACAAGTTATGTGCAGTCACAGTGAAAATAAAGCTTGGAATTTGGGAGTGTATAGGTCAAAATCTGCACCAAGGGAATTTAGCATGAAGTGGTATTTGAAATGCTTGTAGGTTGTAGCCATGGCTTAACTAGGTTTCCAACAGTAAAAGTAAAGCTTGGAATTTGGGGGTAGTGTTGTTTCATAGAGTATACTTCTTCCTTCCTATTACATGGTCTTCCGGTCAGTAGTATGCGCAGAATGCTTACCGTGTTATGTTTAAAGATGCAGACAAATCAGTAAAATATATATGTTCGAATAATATCAATATATGAAAAATACTGAAAGTACATTTTCCTTGACAATTTTTTGAGATGAAATTCATCATAGCTTTACTAAATAAATAGTTACATTTTTCCATCATTATTTTAGCAAATGAAAGAAACGAAGGCACAACAATCTGGCTATAATTTTTTTGTAACACTAGCTGGCCAAGTAACACTGCTTTGCTTAAGGTGCGTTTTTGCTTCTAGTTTCACCACTGGTGAAATGTACAAAGAGTTGGATGTTTATGCTTTCTCAAGTTGGGGAAAGTAAATACCTCCGTTCTCCCCTAAATTTGACGTTGGACATTTTAAACTTTTTGTTTTGACATACCAAATCGAAGAGACCAATTTATATATAAAGCATCGATTGAATGTGCTATACCTTAACGGCACGTTTGTCCGTTAAGGTATAACGCATGCAACCCATGCGCTATATTTGAATTTGACTGACCCACCAATAATTGGTGGATATAGCGCATGCATTTATCGTGCTACATATATATCGCGTATAATGAATGTGACATACCCTTAATTATTGTACCCCCGCATTGAATTTTTGCTTATTTAAGGAGTTTCATTATTTCGTTAAAAATCCATTCTGGATAGTTCAGTCTTCTGCATCCTTTTTATTTTCTTTTACGTATTCCTAAATATTTGTTTATTTAAGTTTTTTTGCATTTTGTCATAGTGCCCGAAGAGCGAAAAATTAGAGTTGCATTATATTGGTTGGGGGTGTCGTGGAGAATAACTCAGTACGCTATAGTTATTCTCCATAGTGTATTGTTAAGTTGTCACTTACAATATAGTACGATAGATTGATTTCATTGTTATGTAAAAAATGAGTGTGAGGAAACGTTCACTTAATATTAAAGTAACCGGAAGATATCCATATTTTGCTACTCCACAAGGGGTTCCTGCTATGCTGAGTTTAACATCGAAGACGATGAAACTCTGGCAGATTTTTTGAGGACTCCGGATGAACACCGGAACTTCTTGTGATAAAAATGTTGGAAATGTACGTCAAGTCTGAAGACGTTCGTAATATTGGGGTTACATAAAATAGGGATAACCCTCAATCATGGGATGGTGTTTTTGGAGCAGTTTTATCTGAACAGGTTCTGTTTGAAAGAGTTTAGCCAGATCTAAACTTATCTCCATGGACGAATAAGGAGCGAGGACATAATTTCTCCTCAAGTTTACATAATCCACACGTCGAGTGGTAAATTTCAATCCAAAGGGGGTACCGGCAAGATATGAATTTTACAAGTTATGAACCAACAGACTGTTAGAATGTGCCCAATTTTACTGTTTTGGAGCATGGTGGTCCATCCGGGAGTCATCTGGTAACGCAAACCGGTTTATGAGTTATTTGCTTTAGGTGCCATAACGCACCTTAAATCCGTTAGGAGGCGACTCTTCAAATCTCTTACCCAATCAAAAGGAAATGAGTTGTCCCAAAAAAATGTCGAAACCCGGACTCCGTGAGGAAAAAGGGGGCGCGACATGTTGTACGTGTCATGTACTATCTTTAATTTTGAACGAATTTAAATTTATGTTAAGTTGTCTTATTTTTTGTGTTCTAGTGTTAAACTATTAAATAACCCGAAAAATAAAAACACGTGTGCAAATTATGTAAAATATCTTTTTTACTATTATATATTTAATGTCATATATACAACTCAAAATATATATCAATGAGTCCCATAGTTAAAGCATTGGCTGAGGCACGTCCCATCCCGCCCGACTACGCTATCAGGATCATCTTCATCACATCGTCTCTTTATCGGAGGATGCGTTGCAGCATAATCGTTAGTAAGGCTGGCAGCTCGATAGAAGCGGCTGCTAGGCCATCAGTAGCCTACAAAATAATAAAATATATTAGTATGTGAAATATAGAATACTAACGTACGTGTTAGCAAAAAAAATTAATGGTCATAACATGGTCTTAGCGGGTAAGATCATCCGTCTCTGGCAAGCAAGTATCGTACAATGTGACCTCCATGATAGGTGATGACGAAATCTTTAAAAAAATATAAACACTTTAGATATTACTGACTAATCTACAAGAAAATAAATTGAAATAATAGTAATACAAGCAAACCTCCGTCTGAGTAGCCACACAATGCTCTGTCGGAACATCAAGGTGCACTGGAGTAGATGAAGGATGTGTATCTCGCCCCAATGTGATGTATCTATATCTATGACTGAGAGATCCTCAGCAGCCCTCGATGATGAGACATAACTCAGTCGTTGCCCACTATGCACCTCTCATATCGGACGATCAGCAGCAACCCTTGATAGCTCTTGACGATCAGGAAAATACTGATCCCACTCATGTTGCGTAATGGACATGCCCGCGATCAACACTGGAGTTGACAGGGTCAACTGTGAAGTCCCTGGTGACAGCTGAAGGCTGAATTATGGCATATAATGAGGAGCATCGTGTGTCTCAGGGTAGTCACCCGGATGATCATCTCTAATATCCTTTACGGGTGCCTCAACGCTCTTTTGTTGGGACCCTCCTCGCCGACCATCTTGATCACGTGGGCCACCCCTTCCTCTCTGACCATGCCTGCTACGTCTACCACGTTCAGGGGCCACTTGTGGCCCATGATGGTACTCCTCGAGAAGCACATAAGCAACCTTGTATCCTAAGCGCATATCATCTCGGGCACGTCTGAATTTGGCAGTAGCAAGATCAGTAACCCGGCGGACAAGCCCGTGCAAACCTATCGCTCCCTCACTTGTATGTTGTAGCATCTCCAATCCCAAATGGTAGAACTGGTGTAAGCCAATAGCCTGCATAGCATATAAAATATTAATTAAGGAAGGATGTTAAAGTAATATAACATTATAAGTAAGTATAACAAATAGCATACCAGTGTGTCATGCCTCCCGGCATATGGAACGTACCGATCACTAGCGCAATGAACGGAATTCCCGATGAGAAGTCGGGTAACACTGTGATACCAACCCATGTACTCATGATCTCCGTCCAAACGGTCAGGTGAAGGGTATGGCGGAATCGTGCCATATCTCTGGTCTCAACCCTCTATCTGGGCCTCTAGCTAGGCCAAGTATGTCTAGTCGACCTTTGCGGCGATGATCCCGCTAGTAATGTGTGGAATGCCAAGTGGTAGAATAGGTACAAGTTGGTGTCAACCAAACTGTCAAAGGATTCGCTTGGTGGCATAATGCTCGACTATATCGAGACATATAAGTGAGACCGAAGATATCCACATAGCTCGATCGCGAGAGCAATAATCTGGAAATCTAGCTATGAGTGCGTCGTTGTATGGCCTCCATATGAACTATTTATTAAACACAATAATCGTGAGTAAACGCAAGACATATCAAGCCAGACCAAGTAAACTTAAGTATATGTGTACCTGAGTGCTTCAAGTAAATCCAACAAACCCCTATAATAAGGGAGATGATGTCGAGCCTCGACCTCGCGGGTGTGGCCTCGCCTATCTACCCACCTCCTAGCTAGTGGGAGAAATGATGGAGGTGGTGCATCTTGAGCTATCGGTGGCAGAGGTGGTTAGAACTGCAAGAACCACTCCCAGGCCCAAACCTAATATAGATTGTGGACATAAACTTTAAGTCATTTTTTACTATCTCAGTTATAATCATGAAAATAATTGACTATGTTTCACCTGCAACAGCAGTATAAAACCGGCAATGTCTCTCACGGTGTTCATAGACGACCGACACTGATGCCTATAATGGTAAGCTAGAACAGCTCCACATCGGCTCTAACCAGGTAAATCATCTAGCCGCTCCAGATGATGTAGAAATCACAAGCTGACTAGGTTACCCGAAGTGTTCGGAAACAGAATACTACCAAACATCATCAGCAGCAATGGCCTCGCCTGCCGATCAATATCCTCCAGCGGTGAGTCATCAGTAATCTCCACGTGTAGCGCCACCAGATGCTACCTGACGGGCGCCAGCTACAATTGACTGGTACCACTCAATACAGTCGGCTCCGCAGGCTAAAAACCGATGAGCCTCTGCAACATATGAAGGTAATCCTCTCTCATATAGTCCCTAAGAGCATGCGGGTAAGCTACAGGTATACCATCAACGGACAACCCAAAAGGAACATCCATGTCCTCTAGCATGTTGGTAGCCTCGCCGATGGGTAAATGAAACATGTGCGTCTCTAGTCGCCACCACTCTATCATAGCCGTGATCAGGGTCCAGTCGAACTGCAACCGACCGATCTCTATAATTCTGTAAAAATCTGTCCGCTAAAGGCGTCTAACTGTACGGAGATGCAGTGGGTGGTCCCTAATGAACTCCCACAGATCGTCTATATGTCTGAGGTGGAAGGTCTGGGACAGACACTGCCCATCCCAAATGTGTGAAGACCTATGGTTTCCCTGGAGAAACAGTAGCTCTCAAGATGTATGTCCAGGATGCACAGGGGGAAACTCCATGACGATATCTGTAAATTGAACAATATTAATTAAAGGATTTTTCTATTTAACCGTTAAAATCTTTAAATATATTGCAATATTTTTTATGTTAAATTTAATCGATAAATTTTCTATATTATTACTTAAGTTGATACATTCTCTATATTATTATTTTATATGTTTTTTTCTTACATTTTTTACTAAAATTTGGCAGGGTTTTGTTTGAACTGTTATATTTTTCCAGCTATTTTTGGGTCATAAGAGAATTAAATAATTAATTTTCATAACTAATCATGATATATTTAATAACTCTTCATATAAAATATTTAGGTTGATGTTTTTTTATATGTTAGTTTCTTATATTTTTTGATTAAAATTCGGGAAGGTTTTGTTTGAGCTATCATTTTTTTAAAAGATATTTTGGTGTTATAAGAGTATTAAATATTTAATTCTCGTAACTAATAAGATATTTTATTAATTATTCATATAACAAATACTTAGGTTGACAAATTTTCTATATTAATATTTCATATATTAGTTTCTAAACTTTTTTGACTAAAATTCTGTAGGGTTTTGTTTGAACAATTATCTTTTTCAGCTATTTTTGGGTTATAAGAGAATTAAATAATTATTTTTGATAACCAATAAGATATTTTTAATAATTATTTATATAATAATACTTAGGTTAAAATATTTTCTATATTATTGTCTTATATGTTAGTTTCTTACTTTTTTGACTAAAATTGGGGAGGGTTTTGTTAGAACTATCATCTCTTTTTTTCCAGATATTTTTTGGGGATTATAAGAGATTTAAATATTTAATTTTCATAACTAATAAGATAATTATCTACTAATACATTAAATCCATAAATGAATACTCTAACCGAGTTAGTTAACGAGGATATATAGTATTTATTGTAGACTACAAAATCCTAAAGAGCACTAAAGTCACTATTGTCTACTCTAAATGGCCATAAACAAAGTTAACTACCATAAGCTAAAATTTATTATCAGTTTTACAAAGTTAGCGTGCACTACATAACAACTAAATACACAACATAACACTAAAGAGCACTAAACAACAATAAAGTCACATATTATTATACGTACAATATTAAAATCACATATAACACTAATTATTTGATAACATAACAATATATGATTTTTTAACTTTTTAGCACATAAATAAACTAATCCCGATAAAAAAAATAATAATAATATCACAAAACGATCACAAAAAGGCATTCAACACATTAAAAACAACTAATTAGTACTTTATAAGCATGAGTTTTACCAAAAAGTAGGCCAAAATACCGCAATTTACAGTTTTTGATTTGTGAAAAATTGATGATTTGACCACCGAAACGAGCAATAGAAGAAATCCACTACACAACAGCGCCTTAGATCCAGTGTTAGCTCACTAAAATACGGAGGGGAAATGATTTTTGGGGGACGAGTGGGCTCCAACGGAGAATTTTGCAAAAAAAGGGGGGGGGGATCATTTTCTCAGTTCTGTTGAGGAAGATGGCTGAGCCGTTTTTTATAGAAGAAATTACATCATATATCACTTGGGCCATACAACCCATTCGAAAATAGCCCATATTTGAAGCCATTACCTGGTTTAGCCCAGGTTATATATGGTATGAAATTTAGTTTTCACTCGGTAGCCCACAACTTAAAACAACGGTTTTAATATTTTAAGTTTCAATTTCTCTGTTTCTTTTTCTCTCTTTTCCTCACGCTTTTCTCATAGACGAAGGTAACCGACCTCCATTGTTGGGTTCAAGTACTTTTTCGAGCTTTCACTCTTATTTTCAGGTAATTTTCGTTTCATTTTATGCTTTTACCACAGTTTTTGGTTTTGAATTTTGTTTTTTTTTTTTATTTTTTTTTTGCTTTTCTGATTATGCCTATTTTCTTTACAATGTTGTTATATTTTTCGTTTGATTTTGTGTTCCTTCTATCTTCGTTATGGGCTTAAAGTTGTTGTTTCAGTTTGCATGCTTTATTTTTTCGACTTTTAGGGTAGAATTTTTTATTTTTTGAGTTTTGTTACAATTTGGGAAAATTGGCCTCTACTTTGTGTTCATGGCCTTTATTTTTGGTATGTTTTTTTGTGTTTTCCTTCACTTGTCTTCACTTTTGTCAAAGCTTTGTTTGTTTATTTTATTGT
This sequence comes from Nicotiana tabacum, assembly GCF_000715075.1. NCBI lineage: Eukaryota > Viridiplantae > Streptophyta > Magnoliopsida > Solanales > Solanaceae > Nicotiana > Nicotiana tabacum. Next base: position 70,724,348 of record NC_134095.1, on the reverse strand, counting down.
AGAAAATGCATTCAAAAATACCTGTTTCTAAAAGCAAAATGAAGGTTGCTGGAAAAGGCGTTAAGTTCGATTATGCGAAAAGATTGAGGGACTTGCCCTCAAGCCCTGATTTTAAAGCTAATGTGCATGTCCAGGCCCCAGATGATAATGATTTTGAGTCTTCTGCTCCTCCTAAAAACTCGCAACAAGAGAGCAGTCGAATGACTCGTTCGCAAATGAGGAATACTCCCACTCTAGTTAAATCATCGAGGGACTTGCCCTCAACCCTTGCTTCTGAAGCGAATACGTATGTCTAGGCTCCTGATGATGATGATTTTGAGTCTCTTGCTCCTACAAAAAAGTTGCAACAAGAGAGCAGTCGAATGACTCGTTCGCAAACGAGTAATACTCCTACTCCGGTTAACATCGTTAGAATAAGGAGTAAGAAATGTGGGAGACCTGAAAAATAAAAATAAAAGCTGAAAGTTGATTTGGTTAATGAAGATGATGTAGGCCCCAGTGTTAAACCGAAAAGGAGAAAGATCAAGGACGATGGTGACAGTGGTCTTGATTGCATATCGAAAGAACAAAGGTTTGTTATTCGCTGCAAATTGAATGAGAGAAAAGCTAAACTGAAGGTATTCCCTGTGTTGCTATTAATTTTATACATGCTTATACAATTCCATACAAAGTTATACAGCTGTTTATACATCTTTATACAAGTACTACTACACTGATTTATACAATGTTTTAGTATAGTTTTTGTTCCTGATCTATTTCTTGCTATTTTTCCATATGAAAGGTTGGGGACTTCTATATACAACCAGTTGATCATTTCCACAACAAGATTAGTTCTCATACCGAGACTGATATTGTGAGCATTTTGAAGCAATGTTTGACTGACACGCAGCTTCAAATAATCCGTGCTAGTTGTTTTGGGTACTTCTTGGACCTCCCTCAATTTAAAATTTAAAATTCAAAATCAACTTATTCATTGTATACTATTGAGGAAAGTCGTCCCAGGACGGGAAAGGGAGTTGTGGGTGAAAATTAATGGTTGTTTGCTGCGCTTTGGCATTGGAGAGTTTGTTGTTACCACTAGTTTGAAGTGTGTAGAAGGCGATGCCACTTTCTATGAAAAACTATATGTTAATAGGTTGCTAAAAGAGTATTTTCCAGGAAATGGAAAAAAGGCTATAACGAGGGGGCAACTTCTTGATCGCTTCAAGAAAAAGGACTGGAAGTCGGACGAAGATGCGTTCAAGATGGCCTTGATGGTGTTTGTACATCATTTCATATTCTCAGATGCAAATAATCATGGTATCAACAAAGATGATTTTGATATCATTGAAAGTGGTCAATATCAGACGTATGCTTAGGGAAAAAAGTCATTTGAAGATACTTTAAAGACAATGAGGGTCACACAATGTGGCTATTTGACAATGTATAGGCTTGGAGGTTTTCCACTTGCATTACAAATATAGTTTTTTGAGTGTTGCTCTATGGTTGACAAGCACCTAGCTGTTCGTGTTGGCACAAATGTGCCACGCATTCTTAATTGGAAATTTACTGAAACTCCAACATATGCGGATTTGACTAGCGGGGTGATCATGTGTAATATCGATAAGGTAAACATTTTGTACCATAATACTTCTTCATATATGATTTCAGTTTTTCTGTAAGTATGAATATTTATGAATATGTGACAATTTCCTTTTTCTATTATTGTAATCCAGTTTTTCTTCTTGTAGTTGAACAATAGGAACATTTCCCCTATTCGTGAAGAGATGTCAACTCTGAACATCGACACGCTTTTTGAAGTTAATGCCGATGGTGTTGCATCAGGGGAGGTGCCTGCCTTTCACACTGATGATTCTGTTGCTGCATCTCCACCTTGTCCTCAGAATACGGAGCAACAGTCTAAACGACCTTATCCGCAGAATACAGAGCAACAGTCTAAACGACCTTTTCCTTAGAATATGGATCGACAGCCTAACCCGAGTTATGATCCTTTGGTGCGCATTGATCTGTTGAATGCTGATGTTGAGAAGTTGAGGAGTGCTGTTGGAAAGGTACTGGAGCTTTAGCTTTTTTGTAGTTTATCGGTACTTTTTGTATATACATGATTTTTTGGTTATAAACATAGTTGTTGATTTACTTTTGTTGTTATTTTTGTAGTTGACTGATACAGTTACGACACTCAACAATTATGTAGTTTCTTCCTTTGAAAAAGTGTTCAATTTTCTGAATATGAAGGAAAACAAGCAAACGAGGGAGGATGTTACTGATTCTAAGGTAATTTTTTACTGATAAAACCAAATCACTCAACAGTTATGCCTTCTTTGAATCATCACTCAACATGCCTTCTCTTTCTATTGTTTTTTATTAGATTCGTCAGCGCGTGTCTGATGACAATACATCTGGTCTCGGCGAATTTGATGGCTATCAATATGATGTTGTTCTTGACTTTGTCGATCAAGTGAATCAAGATAACGTGCTAGTTGACGAGGGAGTTACTGATGGTGTTGATCATGGTATTCGTTCTATATTTTATCTTTTTTTTTGTATGATTTTTCATTTCTTAATTTTGAAATTTTTTTATTATTGGTTTTCTCTGTCTAAGGGGCAGCAGGTGATGTCAAGGGTGACACATTTTGGGATGACATTGGCGATGAAGATTTAGCTGTACTACAAATGTCCCAAATTGTGCTTCACAAACCATCCATCATAGACGTAGAAGATGATTACATTTCTCCTGAACAGTCAGTTCGACAGAAAATACCAGGAAAATATGCCAAATCTCCATATTTGCCAGTATTTTATTCGGGGGCATCAGGATCGGCGCACAAGCTCATTTTTTATATCAAGCATCCTTTCACGATTGAAACGGATGATTTTGATCCATTGTCTCCATTGGCTAAAGAGTTTTGCGCGTTTGTTGATAATGGGATGGATACGAGGCGAAGATATCTTCACTTTCTTTAATCTTTCATATTATGATTTTATACTTGTCAATGAAGGTAGTTCTGATTACTTTTTATTTTTTGTGATTTGAAGTGCCAAAAATATATATACTGATGAAGTAAATAAGCTTGCGGAAGCTTTTACTTTTGGCTCGTGTCATGTAACCACGAAGGATTGGTTCCACTCACTTGCGTATTGTGGTTGACCTTTGATTGACACGGTATTTAATAACTTTCTGTTCTAATGCCTCTTTTTATTTGTTGCATATCTTTATTGTTTGAGACCCCCATAGTGTATACATAACTTTGTATAATCACAGTATAAGATTGTATAACCTTGTATAAATATGTATACCTCTATATAATAGTGTATATATTTCTATATTTAAAAAATCTGGTAGTGATGGTTGTTCTATTTATTTTTTGTATCAGCACTTGGATGTCCTCTTTTATTATTTGAGGAAGAGGGAAAAATATGGGCCGAGTGTTTCCATGCGGTTTACTACAACTGACTTTGCGTTTGGTAACAAAATCAACTCCATGTATAAAGATTTCAAAGTGAATCAAGATCCTTCAGTGATTCCTAAAGGGCATGAGATAGAAGAGTACATTAGAGGATATTATTGTGATGCAAATGTACCGTGACACACTATTGACCACGTCTTATTCCCTATCTATGTGAAGCGCGGAAGAGCAAAATTAGGCCATTGTGTTTTGGAGTTGTTTACGTTCACAGATAGGTGCATCCACATCTATGACTCTAACCGTGGAGCTATTAATGATAGACTTGCTTTGGATGCTGCATTACCTTATGCAATTCTGATACCTTACTTCTTGAAGAGTTCTGATTTTTATGTCGAGAAGAAGGGCATTGATTGGAACAATGGTGCATATACCGATAAATCCCATTCTGCTGCTTTGCAGATTAATCTGGTTAATAATGTGCCCCAACAGATCAAATGGTAGGTTAATCTCAATTGTTTTACTATTTTACTATTAGTGTACCTATTTGAATCTGATTTGTTTCTTTTTAATTACAGTGAATCTGGTGCTTTTGTTGCTGGCTTTACTGAGTATTTCATCCTTGGTAAGGAAATTCGAAAAGATAATTTTGACATTGAGACACTTTGCACCAGGTGGGGATCTCTGTTGTGGGATTATGGAATGAGAAAACAACAGTCCGATGCAATTAGTGGTGATGAAATCACAGGGAGACTTTTCAGGAAGAGGAAGAGGGGACGACTGAGAAAGTAGTTCTGTTTTTCCATTTTACTGTAGTTTTTCTATGTATCGGGAGTTGTTGCGTAGTTTTGTCTAAGTACTATTCTGCTACTTGTGAGATAACCTTAAAGGATACTATAAATATTTTTATTTTTGTGTAATTTGTGGTAGTCATTACACATTGTGGCTGCGAATGAATTATATTTTAATGAATATTTCAGTTGCTTTTATCCATTAACAAAGTATGTATTTTCATTATGGATGCAATTTTGTTAATGTAGCAGGGTTTATACATATGTATACAACAATATACATAGTTATACAAATTTATACAAACTTATACTCTCATTTATACATTTGTATACATATATTACCATTGATTGTTTGCAGTTCTGTTTTGTATTTGTACAATCTATCAATGTATTTAGCACCATTAAAAACAACAAGACACTATTATTGGATAATCAAAACATGTATAATGAAACATCTCAATTGCTTGTGAAACTTAACTACTTAACATTTGTAACTCTATTGTTTGTGAAACTTAACTACTCAACATGACAACAAATGTATTAGGAAGTGTTATGTTTCAAACTATTTATTTTGGTCGATTCCTACATGTTTTTCTATTGTGACCACCTTGTCCACACACAGAACATGAAAACGCCTTCTTAGACTCTTTCTTTAAAGCAGGTTTGAGTCTTTCCTTTCTTGGCCTTCCTGCATTCCTTCTCCCTTTAGGTGGTAGGACCACATCTTCCAGCACCTCTGTTGGGATTACCCATAAACTCTCATCTGGCATCGGATTCACTGGGAATTCATAAGTTCTAAGGAGTTTATCCTTCTTGTAGTAAAAAGAGCAATACTGGTCAGGTTTCAGCTACTGATTCTTCAAAACCGCCCAAGCATGCGGACATGGAAGTTCATCCATTTGAAATTTTCCGCAACTGCATGTTGCCTCTTCAAGGCACACTATATTTTGCCCTACCCCTTCAAACATAGTATATAACTGCTCCGTAGCAGGCCTCACCTGCAAAAGTTTTTTTTTTAAAAGTCAAAGAACATTATACATTATTATACAAAGCTATACATCCTTATACAAGCAGTAAAATGCAAGTCAGCAGTGCCAAGCATCTTTTTATTTGATTCATTTTACCGTCATTTGCTCCGATGTAATCAGATTTTCCCGAAAGAGTTTGTCATAATTTTCGCCAAGCTCTGTAGATGTCTCCATTGCACTTTTTCTATTTTTGTTGTTCCATTGTTGTAATAAATTTGTCATGTACTCCAGCAATCGCATTACTGGTAACTCTCTAGCATCCTTGTTTGCTGCATTAATTGACTCTGCAATATTGGAAGTCATTACCATCGACCTTTTCACTTTAGAATATGCTCTAGACCACCTTTCGTAGCCAATTTCGAACAAGTAAGGTTGCACCCTTGGATCAATTTTGCACATCTCTGTCATATGGTACTCAAACTTCTTTATCGTGTAAGCTCTAGCCAAAACAAAGAAGATATCCTTCAATTGTTTGTGCTGTTTTTTGAATGTGCGCTTTATATTCTGCCATAAGTGAAACATGCAAATATAATGTGGTACTTCTGGATACACAGCTTTTGTGGCATTGAAGATGTTTTCGTTTCTATCTGAAACTATACACATCCCTTCTCTAACACCAAAAGTACCCTTTATATGGACAAAGAACCACTCCCAAGATTTGTTATTCTCTGAACCTCCAATTGCATATGCAAGTGGAAGGATTTTTCCTGTTTATGCAAAATAGATATTAGGATTCAGACAATTATACAAATCTTATACACAGTTATACACAATTATACAACTTTATACAAACTGCAAATTTTATAAAAACATCAGCTGTGAAATCCTATACACTTTTATACATGAAACTACAACATTATACAAACTGCAGAAAAAGGTAGATGCAGTCAACTCACCAGCTCCATCATGTGTGCAAGTAGTCAATATGGTACCCTTATATGCTGCTTTAAGGAAACTTCCGTCAACAACCATTATCAGTCTGCAATGCTCCCAACCCTTGATAGATGCATATAACGAAACATATGCATAAAGAAAGCATCCATCTTCTGATTTGTGCAACTTTGTAACCGTTCCTGGATTTGTATGCTCCAACATATAAAAATACTTCGGCAACTCCTTATATGAAACACTCAGACTCCCTCTTATCATTGCCATTGCTATCAATTTAGCTCTCTATGCTTTCATATAGCTCACTTCAATCCCGTGTTGCTTTTGTATGTCCTCTATTATATCATTTGCGGTGTAAACTTTTTTTGGATTAACATACTTGTCCTTGATTATACTAGCAATTACACCCGAAGTAGCTTGACGTTGTGTTAAATATCTTTCACCATAGCCGCATGTGTGATTATTATTGTAACTTCTCATTTTGAATATGTTTGCCTTGAAAACGGTAGAAGATTTGAAACTCCAAGCACAATTGTCATCCGCACACATAAGGTGATACGTAGGATTAAAGATCATTCAACTTCTAAATATACTTGTATACAAAAACATAACTAGATATATACTAATTTTAATACCTATATACAAATATATACTACTTTATACATATTTATACATATATATAATAGAATATACAATTATTGACATACCTTGTTGCGCTTGATCTCTTCACCTTAAATTGGAATCTCTCGCGTACAGCCAAGTTCTTCATCACATTTATAATTGTCTCTTTATCTTTATAAACTTGATCATCCTCAACAAATTCGTTCAACATATTATCTATTATACCCGTGTTTTCACTAAGTTTCATGTTTTCAATCAATTCGATATCAGGCATAATCTCACTGCTATCAATTGTGGATACATCTATAGAATTGGAACTTGTAGCAACCAAACAACTGGAACTTGTAGCAACCAAATAACTAGAACTTGTAGCAAACAAACAACTGTCATAAATCTCTTTCACTGTCACAAACAAGGGGTATTCAATGAAATTCAAGTTTTTCTTCTTTAATTCGATATACACCTTAACACCTTTATCATTGTAAATCGGATCGGTGACAAACCATCATTTGGGAGAAAGTTAATCTCTATTGTGTTTAACTCATTATCGATCCTAATCTGTTCCGAAATAGCTGCAACTAAATTGTTGTAGCTGAATGTCGACTCGATTATTATACAATCGCTGACGAAATTGATAAACTTGTTTTCTTCCCATTCACCACTATGAAGAACGTAAACTGGAAAAAGCTCCATCGAACAAAAAGTTGAAATCAAAATTGCATCAAAAATGAAAATTGCGCTGATTTGCAGCAAAAAAATTCACTTTTCGTGTTTGATTTGCTGTTAATTCGAAATGAAGAAGAATTTCTAGGGTTTTTGGAGTTGCATTGATCGCAAGATCTCGTTTTTGTAGATTTGGGGAAGAAGAATGGAAAAAATGAGAGAAAATCCCGCTGAAAGATACAAAATCCCGTTTCTGACTCCCAAAAAACAGAAATAACGCCCCTTTTTCGGATATGGGCGTCTTATTTTTTAGCTACTCAATTGTAATTGAAATATGGGCTATAAAGTTGAAAAGGAAACAGCCCAATTGCTTTAATATGAAATTTTCCCCTTATATAGGTATAACGCATATACCTACCTGTCTTTTCAACTTTAGGTATAGCGCATCCCGTATATGCGTTATACTTATATTTTGACCGCCATTTAAAATTCAAATATAGTGGTTTAAGTCCACATAAACATTATTTTAGTTCTGGACTCAAATAGAGACGGGAGGGCCGATCCATAGAGTTGTTGTAGGTCAAGAGAAATGCATTTTTTAATGGATAATATGGGTGGTTAACTGTTTTCTTTTAACTATTTTGCTACCCTAGTTACTGCATAGTTATGGTCTTGAGCCTTGCCAGGTTTACGTTCTTTGATTGGTCTTTAAGCTTCGGATTTTCTCCCTGTTGCTATGATCTTGTAAACATATTGGTTGTCTAGAGCTTAAAATATTACTACTAAGTATTATGGTTGTATTCTCTAAGAAGAAAATGTGAACAATGTTCTTAATTGACAGGAAGTACTCAAAAAGTTTTCCTCGATATTATTTCTCTTACTCTTATGGTATTATAGCTTGATTGCTTCTTTCTATACTTATTATAATATTTAGAGAACCTATGATATTTCCCATAATGGCTGAAATTTTATTTGAGGTTCCTCCTCCAATAGTATATCAAGGTTACAACCATTTGACTCAAGGACGAAAATTTGATACGGTAGTCACAATCTGCACGAAATATATATGAACATCCAAGGTAGAACATCAGATACTTTCTAAGTAAAATCAAAGATCTTGAAAATTTGTATTATTGAGCTCATTTTAGAGTCAGACTCTTTAATGCGTATAATTGTTAAAATGATTCAGTAAATGCATCAAATTCCATGGAAAATGAAGCACATGGTGATGGAAATCAAAGGAAGAAGATGGAGCAAATCAATGGCCAATTGCAACATTGCTACAGGAAAAGCAATGTCGATGGTGATATTAGTTTAGCAAAATTCAGCATAGGGCAAGCAGGGGCAGATTTAGGGGCAAACCGAAAAATTACACTGTATATAAGGCAAAATATAGTTTTTCACTTTTATATATTAAGCTTTGAACCCACAATTCAAAAGTGTAGCTTAGTGGTCAAGGAACCTTCCTAAGATCACAGGTTCAATTCCACTAGCTATAATTTCTTTTTAACTTTTTTTTTGAACCCTCTTCGTGAAGATCCTGACTCCGCTACCGAGGGCAGGGAGGATCTTTTGGAGCTAGTGAAGAAGAGTCGAATGGGGTTGCAACAATATCTTCATTCAGAGTAAGAAGGACTGATATAATGATAGTTGATAGGTTAGTTTTGTATGAGGGGTGAAGGATGGACATGTAACTTAGGGGTCGTTTGGTTGGAAAGAAGTTATCCCAGGCAGGGGCGAATTTAGGGAGCGAAAGGGTGTTCATCGAACTCCCTTCGTCGAAAACTTATACTGCAAAATTTGTTTTTTACCTTTATATATTATGTTTTGAATCCCCTTGACACAGCCCAGAAGCATAGTTTAGTGGTCAAGGGGGTTCAAAACCTTTGTAAGGTCATTGGTTCTATTCCCACCAGCCGTAATTTTTTTAACTTTTTCCTTTTTTTGAACCCCCTTGACGGTAATCCTGCCTCCGCCATTGATCCCAGGATTAATTATTCCGGGATTAGTTATTGCGGGATTAGTTATTTCACCTTTCCATGGGGATGAAAAAACACTACAAATCCGGAATAACTAATCTCGGGATAAAGAGCCCGTTTGGCTTAGCTGACTTAGAGTAGTTGATAAGCATTAGGTGCTGAAAAACACTTTTAAGTGCTGAAGCTGATTTAAAAAATAAGCAGTTACGTGTTTGGATAAAAGTGCTGAAATGAATGATATGCAGCTGAAGAATTAGGTATACGAAGATTTTTTTTTAAAAGAAGTATTTTAGGGATAGAATAGTAAATATTTTGGTCAAACTTAAAGTGCTTATAAGCTGAAATTTAATAAGTTGGGGGAGACCAACTTATGGCTTTTGGCTTATTTTTGGCTTATAAGCACTTTTAATTTTACCAAACGCGTAGATAAGCCAAAAAATGCTTATAAGCCAGTTTGACTAGCTTATAAGCTTAGCCAAACACCCTCTAATTATACCGTAACTTTTTCCCAACCAAACATAAAATAAACTCTTCTTAAATTTAGTCCTCGAATTAATTATTTCTTATCCGTGGCAAAGCAAGACACTAGCTAGGAGGAGTCCTACCGAGGAATTTTTGGCAAAGCTTCATACTAACATGTGCAATTGTATGATCTACTGCTAAGGAATTCATGAATTGTTCAACCCTCGATTGTAAATTGGGGGGCACGGATTCTCACATGACTTTCTCCATTCATCATTTCTAAGTATGTAAAATAAATACCACCACTACAACGCAATTAAAATTTATAGTCACGTCATAAGTTAAACTAATCTACAAACAAAGAATATACGCAATATTGCTTGATGGGAAACTTATCTTAATTAAATCAACAAAGATCAATGATGCAAAAATCCTTGATATCTTCCATTAGTTTACCTAAAGGCAAGTACATGCTACTAGCAATTTTCTTTGAAATTACAATGAAATTTTACTTCAAATAATTTCGTTGAACTTTTACCTTTTAATGTATAAGTAGTAGTGACTAATTGTTAGAAAAAGTTTGATTTTTTAAAAAAATTCATGTGATCTGCATAGTATAATTACGTCAGTCACAAGAATTTAAGCTGCATCTATTAAATTTAATAATCTTTTCATGGTATGTCGTAAGAAAAAGATAAAAAAGGGAAAAAAAAGAACAGAAGGGGTAAAAACTAAACTTGTAATGGTTTCATGACCTAAATTCTAATTTGTAATCGTTTTATGGTCTAAAGTCTAATTTGTGGCCTAAATTGTAATTACATAATCACATATAAAAGGCTTTCTTCTTCCTCTCCCCTGAGGGCGGGAAAGGGCACTTTCAGGAAAGAAGAGATACTCTGTTGAGAGAAATAGCTATGGCGCCAGTTGTGCAAAGCTCTCAGCCATGGGTCGAGAAATAGTAACATTCTTTCCTTCGAATCAAATAAAAACTCATGAGTATTTTTGGACATTTTTCTTAGGTATGTTAACTTTTGAATATTCTTCATTTTGCAGTCGACCGAGGCAAGTGAAGGACGTAGCACACCAGGATGAGGTCGTTCGAGTCCTCACCAACACTCTCGAGACCTCTAATGTAACTTCAATTTCTGTCTTCCATTTCTATTGGTTTATTCTAAGCACATTAAACACTGCTTAGGGTTTCCTTTGCCCTTTTTTTTCTTTAAATTTTTGTATTAACAATACATTTATAGTGTACACCGTCAACACACAGAATTCAGCATCCTTATGTGTCTAAATCCCTAGACCAAAACTTCATAGGCATACATTTCTGTTTTAATTGCTCAAGTTGCTTGTAACATTTTTGGCATTTTTTTGGTAGACTTTTAGGAATTAGTTTTGGTTGCTAAATGTTGTTGAATATTACCCTCGTTTGTTTTCGTTGTAGTGCCCACATATGTTGTTTTATGGCCCTCCTGGAACTGGGAAAACGACGACTGCTCTTGCCATTGCCCATCAGCTTTTCGGGTATGTTTACCTTTGATGTGGATTTTGCCCTAGTTGATGTCAATACAGCAAAAATTGTAGTTCTGGCGGAGTTCGTTATGGATAGGTTTTTTATAGATCTAATTCCTGAAAATCAATTTCTATCTTACACTGTTTCTAGCTTAGTAAATAAAGTAATTTTGTTCTTCGGAAATGTGATGCGAAATTCAAGTGAAAAGAAGAAAATGGAAGGAATTTAAAAAATTCCACTACTTTTGAGCAATTATACTCTCCTTATGTTTCCAAAGAATGATATATAGTAAGAACAGACCTTTTGGACATTGTTTTCTTTCTACTTAATTTCTAGAATTTGAAAAGACTTAAACAGCTTGCTCCATTCTAGCTTCAATTTCTAAGACCTGCATTCAAGTTCTAGCTTTTTTGTTTTTGAAGTAAGCATTCAAGTTCTAGCTTTTCTTTTACTGGCTGCCAATTTTAGCTTTTGCTAAATTTAGGTGTCTTGACCTCTTGATATATATATTCTATAGTCTCTCCATAATTCATAGACAAAGACGACTAATTTAATGCATTTGGAGAAGATTACTTGATTCAATTTCCACATTCTGTTTATGATTTCAAACAATAGTTAATTAATGCAAAATGTACATGCCTATTGGTTTTGCTAATCCCTATATCTAGTTAGAGTGAATTCTTCTGGAATCTGTCAACTAACATTAAATAGTTTAAGAGGCGAGCACTTCCTTCTTTGAACATTTCAATTGGTAAAATCCTCTACCTAGCAAGAATCTCTTTTATGGGTTTCCTTGAGGAGTTTCCTGGGGTGTTTTGGAGATTAGTGGACACATTTTCTCATGGACAAGTGGCTATTTCATATTCTATCTGACATTGAAGAGAAATCATCAACTTAGGCTTAATGACTTTCTGCTGTTCAGGCGTGTCCTTTTTCCTGCCATACTCTGTATATATCATCTTACAATGAATTTTTCTTTGACAGACCCGAGATGTATAAGTCGAGGGTATTGGAGCTAAATGCTAGTGATGACCGTGGTATCAATGTAGTCCGCACAAAAATTAAGAACTTTGCTGCTGTTGCTGTAGGTTCTAGTCGGCAAGGGTAAACTTTCGTCTTGTCTACTTCAGTTGATAACACATTTTAAGCCTCTTTTACTTCGTTCTTTAACAGCATATCTTCCTTACTCATTTCAGTGGTTATCCCTGTCCACCTTTTAAGATCATAATCCTTGATGAAGCAGATTCAATGACTGAAGATGCTCAAGTGAGTTGCTGTTTTCTTTTGCTAATAAGCAACATAATTTAATATGACCTAACATTGCTTTTTTGCAGAATGCCTTGCGACGCACTATGGAGACATATTCAAAAGTTACAAGATTCTTCTTCATTTGCAATTACATCAGCAGGTTTGGTATCATTCTGCAGTTTTTTTGGTCTTGCTGATATTTTTTAGCTTCTATATCTTTCCAGCTTCCTTTTTTTTTTGGATGCAAATCTTTGCAGCTTCCCTTGCTTTCTTATAGATCTGTTGAATCAATATATATATATATATATATATATTAAATTACAAAATCTTAAAGAAGAGGTGTATATTCTACTATTGCAGCTTCCCTTGCTCTTTTAGCTATACTAGTCTTATGATACGCGCGTTGCACGTGTACACTATTTCAATGGAAAAAATATTATTAAAGTATTATATTTAATTTATAAAATAAAAGTATATGTTCTTAAAAATAATAAATGTTGATCGTGCGTGCCTAATTCAATAAAAGAAAGAGTACCGCATAAAAATTTTCAATCATCTGTTAATATATTCAATTATAAACTTATTTTAGTTTTATAATGTCATCACTCCAAATTAAAAAATTATCATTCTTCCTTCCCAGTTTCATTATTCACACATAAACCTTAAGAGATTTTTAATTTAAGAACTTCACCAAAAAATGAATTAGGTTGATGAAATATTAATAGTCTCCTGCTTATTTTATCTTCTTTTTTCTCTTTGAACCTACGATAATTTTGACATGACTTTAATAGGGATATCAAATATTAAATTTTCGATTCTTTTTCCTTATTAAACCAACGACAATCATGTTTGTTAGGGATATATTAATTGAAAAAGGAGTTTCCCACTTATTCTCTTCTTTTTTTCTTTTTTCTTTTTTCTTTTTTTGTCGCAATTTTGAATTTGGTAAAATCAAATTTTATTTGTATTTAAATTTTATAAAGGCAAATAACATTTTGCTAAGGAGCTTCGTGCTTTTAATATAGTATATAAATCTATAAAATATAAATGTAAATACAGATATAGATATAGATAGATATATAAATAAGAAAATAAATTAAATTTTATTATACATGCTTTCCAACTGTGATTATATCTTGATTTAACTTTGTATAGCTATTAAGAAATTGGGAATAACATATCTTCCATTTGGTAAATTGGTATAAAGATATGATGTTACTTAATTTAATCAAAATCTAAGAGAGAAAATATTATATAAAGAAAAATAAATATGAATCTTCATGCGATTTTGGACAAAAAAGTCATCAAATAAACTCTTTAAATGAAATTTATTTTAAATTTGTTTTTAAGTTTCACATTGACACGGCACTTAAGAAGAAGAGTGAAAAGTTCTACTATTTGGTAAGAGAACATTTAAGTCAAAAGCGTGTTTTAGTATTTAAATTACAATTATTGGTTAAATATTTGGCGTTGAAGTAATAAATTCTAAAAGGAAAGAAATTATAAACTAAAATCTTACTCGGTTTCAACTTCTTAATTATATAAGTTTGTACATAGTTCGAATATGGAAAAATTTAGTCAGTAAATTTTAATTGATTTTGTAATCCTAAATATTAGGAAAATAATTATGACTATTCCTAAATATTAGAGAAATAATTTAATTAATATTCCTAAATATTAGCTTATGTCTAGCGTGAATCCTATTTTTAAAGGATAAAAAAGGCGAACGACATTTTGCTAAGGACCTTCGTGCTTTTAATATAGTATAGATATTTCCTTCTCTCCTAGGTATAAGAAAACTGAAATAAGCTCAGTGATACAAGTTGATAATGTGGCTAAGTGGAAGTAGTATTTCTTATCTCTCTATGAATCAACCTTCTCTTTTCACATGAAATGCATTTTCTCTATTTGCAGCATTTGATGAAATTATTTCGCAAACAAAACTTGTGCTAATGCTTTTCTGTTTAGTTGTTTATGGCATTATGGTGTGGGGATTACTTGAGACAAAATAGTTTAACTGCAATGTGAACATTGACAGCTAGTGCTAGTATGGAAGTGCAATAGGTACCGATCTCTTCTTGGTTTTATATATTTGTGCATTGGCTTGCTTCTTATTCAATTTGATCTTCTTTAAGTTGGATAGTTTGAATGGTTTGAATTAAGACCGTTTGGAGTAGGAACGGAAATGTTACACTCCAGTGTTGTCAAAGGCGAAAAGCTTTAAGAAATGCTCCAGGTCTATTGGGGATTTAAGCGCAAAGCGCAGTTAAAGTGTGAGCTTTAGTAAAAGAAGGAACAATGAAGAAAAAAAATTTGTAATGTAAGAAAAAAGTAACAAACTCATTCCCGTACAATTGATCTATCTCTTTGCCGATTATATTTTTTTTAGTACCGCTTGATTTAAGATAGAACTCATGGGCAATGAGGCGCACGCCTAGTTCCTTGCCTACATTGAAGCGCAACTTAAGAAGGTGCAGTCCCCTCCCTGAGCTTTTATGAGCTTTAGGGCTTAAACGTTTTAAGTGAGCCTTTGATAACAATGTTTCACCCTAAAGATGGCATAACTTTATCACGATGATATGATCGGCTAGTTAGGACATTGTTTTCTATTCTATGGTATTATAGAGCACTAATATGTGTAGGAAAATTAATCATATTAACCATAACTAGTGCAACCAATGATGGCTTTTGGGCTTGAGAGACTAGGTTTCTCAAGCTGTTACAAGATGCCTCTGCTGTCATGAGTGGAATCTTTTGCCATAACTTTTGGGTTGTTCTAGATGGTAAAGAGGTGCATCTGTGGTTTGACTTATTATCTATTACCATATATATTTGTTTGGGATAAATGCAAGGTTTGAGATGAGTGCCTAAGTCATTTTTGCTGAAGAAAAAATATTTTTAGTTTTCAAGGATTGACATTTGTGCACATTACGTGGTCCATCACGGTAAACTCGAGAGATTTTTTAAGCTTTCTGTTGAATGTCCTTTAGCTTTGGGAGGAGTAGAGAAGACACTGATAATATATCATGGAGAGCAATTGTATTGTATGCTCTTTGCTGGCGTATGACCTTCTGGTCTTGTCATTTACTGAGAAATGAGGTTTTTTCCTCTTTCACCTTTAATGCTTAAGTCATCAATTTCTAACACTATGCTATTTAAGAAAACCTTATCTTTTTAAAACAAGAAAGAAGTTTTTAAAACTTATTTACCAGTACATAGTTGACAAGAACCTATGAACACACAAATAAGTTTTACTTAACCATTTGTTTATCTACATGAAATAATGGGTGGTTTCATGGAGAATTTGTTCTCCCGAGCCAAAAAGAGTTCCTGAGTGGTTTGATGTTAACTTGTTTTTCTTTTGATAGGTTTGCCATTTTCTTTGTTTTGATGGTAAGTTGTTGATCTGAGTGCATTATCTGTAGAGCAGTAATAAATTGAATAATCTTCTTTGGTATAGGATCATAGAGCCACTCGCTTCCAGATGTGCGAAGTTTAGATTCAAGCCGCTTACAGAAGAAATAATGGGCAGCCGAATATTGCATATTTGTAGAGAGGAAGGTCTTAGTCTAGATTCAGAGGTTTGGATGTAGTATCATGATTCCTTGTTGTAAAAGCTGTTTGCTTTCTTTCATTTAAATGATGGTTCGATTTTCACTTCACAATTAAGCTATCTATAGGAGTGTCTCACCTGATTGCAGGCTCTTTCGACTCTCAGTTCCATTTCTCAAGGTGATCTACGAAGGGCTATAACATACTTACAAGTAAGATGAATTTTCTGCTTTCTACATTTTTTGAATAAAAGGAAAAGAAGCTAAAAGAGTTACTGGTTGGCTCAGTACCATAATCAATATCGTAGTGACACTTGTTCAGCTACCAGAGGAGGATGTTGCGATTTTGGCTCATTTCATAATGCAAATGAAAATTTCTCTATTGTTCTGTGGAAGGAACAAATTATATCCAATGACAAGCTGTGTTTTCTTACCATCTGTGTACTTCCTGGCAAGACTATCAACCATGAAAAATTGATTGGTAATATTTTGAATTGCTGCAGAGTGCTGCTCGGTTATTTGGATCTTCCATATCGGCAAGGGTCCTAATTAGTGTGTCTGGGGTAAGTTCGTATTTCTGTAGTTTTAATTTACTGTAGTCTTTACATCAACCAGGGGTTCATCTATAAGTTTCCACAAGATCAATGCGTTCATCCATCAATATCTTTGGGATGACACTTTTCTGATTTATGCTGTTGGGCCTTTGCTATACCTTGATGTATATGATATATAATGTAGCACAGTAGCAGTATAGATGTATTAGGACATTCTCCTTATCAATAATGTCGTTTTTATGAGTGGTTCTAATATTTCCTCTTTTCCGCTAAAGGCTATTATGAATGCATCTTCTTTGACATCTGAACTTTTGACTAGTAGCAATGCTGGTGTGCTTTCAATCTGAGAAAGTTTAATTTTCCAAGTACAGGAGTAGTAGTAGTTAAAACTGAAGAAAAAGAAGAGAAGAGGTTTTGGAAGATTTTGCTTGATTATTCCTTTAAACTCTGAGGATTGGGTAATGTCTATATATATTGTAAGATAAGAAAGCCAGCATAAAATCCTTTTGATTGGTGTCAATAATTACGGACTCTTTACTGAAAATACAGATTCTGTACAGAACCCTGACACTTTCTTAATAATGCTCTTCAAACTAGAGCATTATTTGTTACTACAAATATAATCACTCTTGGAGTCCTGCAGTGATCTTGCAAACATTTGTATCATTTGATTTGGCAAAACTTGTAGCAATATATTCCTATTCAATCTTATGTCTGATAAAGTGACAATCTATTTTTATGTGAAAACAAAATTTAAGCCATGTGCAGTGTAGCTTGATTTCACTGATCAGTTTCATTTATTCATTTCTTTCATTTTTCTACTGTTGCCGCAGTTGTTTAACCATATAAGCTCACATCTAAATCCATGGCTCGACATTCTACTTTTGTTTTATAACCAAGAAATATCTGTGCGTTAGCTGGCCCAATTCCAGTTTGTCCACTTATTCGAAACTCGGGAGAGTATAAGCCTGCCCCTTCACCCATGATCCCACTTAAATACTTGGGTCCTACACTTGCTTTATGCACTGACAAGTAATTGCAATGATCAGGTCATCCCAAATGAAGTTACCCAGGCCATATTCTCAGCTTGCAGAAGTGGCAATTTTGACTTGGCAAACAAAGAAGTGGACAATGTCATTGCAGAAGGATATCCTGTTTCTCAGATGCTGTCTCAGGTCCCAATATCTCTGTTTCTCATTTTACATTCAATTATGCCAACATTTGGTACTAATATGCCGCTTCTTTCAGCTGTATGATATAGTAATTGATGCGGACGGCATTTCTGATGAGCAGAAAGCAAGAATATGCAAGAAATTTGCTGAAGCAGACAAGGTTATTGTTCTTCATCTTATTCTATTATTGTTGTTAGAGTGATTATTATAGTTTCTACTCTTTTGCACGTGTGTGTGTGTATATATATATTCTCCCCATCTTAAGAGTATGATGGGGCTAAAACTACAAGGGTCAAATATTTAATTCTCAGCACATTCATAAATTCCTTAGATGTTTCGAAATAAAATTTACTCTATGGAATTTGGAAGTCCCTGCAAAGTATATAAATCATCCTACACATTATTTTTTATTATTATAAATGTTTAGAAAATGTTTGAAGAGTAGTAGTCAAAGTAGAAATTGTTTTGACTCTCTAAATGGTAATAATGTCTTGTAGAATGAGACAAGAGGGAGTATTATTCTTGGTTAGTTTTTTCTCTTTCGTGGAACTGACTACTGATGAATGTTTAGCTGTGCGCTACAGATTTTGTATTTATGATAGTGTCATCTGCAGGGGCGGATCTACATGCTGATTTTGGGTGCTCAAGCACCCATTATCCTTGACAAGATTTAGTAAATTTGTATAGGTAATTATAAAAATATTTAGATAAATATTGATTGAGCACCCATAACTAAACTCTTTTTTCCTCTTCTTTTAAATTTTTTATCAGTGAGCACCCACGACCTTAAAATCCCAGATCCGCCACTGGTCACATGAAGTTCTCCCTTAGATTAGAGTTCACCTTTACCTTTCTGTTAGTGCAGTAATAATGTCTCAGATCATATATTGACTGTAGTTGACAATGTTAGCTAAAGAATTTACAAGAACGTGCTTATGATTTCCCTTGTTTTGCAGTGTCTTGTTGATGGAGCAGATGAGTATTTGCAACTTCTGGATGTTGCAAGCACCACAATGCAAGCACTTACCAACATGCCACAGGACATGGCATGTGAAAGTTAGATGGCTACGTGGATTATGTTGAGTTTGTATTCCCTTATCAACTCTTGTAAAGTCACTTTCCTCGACAGGTCATTTTGTTTATTGGAAATCTTTTAATATGGTTTGCTTTAAATTCTTCTGTTATAATCTTTGCCTCATAAAATTTTCAACCTAGTAACGGCTTATATATGCATCACATTGACCTATAGTTAGATTAAAGTATTAGTGAAATTATGTGGCAGCATATGGTGTCAAGTTCTTATTCTTTTCGTTTCATTTTATATGGTAGTATTTGATTGGACACAAAACTTAATATAAGAAAGAAATACTTTTGGCATATATCATATCAAAGTGTCTTTAGAACTTGTCTTATACATGCCATGACATTTTATGGATGTAAGAGCTTGCCATTTAGGGTAAAATGAAAAGTTATAATTAAAGAGTTTTCAAATATAGAACAGTAAATGTCAGTATAAAAATGAACAGGCAGTAACTGATTAGATGATCTAAGTTAACTTGTTCAGCGTCATTTCAAGTGCAGACTTGGTGGTGAATGCAGAAGCCATATACCAGTTGGATGTTGGTCCTAAAATGGTGTCTATTTAATTAGAAGGTTTCCATTCAATTTATACAAAAAGAAACGTTTAATGTGACATTTTCCAATTTTTCTTGTATATCTTATTCACGATTCCATTTTCCAGAAAACATTAGTGAATATGTAATTCCGCACGTTCTTCAAAAACAAGAAATTAATTTACTTACATGTTGAATCTAATTTCGATATTCATGTCAACTAGAGCAAATTAAAATTCTTTGGAGCAAATTAGAACTATCCGGTGGAGGGGTATTTATCTTTCGTTAAATAGACTTCCTTTCATCTGTTTCTCATAATTTCAACATATTTCAAACAATTATGAATCGATTCTGTCTGTTTAGATGAGTTTTGGTATCAAAATAGTTAGAATAATTCACTCTCAATCAATAGTGTGCAAGTCAATTTTTTTTTTTTTGAGTCTTATCACTTTTAGCCTGTCAGAAACTATTTATATCTGGTAGCCAAAAAGTGTATAAAATTTGTATATAACATACATAATTTATATATATATACAAATTTTATACATTTTTTAGCTATTATTTTTTACAACGGTTATACAGTGTCCTTTTTCCTTTTTTTTTTCGCTTTAAGAGAGCTCCACTTTGAGTTCTATTAAGAGAAATTTTCATAAAACACTATTTTTTAGTAGTAATTAGCCATTTATAGATACCATTTGCTATATTACGGAATATAGATACCTTTTCTGTGGTTATAAGATGTATTTGATGTATTTAAGCTATTGTATTCATGAATACAGTAGCAAAAATAGGCGTGAATTAGGGAAGTCCAACTAATCAGTTGTTGTATTCGAGTGTATTCGACTGTATTCATGGAGTGAAATATGGGATTACAGCTGGACAGATTATTGTATTCGACTGTATTTGACTGTATTCACTGCGTGAAATAGGGGATTACACTATTTTTAAAATGGAAAGTGAACCAATTAACATAATGGACTCCTAATATAACTCAAACTCAATTATAACACACAAATTTTGTATTTTTCACTTATAAAAAAGATTCTCAACCGCAAAATACCCCAAAAACATAGCAATCTTCAGAGAAATTATATAATACATCTGAATACATAAATTATATTAATTAAAAAAATACAATCGAATACATTCATACATATAGCGAGGCAATGAATACAATGAAATAGATAGAATACAGAGGGATACATTGAAATACAATGAGAAAAAAGACACTGAATACAATGAAATATATGGAATACAACGAGATACATTGATTTACAAAGAAAAAAAAGATATTGAATACAATAAAATACATAGAAATACAGCGAGATACATTGAAATGCTCTTTTAAAAAAAAGGTAACAGAATTTTCAAATTGCTCAACCCCAAACTTCAGACGATCAATTTTAGTCGACAATTTCCGACGACCCATCGAATTCCGACCATGATTCCATAAGCAGTGTTGAGAGAAAGAAGAAAAAAAAGAAGACAACGAGAAAGATCCAAATCCGTTGGAGTCGTCTCCTGTAGAAGAAGAAAACGACTGCAACCCCAAACTATGCTATTGAAGCAAGAAAAAACAAAAATCTATTCCCTGTTTGTGGAGTTGTCCTTTAAGTTCAAATACCAAATTACCAATTTATCGTGTGCAGAAAGTAATTATTCTTTCACTAAGAATAATTGATTAACCATTAGGAATATGCCGTTGCAGTCGTCGGATGTGGAAGTCAGAGCAATATTTGAGGTGGGTTTTGCACAAATTCGGTGGAAGGAGGAAGAGATCGGAAATTTTAATGGGATGGGGGAAGAGAATGAGATGTATCAAAATAGAGAGAGAAAAAAAAATAGTGTAACTGATTAGCGTATTTAGTGGCTTAGGGCTAGAAGGTAACCAAAATTAAATAATTTGCTATAAACCTTAAAAAGTATCTATAGAATATAATTTTTTTAAATGATATTTATTTAAAATAAATAAGGTCTTAACCTTTGCTATAAGAGGTAAAAATTCCTTCTATTAATTAAGTGATGTTTGTGAATACTCCCAATCCTCCCGGCGGATTTGAATGGCCCTGTTTATTGTCTTTGTCGTTGCGCGAGCCTAAAGTCTTGACAAAATGTTCGTTTGGCCATTCATTACTTCTATTCAAATCCAGACATATAATGCCCTCAAATCATACTGCTTTTCCACAAGTCCTACACAAAATTATTGAGACAACACGTCAATGTAGCCATTTTTCCTAATTTCAAATCTCAAATCGGGTATTGCATATAAAATCATAGAAAATGTTTCTCATCATTATCCCCAATTAAACATCTTGGATTTTCTTTACTCCTACACCGTCAATTCACTTAAAAAAATGTTTTTTCAATTTTCTTTAATGAAGGTTCTAATACATTCTAAATGTCACCAAATCTTTAAAAAACCCAAGTTTAAATTTCTTAACACTTACACCTCTAAGAACATAAAAATTCAATACATGACCCATATGCTTTGCAACAAACAATTCATATATTCAACAACTTTCTTAATAATCCTATCAAATCAAAACTGAACAAACAATGAAAACAGAGAAGGTATTATTATATACGTTTAACTCACAACTTTAGCTAATATAAGATTGATATGATCCCTTGGATTTTGGTGAAATTGAACATGATCGCGTGGACAAGAGAGGATTGCTCAAATGGTAAGCATCATCCACCTCCAACCTTAAGATTGTTGGTTCGAGCCACCAAGGGAGCAAAAGTAGAGAGATCCTAAGAAAAGGTTGAAAAAAGCATGATAAGGTATTACTATTGCACTCGGTATTTATACCAAATAAATAAGTGAATGGATGACAATCAGGGGCGGATCTACATAGAGCCGAGGGGGTGCGCCGCCACCCGCAGTCCTCAGTCGAAACTCTGTGTATATATCTATATATGTAGATGAAATATCTTACATATAAATAAATGGCACCTTGAAGAACAAAATTGCCACTGGGTGCCAATGGTAAAGGTTCGAAAATTTCTCCAAAGGTTGCGTGAGTTCGACTTTGGCCCAACACTATGTATATGTTTTGGAACTTTGGTTAGTACTTTTGCACAATTAATATGAGTTGTCAGATGTTCACTTATTTTGTTTACTTTATTAATTCATTTTTACTTTTTTATTTATTTAATCTTGTTTGACTTATTTATTGTGCTTTCCTTTGAGTACATTAAAATAACAAAGCTCCCTTATTTCCCCAAAATCGTTTCCCACCCAAAACCCTCCTCAGCTACAATGTTGCTGTCCCAAACTGATTACGGTAGTATTTTGTTAATTGGAAGATATTTCCAAGTGCCAGTAGATAAAAGAAGTGGTTGTCTTTTACTTTTTTCGTGTAGAAAAAACTTTATGATATTGGTAATACTGCTGGAAATTTTATGATGTGCGCTAAGTTGTCAGAATTTTATTTTGTTTGATATATTTGTCTGTATAAACTGAAACGATGAATAACCTAAATCAAAACCCAAAGTTGATCAAACTGAACATTTATACTTTTTGGACCACACAAATAATAATATGTCCACGTAAACATAATATGTCACCCGCAACCTTCAAATCCTAGATCCGCCTATGATGACATTTATATTACCAAAAATATTTATACCATCAAATCATTTACCAAAGTAATTATATGATAGAAATTCTTTAATCACCTGAAAAAATAATAACTTAACTCATTATGTACAATTATATCAATAGTGTCAAAATTTATTAATCTCCATTTTCTCTATACATGACATGCAATTATTTGAAATATCAACAAAGTCCACCAAGCCCCACTCTCTACGCCTTTGATCATGATTTTTAAGTCTTTTAGATTAGAAGTCTTCTTCTCCACCTACATATATACACGCTCCAGAATGCATTTTGAGAGGAAAATGTAAGTGAAAGTTTGAGTCTATTTTTGAAAAGGAATAAAAATGGATGATTCATTTACGCAGCCCGGAGCAATTCCATTTAAATGGGAAATCCGACCCGGAGTACCCAAGCTCCTACACTCACACGAACCAATAACAACAGATCACCACCGTCCACTAGCCAAACAAGAGGAAGTACCAAAGAATCAGAGCCGTTCATTTCCAGAAACCCCGCGTAAGCTGAGACCTCCACCAGCAGCTGGGTTCAATTTCCACTCACCAGTTGCGGAGCCCCGAACCCGATCCTTCCGTTCAGCTCCACGGGCACGCTCCGAGAGGCACCGGTTTGACGTGCAGAATCTGATGACCCGATCCTCTATGGGAGTTGTTTCAGATGGGTGCTTCCCATCTCCCCCCTTACTGAGGCGAGTAACGGAGAAGAAGAAGAAGAACCAGAAGAAGGGATCCGAACCCGATTACATGTCGGATCTGGAGAGAGTTTCACGGTGGTCGGTGTCAAGTAGAAAGTCAGTGTCTCCTTTTCATGACTCACTTTCCTCTTCATCTTCGTCACACGAGTCGTCGCCCCGAGTCCGACGACCTGTGACTGATGCTGATTGGCCTGGTTTTGCTCTCTTTTAGAACACCACAATTACTATCTTTCATTACAAAAGGTTCTTTTTTCTATCATTTGCGTCTATATTTCCTTAAATTTTACTCTACTACTATTGTACCAAGTATATCACGTGGAGAATAAGGTAAGAGCGTGAGGAGAAGTACTCCCTCGAATACAATTTACTGGATCAATCACTTCCTTTGTTTCTGTTTACCAATTGATAAACAAAAAAATAAATGAAACCAGTATGCTAGCAAGATCTCGACCTCGATTCGGGATAGTCTGGAGGCGGAATAGTAAAAACAATAAATGATAAAGCAAATCTGATGAACAGTAAGTGAAATAGTAGGAAAGTAACGAGTATATATTCTTCTTATTGAACAATAATCCTTACAAATGAATGTGATCCCTCTTTATATAGTAGAGAAGTCCTAACTAAGGTACACTTCTAATTATAATAGGAAACCATATTAACATCTAATTAATCGCTGTAGATTGATCCGTTCCGAGATTCACGCCACGATCCTCGACCAATCGCGGATATCTCGCCTTTTCCATTATCAAGCTATACCGATGTCACTCGGAGTCTGTCTCTTTCTGGCCGCGATTGACATCGGCCTCGGTCCGAAAAGAGACTTCGATTCCGGACTCGACGTCCTAGCTCCTTGACGCGACAGTCCTATCTCGACCAAAGAATGAAATCGGGTAGCCCCGATTTCAATCGGGTACAGTTTCACTTGAAGCGCACACAGTTTGAGAAAGCTTTTCATACTTAAGTTCATAATACTATATAGCATACAAAATTACCTTTAAGACCTTGTTTTTTGCGTGCTATCTTGTTTCTACTTAGTAGTTAGTACGATGTTATTAAGGATATGTGCAATTACAGTATGGTTAAAATTTAAGTATAGAAGAAATGTCAAACTTTTATAAAGAAAAGAGTGTCATCTATATTATACATTTAAAACATACATGTAGGGAGTATTATTCTGCTACAATCAGCCCGGCATGTTTAACAATGAATTGCCACATGGAAGAATAGGACCATACGAATAATTGGCTGTTCTACTTTTATTCCGTGAACTGTTTATCATTGCCCCCCAAAAAAAAGGAGAAAAAGAGAAAAAAAATATTGTAAAAATTTGGAATAGTATAAAATTTTAAAAATGGTGGCTGTGAATAAATTTGACTCGTTCCTCCGCAATTAGAGGTGTTCTAATTCCTCATGTTTCAAGGATGGTCCTAATGGTTTGGCGAGCTTTAATGGCGTGTCCAAGCAATTGTACTACTAACATTATTAATGCAAAGTCAAGATAAGTGACTTAAATTTTTTTAAGTAGTCAAAGTTTTTAGGAGTGCATATAAGGGTGTCTAACAGGCCGGGTTTAATTGTAACCGGACCGGCCCAGACCGGTTAAAATCGGAATCAGCCTGGATCGGTACAAGGAGGCCGGGTTAAAGGGGTAGGGGAGTTGATCCGTTCACCTATTTTCAACCGGTTACCCGGACCGGTCAAATCAGGTCAACAGAAATACTATAGAACTGGTTAAACCGGATTGGACCGGCCCAGACCGGTTAACGTCTATTTTTTTTTTAAAATTGTTGATTGGCTTATTTGGTTACCGTTGGCAACGGTCACCTGCCAAGGAGTCGTTGCCCAACGGCTGATTTGCACAATTAGCCCTTTTTTGGGACTTTTAATTTTTTTAAAAAAATTGACACTTTTTGTAATTACAAATTTAACCCTTTGTAAAACTATAAATATACACCCCCCTCTCTTCTTCATTTCTTCACTCATCTCTCATTTCTCAATCTCAATTCAAGTTAAATCATGCCGCGTAATTCTAGAGTGCGCTCATATGTTTGGGAACACTTTGAGGTAGTAGAAGAAAATGAAGAAGTTCAGAAAGTAAAGTACAAGAACTGTGGTCAAGTCTTAAATTTTCGTCCAAAGTGTGGCACATGCAGTTTAAGGAGGTATATGAAGAGTTGTCTTGAGCATCCTCCATAAATTAGTATTTAAGTTGATTTGAGACACTTTGTGTTATTTTAAAATTATTTGACGTATTTATGCTCAATGTTTTAGTTTGTTAGATTAATTTGAAATATTATTATGCATGAAAATTTAATTTTACTCTTTTTTCGTTAATTTACTTGTAAACCTTTCAATTTGTAAGTTTGAATTTTGAAATAAATGTAGCACTTGCAATTTATAAGTGCAATTTTTTTCATCTTCATTGTATTCTTTATATTTTTACTTTATATTAATATAACTTACAATAGATATACAAAATTAAAAATTACACTAACCCGGCCCCTTGTACCCGTAACCCGTACGGTTCATTTTTTACCCGAATAAACCCGAATCCGTTAAATCCGATAAGTCCCAACCCGTAACCGGCCCGGACCCCAACCCGTACGGTTACTAATTTTTCCTACCCAGCCTGACCCGGCCCCACCCGTTAGACACCCTTAAGTGCATAGCACAATATTTGGTCATTATTAGTTAAACGAACCGAGAATCCCCATCCAAACTACATGGATCTGTGAAAATTGGAATGGGATGGATACAGGGTTACCCATTGAAACCAAAATAATTACCCCGATCTACCTATACAAAATAATTACGCAATCCTACCCATATAACACATATATATATATATATATACATATACATATATATATATATATATATATATATATATATATATATATATATATATATATATATATAAAACTATATACTCTATTATAGTATACTCTTACAGTATATTGTGATACAATAGTGGTATATTGTTGGGTAACTGTATTTTAATTTAAATTTTGCTGAAAAATAGCTTATTATTATGGTATACTCTATTATAGTATACTCTTACAGTATATTGTGATACAATAGTGGTATATTGTTGGGTAACTGTATTTTAATTTAAATTTTGCTGAAAAATAGCTTATTATTATGGTATATTGTTTCGGATATATGTATATATTACAATATATTATTGCAGTATAACTATATACTCTTACAATATATTGTGATATCGTAGCGGTATACTATTGGATAAATGTGTTTTTATTCACGTTTCAGCTGAAATATTAAGATACTGCAGCGGTATATCGTTTTGTTAGTATACTGTAACAATATTCCGTTGGAAAAAACTGTATACCAAAATGGTATATAGTAAATCATTTTGGTATACCGTGATAATTCTTCTTTGCCAGTTCAACTCAACTTTAACCCAAATTCAATCTCGATGATTGCAATCGGGTATATATTATATACTGATAGGGTAGCACAGATGACTTAATCACTTCTTCTTAAAAATACTCCTCAATCCTCTATATTATCCACATGGTATATATCACATACTCACAGAGTACAATAGAGGATTAGTTCGTTACTTCAAAAAGGAGCTTTGTCTTATATGATACCAAACTTATATATAGATATACCATTTTGCTATACAGTACAAATTAGTCTCCCTCGCAAGTTTAACTTAATTTCAACCAAAATTTCACAACTTTAATGCAAAATCTCCATCAACTTGTCCCAAGCTTTAGCCACAACCCCTAATCAACCACAACAACAACCTAGTAAAATTCCACAAGTGGGGTCTGGGGAGGGTAGTATGTACGCAGACCTTACCCCTACCCCGAAGGCATAGAGAGACTATTTCGGAAAGACCCTCGGCTCAAGATAATAAGAAAAACAAAAGGAGAGAATATTAGTTTCACCACAAAGATCATAGGAAAAATAGGAACATAAATTACAGAAGAAAAATACAAGGTAGAAATGATGGCTAGTAAATAGATCTTGCACCGAAAAGAGAAAGTATTAAGACATGGCAATGCCCCTAGTTATTTTAGACTAAAACCTTATCATACTAGGCTCACAATGGTACAAAGTAACGCGAGACTCAACTACCCTACAACCGTAATACTCGACCTCCACAACTTCTTATCAAATGTCATGTCCTCGGAAATCTGAAGTTTCGCCATATCATGCCTGATCACTTCTCCCCAATACTTCTTAGGCCTCCGTCTACCTCTTCTCGTGCCCTCCACAACCAGCCGCTCACACCTCCTTACTGGAGCATCTGGGCTTCTCCTCATTACATGCCCAAACCATCTGCCGCGCTTCCCACATCTTGTCATCAGTGGGAGCCACATGTACCTTCTCCCGAATATTATCATTTCTAATCTTGTCCATCCTAGTGTGCCTGCACACGCACCTCAACATCCCCATTTCTGTTACTTTCATCTTTTGGATATGTGAGTTCTTAACAGGCCAACACTCATCCCCATACATCATAGCCGGTCTAACCACCGTTTTATAGAACTTGCCTTTGAGTATCGTCGGCACTCTCTTATCACACAAAACTCCGGATGCTAACCTCCATTTCATCCATTCTACCCCGATACGGTGTGTGACATCTTCATCGATCTCCCCTTCCCCGTGGATAACCGACCCAAGGTACTTAAAGCTGTCTCTACTTGGAATAATCTGTGATTCAAGCCTCATCCACGCCACTTCCCCCGGCTCAGTGCTGAAAATACACTCCAAGTATTCTGTCTTCGTTCTGCTCAGCTTGAAACCTTTCGACTCAAGAGTGTGTCTCCAAACTTCCAGTCTCTCGTTAACATCGGTTCGTGACTCATCAATCAGAACTATGTCATCAGCAAATAGCATGCACCATGGCACCTCCCCTTGGATATGGTTTGTTAACGCATACATCACCAGGGCGAATAAGAACGGACTGATCGCAGAGCCTTGGTGTAACCCCATTTCAACCGGAAAATGCTCAGAGTCGCCTCCTACCATCCTAACACGAGCCTTAGCCCCATCATACATGTCCCTAATCGCCATAATATAGGGAACCGACACACCTTTTGCCTCCAAGCATCTCCAGAGAACTTCTCTAGGAACCTTGTCATACGCTTTCTTTAGGTCAATAAACACCATGTGCAGATCCTTCTTTCTCTCCCTGTACAGCTCCACCAACCTCCTAACAAGATGTATAGCTTCTGTGGTTGAACGACCCGGCATGAACCCGAACTGGTTGTCTGATATAGACACTGTCATCCTCACCCTCGCTTCAACGACCCTCTCCCATACTTTCATGGTATGACTCAGTAATTTGATACCCCTATAATTGTTACAACTCTGGATATCACCTTTGTTCTTATACAATGGAACCACCGTGCTCCACCTCCACTCATCCGGCATCCTCTTTGCCTTAAAAATAACATTAAACAACCCAGTTAACCGCTCCAAACCTGCTCTCCCTACACACTTCTAAAATTCCACTGGAATTTCGTCTAGTCCGGTTGCTCTGCCTCTACTCATCTTATGCATAGCCCCCACGACCTTCTCAACCTTGATACGCCTGTGTCACACCTCCTTTTTCCGCGCCCGCGGGGCGCAGGGGAGTTTTTTCCAATTAAAGGACAATCGAAACGGGATTTATTTGTTTATTTCAGAGTCGCCACTTGGGAGATTTAGGGTGTCCCAAGTCACCAATTTTAATCCCGAATCGAGGAAAATAATGACTCTATATTACAGTCTGCGTACCAGAAATCTAGATAAGGAATTCTGTTAACCCGGGAGAAGGTGTTAGGCATTCCCGAGTTCCGTGGTTCTAGCACGGTCGCTCGACTGTTATATTTGGCTTATTTATCTGATTTTTTAATACACTATGAACTTATGTGCAAATTTATCTTTTAACCGCTTTACTATTATTGTTTTTAGGAGAATGTGAACATCGCTTAAAACACGTCTTTGGACTGCGTCACATGAAATGCACCCACAATCCGGAACGCGTTTTATTTGATGTTTTGAGATTTGGATTTGGGTCGCATAAAATGCACACCCGAGCTTAAGAAAGTAAATTATTAAACACGCGCCTAAAGAGACTATCGCGTTATTATTTTTTTTTTGCGGAGGCCGCGAAATTCGCTAAACGGCCCTCCTGAATTCTAAGTAATTTTAAACAAGTATTTACTGAGGGCCCCGCAATTTGTATTTTTATTCGGCGAGGCTCATCTCATTTTTTATATTTTTTTTTATTTTTTATATTTTTTTTTTTGCGAGGCTCGTCTCATTTTTACTATTTAAGGGCAAATTTAAAACAACTACGATTTCCTACCAGTGAAGCCATCCGAGATTAAACAAAAAAACGATTCTAACAGGTAACAATATCCATGGAAAAAATGAAAAATAGGATAACCTCGTTCATATGCTCACATTTACTTTAAACATGCAGTAACTAAACATAACATAAACATTTTTAACACAAAAAATTGCATTGTTGACATTCATATATATCGAATATTCTCATTTATTGCCTTGAACCATAATATGCAAAACATGAATGAAACGAAACAAAGGACGAAGAACACCAACCTTCGAACCTCGACAATCCTAGAACGACAAACAGTGCTTTCTACGGAACTCGAACCGGACTTCACCGGACAAGGAACAACAACGAAAACCCCGGAACAAACTCGACGAACCGGACCTCGACTCAACTTTGGACTTTGGACTGGAACTCGACTCAGCTTTTTGGACTGGAACTCGACCTCAACTCGACCTCACTGACGGATTGTTTGGTCGACGACTGTGGAGCTCGCAACGGCAACAATGGCGGATTCAAGGAGGAGGAAGGAGATGGTTATGGCGGTGTTTGGACAGTGTCCAGGAGCTGGTCGTTGCTATATTTTTCCGGCGCGACCTCTGTGTATGTGAAGCAGCAGTTGGAGAGGTCGTTTGGGCAGTTGGCGACGGGGGGTGGTTGGACGACGCAGTTTGGGCAGTGGTCGACGACGGAGTGTTTGGTGGGGGTGACGACGGGTCGGTTTGGTCGTCGGGCAATCGACGGAGTTGGAGGGGACGGGTGGTTTTGGGTTGAGGAGGGGGTCTGTTGGTTTTCCTCTTGACGATGGGGAGTCCCCCTTTTTCGTAGGTTTTTGCTTCTTCTTCTTTTTTGAAGAAGAAGCGTCAACAGTACTTGTTTTCTTTTTCTTTTTTTTTTCTTTTTTTTTTTAAATTCCAAAATTCCCAAAAATCCCCCCCTTTGTCAAATGTGTAGTCCGTGTATTTGACATGGTTTGCCCCGAAAAATGAGCCCACGCGTGGTGGGGTTCAAGGCATATGTCCCCCACGCGTGGTGGGGTTCCCCACGTGTCCTGGACACGGTTTATTATGGGCTAGGTCCGAAAATTAGGCCTAAAACCGGGTAGTTTGAACCCGAATATTATTCTTTTGCCCGGACCCGAGAAATAGGAATACGCTGCTTAACTAGTCCTATGTAAGCAAAATAACTACCAAAAATAAGACTAGTATTTAAACGAAACTATATATTTTTAAATATTTTTCAAGATTTTAAAATAGCTACAAAAATATTAATAAAACTATTTTTTGTAATTTTCGTAAATATTAAGATAAAATATGAAGTACTATTTTTGTATTTTTTTCAAAGTTAAAACCATTTTTTGTAATTTTCGTAAATATTAAGATAAAATATGAAGTAATGTTTTTTTTGTATTTTTCAAAGTTAAAATAACTATAACATATTAATAAAACTATTTTTGTAATTTTCGTTTTTTTTAATAAAGACAAAAATATGAAATAATATTTTTGTATTAAAATGACTTCAAAACATTAATAGAATTATATATATATTTTTTGTTAATTTTCGAATTTATATAAAGTACCAAAATAAAGTGCAATTTTTGATTTTTTTTTTCAAGTTTATGAGGGATACATAAACTAAAATTTATATATATACTTTTTTTTGTAATTTTTCTTTTTGCAATAAAATAAAGTAAAAATAGTTAAAATAGCTATACTAGACCCAATTTCACATATTCACACTAAAAATGTGAAAATTCTCGGGGAGGGTCAAAAATCACGTGCTTACAGCTGCCCCTCTTTGACTGGAAACACGAAGAGTTTTCCGACAAAGAACGACTAGACGTGTTTTTGACCCGACCATTACTTGGACGGACTACACTTAAGGAAAGGGAGGGAATGTGACCGAGCCCTGGTATCTGAGCTGCCTACATATCCTTGGTTATACAGGAATCATGCCACGTGTAGTTCGGAAATGAGAGAGATAGTGAAGTGTACCGAGGTGAAGAGCCGATCGAGGTTCCGTTCCGTTGGGGTTCCGGTCCGCGGTCCTGTCATTACAACAAAAATGAAAACTGAAAAAGACTAACTAAACCTATCAGCTACTAGTTACAAGGATTCCTATCTTTAAGTCTTCTGAAACTTGGTCTTGAGTCTTGAATGGTGCTTCATACAGACTTTGGATTTGAACCTTGATACTTGCTAGTTGTAGGCGCTAGTTCTTGAGCAGATCACACTTGTTCTCCACATCCGTGCTTCGGATTCATTCATTTTTCTCTTTTTCTCTTTCTTCTTTTTTTTTCTTTTTGTTTTTGTGACTAGCTTTTGTTGACCCTCTCAGACTGTTGACTCGCATTCTTGGGGCGAGCTTTTTGTTGCTTCTATCTTGGATTGAGTGCTGGGGATTTTTGTTGTAGCCTTCTACCTTCCAATGGGTTACGGCTTGACTTTGAACGATCCCGCTGTTCTACAGGCGGACCCCTAACTTCTTCAATCTTTGAAATATAACCATCTTCTGCTCTACAGGCAGGCCCCTGACAATCAAAACAAACAAAATTTCCTAACCCAGTTTGTACTGGGAAAGTTTGTGAGTCGTTAGCAAAATCGTAGCCCATTGATACTACTGATGCAGTGCTGAGAGTGAACTAAACACTAGATTAGGATGTATTCCCTTGTTATGCAGGTGGGCGCCTAACTTCAATGCTTGAAATGTAAGGACTGAAATGTATTCCTCCGTTATACAGGTGGGTGCCTGGATTTAGGAAAATGACTCTTTTTTTCAAAATGTTTTTTTTTTTTTTTTTAGCATCTTAGGAGAAAGATTCATCGGACTAAGATTTTGATCCTAGGAGAAGGTTCATCAGACTAGGTCATTTTTTGTTTTTTGGTTATCTTAGGAGAAAGATTCATCAGACTAAGATTTTGATCCTAGGAGAAGGTTCACCAGACTAGGTCATTTTTGTTTTTGGTATCTTAGGAGAAAGATTCATCAGACTAAGATTTTGATCCTAGGAGAAGGTTCGTCAGACTAGGTCTCTATCTTAGGAGAAAAATTCATCGGACTAAGATTTTGATCCTAGGAGAAGGTTCATCAGACTAGGTCATTTTTTTTGGTTATCTTAGGAGAAAGATTCATCAGACTAAGATTTTGATCCTAGGAGAAGGTTCGTCAGACTAGGTCTCTATCTTAGGAGAAAAATTCATCGGACTAAGATTTTGATCCTAGGAGAAGGTTCATCAGACTAGGTCATTTTTTTTGGTTATCTTAGGAGAAAGATTCATCAGACTAAGATTTTGATCCTAGGAGAAGGTTCGTCAGACTAGGTCTCTATCTTAGGAGAAAAATTCATCGGACTAAGATTTTGATCCTAGGAGAAGGTTCATCAGACTAGGTCATTTTTTTGGTTATCTTAGGAGAAAGATTCATCAGACTAAGATTTTGATCCTAGGAGAAGGTTCGTCAGACTAGGTCTCTATCTTAGGAGAAAAATTCATCGGACTAAGATTTTGATCCTAGGAGAAGGTTCATCAGACTAGGTCATTTTTTTTGGTTATCTTAGGAGAAAGATTCATCAGACTAAGATTTTGATCCTAGGAGAAGGTTCATCAGACTAGGTCATTTTTTTTTATTTTTTTTTTTTTTTGGTTAAAAACAACTTGGGAGGAAATGCATCTCCTATGGGTAAACTTAACTTTGAGGAAGTGCGTCTCCTGTGGGTACAATAAACTTAGGAAGTGCGTCTCCTATTGGGGATAACTGTTCTTAGGAAGTGCGTCTCCTACTGGGTGAAACTAAACTTTAGGAAGTGCGTCTCCTATGGTGAAACTCGCTTAGGAAGTGCGTCTCCTATTGGTGAAACTTGCTTTAGGACGTGCGTCTCCTATGGTGAAACTGACTTAGGAAGTGCGTCTCCTATTGGTAAAACTGAAACTTAGGAAGTGCGTCTCCTATTGGTGAAACTTGCTTTAGGAAGTGCGTCTCCTATGGTGAAACTGAACTTTAGGAAGTGCGTCTCCTATGGTGAAACTGACTTAGGAAGTGCGTCTCCTATTGGTAAAACTGAAACTTAGGAAGTGCGTCTCCTATGGTGAAACATATAAACTTTAGGAAGTGCGTCTCCTATGGTGAAACATATAAACTTTAGGAAGTGCGTCTCCTATGGTGAAACTGAACTTTAGGAAGTGCGTCTCCTATGGTGAAACTGACTTAGGAAGTGCGTCTCCTATTGGTGAAACTTGCTTTAGGAAGTGCGTCTCCTATGGGTAGAACTGAACTTAGGAAGTGCGTCTCCTATGGTAAAACTGAACTTAGGAGGAAATGCATCTCCTATGGGTGAAACTGAAACAAACCTAGGAGGAAATGCATCTCCTATGGGTAAAACTAAAACTTAGGAGGAAATGCATCTCCTATGGGTAAGACGTGGAATGTATGCCTCTATTATCTGGGCGGGCTCCCAATTTCAACACTTGAAATAAAAAAGACTGAATGTATGCCTCTGTTATCTGGGCGGGCTCCCAATTTCAACACTTAAAATAAAAGACTGAATGTATGCCTCTATTATCTGGGCGGGCTCCCAATTTCAACACTTAAAAGTAAAGACTGAAACCAACATATCCTATTTGAGGGCGGATGAACCCGACAAATCCTATTTGAGGGCGGATGAACCCGACAGATCCTATTTGAGGGCGGATGAACCCGACAGATCCTATTTGAGGGCGGATTAACCCGACAGATCCTATTTGAGGGCGGATGAACCCGACAGATCCTATTTGAGGGCGGATGAACCCAACATATCCTATTTGAGGGCGGATGAACCCGACAGATCCTATTTGAGGGCGGATTAACCCAACAGATCCTATTTGAGGGCGGATGAACCCGACAGATCCTATTTGAGGGCGGATTAACCCGACAGATCCTATTTGAGGGCGGATTAACCCAACAGATCCTATTTGAGGGCGGATTAACCCAACAGATCCTATTTGAGGGCGGATGAACCCGACAGATCCTATTTGAGGGCGGATGAACCCGACAGATCCTATTTGAGGGCGGATTAACCCAACAGATCCTATTTGAGGGCGGATGAACCCGACAGATCCTATTTGAGGGCGGATGAACCCGACAGATCCTATTTGAGGGCGGATGAACCCAACATATCCTATTTGAGGGCGGATGAACCCGACATATCCTATTTGAGGGAGGATGAACCCGACAGATCCTATTTGAGGGCGGATTAACCCAACAGATCCTATTTGAGGGCGGATGAACCCAACAGATCCTATTTGAGGGCGGATGAACCCGAAAATATCCTTAAGACTTGAAATGTCTTACCTCGAATACTTGTTGGGGATTGGGATGAATTTTCCCCCTTTTTTTTTCATTATTATCTTTTTTATTCTTTTTTTTTATTCTCTTTTTTTTTCTTTTTTTTTTGTTTTTGCATAGCTTCTTCCTTCGAAGACTACCTCCCTTGATTTACTTACCTGTTGGGGGTAAAATGTTATCAGCTAAGGGTACCTGACTTCCAGAAAATTTTCTAAATGAAAGGAAAATTTTCTGCCCCAGTTTGATAATATCCCTTGTGGCATGCGTTTCTGCATCAATGCCATTTCCTTTACCTGTTTCAAATCAAACAAAATTTGTTAGTTTAAAACATGGTGGTTGGCTGTGATACTCCTACTGGGATGGCTTTCCCTTTCTCCTTCCTTTCTCTGTGCTCCACAACTTGTTGGGGATGATATCGTGTGCTGGGGATAATCCCTTCCTGCTGGGGGTATCCCTCTTCTTTTGTGGCATAGCTCGGAAACTGGCATTTTCCCGACCTTTTAGTCTAGTATGGATTTCGCCCAATCATGCTCACTGCTCTCCTTGCTCTGTTCATGGGCCTTGGCCTTGAGGTTTATAACGCTTGTCAATCTTTCTGTCAATTCCCTTTTGCTGGGGATATCTGTATTGACACTGGCATCGCGCTTGTTCCTCGCTGACTATACCATTTGGATATACTAGTCAGATCTCATCTTGGAAAGCTGATGGCATATTTTGAAGTCCTTTCATACTCGTTCTGACCGGACAGACTCTATTGGGGAAATTTTTATGAAAGGAGAAAGATAACATAAACAAAATAAAAGACAAAGGAAACGATGACTCTTTTACAAAAGAAACTATAACTAAAAATATATCAAACGCAGATACCGACTCTAATGGCCATGACATGCGTATGTGGCCTATCCTCTGCCGTCAATCATCTTTTAAGATCTTCCATTGGCGATTCCCCCTCTGATTCTCAATCTTATTCGACTTGTAGTGCCCGAAGGGTTTTCACTATCAAGTCTCTCTCATTTTTGGCTTTTCTCTCAGCTTTCATCGCCTTATGGTGCCTGTGAAGGTTTTCACCGATAAGACTCTCTCATTTGTATCACTTTCCAGTTGAGGATTTGGAGTGTCGCCGGTACGACTCTTTCTGCTGGAGATTAGAGTCCTTTCTGCTGTGGAACAGAATGTTATGTTCGCCGGTAAGATTCTTCATTTGTCTGACTTGGTATCTTTTGAAGACTGATCAGAAGGTCTTTCTTTGGACCGTAATGTGGGTTTTTGGATTGGCTAGAAAGAAAGGGTATTAAAAGGCTCAAAAATACAATTTTTTTTTGTTAGTTACAACCTTCGGAATTAGATTTATTTACAACAAACACAACTTTTGCCCCAGTTTCTTGCTTGGGGATATTTTAATCGATGATTTTTTCATTTTTCAAAACTATGACCGAGCCGTGAAGCGCCTACGTATCCTCTTTGAGGAATCAGGTCAAACGTAGTTCCCAATTCCTCTTTTCATTTGATTTTCTTTTTTTTTTCTTTGTTATCAATTTCTTTTCTTTTCTCTTTTCCTTTTTGTTGTTTTCTTTTCTTTCTTTTCTCTTACCTGCCATGCTTGCGTATTTTATTCGTTGCTACTAATTCCGAACGAGGGGTATGAAAGAAAATAAATAAGGCTCAAAGGGCTAACGAAGGATAAAGTGTTTGGGTAGCGGAACAAAATGCCTTCGTCATTCCAGTCTTCAACACATGCCAAGTGCAAACAACACAATTAAACAATAGATTTATAGTCTCTTCCGATGGTGCCGGACTTGACAATTATATTCAACATCTGTTTGTTCATTTGTCACTTCTAAAACACCGTTGGGCGACACTCTCATTCTCATTATTATGAACGACCCTCATGCCAATTTAGGCGAATCTTTCTTTAACGGTTTTCTTTGTGTTTAACTTGCCCCAGTTCCACATGACTCGGGCTCCAAATAATCTCAAACCGTCCTTATTTTCTTTAAATGGTTTGATCGCCTTTCTGGGGTTTATGATTAACTTTTAAGATTAGGCCCAAACTGGGTGTGCATGTCATGTCCCTAGAATCGGCATTGAACAAAAATGGTAAAAAGGACTAAACAAAAGATGTCTGGAAATAATAAAAGACCGGACTTTGTATTAGACTACCGGCGAAATGGTTTAAATAACAAAACAAACAAAACAATCCAGAACAAAATCCTAAAAACAAACTGCATAAGACAACATCCGACTCATAACCCTAATAATCCGAACAACAGAAATGACAACAAAATGAGCCACCACAAGTTTCTCTCTTGCTGACCAAGGAACAAAACGTCCTCCCACTTTATCAAAATTGGCATTTTAGCCACTGAGCTTTGCATCAATATTACCAGCTTCAACCTCATCAACCTCCGTAGGCAAGTTCTCGAGGAGGTTCGAGTGCTCCATGTCACTGTTATTAATCGCAACCCGCCCTTCTCGGATCATTTTCTCTACTTCCTTTCTCCAGCTATGACAGCTCTCAATGTTGTGCCCTACGACATTGGAGTGGTAGGCGCATCGTGCTGCCGGATCAAAGCTCCTTGCAAGCGGATTTATAGTACATGCGGGGAGTGGCTCAATCGAACCAGCATGCCTTAGCCTTTCAAACAGACTGGCATAAGATACCCCGATGGGGGTGAGAGCCTTTCCTCGTTTCAGCAACCTCTTCATTCTTGCATGTTGACAGGGCCGGAAACCTGATCCAGGTGGCTTTTGGTAGGCTTGTGTAGGTGGGTAGGCGTTTTGTGGAGCCGGGTGCCTGGAAAGTGAAGTATGGCGGGGAAAGAAGTGGTGTTGGGGAGCGGAGAAGCATTGAGGAGTGATGGAGCTACTCGGGTAGCTGGGAAAGCTGCCATAAGTGGGTTGGGATGGAGAGTATGGGGGATCTTCCATTATGGTGTTGGGTGCTTGGGAAATGACCGAGCTCAAGAGACTTGGCGGTGGAGGGGGTGGTGCTTTTCCCGTTATCCATGCCTGATACATGTCTGCCACATGCTGTCTCAGCAGTCTCACTTCTTCTACCAACCCGCTGTTCCGTTCGATCAATTGTTGTCGGTCATCAGCACCGACCCACTCGGTTCTGCGGTTCTGAGCCATTGTCCTTTGATTTTGCTTTGCAAGGAGGAGTTACCACAACCAACCACTTTTCTATATATGAACACAGCAAAGGGAAGCCATCAATGTTAGTGTTAGGGCATTTGACAGACAATCATATATAGATACAATGCGCCTAAGCAGTCAGACAATTGTGCCCCTCTGAAAATTTCCCACACTTTCCTTTATTTATTTATTCTTTTTTTTTGTTATGGTCGAATCTTATGGAGATTGCCTACGTATCATGACCCCGCATGAATCAGACCTTGCGTAGTTCGTTCCAATAAAAGATAAACAATAATGAACATTTTTTCAATTTTCATATTGAAACAAACTAGGTTTCAAGGATTTAAAGATGACCCGCAAACTTGAAAATCAAACAACCCGCATGTTCTAATCAAAAGATTGGTAGACTCAAAAACAAAATTCCAGCTCCCTTTCTCTGTTCGACAAATGCAACCAAATGGTTATTTTTTGCAAATGTGGCCCTTCCAAATTTCACATGAATTTTGAGGCCGGGGAGGATTATTTATGACACTTTACAAACTTGTCCGTTCTTTTACGAAAATAGCCTTTCGACAACTGAAAGATACTCTAAGGCTATTTCGGCAAGAACGGTTTAAGACGCGGCCGAAGCTGGCTCGGCTTATTTTGTTTTTCATTTTTTTTTGACTAAACATCCAAACGACATTCACCTGACCGTTTACTCTTTGTTTTTTTTTTCAAATTACGATAAAAACCTTGTGTTGCAAACACGACCTTTCGACGTCTCGGGGACGAAGCTTTTTAAGGCTGTGTGGGTCAACTAGACCAAACTCCTAGACATGACCCAAAAGGTGGCTGTTTACGCAAAGTCAGCCTTCCGGCGTCCCTTTCGTAAGCATTCGGCTATTTATGACAAACAACGTCTCCTGACTTAGTTATGACTCTTTTATTGTTTTTCAAAAATAGGAAACTCAATATTGCAAACACGGCCTGTCAACGTCTCGGGGACGAAGATTTTTAAGGCTGTGGGGGTCAACTGGACTAAGTCTTAAAATGACCCAAAGGTGGCTGTTTATGCAAAGTCAGCCTTCCGGCGTCCCTTTCGGGAACATTCGGCTATGTCTTGATAAAACAGCGTCACCCGACTTCTTTATGACAAAAACTAAAATTTGACATGTATTTTTTTTTTATGATTATTATTTGTTTGTTTTTGGCTTTTTAGCAAAACGGTGGGGTTGGACCCGATGAGGGTTGCCTACGTATCTCACATCCGGTGAGAATCAAACCCGCGTAGTTCGGGCAAATAAGCTACTTTAAAAGAAGAAAGAAGCATTTTTTGATTGATTTTCTTTTTACAAGAAACACTTCTAAGATATATTTTGAATTTTCATTTGCTCTTTTTTTCTTTATTCTAAAGAAGAAGAAGAAAATATTTTTTTCGGAATTTTGCTTTTAATAAAAGAAATGCTTCTCAAAATGTTTTTTTTTGGATTTTGATTTTCTTTTCAATTTTGAAAAAGAATCAAAATATTTTCGGATTTGTTTTTTTTTTATTATTTTATATTATATTATTTTTTGAAAACAATTAGAAAAACTTCCTAGAGAAGCCAATAATGGAGAAAATATTTTTGGATTATTTTAATTTTGTCACTTTCATAAACAAATAACTAACACATATTTTAAAAACAAGACTCTTTTTTCATTTTTATGGCAAGACAAACAATTTTCTTTTCTATTAATGCTTTTTTTTAATAAAACAAACTAATAAGACATTTTTTTTTATTTTATATTCTCAAAATTTCGGCAGAGTTTCGACACTACTTGGACATTGATTTTTCTCTAAGTAGTTACATCTCTACACTGTCATTTTTTCTCCTCTTTTCCACGATGTTTTTTTTTTAATCTGTGGAAAATAATGAAAACATACAAAATCTTTTTGAATTTTCATGCTTTGTTTTATTTGTAATTTTATTTTTTTATATTTATTATTTCTTTCAAAAATGTGGCATGGGAGACATAATTATTTCCAAGACTTGTTGGATTCCGCAAATGCTCCCCATGCGCTTTTCCCAACATATGAAGCGTGGGGGACATATGGGAATTCCAAGACTTCTTGGATTCCACAAATGTTCCCCATGTGTTTTCCCAAAAGCAAGCGTGGGGGACATAGGGAATTCCAAGGCTTCTTGGATTCCGTAAATGTTCCCCATGCTTTGATTAAAATAACATCATGCTGGAAATGACCAAATGACCCATTCGCCCTTGACTGAATACAACATGTAGCACATAGGATGCCATAAGATGGTCTATTATTTTCAGGTTGCTTGTCCTAGACGGACCCAACCCCTGTGTTGAGTCCCCTAAGTCAAATGCACATGATGCAAATAAACGTTCCTACTAGGGATCCGGCATGTGGCTTTGTTATACTAAGTTCAAAAACCTGGGTCGGTGTTCTAGACAGTGTACCCGAGCGGACAGCTCGAGCCGAGGGGGGGCAGCGTATCGGGAATACAGAAGCTTCACCGGCTTAGCAACTTGTCCGAACCTCGTTCTAAATTGGGATTGGACACTATACAGAAAAGAAGTCGTACGAAGTACACCCTTCTTCATGATTCAGAAGACTCAGAGAGAAGATGGGTTTCGGCACAATTTATATACAGTTCACATAATATCAAAGCGGTAAAAGCAACATTTAGCACATAAACATGTAAAAATCAGATAAAGCCAAATATAACAATTTATCTAAGCTCAAATTTCTAACCCTGAACCAGTGGTTCTGGGTCGTAGTCCCCAGCAGAGTCGCCAGAGCTGTCACACCTCCTTTTTCCGCGCCCGCGGGGCGCAGGGGAGTTTTTTCCAATTAAAGGACAATCGAAACGGGATTTATTTGTTTATTTCAGAGTCGCCACTTGGGAGATTTAGGGTGTCCCAAGTCACCAATTTTAATCCCGAATCGAGGAAAATAATGACTCTATATTACAGTCTGCGTACCAGAAATCTAGATAAGGAATTCTGTTAACCCGGGAGAAGGTGTTAGGCATTCCCGAGTTCCGTGGTTCTAGCACGGTCGCTCGACTGTTATATTTGGCTTATTTATCTGATTTTTTAATACACTATGAACTTATGTGCAAATTTATCTTTTAACCGCTTTACTATTATTGTTTTTAGGAGAATGTGAACATCGCTTAAAACACGTCTTTGGACTGCGTCACATGAAATGCACCCACAATCCGGAACGCGTTTTATTTGATGTTTTGAGATTTGGATTTGGGTCGCATAAAATGCACACCCGAGCTTAAGAAAGTAAATTATTAAACACGCGCCTAAAGAGACTATCGCGTTATTATTTTTTTTTTGCGGAGGCCGCGAAATTCGCTAAACGGCCCTCCTGAATTCTAAGTAATTTTAAACAAGTATTTACTGAGGGCCCCGCAATTTGTATTTTTATTCGGCGAGGCTCATCTCATTTTTTATATTTTTTTTTTTTTTATTTATTTTTTTTTTGCGAGGCTCGTCTCATTTTTACTATTTAAGGGCAAATTTAAAACAACTACGATTTCCTACCAGTGAAGCCATCCGAGATTAAACAAAAAAACGATTCTAACAGGTAACAATATCCATGGAAAAAATGAAAAATAGGATAACCTCGTTCATATGCTCACATTTACTTTAAACATGCAGTAACTAAACATAACATAAACATTTTTAACACAAAAAATTGCATTGTTGACATTCATATATATCGAATATTCTCATTTATTGCCTTGAACCATAATATGCAAAACATGAATGAAACGAAACAAAGGACGAAGAACACCAACCTTCGAACCTCGACAATCCTAGAACGACAAACAGTGCTTTCTACGGAACTCGAACCGGACTTCACCGGACAAGGAACAACAACGAAAACCCCGGAACAAACTCGACGAACCGGACCTCGACTCAACTTTGGACTTTGGACTGGAACTCGACTCAGCTTTTTGGACTGGAACTCGACCTCAACTCGACCTCACTGACGGATTGTTTGGTCGACGACTGTGGAGCTCGCAACGGCAACAATGGCGGATTCAAGGAGGAGGAAGGAGATGGTTATGGCGGTGTTTGGACAGTGTCCAGGAGCTGGTCGTTGCTATATTTTTCCGGCGCGACCTCTGTGTATGTGAAGCAGCAGTTGGAGAGGTCGTTTGGGCAGTTGGCGACGGGGGGTGGTTGGACGACGCAGTTTGGGCAGTGGTCGACGACGGAGTGTTTGGTGGGGGTGACGACGGGTCGGTTTGGTCGTCGGGCAATCGACGGAGTTGGAGGGGACGGGTGGTTTTGGGTTGAGGAGGGGGTCTGTTGGTTTTCCTCTTGACGATGGGGAGTCCCCCTTTTTCGTAGGTTTTTGCTTCTTCTTCTTTTTTGAAGAAGAAGCGTCAACAGTACTTGTTTTCTTTTTCTTTTTTTTTTCTTTTTTTTTTTAAATTCCAAAATTCCCAAAAATCCCCCCCTTTGTCAAATGTGTAGTCCGTGTATTTGACATGGTTTGCCCCGAAAAATGAGCCCACGCGTGGTGGGGTTCAAGGCATATGTCCCCCACGCGTGGTGGGGTTCCCCACGTGTCCTGGACACGGTTTATTATGGGCTAGGTCCGAAAATTAGGCCTAAAACCGGGTAGTTTGAACCCGAATATTATTCTTTTGCCCGGACCCGAGAAATAGGAATACGCTGCTTAACTAGTCCTATGTAAGCAAAATAACTACCAAAAATAAGACTAGTATTTAAACGAAACTATATATTTTTAAATATTTTTCAAGATTTTAAAATAGCTACAAAAATATTAATAAAACTATTTTTTGTAATTTTCGTAAATATTAAGATAAAATATGAAGTACTATTTTTGTATTTTTTTCAAAGTTAAAACCATTTTTTGTAATTTTCGTAAATATTAAGATAAAATATGAAGTAATGTTTTTTTTTGTATTTTTCAAAGTTAAAATAACTATAACATATTAATAAAACTATTTTTGTAATTTTCGTTTTTTTTAATAAAGACAAAAATATGAAATAATATTTTTGTATTAAAATGACTTCAAAACATTAATAGAATTATATATATATTTTTTGTTAATTTTCGAATTTATATAAAGTACCAAAATAAAGTGCAATTTTTGATTTTTTTTTCAAGTTTATGAGGGATACATAAACTAAAATTTATATATATACTTTTTTTTGTAATTTTTCTTTTTGCAATAAAATAAAGTAAAAATAGTTAAAATAGCTATACTAGACCCAATTTCACATATTCACACTAAAAATGTGAAAATTCTCGGGGAGGGTCAAAAATCACGTGCTTAAAGCCTGCAATGCTCGAGGTCACGGTGACTCTCAGAATGCTCCAATTCGCCTAGCACAATATCTCGATCCCCTTTTTCGTTCAGAAGTTTATGGAAGTAAGTCTGCCATTTCCTCTTAATCTGGGCATCTTCCATCAGTATCCTACCATCTTCGTCTTTGATGCATCGTACTTGGTCCAAATCCCGAGCCTTCCTCTCTCTCAACTTGGCCAGCCGAAATAACTTCTTCTCCCCGCCCTTTTCCCCTAGTTCCTCGTACATACGACCATAAGCCGCAGTCTTTGCCTCTGTGACTGACAGTTTAGCTTCCTTCCTAGCTACCTTATATCT
This sequence comes from Nicotiana tabacum, assembly GCF_000715075.1. NCBI lineage: Eukaryota > Viridiplantae > Streptophyta > Magnoliopsida > Solanales > Solanaceae > Nicotiana > Nicotiana tabacum. Next base: position 70,680,130 of record NC_134095.1, on the reverse strand, counting down.
CTCCATGCACTCTCGCCTCTCCTCTTCACTTATGCTCCCCACTAACTTCAGGTATGCCACCTTCTTCGCGTTCAATTTACCTTGGACCACTGCATTCCACCACCAGTCTCCTTTATGCCTATCAGAGACACCGGTCGAGACCCCTAACACCTCTCTTGCAGATGCCTTTATACAGTCTGTTGTTGCTGACCACATAGTGTTTGCGTCCCCACTGCTCCTCCAAGCTCCCATAGCCGACAACCGCCACTCCAACTCTTGGGCTTTATCCTTAGTTAGGGCTCCCCATCTGATTCTCGGTGATCCCCGAGTAGAGCGTTTCCTCCTCTCTAACCTAATACCAACGTCTATCACCAAAAGTCTATGCTGCATCGCAAGTGTCTCTCTCGGAATCACCTTGCAATCCTTGCACAACCCGCTGTCACACCTCTTAAGGAGGAGATAGTCAATTTGAGTCTTTGCTACCACATTTTGAAAAGTAACCAAATGCTCTTTCCTCTTCGGAAATCTCGAGTTCGCAATCACCAACTCGAAAGCCTTAGCGAAGTCCAACAACGTGGTACCTCCTCCGTTCCTCTCCCCAAAACAAAATCCTCCATACACCTTGCCATAACCACCTGCGCTCTCCCCAATATGACCATTGAAATCCCCTCCTATGAATAGCTTCTCGGCAGGCGGAACCTGGCGCACAATCTCATCTATCCCCTCCCAGAAGCGTTGTTTAACTTCTTCATCTAGGCCCGCATGCGGCGCATAGGCGCTGATGACGTTCAGGGTGTACTCTCCAACCACCAACTTAATAACCATCAATCTATCATTCACTCGTCTAATTTCGACCACAGACTATCTAAGTTCCCTATCCACTAAGATACCCACTCCATTCTTACCTCTCTCGACTTCTGAGTACCAAAGTTTATACCCATCCACATCCTTCGCACTCGACCCTACCCACCTTGTCTCCTGGACATACACTATGTTGACCCTCCTCTTCTGGAGAATCTTCGCCAACTCTATAGACTTACCCGTCATTGTACCTACGTTCTATGACCCGATTCTTAACCTATAGGCACCCCTGTTCCCTTTACCTCCCTTGCCTCCCGACCCACCCCCTAACCCCTTCGCTACCTCCCACCCCACCCCCAGAGGACCTGACCTTACTCGACCATACCAGACCACCGCCACTATACCTACGACAAACTAAAGGGAATCACTAACATTCACACAAATCAACGGGCAAGATAGGCAAAGACAGGCTACAACTATAAGTGCACTAATACAATGGATAAACTAATAGGAACTATGATTGCAACATCTTAACTAACACAATAAAGGGGAAAATGAAAAACGGGAGGTACCAACTCCCGCGAGTAGAACCTGGGAATTGTCTTGGTATATACGACGAAGTTGCGTCCACCTAGCACGTTCGCATCCAACTCCTGCCGACCCTTGTCGGGGTTGTTCCTTTTGCTTGCACACGCGCGTCCCGCTCACCGATAATAGCTAGAGTCCCTAACCTGAAATACACACAAAACACCACGAAGACAAACAGAGAAGGGGGATTGTCACCGCTACCACTGGTGAGGCTCCACCCGTAGCAAAGGAGCGCTAAAAGGTGTAATAAAACCTTAAAATAATTTTTGAAAATAAATAAATAAATTAATTAAAAATAGTCAAAGGAAAATGCACAAATTATTAAAATAGCAGTAGGTAACTAAATAAAAGTGAACTACAAAATTGCAATAATTTCTAACAAAATTTTTAACAAAGATAATATGAACTAATATAACTAATCTGTTAACTAAGTTAAAGTAAAAAGTAGAAAAATAAAAAGACAATCGAAAAAAAATGGGGTTGCTGTGCTAATAAACAGATAAAATTTGCTGAATTGCATATTCAATGGTTAAGTGAAAAGTGCGGAGAAAACGAGAAATGAGAGAGAGGAGAAACCAAAGTGTGGAAATAACCGTTAGGAGCGCTGGCCGCTCAGTCGGTGCTTCAAGAAAAATCAATCCAAGAACCAAAAATACCACCAAATAAGCACTTACAACAGAACATACACAATTAAAGAAAGAAATAAAATCCCAAACAGCAAACAACAAAATAAACAATAATTTGGAGAAACAAAATCTAGGATTTTCAGCTAATAGCTGATGTGCATAAAGCTAGCTAGCTATGACAACACTTCAACCAGATCTTGTCTAAAAAGAGGAAGAATAGACGCGGGAACTAAGCAACAAAAAGCAGTAATTGAATCAACCAAAAGAAAGCAAGAGAAGAAAAGAGAGGAAAAGAAAACAGGGGGTGGGGTGCTTACTTGGGTCCGGTGGTTACCGGTTGTACGCCGACGCTGGCAGTGGTAGGGGGTGGGGGTTTGGGGAGTGGGGATTGAGACAGAGAGACGCTTCTTGAATGGTCCTTGAATGGTGGATTTGAAACTACAAACTCAACAAACTCATTATATAAGTTTCAAGGTCCTTGAATGGTGGATTTGAAGACTTTAAGAAAATTTATAAAATTTTAATATAAGCAAAAAAACACGAAATGCAAAATCTGAGCAAGTATAGGATTTTGACAGAAAAGTGATGAGATTACATAAAAAAATGACGGGGTCATCTGGATTTCATACTCTATCAAAAGAGAAATTTATAAGATTTTTCATTTCAAAGGGGAAAGGGAATAAAGTAAAAGGGAAAAAGGGATAGGTAGGCCGGATAACATGTTTTAGCCGAATAGCTAGTTTTTGTAACAAACTTCCGTATAGGTAATTATTTGGGGTTGTGTGGGCATTTAGTATAGTTTTCCCAATTGGAAGGGATTGGGTTATTCTAACGTCTTATACAGAGTACTAATGTGAGCAGCTTATTTTTGACCATGTTTGAATTTATTCCTACTTTTCTCTACTCACTACCCACTTTTTCCACTTTCTCCACTCACTACCCATTTTTCCCATTTTCCCCACTCATGTTCCCCACTTTCCCCACTTTCTCCACTCACTACCCACTTTTCCCACTTTCTCCACTCACTACCCACTTTCCCCATTTTCCCCACTCATGTTCCCCACTCTCCCCACTTTCCCCACTCACGTTCCCCACTCTCCCCAAAAAATATTTCCTCCACCCACTCTTCATCATTCTCTCTACCTATAACACACACATCAAGACCTCACCTTAAAAAAAATTTATATATAGAAAAAAGCGCATTTTACAAGAGAGCTCTCTTCTTTTTCTTGGATTTTTTCTCCAAGCAACAGACAAATACAATAGATCTCACCCTTTCTTCCCAAGAAAAACGGCCGCACACACTCATTTTACCACGGAAGCTTCTCTGAAAATGCACACCTGAATTCACACCCAACATTTGAGAGACTCACTTTGAAAATTTCTTCACACCCAAAAGAGCTGAAAGCAAAGGCTTCAAAATTCAAAATTTTCAGCTGGATTCGGGTAAAAGTTTGCTGCTCTGTTGCTACTGTTGAAATTGCTTGTTGAGCTCCTCATGTGATTTGGATTCTGCTTTTCTTTGGCTTATCTCTTGGTGTCCGCTTAACTCTGTTAGGTCAGTCCCAAATCCTTTGTATTATGTTTTGCTGAATGGTTATATAAAGTTATTGAATTCTTTTTAGAATTTTGGATTTGCTCAAAAATACGATTTCTGCTATTCTAGTGTGTCATGGATGAATGTTTGGTTTCCATTTGAATAAAGTAGTGTAATGAATCAAAAATATTAAACTTTAGATTAAATGTTGACGAAGTAAATGCTGTAAAGATTTTGGAATCTATTATTTGCTTTGGGAGTCTTTACTCATTTTCTTTAATTTCCACTTCTTGTCATCGAGGAAGAGAGTAAAATCCAAGCAAATTTGCTCTTAAATCGAGGATCTGATGGCCAGCAATGGTTATCTTTTAAAAGCAAACAAGCCGTAAATTACATTCTATACTCCACTTTCAGAAATAAGATAAGCGGCATCATGAGGTATATAGTTTTTTTTAGTAGCAAAAATATAAAGATATATAGTATCACATGTTTCAACTCGTAGGCATAATGATTCCTCAATAGTTTGTTAATGAGTTGTTTGTACACTCCAGCTTTTACAACCACAATCTACTTTATTTATTTGATTAGTTTAACGTCAAAATTTGTCCCTTATCCTCTCTGCCTCACGTTTTCTGGTTCTTGGACTTTTTGCCTCCTGATTTATCCAATCCTTTTTTTACTAGTCTATGTATTTTCATGACTTGTACATTAAGTTACATAAGTCGAGCAAATTTAAATATATATCTTCCTTTTTTACAAAAACTTTTGAAGTATGTATATATTCGTGTATGTATAAAAGAGATAGAAAACGCAAGCTAAAAAAATAGAAATTGGCTTGAACTTTCGTAGTTTACTTTAGATGCGTTAATTGAATAATTGTCATAGCTACGGGTACGGTTCCCGTAACGTAGTTTGTGACACCTAGTTACTAAAATCCAGAGGTACAGTTATGTGACCCGGCCACAATTTAATCTTTAAAAAAAAATTAAACATGTTGTAGATCGTGGGTACGGTTCTCATGACATAATTCGCAATATGTAACAATAATTAAATAAAAGTGGTTATAAGGTAAAAATACACAATAGTTTAAAACATGTATTAAAATCAGATAATATGCCAGTTATAATAGTTTAAGCGACTGTGCTAGAACCACGAAATTCGGGGATGCCTAACACCTTCTCCCGGGTTAACAGAGTTCCTTATTCAGAATTTCTGGTTCGCAGACTTCAAAAAGGAAAGTCGAAATTTTCCTCGATTAGGGATTTAAAATAAATCGGTGACTTGGGACACCAAATAAACTATCCCAAGTGGCGACTCTGAACAAAATTGAATAAATTAATCCCATTTCGAATAATGTCACTTTAATTGGAAAAACTCCCTTGTACTACCTTCGGGTGTGTAAAAAGGAGGTGTGACAACTCTGGCGACTCTGCTGGGGACTTAACCCAGAATCTCTGATTCAGGGTTCAAGAATTCGAGCTTAGAATAACTGTTATAGTTGGCTTGTTTTATTTGATTTTTACGTCTTGAGCCTAATGTGCTAAATGCCGCTTTTACCGCTTTGATATTGTTTGGACTGTATATAAATTGCTACGAAACCCTCCTCTCTCTGAGTCTTCTAAATCATCTGGGAAGTGTGCACTTCGTGTGACTTCTTTTCTGTTAGAGTCTTATCCCAATTTTAGAACGAGGTTCGGACAAGTTGCAAAGCCGGTGAAGCTTCTGTATTCCCGGTACGCTGCCCCTCGGCTCGAGCTGTCCGCTCGGGTAAGCTAGGTCTAGAACAATAAACCCAGGTTTTTAAACCTAGTATAACAAGCCTCATGCCGGATCCCTAGTAGGAACGTTTGTTTGCATCACGTGCATTTGACCTTGGAGACTCAACACAGGGGTTGGGTCTATCTAGGACAGGTATACCCAAATGAAAAAGACCATCCTGATGCATCTTACGTGCTACTTGAGCATCTGTTTGTTTCGGCTTGCATGTTGACCGGCTTCTAGAACAGAGGAAGAAAATCAAAAAAAAAAAATAAAATAAATAAATAATAATAATATAGGAGTGAGAGGTAGGTATTTAGAAAATTCTGAAACTCTGCCGAAATTCCGAAAAAAAAGAAGTCATCTCCAAATGAGCCAAAGTTTTCAACTGCCATGTTTCCCCTGTTCTGTCAAAACTGGCGAACTACGCGGGTCTGATTCTCACCGGATGTGAGATACGTAGGCAAACCTCATCGGTTCCGGCCCATAATTTTCAAAAAAAAAATCCAAAAATATTTTCCTTTACTTCCTCTCTAGAAAAGTCTTTTTTTAGACTCCAATTTTCAAAAAATCCAAAAAATAAAAAATATTTTCCATTACTTGCTTCTTTAGTACAAAAATATTTTCTTTTACTGCTTCTTTAGACCCTAATTGTTTTAATATATATATATATACAAAAATATTTTCTTTTAATTTCTTCCAAAAATCCAAAAATATTTTCATTCTTCTTTCAAAATTGAAAAGAAAATTCAAAATTCAAAAATATTTCAATTTTTTAGAAGCATTTCTTTCATAAATTCAAAATAAAATTCCAAAAATATTTTTCTTTCTTCTTTAGAAGTTTTTTCTATCTAAATTCCAAAAAAAAAACAATAAAAGTCTAAATTAAAAAAAAATCTCTTTCTTCTTTCGAAATTCCCAAAAAAAAAAAGAGTTAGTTTATTTACTTTATTTCTGGTCTTCCCGAACTACGCCAGTTTGATTCTCACCGGATGTGGGATACGTAGGCAACCCCCATCGGGTCCAACTTCATTTTTGTAAAAATAGCCCAAAAAGAACAAAATTTTTTTGTTTTGATTGTAAATAAGTAAGGTGATATCATTCTTGTCTAAAATAGTTGAATGACCCCAAAAGGGCGCCGGAAGGCCGTTTTTGCAAGAACAGCCACCTTTAGTAGTTTTTTTAAGGTTTTGGCCGTTTAGCAAACAAAACATTAAAATCTTCTTCCCCGAAGTACTGAAAGGCCGTATTTGCAAAGCCGGATTTTTTATGAAAATTTAAAAAAATAGTGATAACCTTTTCTTGAGTCAAAATGAGTCATAACCTTTTAAATTAAATCACCCTAATAAATGTGCAGGATGAGCACAGATGAAAACGAACCCTTCGCAGCTTTTGAAGAGATCCCCTTACAGCTCCACATGTGGTGGAATGACCTAGGAAAAGGTAGCCGAGGAACTGTGATAAAAGTTTTGGGTGGTCTTGTCGGACTTTTGAACATCAAGCCAAGATTGGACGTGATTGATGCCTTGATACCTTTTTGGGATCCGACTCGCAATGTGTTTCGCTTTTCTGATTTTGAGCTCACACCCACGCTAGAGGAAATAGCGGGTTACGCCGGCCTTAGCAGAAACTTTAGAAGTCGGTACCCGGTGTCACCGAGACCAGTATCTCCTCACAAGTTTCTGGATATGTTGAGTATTAGCCGGGATATTCAGGATGGGAATTTATCTGAAGGGTTTTGCACTTTCCAGTTCTTGTACCAACTCTATGGCAATCCCCAAGGTTTCGAAGCACCGAATACTGGTCTGACCCATGCCGGAAATAAAGATAAATGGGAGACAAGGCAGGGTTTGGTTTTTATAGTAGAATTCTTGAGTGTTATAATATGTTCGCGAAAAGACGACAACATAGAATTGGGCCTCGTGGGAATGGTTGATGTCGCAATCAAGAAAGCTAATGGCACTTTGGTTCCCCTGATCTTATCTAAGATTTACCGAGCTTTGACCATCTGTCGAGAAGGGGGAAAATTCTTCCAAGGCTGCAACTTACTACTACAATTGTGGATACTGGAACATCTCTGCCACCGTGTCGGGTATATGAACTACGACATGACCGGTTTGGATTGCATCGAAGAATTTGAAAGCCGAGTGGCGGGGGTTGAATTTCTTGAGGGTACCGAAGCTTGGTTTTCACACTTGAGTTCTTTAACTTCGGATAAAATTGAGTGGACGTTCGGATGGCTCCCTGCCACCGAAGTCATATACATGAGCTAAAGTGTGCTACTTTCTCCTAATGGGCATCCGGAGCATCCAGCCATATACTCCTCACAGGGTTTTGCGCCAACTGGGAAGATTTCAAACCGTCCCCCATGACGAAGATTTGAGTGTACATGTCGTCGAATTGGGCCCAAAGGCTGTATTTCCAGAAGGAAGAGTTCGCCAAGTTTGGAATGAGTGCAGATTTCTCGAACCCAAGACTATGGTGCGGGATCTAGCTAGAGGTGAGGTGGACCCCAATTATATGGTTTGGTTTGGCAAAAGGTTTCAAATTCCTCGAGAGCTCGAGAGACCTGCTAAGAGACCCCATGTCCAACAATTCACTAACGACTCGCAGGAACAGTGGGGCTGGTTGGCAAAAGAAGAAAGCTATAGGGCCAAGATAAGTAAATTAGAGGGACAAATCAGGGACCTCAAATTTGGCCACAGTATCCAAGCTGCCGCAGATGAAGGGGAAAAGAAAAAGCTAACTCAGGAAAACGAAGCTCTCAAAGCTCAAATCCATAAAATGAGAATAGTTGCTAGAAACCTGGAAAGAAGCCGGGCAGATGAAATGCTTATAAGCGGTATGAGAAAGAAAGTACTTGAGTGTCAAGATGACCTAGAAAAATCTGAGGCTAGTCTAGCAAAAGTCCAAGCACAATTGGCAGAGAATGCAGAAGCGGGCAGAGTTTGTGCGACAAATGAAAAGAAAATATGAGGGGACAATCGCCAATTTAAAGAGAAAGCTAACCACCCTTGAAAATGAGGCGGACAAACAGACCAGGAATTTTAAAGCCGATAGGGAACATTGTTATGCTCTGATGGCCCAAATGGACGAAGATATGCAACAATTGCGGAATCAAAATCATCATGACACTCAAGTGTTGGAAGCTCGGAATCAGCAAATCGGGCATTTACTTTAGGAAAAGGGTATTGTCCGAGAGAGGGTTAGAGCCATTGCCTACTATATCATCATGAAATGCCACGCATGTGAGGATATGACTCAGACCACTTTCTTCGCTGCTGAAATGACATTTGTCCGCCAGATAATGAGTGATTTGGAGCGGCTTCAAGGGTATCTCGGACGTAGGCCCGTGAGACCGAATGATGTCCCACGGGCCTCAGGAGTTGAAGCATTGATGTATTCATGATTTTTCATTTATTGAGTCTGTATTTTGGAAATTATTTTTGAGTCTGTTGGTAGTTTTTAAAATTCCAAGAAAATGAGTAGTTGGAAGTCTTTTGTAATAGAAAGTTTAGGAGTTTTATTAATGAAAATTTGAAAATTCCCAAAAATTATTTCTTTATTTTTCGCATTTGTTTTTCTTGAACTACGTATGATTGATTCACATGGCATCGTGACACGTAGGCAATCCTCATCGGATCCGGTCACATTTTTGTAAATAACTCAAATAAGAGAGGGATGTGAAAAAGAGAGCCAAAGAAAAACCAAAAGAAAAACGAAAAAAAAGCAAGGAAAGAGAGGAAAGAAAAGAGTGGAAAATAGGAATAAGAGGAGAAGTACAAAAGCCAAAAGTGGAAAGAAAAAGAAAATTGGGGAAAATAAGCAGAGCCGGGATGAAACATGCAACCATTGCGAAACATGTAAAAACACATTTAACTGTATAGGTGCATCACACCCCAACGTGCGATTACCTATGTGTTAATTGCTTCAAACTGACCGGTTTGTTTACTGTTAGTTAGGTTCTATAGTAAGGTGGTTGGTTTTGTGGTAGTCTGGCTTCACATTCATACTTCACAAGGTCAAAAGGAAGCATTGAAATGTCTTCAGAAATTCCTCTGCCAACAGTTCCTATTCCAGAGGATAGTCCGATCTCGACCATCCCAACTTCTGAGTCAGCAACTGCTGAGGAAAATAGAATTCTGCGTCTCCGCATGATGGAAATGTGGGACGCCTGGGCCAATGGAAAAGAACCACCAAGTGCGATCCCTGGATTCCCTGAGCTTTTTCCCAGGACAAGTGGGACCTCCAACATCCCCATGAGTTATCCAAATACCCCACTGGGATATCCTACCATTTCAGCCCACTTTGCTGGAACACCTTCTGAGTCTCGCCCCCAGGTGTTAGCTTCAGGTGCAGCTTCAAACATATTCACCGCTCCAGCTTGTTCAGCTATGGCACAACCTGCTTTACCCAGGCCTAACTTCGATTCATCTTCCTTCACATTTCAAGCACCATCTTTACCACTGGAACCTACCCAGTTTACTACCAATGCTTACCCTCAGCCGCCCCGGTACGAGTTTACCGCGGGGCAGGAAAAAGCTAAAAAAACACCTGAACAAGAGGAAATTACCAGAAAGATGAGAAACATGAAGCAAAGTCTCAAAAATATACAGGGTCTGAGTGGGCAAAAGAGCGTATCTTACGTTGACCTATGCATGTTCCCGCACGTACATCTACCTTTGGGTTTCAAAACCCCAAAGTTTAAAAAGTATGACGGGCATGTGGATCCCATTGCCCACCTCAAAAGGTACTGCAACCAGCTGCGGGGAGCGGGCGGAAAAGAAGAGCTTCTTATGGACTACTTTGGAGAGACTTTGGTCGGCATTGCTTCTGAATGGTATATGGATCAGGATATATCTCGTTGGCATATCTGGGACGACTTGGCTCGGGATTTTGTCAGGCAGTTTCAATATAACATCGGCATTGCCCCTAACAGGAATTCATTATCAAATCTAAAGAAGAAGTCCTCGGAGAGCTTTCGAGAGTATGCTGTCAAATGGCGCGAACAAGCGGCCAGAGTCAAGTCTCTAATGGACGAAACAAAAATGGTCAGTGTCTTCCTGCAAGCCCAAGAGGCTGATTATTATCGAAACATGATGTCTGCAATGGGAAAGTCGTTTGCCGAAGCCATCAAAATCGGTGAAATGGTTGAGAATGGGTTGAAAATAGGGCAAATCTTGAGTCAGTCTGCTATAAGGGCTACCTCCCAAGCAATCCAAGGCTGGTCTGGAGGAGTAGCAAACCGAAAGAAGAAGGAAGAAGTAGCAATGGCAACTTCGAGTGTAAGAAAACCCCGTTCGACCAGACTTCATTTCTCTGAAAGAACCCCACAATACTACTACCCCCATCACGATGCGACCTATGCTATGGATCTTCAACCATACACAGTGATGAATGCACAACCATACGCTAGGTCACAACAACAATTTCACCAAAACCGAGCTCAATTTCCCAGAAATCAACTTCCTCACCAAGCTCAGTATAATCTCCAACCTCCACAAAATAATTTCCCCTACAATGCCCGTGCTCGGGAGCCGCCCAAGACAAACTTCACACCTATTGGTGAGTCATATTCTAGCCTTTTCCCTAAACTGGTCCAAATGGGTTTGTTACAACCCGTACCCCCAAATAGGCAAAACCCAGAGTCACCCTCTTACCAACCTGGCGCCTGATGTGCCTATCATTCTGGGGTGGAAGGGCATGACACTGAGAGCTGTTGGACTTTGAAAAGGGTTGTCAAAAATCTCATAGAACAAAAGCGGATAGTGTTAAAGGATGAAGACATTCCTAATGTGACCAACAACCCGTTACCGGCTCACAACAATGGACCGGTTATTGGAATGATCTGCGAAGATAAAGAGTTTGATCCTGCCTTGAAAGCCATCATTGCAATCGCCGACGTCGAGAAAAAGCCAAAGGCTGATGCAAAGCAAGAAAAAGGGGAGAAGAAGAGTAAACCCACCCCTCAAAACACAGAAAAAATAGTGGAAACCAAAACTGAGGTAGTACCCTCGAAAGATGCCATCCTTTATGTGCCCCGGGGTCCTAGGAAAGGACAAGTGACATTGAGCCCTCCAAGAAGGTTTGAGCTGAAAAAAGGATCTAAAATGTATGTGCCAAAAGGGACCTATGTGGTACGGGGGCCAATAATTTCACCAAGGCTGAATGAGACCGTGGTTATTGGCCGCGCACCGCAGAGGCCCATGACAGATCCTACTGCTATAACGAGGCGGTAGTAACCTACAAAGGAAAAGAAGTCCTGGGAGAAGTAAATGAAACTAACCCGCTGAGAAATACCTCAATCTGGAGGAAGTGAATAATGCCACGAAGAAGCGTTTCCCACTCAAGAAGTCAGTTAGTGCCGAAGAAGCAGAAGAGTTCTTCAGGAAAATGAAAACTTCGGACTACGAGATAATTGACTAACTCCGAAAGTCTCCTGCTCAGGTCTCTTTGTTGTCTCTATTAATGAATTCAACTGAACATCATAAAGTGTTGATCAAAACCCTCAATGAAGCTTACGTTCCGATTGAAACTATTGTGGAACAACTGGAGAGGATGGCAGAAAGATTCTTCACAATCAATCAGATCTCCTTTAGCAAGAATGACCTGCCCCCGGAGGGGGCCACCCACAACAAAGCCCTCCACCTAACAGTTAAATGTGAGGGGTACTATGTGAAAAGAGTCATGCTGGATGGCGGTTCCGGAGTAGATATCTGCCCTCTCTCAACTCTGCAAAGAATGGATATCGAGACTGAGAGAATCAGGCCCAACAACGTCTGTGTTCATGCCTTTGATGGCATCAAAAGAGTGACCATAGGCGAGATCGATTTGATTTTGACTATTGAACCTGTGGATTTTGAGGTGACCTTTCAAGTCCTAGACATGGATACTTCTTATAATTTCCTCTTGGGAAGGCCTTGGATTCACGCGGCAGGAGCCGTACCTTCCACTCTCCACTAGATGGTGAAATTGGAATATGAAGATCAGGAGATCATAGTCCACAGAGAGGATGAGCAATCGATCTATCGGGACCCGCCGGTCCCATGCCCGAAGCTAGGGAAGGTAGTGAACATATAGTCTATCAAGTTTTCGAGGTTGTGGTCGCAGACCAATATGAAGAAGGAAGCCCTTGCCCTCAGCCTTTTCTCTCAAAAGTGTCAGTTATGGTTGCCAAGGAAATGATCAGGCATGGTTATAAACCCGGGAAGGGGCTTGGGGCATCATTGGAAGGTATCACCGAACCTATCACCTTACTTGCCACCAAGAAGTTCTTCGGTGTGGGTTTTCACGCCACAGAAGCTGATGTGACGTGGGCAAATCAACGAAAGAGCAATGGTTGGGTTTTATCTCAGCCAATTCCGCATCTCTACAGAACATTTGTCAGGCCCAAGTACAATGAAGAAGAAGAAGATGAGGCCTTCACGGCCGAGGAAATTGAAGAAATCTGTGGGGCTATGAGGCAAATGCTGTATGAAACCCACATGGTTCAGCCGGGAGAAGGCTCGAGCACCGCTGAGGTGCTGCATATGGGGCCCAATGCTAAGCTGCAAAACTGGAAGGCTACTCCGTTTCCAATCAGGCGGGAATCCCGGTAGTCCAGTCCTGCCACCTTTTCTGCATCACGAGTTATTTCAAGGTGTAACTCGGATGTTTTTCTTTTAGTTTCCTGTCTTTAAATGCTAATGTAAACCCTGTTATCTTCAAAATTCAATGAAATGAAATTAATATTTCATCGTTCGTCTCTCTTTATTCTTTCTAATTTTGTTACTTTTTTTATTTCTTCTTTCAGTTCTAATAATGCGGCTTTAAATAACATGACATGCTTGCGGACTTCATGCCCAGATCCAAACATGCTGTCTAATTGTGAAATAATGAATCAAGAAATGGAATATGATGAAGAAGATGCTTTTAAGGAAATAAATCGAGAATTGGAACAATTTGAGAATAAACCTAAGCCGAACTTAAATGAAACCGAGCCGGTTAATCTGGGTAGCTCTGAAGAAGTCAAAGAAACCAAGATAAGCATTCACACAGATGAAAGAACCAGGGATGCATTGATCCAACTTTTGTTTGAATTCAAAGATGTGTTTGTTTGGTCATACGATGACATGCCATGATTAAGTGTCGATTTAGTGGTCCATAAGTTTCCAACCTACCCCGATTATTCCCCTGTCCAGCAAAAACAGAGGAAGTTCAAAATTGATATCAGTGACAAGATTAAAGAAGAGGTCACAAAACAGTTAAAGGCGGGAGTGATCCGAGTGGTCCGATACACCACATGGCTGGCTAACATAGTTCCCGTGCCAAAGAAAGATGGGAAAATTCGGGTGTGCGTTGACTACCGAGATCTGAACAAAGCAAGCCCCAAGGACAATTTCCCTCTGCCAAACATCCATATCCTTGTTTATAACTGCGCCAAACATGAAATATAGTCTTTTGTGGATTGTTATGCAGGATATCACCAGGTGTTGATGGATGAAGAAGATGCGGAAAAGACAGCTTTCACCATACCCTAGGGCACCTATTGTTACATGGTCATGCCTTTTGGTTTGAAAAATGCCGGGGCAACTTATATGAGGGCCATGACTGCCATATTTCATGACATGATGCATCAAAGGATAGAGGTGTATGTGGACGATGTGATCATCAAATCCAGAACCCAGGACGACCATGTTCGGGACCTAAGAAAATTCTTTGAGCGGCTACGTAAATATGATTTGAAGCTAAATCCGGTGAAATGTGCATTCAGAGTTCCGTCTGGCAAACTCTTGGGATTTATAGTCAGTCGGAGAGGCATCGAGCTAGACCCAACAAAGATAAAGTCTATTCGGGATTTGCCTTCTCCAAGAACCAAGAAAGAGGTTATGAGCCTGCTGGGAAGGTTGAATTACATTAGCCGATTCATTGCTCAGTTGACTTCAACATGTGAACCCATCTTCAAGCTGTTAAAGAAAGATACAGCGATTAAATGGACGGATGAGTGTCAAGAAGCCTTTGACAAAATCAAAGAATATTTGTCGAACCCGCCAGTCTTGGTCCCACCTGAACCGGGAAGGCCTCTGTTCTTGTATCTGACAGTCTTGGAAAATTCCTTTGGCTGCGTCCTTGGGCAACATGATGTGACCGAAAAGAGAGAGTAGGCCATCTACTATCTGAGCAAGAAGTTTACCAGCTATGAAGCCAAATACACTTTGTTGGAAAGAACTTGCTGCGCTATAACTTGGGTCGCTCAGAAGCTTAGGCATTACTTGTTGGCCTATACCACTTACCTCATTACCAGGTTGGACCCTTTGAAGTACATATTCCAGAAGCCGATGCCCACAAGGAGGTTAGCAAAATGGTAGATCCTGCTCACTGAGTTTGACATAGTCTATGTCACCCGCACGACAATAAAGGCCCAGGCTTTAGCAGATCACCTAGCTGAAAACCCTGTGGATGATGAATATCAACCTCTGAGTACTTACTTTCCAGATGAGGAGGTGAATTCAATCGAGATGACATCAGAAGACACCAATGCTTGGAAAATGTTCTTCGATGGAGCTGTGAACGCAAAAGGCGTTGGAATTGGGGCAATCTTGATCTCACCCACTGGTCAGCAGTATCCAGCCACAGCCCGACTTCGGGTTTTCTGCACAAACAATACTGCTGAGTATGAAGCCTGCATTATGGGTATGAACATGGCAATCGACCAAGATGTCGAAGAATTGTTAATCATGGGAGATTCAGATCTGATTATCTGACAAGCTCAAGGAGAATGGGAGACTCGAGATGTCAAACTTATTCCCTACATGCAACACGTGGAAGATCTTAGTAGGCGATTCAAGTCAATAGAGTTCAGGTACATCACTCGTTGTCACAATGAACTGGCCGATTCACTTGCTACTTTGGCCTCGATGCTGCCATACCCAGGAAATGCCCACATTGATCCCTTGGAAATCCAAATCCGGGAAAAACACGGTTACTGTAATACGGCTGAGGCAGAACCAAGTATTCAGCCATGGTATCATGATATCAAAAGATTTCTGAAAACTAAAGAGTACCCCGAGCAAGCCAGTGGGGACCAAAAGAGAACCATCAGACGGTACGCAAGTGGTTTCTTCCTGAGCGGTGATGTTTTGTACAAAAGGACTCCGAACCTCAACTTGTTAAGATGTGTTGATGTCAAAGAAGCCGGAAGAATCATGTATGATGTACACGCAGGATTGTGCGGACCCCACATGAACGGGTATGTTTTGGCAAAGAAAATCCTGCGAGCGGGCTATTACTGGATGACTATGGAAAAGGACTGCTTCAGTTTCATCCAAAAATGTCACCAATGTCAGGTGCACGGTGATTTGATTCATGCACCGCCTACAGAACTGCATCCCATGTCAGCACCTTGGCCATTTGTTGCCTGGGGTATGGACGTCATTGGGCCGATTGAGCCGAAAGCTTCAAATGGGCATAGATTCATATTGGTCGCTATCGACTACTTCACAAAGTGGGTTGAAGCAATTACCCTTAAATTTGTCACCAAGAAAACTGTAGTAGACTTCGTGCATTCCAACCTCATCTGCCGTTTTGGTATTCCTGCAACTATCATTACGGATAATGCTCCAAATTTGAATAGTCATTTGATGAGAGATATATGTGAACAATTCAAGATAACGCATCGGAACTCTACTCCTTATCGTACCAAAGCCAATGGTGTCGTCGAAGCAGCAAACAAGAACATCAAAATGATTTTGAGAAAGATGATTCAAAGTTCCAGGAAGTGGCATGAAAAGTTGCCGTTTGCATTATTGGGGTATCGCACTACTGTGCGCACATCGGTCGGAGCAACCCCGTACCTTTTGGTTTATGGCACGGAAGCCGTAATACCCGCGGAAGTTGAAATCCCTTCTCTCCGGATCATTGTTGAAGCTGAAAGTGAAGACTGTGAGTGGGTCAAAACCCGTTTGGAACAGTTAACCCTGATCGATGAAAAGCGAATGGCTGCAGTCTACCACGGGCAGTTGTATCAACAAAGAATGACTCGTGCCTACAACAAGAAAGTGCGGCCTAGAAACTTTGAAGTGGGGCAACTCGTCTTAAGGCGTATTCTCCCCCATCATCAAGAAGCCAAAGGAAAATTTGCTCCTAACTGGAAAGGCCCATATATCATCAGAAAATTGTTGCCAAAAGGGGCATTATATCTTGGAGACATTGAAGGAAATGACTCTGAAATAGCTGTAAATGCAGATGCGGTCAAAAGGTACTATGCGGTCAAAAGGTACTATGTCTAATCCTTCTGCAGCAATAACATTATCCGATTGGGATGACGAAGGCTTTCATTCTCGCTACCCCAAACACTCCAATCCTTTGCTAACCCTTTGAGCCGTTTACCTTTCTTTCATTACCCTCTTTGGAACCTGAAAGTCTCAATAAAAAAAAGAGAGAAAACAAAACAAAACAGAAAAACAAAAGAAAAATCAAAAACAAAGTTTCCTGAACTACGTTCGACTTGATTCCGAAAGGATACGTAGGCAGCCTCTCCCTGGGGTTCAGTCACACCAAAACAAAAATCCAAATTTCCCCAAAAGTGAAACTGGGGCAGACGTTATAATAATTCGGCGATGATCCAGCCCGAACGGTTCCAAATTTGTAATTCGATCCAAGTTCTTTTTACCCAAACCTGTTTCTAGTCCTTTCGATCAATCGGCAAAAGGATTTTCAAAATCAAAGAACGCAGTTGCTTGGATATGATGCAATCAAGATGAGAGAAATAAAATGAGAGAGTCTTATTGGTGAAAACCTACGGGCGCCATAAGGCAATGGCGAGCAGAGAAATCGAAAATGAAAGAGTCTTGTTAGTAAAAATTCGTAACGAGCACTATAAGGCGACGATAAGAAGAGAAATGAGAGAGATCGATTGGTGAAAACCCACAAAGGGCGTCAACGATCGAAAAGAAGAAACCCATCACCACCATTGGTATTGAAAAAGTCCTGGCAAGTTTTCTCGGTTTTGAAACACGGGTCGCAATGAGTTTATGAGAAGATAGGATATTTGTGCGGATCGGTTGTCTAGTCCAAGAAGTATGTCATGTCTATTTGAAGTCTGCATGCACCTCAGATAAGTCCGTCCTTCCTCCCTGAAAGGGATGCTTCTCTTTTAAATTCATTTTCTTGTCATTTGTTTACTTTTTCTTGAACCTCTTTCGGTCTAACTCTGTTCTGTAACTAATACAAAGAAAAGGTGGCAAGATTGGTTTTATAGAGTTCTGCTTGATAAAAACCAAGTCCAAAGAAAAGTACCCCAGCCTCAGCGGGTGCATCAAGTCGATCCCGACTGGCCATAATAGCCGATGCTCTAAAACCAGAGTTATTGAAAATGAAAAGAAATTCGAAGTCAAAGCCCTAGAGGTGGATTAAAGTGAAAGGGACAAAGCCCCGCACGGTTGAACCGCCGTTTGGAAAGTTTGAAAAGTTGAGTTCCTCGGTTTTAGGAGAGAGATCAATCTTCAACAAGCAGCAGAGGTTCTCACCAAAAGAGCTAGACCGAGATTAAGTGATCAAAAACAATGAAGGCCACAAAACCGACCACCGTTTCAAACTAGCAGTTGTTCTTTGTTTGAAAAATTGAAACAGGTGCAATCCAAAACAACCATGCAAAAATCAGGTGCAACCAAAAGGAAATGTGCAAGGGTTAGAAATAGCTATGCTACAATAATCAACCCAAAAGGGAAGTCTCCTCCCAATTCTTTCCTGCATTTTTTACTCATTTTCTTAAACTCAAAAAAAAAATGAAGATTGATAAAAAATAAAAATAAAAAGAAGAAGAAGAGAAATTCAAAATCATGGTAGCATAGAGTCTCCAATCTCTAGCTACGTCCTTTCCAACATAGGACCCCATTCCCTAGTCGATGCCAGTAACCTGGTAATCTTTTCCCACCTAGGGTCTCATTCCCTAGTCACTGCCAGCATAACCTGGTAGTCTCTTTTAGTATTGAGTTCCACTCTCTAGTTGATCCCCGGCATAACCCGAGGACCTTTTCCTTTCTCCGGCATAATCCGATGACTTTCCCGACATAACCCGTGGATCTCCCCGGCATAACCCGAGGACCCTTTTTCTTTTCCGGCATAACCCGATGAACTTTTCCGGTATAACCCGTGGACCTCCCCGGCATAACTCGAGGACTTTTTTTTTCTTTCGCGGTATAACCCGTAGACCTCCCCGGCATAACCCGAGGACCTTTTTCTTTTCCGGCATAACCCGATGACTCTCCCGGCATAACCCGTGGACCTCCCTGGCATAACCCAAGGACCTTTTTCTTTTCCTCCCGGCATAACCGGTGGACTTCCTTGGCATAACCCAGAGACCTTTTTCTTTTTCTCCCGGCATAACCCGTGGACCTCCCTGGCATAACCCAGAGACCTTTTTTTTTTCTTTTCTCCCGGCATAACTCGTGGACCTCCCCGACATAACCCGAGGACATTTTTCTTTTCCGGCATAACCCGATGAATTTTCCGGCATAACCCGAGGACCTTTCCTTTTTCTGGCATAACCCGATGAATTTCCCGGCATAAACCGTGGACGTCCCCGGCATAACCCGAGGACCTTTTTTATTTCCGGCATAATCCGATGACTTTCCCGGCATAACCCGATCATTTTTCCAGCATACCCTGGTAATCTTTCCAACTTGGGGCCTCCAATCCCCATTTGATTTCATTTTAGATATAGGGTCTCCATTCCCTAATCTCTTTTTCTCTGGGATACACAATCCTGATTTTATTGCTTTCAATAAAGAAATAATTTAGATTTTGTTGCAATAACTCACAAAATTTTCCTAGTGAAAACTGGGGCAGAAAAATTTCGTTTGTTTGTTTGTTTTGGTGCCTAAGAAGGTTTTTACCTCGAGGGACAAGTTTCGAGGCGACCAAAAGAAGAAGTCTCTTTTCAAATAAAAGAAAAGAAACACAAGAAAAAAGATGTGAGCTCTAAAGTGCAGAAGCGTAGAAAAGATGCGGGCTGCTCAAGATAGGATTGAAGTCACAAGCTTCGCATGTCCTGCCTTGATCCAAAAGCTGAAGAATGAATCAGCGATTGCAACTAACGAGCATCAAGATTCAGATCGGAGTCCAACAGCAAGAACCAACTAAGACTCAAGATCAAGCTTCAAGAGACTTATAGATGGGAATCTTATAACTCATAGTTGATAGGCTTACCTAGTTTAGCTTTTTATTTTTCCATTTTTTTGTGTAATAAGGAGCTCAGCAAGCAGAAACAGCAGCAACAACAGTGAAACCACAGTTTCCCGGTAATCCCAGCTACCAAAACTTTCAGAACTACACCGACCTGATTCCTTTATAGCCAAGGATATGTAGGTAACCTCTGAAGCAAGGTTCGGTCAAACTTTTTCAAAATGCTTCCAAATGGAGTTTCAAACGGGCAAAAATTGCTTGTAGTTGCTCACTTTATCTTTGCCCGAAAACTCTTTATGTTTTCGAGCAAAGAGGGACAGCAGTTGTGAGCAGCTTATTTTTGACTATGTTTGAATTTATTCCTACTTTTCTCTACTCATTACCCACTTTCCCCACTTTCTCCACTCACTACCCATTTTTCCCATTTTCCCCACTCATGTTCCCCACTCTTCCCACTTTCCCCACTTTCTCCACTCACTACCCACTTTCCCCACTTTCTCCGATCACTACCCACTTTCCCCATTTTCCCCACTCATGTTCCCCACTCTCCCCACTTTCCCCACTCATGTTCCCCACTCTCCCCAAAAAATATTTCCTCCACCCACTCTTCATCATTCTCTCTACCTATAACACACACATCAAGACCTAACCTTAAAAAAATTTATATATAGAAAAGGGCGCATTTTACAAGAGAGCTCTCTTCTTCTTCTTCTTGGATTTTTTCTCCAAGCAACAGACAAATACAACAGATCTCACCCTTTCTTCCCAAGAAAAACGGCTGCACACACTCATTTTACCATGGAAGCTTCTCTGAAAATGCACACCTGAATTCACACCCAACATTTGAGAGACTCACTTTGAAAATTTCTTCACACTCAAAAGAGCTGAAAGCAAAGGCTTCAAAATTCAAAATTTTCAGCTGGATTCGAGTAAAAGTTTGCTGCTCTGTTGCTACTGTTGAAATTGCTTCTTCAGCTCCTCATGTGATTTGGATTCTGCTTTTCTTTGGCTTATCTCTTGGTGTCCTCTTAACTCTGTTAGGTCAGTCCCAAATCCTTTGTATTATGTTTTGCTAAATGGCTATGTAAAGTTATTGAATTCCTTTTAGATTTTTGGATTTGCTCAAAAATACGATTTCTGCTATTCTAGTTTGTCATGGATGAATGTTTGATTTTCATTTGAATAAAGTAGTGTAATGAATCGAAAATGTTAAATTTTAGATTAAATGTTGACGAAGTAAATGCTGTAAAGATTTTGGAATCTGTTATTTTCTTTGGGAGTCTTTACTCATTTTCTTTAATTTTCACTTCTTGTCATCGAGGAAGAGAGTAAAATCCAAGCAAATTTGCTCTTAAATCGAGGATCTGATGGCCAGCAATGGTTATCTTTTAATAGCAAACAAGCCGTAAATTATATTCTATACTCCACTTTCAGAAATAAGATAAGCGGCATCATGAGGTATATAGTTTTTTTAGTAGCAAAAATATAAAGATATATAGTATCACATGTTTCAACTCGTAGGCATAATGATTCCTCAATAGTTTGTTAATGAGTTGTTTGTGCACTCCAGCTTTTACAACCACAATCTACTTTATTTATTTGATTAGTTTAACGTCAAAATTTGCCCCCCTATCCTCTCTGCCTCACGTTTTCTGGTTCTTGGACTTTTTGCCTCCTGATTTATCCAATCCTTTTTTTACTAGTCTATGTATTTTCATGACTTGTACATTAAGTTACATAAGTCGAGCAAATTTAAATATATATCTTCCTTTTTTACAAAAACTTTTGAAGTATGTATATGTTCGTGTATGTATAAAAGAGATAGAAAACGCAAGCTAAAAAAATAGAAATTGGCTTGAACTTTCGTAGTTTACTTTAGGTGCGTTAATTGAATAATTGTCATAGCTACGGGTACGGTTCCCGTAACGTAGTTTGTGACACCTAGTTACTAAAATCCGGGGGTACAGTTATGTGACCCGGCCACAATTTAATCTTTAATAAAAAAATTAAACATGTTGTAGATCGTGAGTACGGTTCTCGTGACATAATTCGCAATATGTAACAATAATTAAATAAAAGTGGTTATAAGGTAAAAATGCACAATAGTTTAAAACATGTATTAAAATCAGATAATATGCCAGTTATAATAGTTTAAGCGACCGTGCTAGAACCACGGAATCCGGGGATGCCTAACACCTTCCCCCGGGTTAACAGAGTTCCTTATTCAAAATTTCTGGTTCGCAGACTTCAAAAAGGAAAGTCGAAATTTTCCTCGATTTGGGATTTAAAATAAATCAGTGACTTGGGACACCAAATAAACTATCCCAAGTGGCGACTCTGAACAAAATTGAATAAATTAATTCCATTTCGAATAATGTCACTTTAATTGGAAAAACTCCCTTGTACTACCTTCGGGCGTGTAAACTCCCTTGTACTACCTTCGGGCGTGTAAAAAGGAGGCGTGACAACTAATATTTTCTCTCTTGGTTCTTATATGACTTTAGTAACTTCCATTTTGCTAATTGCTAGTGCTTTGCTAAAAGCTCCGTTTACCCACAACTCGGTTATCGGGATTTGCCTTATCTACAAGTGTATATTTATCTTATAGAACTCTCTTTTAGACAAACAGTATCCATGTTTATTAGATGTATGTATGCCCTTTACAAAATTAATTATTTCGGCTAGAAAAGTTGATGACGAAATTCGTCTGACCGGGGGGCATGCAGTTAGTACATTATCCAAATTCTCAAGATTAGGTAGCTTGGTTTCTTCTTCGGCTAAATTTGCAACTTTTGATAAATTAACGATTAAATGTGCTACCTTAGATAATAAAGGGATAAACAATATAAAAAGTAGATCACACAGGAGCCTATAACTGTAGAGCACAGGGGAGTAGAACGTATAACCTTCTTGAACTCGAAAAAGCGCCGTGCTTTAGTGCCTAAAAAATTCCTTTTGATTTATGTTCTTTATAACTAGAATTCATAACCTAGAAAATGAGTCAGGCAACCTGCTATAATAGATTAAAATACATATCGAAAAAATTCACTACACTAATAGTGCATATAAGTTAAATCCTATATCTTTTATAAGATCAGAATCCATAAAAAGCTTAATATTCAATGCCAAGAAATACTTTCATGCTGCAACAAAGGTTTCATTTTCATCACTTGTCTAATCCTACCTTTAATACCATCTTCTAATCGCCTACAAAATTCTGCATCAAGTAAATCAATCTTCCCTGCAGATTCTAAAGCATCACGAACTAGTTTATAAGTATATTCTCTTGGAATTGAACCATGTTCAGCCAATTCCACAAGAAAATCTTTCGCCTCCACCACCCTACCAGCTTCACACAGGGCATGAATTATCGGTGTATATGAACTGTTACATGCTACCACTCCATCATCCATTCCTTGCATTCTTCTCAGCATCTCAATAGCCTTATCAATCTCATTAGTAGCACTGTAGTACCTTATGAAAGAATTATGCGTAATTCGATTAGGTGCAATACCCCTTTTCACCATATCATCCAACAACTCCATTGCCCTCTCTATCCTATTAGTTTTGCAGCATCCATTGATCAAACTATTATAAGTTACAACGTCAGGAACAAATCCTTTGAATAGCATAAGGCGAAACAAGTGATTCGCCTCCCATATTCTCCTCCTAATAGCTTTTCTACAGCCAGTTTCCAGACCATACCTACAATAAGAGCTAATCAAGATTGTGTAAGTGAACACATCAGGTGGACACCTAAACCCCGGCAACTCCATTTGCTCCAACAAAAACTTGGCTTTCTTGAAATTTCCAACTCTACAAAGAGCTAATATTAGAGTGTTGTAAGCATACACATCAGGCTTACAGTGAAACTGTTTCATTCTATAAAAGGTAGCCAATGCTTCTTCCACTAACCCTTCTTCTCCTAGGCGTTTTATCAAACATGTAACGGTCGGTGTCGTAACGAGCCCTTTTCTTGACATCTTTTTGAGAAATTCCCAAATGAGTTTCAATTTACAACCCCCTTTAGCAAGAACAAGAGACATCTCCTTACACGTGAGCTCATTGTGAGTAAACGCACAATGAGTCTCAACCCAATGGAAAAATTCTAGTGCTTTGTCCACGCCTATCTGTACATTTTGAGGATCTCTATGAGCAGCTGGACCAAGAATGAGTACCCGTTTTCGGGCCTTATGGAATTCTTCTCTTAGGTTTCTTTGCTTTAATGGGGTACGGTGGCGAAACCCACTTTGGCGGCCAATGGATCTTGGGGATTGAAAGAGGTATCTGGGGATTGATCTTAAGACTTGAGAAACTGCTTCTACAGTCCAAATGGGTTGCTTGGGAATTGAGGCTGCGACATTTGTCTCAAACGGCCGATTTCGATTTCGGATAATTGCAGCTAAAACTTGGTTTATCAGAAGGTTTTGGGTAAAATTAGGAGAAGAAAGTGATCTTGATGAGAACATATTATCATAAAGCCGCGAAGTGCAAGAAGAGCTTTAGTAGTAGTAACTGTACATAGCTGGAAGTTGAATGGC
The DNA here is from genome assembly GCF_000715075.1 of Nicotiana tabacum. NCBI lineage: Eukaryota > Viridiplantae > Streptophyta > Magnoliopsida > Solanales > Solanaceae > Nicotiana > Nicotiana tabacum. The sequence continues at coordinate 70,656,137 of NC_134095.1, read as the reverse complement.
TTGAGAACTGAAGTGTGTGAAAACTGAAACGGAACCTCTTAAGAACTAAGAAGGGGAGTGAAGTTGTCGGATAGAGCCACATAAACATATGATATCACATGTGGAGATGAAATGATGTTATGCCTTGGACAGACAATTTGGATGCCAATTTCTTCCTTAGAGAATTTGAATATAAGAATACAGTTCTATAAAGGCGTATATTATTGTCAAAGGTAAATGATAAAAGTTATACTGAATAAATTTTTCATAAATTAATTTTAGCGTAATTTACTTGTAGTATTAGTATGACGAAATACATAAACAGTCCTTTTAAGTTGTCCTCGACAATCAGACAAATACCTCAACTAACCCTTTTAGTATTTTGACACTTATAGTCCATAAAAAATAGGCCTCGTGAACATCCGAGTCCTACTGACCATATGCGTGAGTTACACTCGCCAATGACTTATCAAACCAATTAAAAATGACACCTTTAAATTGTAATAAAAATTTGACAAATGTAATTAACAAAAAAAAAAAAACACATGCAAAGCAATTTCTTTTACTGCTCTAGCCTTAGTCTTAGTATGCGCACTCTGACTTATGGCTTTTCGATGATTTCGATCAGACAGGCAGCATGGGAGAAAAAAGAAACTATTTCCTTTTTATTATGATTGGGCCCTATGGTGGTAGAACCTCGTGAATCAGGCGTACTACTGAACTTGCTCCCCCCCCCCCCCAACAATATTCTTCTTCGTTCCCTTTCTACTTTCCTTTTTCCTTTTCTACAAATAACAAATAAAAACCCCCAATGCTCTTTTCCCCATCCCTTCTTCCTAAAGACAGGACCTCTTCTCGCCCCTCGTCCTAAACAAATTAACTGTAAAATCCACCAAGGACCTCGTTGGAAAAGGTCCTTTCCGGCAATCTTCTTTCTCTCTTTTTATCTCATTGTGTTATATTTGAGAGCTCATTCACGTCAATATTGACGAAGTCGACACATAGTAGCTACAGTATTATTAACCAGCTCGACAGCTCCGACGAGCTCTATCTATCTATTTTTTCGTCCTCAGTCTTCTCTCTCTTATTATATTGATTCAGAACTTGGGTTTTAAATTATTATTCTCTTTGTAGTATTCTAAATTTTTGAGTAATTTATTTTAATATTGGTATCCAGTTGATTACTTAATTCAAGCAACTAGGTTTCGATTGTTTCTAATGTAGATGGATGAAATAATTTTGTTGAGATTTCATGAGTTATGAGTTCACAATTTTTTGGTTGATGGTTGACTTTAATCTGCTGGAAAATTTTCTTTTTCTACCGTGCATCTTACAAGTCTGACAGCCACGGCGGTGGCGGATGCGGCGATAATAGCGTTGATGGTATCATAGCTGGTTGTTGAAATTTTGGGACCCACTTCAAATTAATTCCAAAAATGTAAAAGCCTAATTTACTTGACGGGTAACATGCGTTTCTGACCGCGTGTCATGCGAGGTGGGCTGACTAGACCAGATATTTACTTGATAGTCACTTGAAGTGTTAAAATGGTAAATGAGTCAGTTGGAGTGTTTGTCTGATCATTGACGACAACTTAAATGTGTCGTTTATGTATTTCGCCTATTAGTATTATAAAATTGTACTCTATGCGTTTATTTTTATTTGTCCACTATACTAAAATATATGTTCACTTTTACTTGTCAATTTTAACAAACTAAGAGAAGATCATTTTTTTTTCTTATTTTATCCTTATTATTTACTCAGTTCACAAATCATTTCCCATGACTTTTCAAAATAAAATTATTTTTATGGATAATATGATAAAATATACACTTCATCTGTTAATAAAGTCACAAAACTCTTTTTATACATAAAGACATTGCCACATCAGCAAATTAAAAGAAATTCAACTTGACATCTCCTCACATTTCGCTCCCTGACACAAATTCCCTTGTGGTTTACATACTGCGGCACCTCCTTTATTTTAGTTTTTTTTTGTAATAATTCTTTTTATTATTTTTCATCAATATAAGTTAAATACAGTATGACAAATTTTCCCTTTTTAAATGTTATATTCTTTCAATTAATTACTTCTATCAAAATATCATCTTTAACAAATTTTATAAAATATAATAAAAAGGCAATTCCTATAAAATATTTTGCTATAAATATTTTTTGCCAGACTGATTTTGCGCCCACAGATTATACGAGCCTATAATAGAGTTCTTAATAAATAAAGACTTTGACTTTTCTAACACAACAACAACAACAATATAACCAGTATTATCTCACAACGTGGAGTTTGAGAAGAATAGTGTGTACGCAGACTTTACCCCTGTGAGGATAGAGAGGCTGTTTCCAATAGACCCTCGGCACAGGAAAGTATAAGCACCACATTAACGAAAATATAGACAAGAAGGGACAGTACGAAAAAGCCATGTAAAAGCAGAATAAAAATAACAAGACAGTAAAGTGATCAACAATGAAAGAAAATAATGGTTAGTCATAAAAACCTACTACCAACAGAAAGCGAGACTGCGTACCAATACTACTGTTATGAACACTCTAGACTACCTACTCTACTATCCTAATCCTCGATCTCCATACATTCCTATCAAGGGTCATGTCTTCGGTCAGCTGAAGCTGCGCCATGTCTTGCCTAATTACCTCTCCCCACCTCTTATTTGGCCTACCTCTACCTCTCCGTAAGCCCTCCAATGTCAACCTCTCACACCTCCTCACCGGGGCGTCTGTGATCCTCCTCCTAATTAATATGACCAAACTACCTAAGCCGCGCTTCTCGCATCTTGTCCTCAATAGGGGCCATACCTACCTTGTCGCGAATAACCTCATTTCTGATCCTATCTAACCTGGTGTGCTCGTGCATCCATCTCAATATCCTCATCTCTGCTACCTTCATCTTCTGAACATGACCGATCTTGACTAGATAACACTCAGCCCCATACAATATCGTTGGTCTGACCATCACTCTAGAACTTACCTTAAGTTTCAGTGGCATTTCTTTTCACACAAAACCCCGAAGCGTGTCTCCATTTCATCCATCCTGCCCCAATACGATGTGTGACATCTTTATCAATCTCCCCATCCCCATGAATAATAGACCCAAGGCACTTAAAACTCCCCCCTCCTAGGGATGAACTGCGAGTCCAGCCTCACCTCCCCTTCCCCTCCTTGAGTCTCGCCATTGAACTTACACTCCAAGTATTCTGTTTTGGTCCTGCTTAACGTGAAACCTTTAGATTCCAGGGTCTGCCTCCATAGCTGTAATTGCGCGTTCACACTGTCTCGCGTCTCGTCAATCAATACAATATCATCTGCAAATAGCATACACCATGGTACCTCCCCTTGGATGTGGCGTGTTAGTATGTCCATCACCAGAGCAGACAAAAAAGGGCTGAGTGTCGACCCCTGATGTAACCCCATCATCACTAGAAAATGGTTCAAGTCCCCACTCACCGTTCTCACTCGGGTCTTTACTCCATCATACATGTCCTTAATCAACCTAACGTAGGCAACATGTACACATCTAGCCTCCAAACATCTCCACAAAACCTCCCTCGGAACTTTATCGTACGCCTTTTTCTAAGTCGATGAACACTATATGCAAGTCCTTCTTTCTCTCCTATACTGCTCCATCAATATCCTTACAAGATGGATGACTTCGGTAGTCGAGCGCCCCGACATAAGCCCAAACTGGTTCTCGGAAATAGGCACACTCCTCCTCACTCTTAGCTCTACCACTCTCTCCTAGACTTTCATAGTATGGCCAAGCAACTTGATACCCCAATAGTTATTGCAATTTTGGATATTACCCTTGTTATTGTATACAGGAACATCGTGCTCTACCTCCACTCTTCGGGCATCTTCTTCATCCTAAAAATGATATTAAATAACCTAGTGAGCCACTTCAAGTCTGCCTTGCCCGCACTCTTCCTAAACTCCATCGAGATTTCATCCGGCCTGGTCGCTTTGCCCCTGCTCATATTACGCATAGCCCCCTCAACTTCATCAACTCTAATCCGCCTACAATACCCAAAGTCACAACGACTCTCGGATAGTTTCAAATCACCCAGTACAATGCTCTTGTCCCCCTCCTCATTCAAGAGACTATAGAAGTAGGTCTGCCATCTCCGACGGATAAGCCCCTCATCCAACAAAACTCTACCTTCTTCGTCCTTGATGCACTTCACTTGGTCCAAGTCACGCACTTTCCTTTCTCATACCTTGGCTAACCTGAACAACCTCTTATCCCCTACCTCGACCCTCGAGTTTCTTACACAAATGACTAAAAGCTGCAGTCTTGGCCACCGTAACTGCTAGCTTTACCTCTTTCTTAGCAACTTTATAATGCTCTCTATTCGCCCTCTTATCCTCATCGTCTACACTTTCCACTAACTTCAGATATGCTGCTTTCTTGGTTTCCACTTTTCCTTGCACCTCTCTATTCCACCACCAGTCTCCTTTGTGACCACCAGAGTAACCTTTTGAGACCCTTAATACCTCTCTCACGGCTTCCCTAATGCAATGCGCAGTCGTGATCCACATAGCGCTTACGTCCACACTACTCCTCCAAGCCCCTATAGTCACCAGCTTGACCCCCAACTCCTGCGCTTTTGCTTCCGTTAAGGCTCCCCACTTTATCCTATGTTGGATATGCATCACCCTCTTCCTCGTGATCTCAAGGTCCATGACCAGGAGCCTATGAAGGGTCGAGGGGTTCTCACTCGGGATGACCTTGCAATCCGTGAAAAGACCTTTATCGAACTTCCTGCAGAGTAAATAATCAATCTGAGTCTCGGCCACCGAACTTTGGAAGGTGACCAAGTGCTCCCTCTTCTACGGGAAACTTGAGTTTGCTATCACCAAATCAAATGCTCTAGCAAAGTCCAGCAGAGACGTTCCTCCTCCGTTTCTATCTCTAAAACCAAAGCCACTATGCACATCATCATACCCCCTAAACATCGCTCCAATGTGGCCGTTGAAATCTCCTTCAATGAAAAGCTTCTCGGTATGCGAGATACCACGTATCATCTCATCCAAATCCTCCCAGAAACGCCTCTTGATTTCCTCATCCAAGCTTTCTTGGGCTGCATACGCACTGATTATGTTCAACGTAAAACCTCTAACAACTAGCTTAATAGTCATCAGCCTGTCATTCACCCTCCTAACCTCCACTACTAGTTCACGGAAGTCCTTATCAACCAAGATACCTACCCCGTTCCTGCCGCCCTCCCAGAATACCAAAGTTTGAAACTGCCCACATCTTGCGCCTTTTCTCCTACCCACCTAGTCTCATGTACACAAGCTATATTAATCTTCTTTTTCTCGAGAATCTTCGCTAACTCTACAAGATTTTCCAGTCAAAGTTCCTATGTTCCAAGACCCCACTCTCATCCTAGTAGCTCCCTTAGCCCTCTTACCCTCTTACTCCCCTGCACCCCCTCCCCCGCGCTGACACCCCCGAGGACAAGACCTTACCCGACCATTGTTCACCAAAGCCACTATAATTTAGGAGTCACTGCGCAAGCACTATCCCGAAAACAAGAGACAAAAATAAAATAAATTATCGAAATATAATCTACCACTAAAAGTTGCAAAACAGGTGAAGAAATAAAATAAAGGAATTAACCGGAACTATAATCTACAACTAAAGGTCAGAAAAAACAGGTGAAGAAATAAAATAAAGGAACTAAAGAAACTATAATCTACAACTAAAGAATAAAAAAACAGGTGAAGATATAAAACAAAGACTTTGACTTTTCTAATATCTACATAATTTGAAGATATATACAATATTTGGAATAGACCACATAAACAGGACAAGGGGAAATTATACAACAACAATTATAAAGTCAGAGTAATGCAAAATATCTCAAACTAATTAAGATAAGCACGTATAAATAAGACACAGATGGGTAAAATGCGTAAATTTGAAAATCAACACTAACTCTGTTTCTTAATTCAAATGATAATTTATCATGCCGCTCTTGTTTATACATTGTACAGAGAAAGAAACTTCCCATTATTGTTCTTTTCTTGTATTAGCACTTTATTTCGAGTATAAAAATACCACTTGTAAGATGCGTTTCAAGAACGGGCTTTTTAAAACATTAGGCCAAATGGCCTCCGAGCAATCTTAAACTTCCACCCAATTTTAAAGTCGATACATGAACTCTTCATTTTTTCATTTGAATACTTATACTTAATAGAATAATTATTAATTAGCACCTTTGATCATTGACTATACTTATGTGGCGGTAATTGATGTTGGGCATATTTTCATATATTTTGACACTATTTTTCTGTATTTTTACTGTTTGATACTCCCTCCAGTTCACAATAAGTGACCAATTTGCCTTTTCATTTTGGTTCATAATAAGTGTCCAATTATGTAATCAAGAAAGAATTCAATTTGTTTTTACAAAATAACCCCTATGTATATATCCCTAAAAAAAATTCTTACTCTTCACATTAAATGTTTAATTAGGGGTAGTTTAGTCATAGTAGGTATTTTTGTATAGAATTTAGTATTTTCTTAATGAGCGTGCTAAAAGTAAATTGGACACTTATTATAAATCGGAGAGAGTATTAAATATACTATACTTAGCTTGATTATGGAGTTTTACACTTATTTAGATGTTAATGAATAATGTAGGTACTTTTAAGGTAAAAATTCGGGAGCAAAATAATATTGCAAAGTATATTTATACATTACAATGATTAGCTCATGAGTATGCAATTATGACATAATGATAGGACGGAACATTTAATCTAAGCGACGCAGTCAGTATTCCTCGCGGTAAAGCTCGCGTCGCATTTTCCAATGCGAGAAAGTTCAGGCGCTTCGTGCTGCGACGCTCGGGTCTAGTTTTGAAGTTATTTTATCTTTTTATTTTTTTATTTTTTTATTTTGGACTTGATTATTTCGCCTAGGCTTTTATCCCACACCTATAAATAGTCCTTAAACATAATTTTTACACAACTTTTGATGAAGGTAAAACACAGAACCGCCATAGAGACTGGATTATCATTTTTTCTACCAAACTTTATAATTTTTATGTTTCTTTGTATGATTTGTTGTTTGGCTACCATGTCTATGTGGAGCTAAATTTCACGTTCTAGAGTTGTGGTTCTTCATGCCTATTGTTATTCGGATATTGATTTTTCTTTCTTGATTTATCATATTGATTTGTTTATTCAATCTTGCGCTTAATTATTTAATTGCTTGGTCACCAATTGAATACCATCTACGAATCTAGAATTGAATTCGAAAGTAAAATTCTAGATTGCACATAGGATTGAGTAGAACAAGTTCTTGAACTTGGGCATCGAGGAACGGATTCGCGGTTAGGATAGACATATACCTAATTGCCTTACTTGGTTGATGTACATGAATTATAAATGTGTTCTTGTTGATTCTAACTCCATAGACATATAGACATTAGGTTAGCTTGAATAGGCGAGTAAGAACTCGACAGATTCTTATGAGCAATATTAACCCTGAACCAATAAGCTAGATAAATTAGTTAGTCAATTTAATTGAAGAATACAATAGGAATGTTAGATAACCCATAACCCTAGATCGTTTTCATCACATTAATAACATAAAAATCTGCTCTTCATTTGTCCTTAGTTCATTATTTGTTTTCTTTTTATTTTAATTAGATTAGAATCATATACTTCTAGGTTTAATTCTTATTTAGATAATTATGATAGTCTAATTTAGTTAATAGTTATTCACAAGTCCTTGTGGGTTCGACATCCGACTTTTAGTCACTTTATTATTTGACGATCGCGTATACTTGCATATGCGTTTAACCGCAATAAATTTTTGGCACCGTTGCTGGGGACTTAGAATTAACTATTTTTCTAAATTAGACTTTTACTTTTTTCTTTACATTTTTTTTTTGTAAATATTTTGATTTTTATAACAATTTGATTTTTCTCTTAGTGTGTTTCTAGTTCTCTCAACATGACATATGGGGATGAAATATCCGGAGGTAAGGTTATTGATGAAGACACTTGGTTGATGGAAGACTTTTTGGGCTTGTTTTGACCTGAACTTTTGGAGATCTAAATTTGAATATGGGAGTAAGAGTTGGTATTGGTACGAATATTCGCGATTAAGGGAATATGCGAACCGACGTTGTCTTCTAACAATGTTGGCGAATGATTGGTTTAAGGAGAGAGTTGATCTTGCACAAAAAATTGACATGTTTGGCTTGGCTTTGAACAACTTGGATGCAGATTTGAGTGCAAAAGTTGATGCGTTCAACGTCCAACAATTTAGTGATGAGTTGTGTGAAACTGAAAAAAAATCTTCCAGACCAAATTGAGAAGCTAAAACGAGTATACCAATCATTAGACCATTTTTTAGGATGCCAATATTGAGAAGAGTGTTCTAGAGTCATGTGAGGAAGTAGATAATGTTATATTTGACGACTCTAGTGCATGTAAATATGAGGATGTAAATAGTAATACAATTCTAGAATTGAGGCGTATTGGTCCTCATTAAAAATATTTTTTGACATTGTGTTTGGATGACATGAAAATCGAGTCATCTGAGCGTTTGGAGGAGTCAACGGAAGAGGAACAAGGTGCTTACATTCTTGGATTTGTCGTGCCAGAGTGAAAAGATTACATTCCTCATCTAAAAGCCGAGAAGTGTAGAGTGAAAAATTTATTACTTGGCCTGGTTATCTTTGTAGCATCACCAAAAGAACATAGCCGCAGACTGAATGCCCTGTTAGGTGTACAATTCTTAAGTTCAAGGTGGAGGCAAAAAGCGGTTCACGTCGTGTTGAGACGTTAAATAAGGCGCTTGTTGGGAGGCAACCCAACTTTACTGCTTTCTTTTATTTGCTTTTATTTTTTATTATTTTTATTATTTTTGTAGTATTTGTTTTGTAGGATCATGAGCATGGGACTCCAAGCCATAAGAAGTGTGCAAAAGAGAGAAGATGGTTGGAACTGGTATGAGTTATCCGCAAAAAGGACCATCCTTGGGAGAAGTATGAGTACCCCGAGAGCCACGATTGCTTCGGTCTTTGTCCACTTAGGGAGTTTCTTTTCTACACTCGTTATTTTTGCTTTATTTGTTCATTAGGGATACTGTATTTTTTTAAGTGCAGGGTGAAGAATTCCTCTAGATAATTAGTAGTAGTATGCTAATAAAGTATTAACTTCTTATTTTAATTTTAGCTTCTTATTTTTCTTTTTATAGTTGTGTAGTATTATTATAGTAGTTTTAGTAGCTTAAATTTTTTTTAATGTAAAAAATTAGAAAAAACAATTTTTTTTTGAGAAATTTTGAACTTTTCCCAACGATGGATCTCCTATACAGTTTTCTTGAGGGATTAAAGTCTAACAAAAAATTATAATTTTTTTTTGAAAAAATAAAAAAAAATCCAAAAACATGTCATTTATTTTTCTTTAGGTAGTAATGATACATTGTGATTTTTCTTTGCACCTCGGTTCTTTTTTATGGGATGTAGATTGAACCGGGTAGTAGTTTTTTTTAATTTTTAGAGTAGATTAATATTTAAGGAATAAATAGAGGAAGAATGATGAACCTAGGCGCCTTTGACTTGTTTGATAGTAGCATATTTAGGCTTTGGCTTGTGTAATATCTTCCCTATATATTTGAAATTGAGCATGATGCCTCTATATATTGAATATCATGTCTTGTGACACCTATGTCTCACTTTCTTGACTTGTATTCGTTTTGTGCTTAATGCTTAATATCTTGTGGCTCCGTGAATACTGGCATTGTTTGAGAATCCGAATAAGACCGTCCTTAGTGAGTCATGTACCATGTGTGAAGTGAGTTTTTATGTAGTCTATGTTGTTGTGATTGAGTCTAGGACTTGCCCCATATGTGAGTCGAAGAGAGATTTTAGGTGATGCTCCATTTGAAAAATAATTTTAGGCTTTCTTTGTTCTTTTTGAGCTCTATTACTCACTATGAATAAAAGTTATCTCTGGTTAACCCTTTTGAGCCTATAGACTTTTATTTGGCACCCACATTACAAGCATATACTTTTTTTGTTCTTAATTGACATTGTTTTGATCCTTTTACTTCTTAAAGCACTTTAATTGTGAAATGAGCGCTAAACGAAGTAAGAAGCACTACAACATTTTAGGTATGTAGCCACCCCAAAAAAGTGTGGCTTAAACTATCAAAAAGTGTGACATTTGATCAAAAGCCACACTTTTCAACTATAAGCAATGCTTTCCGGAGGGTGGCCTAAAGTACCGTAACCTATTCCCTGTAGCCACGCTTTTTGGGCGTAGCTTTAGAAGCGCGTTGCCAATAAGATACAAAGGACACGGTTGTATTATCTGATACGACAACATTTTTCATGTGCTAAAGCTACACCTATGAGGTGTGGACTTTGATATCTATTAGGCTACGCTTTTGAAGTGTGGCAAATCTTGAATAGGTAATTCCAATTCTTTTTTAATAATATTTATGTGAGCCACAATTTTGTAACTGAAAAGTTATATGTTTTTACATAAATGTTGTAATTGTATGGATCTGAATTTGACCGACCATGACCTGCAGTGAGCACGACTGACGACCGAGCACCTTCGAGTCGATGCCCAGAAGGGTATGACCTTGTAGTAAGAGAAAGAATAATACGACCTCGGTGGTAGAGTAAGCATATTACGGGACATTGAGAATATTCCTAAAAAAGGATCTTTTGCATGTCGTTTCTACCGGGGGGGATTCCTCAATATATAAGAGGAATGAGAGCCTTGTAAAAGGGGCAGACTCTTTAAAATTCACGAACCTTGAATAAAAAAGGATATTTACAATTCTCTTCTCTATTACTATCATCCTAGAGTTTATTATCTTCAGCCACGATTTACCCCTTCATCTTTGATTGATTTATTCAAAAAGGTTTTAATATCTTTTGAGTCAAACAATTTGGCGTCGTCTGTGGGGATTTCCATAGCTAAAATCATAGTTCTCATCTAGGTTCTTGAAAGTGACGATTACTCTTCTTCAAACCTCATAAAAACCAACAATGGCGGAAAAAGAAGCGAGGCTGAAGATGATAGCAAATGTCTCAAACAATCTCCTGAACTCCCTCAACGAAGCCGGTAGAGAATACATCGAGAATACAACACCAAGAGTTACACCAGAGGGGGAGATCTCACCTTCTCCACACGGGGATCTAACGGTCTTGCGTGAAAGGGGATCCTCAACGTCCACGATGGAGGAAGCACCACCAACAGTCAAAAAGCTGCTAGAAGAATGGTTGACAAGCGCTCTGAGCAATATGCTCGAAAAACCCCCTCAAGGAAATGTCGAAGACTTACCACCTACAGAAATCGCAGCTACCACCAGCGAGCCAAGCACTACACAAACGAGAAACAAAACACTTCGTGATCAAATCAAGGAGCATCAGGAAAGGGTTGACAAAATACCAGGCGCCCCTAAGCTATTACCAAAACACGATGTGGGCCGATTCGTCGAACAGTCATACAACGACGGGGCTATTCCTCATCCTATTCCAAATCCTTCAAGATGCCGCCACACTTGAAAATATATGATGGGACCACGGATTCGGAGGATCATCTAATCCATTATGTTACTGCAGTAAAGAGCAACGATCTGTCAAAGGAACAGGTACCATCTGTGCTGCTAAAAAACTTTGATGAGACTTTGACAGGGGGAGCATTGACGTGGTACTCCCAGCTACCAGCACGATCAATATCAATATTTGAAGAAATGGCGGATAAATTCGCCACCGCTCATGCAGGGGCGAAGAAGGCTGAAGCTAGGGTCAATGATATCTTCACCATCAGGCAAACGGCGGGTTAGGGACTTCGGGACTTCCTGGCCCGATTCAACAGAGTAAGGATGAGCCTACCGAACGTGTTAGAAGGGGCAGTAGCAGCCTTTCAAAATGGGTTAAACAGGAACAGATCAAAGGTAACCAAAAAACTACTCAGCAGACTCATGAAATACCCCTCACCACATGGGAAAAGATCCACAATGCCTATTGCGCCGAGGTAAGGGCAGATGAGGACGATTTGAACGGCCCGATTCAGCGATTAACGTCGGTTCAGACTGAGTCAAGGAGAGATCGATGTAATGATGGGTGAAGGGCTCAACCCTCACGTTTCAATTGAGAAAGGCATCAGACCTATGTCCGAACATCTAACCCGCCCCCTCCAAGACATCCGAATGCCGTGCTACGACACACTGCACCCCTTTCAAAATGATAGAGGTATGCCTCCACTGTTATCTGCTCATAACTTTTGTGTTTCCCCTTCAGAGATAGTGTACGCATTGGAGAAGCTAGGCACGAAGGTGCAGTGGCCGCAAAAAATGAAATCAGACTCAAGCACTAGGAGGTCAAACGTCCTCTGTGAATTCCATCAAAAAAGAGGACACAAGACTGAAGATTGCATAGGCCTGCGGCAGGAAGTAGTTAGGATGTTGAACCAGGGGTACTTGAAAGAATTGCTCTGCGATAAACGGAGGGCCAACTTCGCCAGAGGACGCGATACATCTTAAGGACCTCCAAAGCCACCGTCGCCAGCACGCACCATACAGATGATCATTGGCGGTGGCAACGACATGGTAATCAACCATGTGAAATTCACCACCACGCATAAACTCAAACGGACGGTCGCCCACGAACGGTATGATGACCTCGAAGACAGTATCATCTTCGATAAGTCAAATGCCAATGGTTTGTCTTTCCCTCACTATGATGCTTTGGTTATAACTTTATGCATCGCTGATACAGATGTAAAAAGAATCATGGTAGACGATGGAAGCGGCGCGTGTATTGTTCACCTTCGAGTCCTCATGGAAATGAGGCTTGAGGATAAAATAATAAAGCGTTGCATAACACTAACAGGTTTTAACAATGCAGTAGAGTGGACATCCGGAGAAATAGTGCTGCCTGTCCTAGCAGGAGTCACACTAGAAATAACATTCCACGTCATGAACCATGATACAACCTATAACGCCATCATAGGGCGACCATGGATACACGCCATGCGAGCCGTCCCCTCAAGCTTCTATCAAGTGATCAAATTTTCCACCTCGTGGGGAATATTCAGCATCCGAGGTGATCCACACACCGCCCAAGAATGCTATCGGATCGCCCAAGATTGCACGCACACCAAACAACTTAAAGGAGTAAGTGCGGAGGCATAACAATCAGCCATGTCGGGAACTAAACTCGACCCACAAGCAGAGGCCATCCAGGACCCAGATATCATAGAAGCTTACAAGGCAACTATAGAGGATCTTGACCCCGTCCAATTGGATGACGCTGACAACACAAAAAAGGCTTACATAGGGCACAACCTCTCGGAGCCAAGTAAGTATCGTGAATTTTTAACTAACAACGCCGATTTGTTTGCCTTCTCTCACTCAGATATGCCAGGAATCCCAAAGGACATCGCCACTCACAAACTAAATGTCGACCCACTCTATCAACCGGTACGGCAAATGAGGAGAAAGTTCAATACTGCAATCAATGAAGTAGTCAGCGAAGAGGTGGATAAATTACTCACTAACGGTTCCATTCCATCAGAGAATCAAAGTACCCCCAATGGGCCACCAACGTGGTCATGGTCAAAAAGAAGAACAGGAAATGGCGAATGTGTGAAGACTTCACCGATCTAAATAAAGCATGCCCAAAGGATTCCTTCATGTTACCCCATATCGACCAACTGATCGATGCGATAGTGGGGCATGAATTGCTGAGCTTCTTAGACCCTTACTCCGGTTACAATCAAATCCTAATGGCTGAAGAAGATCAAGAAAAGACGACTTTCATCACTCACCAAGGAACGTATTGCTATAAAGTGATGCCGTTCGGACTCTAGAATACAGGGGCCACGTACCAGAGGCTAGTCACCAAGATGTTCAAAGAGCAGCTCAGCAAGACCATGGAGGTGTATATAAATGACATGCTGGTAAAGTCGGCAAAGAAGGAGGATCACATTAGCCATCTGAAAGAAGCCTTCGAAATATTAAGGCAGTATGGGATGAAGTTAAATCCCGAGAAATGCGCCTTCGGCGTAACCTCAGGAAAATTCCTCGGTTTCCTCGTATCACAAAGGGGAATCGAACTCAACCCGAATCAAATTAAAGCCATCGATATAATACCAGAAGTACTAACCAGCAAAGAACATGTACAGAAGCTAATAGGGCGAATAACCGCATTGTCGAGCTTCATTTCACGATCCTCGGACAGATGCCACAAATTCTTCAATGTGTTGAGAAAAGACCACGGGTTACAATGGAACGAGGAATGTGTCGACGCCCTTAGAAAGCTAAAAGCGTATCTGTCTTCGCCACCACTACTCGTCAAAACGGACCCGGGTGAATGTCTACTTGTGTATTTGGTAGTTTCTGAAGTTACAGTAAGTGCAGTCTTTGTCCGGGAAAATAAAGGTACGCAGTCTCCCATTTACTATATCAGCAAAACTTTAATAGATACCAAGACAAGGTACCCTCACCTTGAAAAGCTAGCTCTGGCACTGGTCGTAGCTTCACGTAAGCTTAGACCATATTTTCAATGTCACCACATAAAAGTGTTAACGACCTTCCCCCTGAGAGGTATCCTGCACAAACTCGAACTATTAGATAGACTTGCCAAATGGGCCATAGAATTAAGCGAGCACGACATAACATACCAACCGCGAACTGCCATTAAGTTGAAGGTGCCCGCCGACTTCGTCGCTAATTTCGGCGCAGAGATATTGCCCGAGGCAGAACAAGAAGCACTTCGCGCTCCCTCACGTACTGACCTCTGGGTCCTCTACACCGATGGAGCCTCGAATGCCTCGAGATCGGGATTGGGACTCGTCCTCGAGGTCCCTACGGGAGAAGTAATTCACCAGTCCATACGATGCCTCGAGATGACTAACAACGAGGCCGAGTATGAGGCTGTGATTGCAGGTTTGAAGTTAGCCCTCAAATACGGTGCCCGATGACTCGTCCTCCACTGTGACTCTCAACTCGTTGTGAATCAAGTTACCAGGACTTTCCAAATCAAAGATCAGAGACTACAAAAGTACTAGTCAGAAATCCACAAACTGCTGCCAGAGTTCGATGAATGCCGCCTCGACCAGATACCTAGGGCGCAGAATATTCAAGCAGATGGCCTCGCCAAATTACTGCGGCCACCAAGAATATCGACCAAGAAAATGTGGTCACCCCTCTTCACTCCGCAATAGACCACGTCGAGGTATGTTCTATAAACCTAACTTGGGATTGGCGTAACTGCTTTGCAGCCTATTTACAGGATGGATCGCTCCCACGAGACAAAAAAAAGCCAAAAAACTCCGGGTACAGGCAGCCCAATACAACCTAGTAAACCATGATCTCTACAAGAGAACGTTCAGCGGCCCCCTAGCCAAATGTCTTGGACCACATCAAACAAGGCGAGTACTGGAAGAAGTACACGAAAGGCACTGCAGCGCTCACATGGGAAATTGCACCCTCGTTCAATGTCTCATTCGCGCCGATTACTACTGGCCTACCATGAAAAAAGAAGCTGCAGACTATGTCCGAAGGTTCGAGCAGTGTCAAAAGTATGCCCCTATGATACATCAGGCAGGAGAACTCCTCCATTTCGTCATTTCGCCATGACCATTCATAAAATGGGGAATGGACATAGTCGGCCCCCTCCCAGCAGGGCGATGTAAGGTACGCTTCCTTTTGGTTTTAACTGACTACTTCTCTAAATGGGTGGAAGCAGGTGCATACACTCAGATACGTGAGCAGGAGGTCATCGCCTTTATATGGAAAAATATTGTATGTCATTTTGGCATCCCTAAGGAAATCAGCTGTGATAATGGACTTCAATTCATCGGAAAAAGAACAACTAAGTTCTTCGAAAAGTGGCACATCAAACGGATACTCTCCACGCCATATCACCCTGCCGCCAATGGCCAAGCCGAGTCCTCCAACAAAGTAATACTGAACATATTGAAAAAGAAGCTCGAAGAAGCTAAGGGCTATGGCCTGAACTACTACCCGAAGTATTATAGGCATACCACACCACGCCAAAATCTAGCACGGGAGAAACGCCATACTCACTAGTCTACAGGACCGACATAATTATACCCGTCGAGGTTGGGGAGCCCAGCTTGAGATACTCCAACGAGATCGGAGCAGATAACGATGAAAGTAGGCTATAAGATCTGGATGAAATTGAAGAACAAAGAGACATGGCCCACGTAAGAATGGTAGCCCAGAAGCAGCAAGTAGAAAGATACTACAACAAGAGAGCCAAGGTGCGATCACTCAAAGTGGGCGACTACATCCTCAAGGCCAAAACGCAGGCATCAAAGGATCCAAATGAAGGAAAGTTAGGAACAAACTGGGACGGACCGTATAAAATTGTAGCAGCAACAACAAAGGAGCATTCCAACTAGAAACAATGGAGGGAAAACTGCTCCAAAACAACTAGAACATCGCCCACATCAAATATTTCCACTTCTAAAAGGTGTCACTTAAGTCGTACTCTTTCTCCCTCACCCGGGTTTTGTCCTAATCGGGTTTTCCCAGGGAGGTTTTCAACGAGGCGGAAAGAGAGATGCCCTACGGGGTGACATGCCATTCATTACCTCCACCCGTCAATATGATCTCCGGATCGAAGTAATGAAGGGATTACATACAGATAATTTAATCTCCATTGTATGAATGGAATCTAATCTCCATTGTATGAATGGAATCTAATCTCCATTTCACGAACGGAAATTTAATCTCCATAGCATGTGCAGAACCAGATCTCCACTAATCGACAGGTGACGTCTTCCTACGGGAACATGGTCAAATCTCAAAACATGAGTTCGACCTCGTTCGAACTATGACGGGATACTACTTCGACGATAGTTCGAAGCAACATATCAATGGCCAAGGCCATCGACAAAACATGAGTTCGACCTCGTTCGAACTATGACGGGATACTACTTCGACGACAGTTCAAAGCAACATCCCAATGGCCAAGGCCATCGACAAAACATGAGTTCGACCTCGTTCAAACTGCGACAAGATACTACTTCAACGATAGTTCGAAGCAACATCCCAATGGCCAAGGCCATCGACAAAACATGAGTTCGACCTCGTTCGAACTACGACAGAATACTACTTCGACGACAGTTCGAAGCAACATCCCAATGGCTAAGGCCATCGACAAAACATGAGTTCGACCTCGTTCGAACTATGACGGGATACTTCTTCGACGACAGTTCGAAGAAACATCCCAATGGCCAAGGCCATTGA
Source organism: Nicotiana tabacum (assembly GCF_000715075.1). Classification (NCBI taxonomy): domain Eukaryota; kingdom Viridiplantae; phylum Streptophyta; class Magnoliopsida; order Solanales; family Solanaceae; genus Nicotiana; species Nicotiana tabacum. Next base: position 70,638,873 of record NC_134095.1, on the reverse strand, counting down.
CAAAACATGAGTTCGACCTCGTTCGAACTACGCAGGGATACTACTTCGACGACAGTTCGAAGCAACATCCCAATGGCCAAAGCCATCGACAAAACATGAGTTCGACCTCGTTCGAACTACGCAGGGATACTACTTCGACAATAGTTCGAAGCAACATCCCAATGGCCAAGGCCATCGATAAAATATGAGTTCGACCTCGTTCGAACTACGGCAAGATATTACTTCGACAGCAGTTCGAAGCAATACCCAATGTCCAAGGCCATCGACAAAACATGAGCTCGACCTCGTTCGAACTATGACGGGATACTACTTCGACTACAGTTCGAAGCAACATCCCAATGGCCAAGGCCATCGACAAAACATGAGTTTGACCTCGTTCAAACTACAACGGGATATTACTTCGATGACAGTTCGAAGCAACATCCCAATGGCCAAGGCCATCGACAAAACATGAGCTCGACTTCGTTTGAACTACGACGGGATACTACTTCGACGACAGTTCGAAGTATCCCAATGGCCAAGGCCGTTGACGAAAATATTGGTTCGACCTCGTTCAAACCACGACGGGATTCTACTTCGACGGTAGTCGAAGCAACATCCCAATAGCCAAGGGCATCAATATCATATGCAATAAACAAAAGAGAAAACGACAAACAAATAAACCGACAAAAGTAAAGTTTACATTGCAGCAAAATATCATTTACATTTGCCCCTACAAACAGGCCCTAGTACGGCCCTTGCCAAAAATTCCCAAGCAAAAGAAAAATACAAACCAAGACTAAGCATCATCACGAGCAGGGTAAGCATATTCATACCATGAATCTGAAGCAAGGTAATTCGCGTCATCAGAATTGATACCTTCCCCGTCAGGAGTGAGAGGGTCGTACCCACATGACTCACAAGCTGCATGCGCTTCAGCGTGCTCCGCCTAAACCTCCGCCTCCGTAGCCCTGCCCTCGGCATGAAAAGCCTTATAAACATCAAGCCGAGCCTCCGCATGGACCCATAATTCATACAAGCGATGGGACGAGCCCTGGTCAGCTGAGGCTCAAGACGTAGAAGGCTGAGAACGTCGATTTGCCTCCTCCGCCCTTAGCAAAGCCATTTGTCCCTGCAATTCGGCCAACTCTACCTCTAGCTCCCTAACACGCCCTTCGAGCCTTGCGACTTGATGACCAGAGGCTTCCCTCTCCCCAGTAAGTTCCGACCTAGAAATGCGGAGAGCATCCTCCCAGGATACCGACTCAAAAATAGTGGCTGCCAACTTATCAGCGTTGGCGCTTAGCTTGCTCTTGAGCACGTCAATCTCCACTACCTTAGCATTCAACCCGGTGGTCAAGTCAGCCACCTTCAGCTATAAATCGACATTCTCAGCCGTTACCCCTGGCTCAACTCGATCTCGTCCTCCTTCTCCTTAAGGAAAGACTCCAGTTCGCTATTACAGGCGATAGCCCTCACAAGCTCCTCGTCTCTCTCCCTTAACTCCTCTATCCTACGGTCCAATTGCCTCCTCTCGCTGCTTAAGTCCCTCGCGGAACACCTAGAACTTGGGATCCTGATGATAGATGTCAGACATCGCCCGGTGCTTAGCACGGTACTGCTGATACTTCGACGACATCTTCTTATAAAGGCCCGTCCTTTTCCTTTCACGACGCTCCCTCTCTACATCCAGGACGAGGGTTTGACAAAAGAGAAGGGCAGAAGTTAGAAAACAAAATGCACAACGCCGACTGTCGCACCAACCTCATGATAAAAAGAGAAGGAAAGGAAACCTACCTGCAAAGCCATACCAGCGACCTTCTGAGATAACTCCACGTCGCTCATCGCTCCAAGCATCCAGCTTTCAGGAGCGGCAGATAGAGGAGCAAGGGCCGACGCAACTTGCTCGTTGTTCAATAACAAGTTGTAGTTCCCTGGGACTATCACATGACGGTCGGACCCATCCATCCTAACCTCCACATAGGTGACGTCCTCTGGGTCGATATCCGAACCCGAGTCATCACCCTCGATACAAGGTCTTTCAACATTAGATGATGCACCACCCTCAACGGAGCGCACTGAACCAGCTCTTGGGCCAATTTCCTCCACTTGGGGAGACCTCCCCGACAAAATGGCATCAGCCATAAATACGGGCACCAGGGCTGTCCGGGATGCCCCGCTGCCATCGACATCTATAGCCACGCCCTTTCCCAGCTCCAACCTCCTCCTTTTCCTCTCTAACGGCTCGTTGCCATTAGAAGATTCATCCACAGGATGTGAAGTCGGTACCGACGAGGCTTCTTCCCTCGTGGCCACAGTTCGAGACGAATCTCCCAGTTGAATAAGCTAAGGACTGCCCTCCCGAATAGGCTCGCAAAAAATAAATCCCGTGCCCGCAGTAGCAGCGGCTTGTCTAAAAGCGGGAATGGGCACTTTCTGTCTAGAAGCTCCCCGACCTGTCATCATAATGGGTCGTACCTTTAAGCAGGATCGCATGGCCAATGAGGCAGTAAAAGCAAATATTTACCTAAGGAAACCTTAGGGCCATAACGTTGCACGAAGGCGGACCAAGTCCGAGTTTCCGCTAGATGAGGCAACACACGGGCTACCCAATCCTTGATATCCGCAATAGGGAGAGGCGGATGGCCCATAGCTGCAAAACGGTGAGTAAGTAAAAGCTACAATAATCACGGAAAAGAGGGGAACTTAACGAACGACGACACTTACGATTTCGGTTCCATCGTTCCGGAAATATGGCGGAGTCAAAAATGACGTGTTCGGTTTTGATGAAGAAATACTTGTGCCAGAACTTACGCTCGCCCGGCCATCTGTTCCGACCACCAGCCCTTTCGTACCACGAAGTCTCAAATGCACCATGGTACCCTTGAGGAAGCCGGGCGCGAATAGGTGCAAAAGATGATGAACCGAGACGCTACACTCTGCCAACTCTGCGTATTTAGTCAATAGCAGAAGCATCTTAAGCGTGTACGGTGAAAGCTGTGCTGGGAAAACCTGGTAAAATCTACAGAATTCTTCCGCCAAGGGGAAGAGAGGAAGGGTGTAGCCGATCACGAAAGGATACTCGTAGAAAGCACAGTATCCAGGCCTGTGGACGTCAACGTAATCCTCCCCCGCCAGAATCATCTCTACATGGGCAGGGATACCGTATTTTATACGGAGGGCATCAAGATGAACCTGCTTCATCTCTGAAAACATGGGGTTCGGGGTAGGAGGTGGATCTTTGAGGAAATCATTCCAGGACAAAGGATGCCTCGGTAGTAGCTCCTCCACCGTAAGAGGGTTGTCACCTTCTTCTGCCACCACTTCTCCGCTGCCAGAAAAGGCACTATGGATGAAGGGGTGGCTTCAGGAACCTCTCTTTGCTAGCACGACGGGACCTTGGCATAAGTTCGTTTAAAGGAGTAGCGACACAAAGGGAGTGAGAAAGAAGAAACTTCTGGCGAAGAATGGAAATAGGAGCAAGGAGGTGTAAGAACAAATGAAGAAGACTGAGAGTCTATCAAGAGGGGAGTAGCTAAAGTTTTTCAAAAAATTAAACCCTTCATCTATTTATAGGGTTGGGTAGCACCAGAATCGAGGCGGCAAGCCTCAAATCAGCACAAGAATCAAAGCGCCAAACCGTCAGTCTTTACCTCGAAAATTCGCGTAATGATAACGCACGTAAAGCTGACATCACCCCCGAGTAGCGTGTACTCTACAACGCTTCGCTGAGTGTGATAGCCATCTCGCGTTGGCCGCGTCGCAACGTCCCTACGGATCAAATTTCTCCCAAAGAAGGCAGAGTCCACTCATCGGGGACACACCCGGTCGCAACCCCGACGAGCGGAGGGACTAACTGTATGGGTCTGAATTTGACCGACCACGACCTGTAGTGAGCACGATAGACGACCGAGCACCTGCGAGTCGATGCCCAGAAGAGTACGACCTTGTAATATGAGAAAGAATAATACGACCTCGGTGGTAAAGTAAGTATATTAGGGGACATTGAGAATATTCCTAAAAAAGGATCTTTTGCATGTCGTTTCTACTGGGGGGGATTCCTCAATATATAAGAGGAATGAGAGCCTTGTAAAAGGGGAAACTCTGTAAAATTCACAAACCTTGAATGAAAAAGGATATTTACAATTCATTTCTCTCTATTACTATCATCCTAGAGTTTATTATCTTCAACCACGATTTACCCCTTCATCTTTGATTGATTTGTTCAAAAAGGTTTTAATATCTTTTGAGTCAAATAATAATCATATTTATTTCAAGCATATACATTAGGATCTCAAGCATTAAATTAGAAAACAAATAACCAAAAAAAAAAAACAATTCCACTGAACTTCAAAGCAGAAATATATTTCATGTGCTACACATTAATAAAGCTTTGTTTCAATATGTGAACTAGCAACAAACTATAAAAAACCGAATGTATTCACATAGATGAATAATAAATATCACAATTGTTGAAAAAGTCTTCATCATTCACTTCAATAAATTAATTGGACTTGTGGCCAACATTTTCAATTAGATCACCTGCATTTTTCTACACATTTGAGATGAAATTAGAAATTACAAAGAAATACATATATAATATGAACGGGTTAAAGCAACATTTGTCTTACTAAGAACTAACAAAAATCTGACATAAACTATAATGTAAAAGGTACAACAACCTTTTTTTTTTTTGGTCAAGATATTTTATTACAACAACACATAAGTGCTGGATTAGAAGTAACTTTGATTACAAGCTCCTTTAACTATATGTATGGAGTTAATGCAGTCAACAATATTACTAACAACTTCAACATCTTCAATTGGAATCGGGAAATAAATTGTGAGAAAGAATCACCATAGGCGAGTAGCACGAGTATAGATTAAGTTAAACTCTTTCAAAAATCCGGAGTAAACACTAAGCGATAAAGAGGGTGCATTATTTAGGTGTTGTCAATCTTAAGGTTCAGACATATCTTACCCGAATTTTAATCTATTATGTTGGTGAAAAGTAATATTTATATTTGTCAAATCTATAGTAAAAGTTTGAAATAAGAAAAGGCTCAACCTAATGCTAGAGCATCCCTTGCTTTATCTATAAAAGAAGCTAATAATCACCAACGAAATATCTTCAAAAGAGCTCATAACAGAGTAAGAGAGAATCAGCTAGCTATTTTAGCTAAATGCTCATCATATTTTGCAAGTGAGGGGACAAAAATTTGCAAGAATATCTTCATAAGCAAAAATATAATGCCATGAAAAAGACATTTTCTTCCGGGCGAGGCAACCTTAGACTAAGGAAAATTGAGAATTAAGTAAACTTTACATTGTTTCGAGTATTGCAAAATTAAATATTTAGAAAAGAATGTTCTTGTAAGTTAAATACCTTTTCAAGACTCGGAGGATGGCCTCAACCAGAAGAATGTAGATGATTTTAGCCTCTCAAAACCATGCACTGCCTGCATCAACAGATGAAGGAAGGTTGAATCCGACACACCTTAGTATATATCTTGAATATTCATTTTAGGGTTGTTTACCAATTGACTAAAAATATATCACATTTTTTCTCTCGTTAAGAGACTAAAATTAATGTGAAATACATGCTCACAATCAATCACATAGTATAACGAAAAAGAAAGATGGACTTGTATGAATTATAAAAGCCAATTGGCTGATAGCACAACTACACAAGACCTGGAAAGTTTCTGTTTCACCAAAATTTTATTTTGGAGCTCCAAGTACACTGTTCAAGCAACTCAAGTTTAACAAATCAATGGGTTAATGGATAAATTTCACCCAATTTATTACAAACTACTGGAGTTCTAAGCTAAAGCTAGCTCCCAATGAATAATATAGTTGCAGTTAATTTTTTTCTTAAGTGAAACAGAAGCAAAACACAATTTCTCAATAAAAGACTGCACTTTTTTCAAACTGCAACTTTATACCAAGTGTTTATCCGAAGAAAATGAGTTTTGGAAGTTCTAATGTTCGTATCACAATAGTAACCATGAAATACAAGAGCAAATTGAGCTTGTACACGTGTTTCCTATGTTTAAAGTACCATCAGAAATCATTTGTCTAAGTGGCAGTAGTTTCTGCTAGCTGAAACATGCAAACTTTGGGATGGCGCAGATGATCTATACTCCAAATCAAAATTCAGAATATAAAATGTACCAAATTATTCGAATACAACACTAACTCCTATCCAATGCACCTTTTATTCACATGAAGTAATGTTGATCTTCTCACAATAAATTTTAAGCTGCCCTGCGAGAGATACATATGTTTTACAGAAGATCACAAAAGTACAAGATATTACATATTATAGAAATGGAACAAGTTTTATACTTGAATGCAACCACCATACCAGTGAAACTCTCAGAGATGTTTTCCAATCAATAATAATTGAGACTGCTAAAATGAATCTACTTAAGACCTTTCTATACGTAGAAACAAGGAAAAAATGACATTTGTGAGTACCCAAGAAAGAAAATGACGTAAGCTGGTGCGAAGGTGCAGAGCAAGAAAAATATGAAATTTGTGAGTACCCTGAAGCCATATATACTTGTAGTCAAAGAAGAAAGCACATACCGTGAGCAGCTAGGGTTGTTGCTACTAGAATTAGGCTCACAAATCAACTAAGGTTTTGAAATAAATTACTAATCTTTGGGACAAACAAAACAATAAATAATTTATGCATTCATTCTTTTCTGGAATAAGTATCAAATTAGATAGCAGGAGTAACAACAAAAATATTAATACCGTTTAGAATATAGGAAATTACAGCAATCGGAGACCATAAGATGGTAAACATTGAAGTAGAAGAGCAGCAACCTGAAATTGAGGCCACCTCTTCTACCATATCTATCCATTTTTTGGCCCAGACAAATGCAAATGAATTCCCGTTTCTCTAGCTTTAATAATTTCTTCGATGTTTTTGGAAAAAAAGAACCATAATTTAAAGCAAACATTTTCTTTTGATAGGGATTTCAGAGGAAACACTACTTAAAGGAAGGTGAAAAGGTGCAGAAACACTACCTAAGAAGGTGTAGAAACACTTCCGCAGATTCGTCAGAGGTGCTGTAGTAAGAAACCCTAAACTAATATATCCATAGAGATTTTAGGGAGGCGCATGATCTTTTGCCCTTTTGAAATTGGGAAAAAATATTTCACTTAAGAGATACTTATAATATTGGAAGGAACATTTTAGCCAAAAAATTTATTGGACTTTTAGAGCACACTTATAAAGTGTTGCTTTTTAGAATCAAACAAAGTGCACGCTTAAAGGTATAGCCATATATACAAGTAATTGTTGTCAATTATTTTATGATTTAGCAACGTTTAATAAGCGTGGCCTAATAAAATAAAGAGCACGCCTTACAAGCGTGACCATGTTTTCCGTAGCCAAAAGTTCTATACAAAGGCCACCCCTTGAAAGCGTACTCAAATATATTTTTTGTCACACTTTTCAAGCGTTGTCTAAAACTAGTGTGGCATTAGGCCATATTTGTTGTAGTGAAGGGAAATTTGGTGGCTTTTGGGTGGAACTAATGAAATAAAGAAATGTGTACTTATTTATAAAATAATATACCACTAGCGAAAATTAAAAAGGAAAAAGAATAGTTGAAAAAAAAAGAAAAAAAAATATATGTAGGCAAATAAAATATTGTCTTGTTCTTGCTAGTGGGATATAAATTAAAATAGTGCTTAAAGAAAGAGGGAACGTTGAAGTGGGTGATTTTAGTTGTGAAATTAAAGTGTATTGAAGAATTTGCGCTTAAAGTTTATTACGTGATGTGTTAAAGTGCTTACGAGGGTGAACCACTAATCCTAAATATATCATACCCTGTCCCTTATCCCACATTACAACCATATAAAGTCCTAATTGATTATAGATCGAGTGAACCTACATTAGTAGAGATTTATATTATGGGTAAGCCTATGGTACCGTTTGCATGCATGCGACTTCTTTGTGAGAGTGAGAGAGTGAGCGACTTTCTTTGATATATGTGAGTCCTTAAAATATATTTGAGCATGAAATTCGAATGTGTGGAATCTTTTTACTCTGTTTGATTTTGCTGCGGGGGCACATGATTGCACGAGGCATAGGTAACGTTATTAGGGTTCTTTATGATGTTGAGTATTCAAGCCATGAATGCATTGTGACATTGAGTCGGTTTTGAGGCTAGGATTGTTATGAGCATGATATTTTGTTTTGAATATTTTTTAAGTGTGGCATAAGTTAAAATAAAGTGTATGGTGAACGTATATGCTCTAGCTTAATTGTTGCTATCAACCAAGGTCATACGCGTAGTGTACTTTGAATAGTAGGAGCTTAATTTTATTTCGTCTATTATAGTTGTTTGATCGATGACGAACAAAGATATAAGTGTGGGATGGTGATGTTGGGTATTTTTTCATATATTTTGACACTAATTTTTTTGTATTTTTACCGCTCTTTGATTATATTTGATATTAAATATACTTCACTTAGCTTGATTATGGAGTTTTACACTTATCTGGATGTTAATGAATAATGTAGGTACTTTGGAGAAAAAATTCGGGAGCAAAATAATATTGCAAAGTATATTTTATACATTACAATGATTAGCTCATGAGTATGCAATTATGACACAGTGATCGGATGGAACAAAACAGCAAAATAAACATAGGGAGGTGAAGACATTACCTTGGAAAAGGATGGACACGTGGAAGGGAAGGTCTTTATGGCACAAAGCAGTTGGAATGACTATTATCGGAGGCAAAGAATGGACATTGTAACAATATTAGAGTTGAAGCAGCGAAACATTTAATCCAGGCGACGCAGGCAGTTTTCCTCGCGGTAAAGCTCGCGTCGCATTGTCCAACGCGAGAAAGTTCGGGCGTTTTACGCTGCGACGCTCGGTATGAATACCTAATTTTTGCCTATTTTAACACCTTCTAAATTTATTAGTATTTTTTTTATTTAATAGTTTTTTTAATTTTGTGTGTTTAATTGCGTATTTCCGACCATAAAAATACCAAAAATAATTTTTTCTTCATTTGCGCATTTTAGAAATTAATTAAATGTTCAATAGGTGAATTAATCTAGTTAATAGATCATTTAAATAAGTTATTTAATTATTTAATTTGTTTGTATAAAATTTAGTTTAGTAAGTTTGAATAAGGAAGAAATTGGGCTAAATTTGAAAGAAAAAATGTCCAAGAGTGCAAGATAAGGGGCTGCCATTGAAAGGGTCCGAAACTACGTAGTTTTGCCTCAAAACTACGTCGTTTCACTAAATGAACAAGATCAAATCTTACCCATCCATTCCATCTTGATCCAATGAATCTCATTCACTTTTGGCCTAGGTATTTAAAGCCTCAAAAATCTGAAAAATTGTCCCCATTTCCACCCATAATTCTTTTCTCCTTCTTCTCTCTTCTCTCTCTCTTCACTCTCTCTTCGCCGCCTCTACGCCGCCGCCGGAAATCGCCCACCGACGGCGGACCACCTCCAAACCATCTCAAAATTTTATCATGTAATCTCCAATACCTCCTCTTTCTATATCTCCAAACCAAATCCTTCAAAAACCCCTCAAACTCCTTGAATCTTAGATCTAGAAAACTTTCCCGTCACTTTTTTGCCCAAATTCTTGAAGCTCCAACCACTATCACCCCACAATACCTACATCAACAGATAGAGCTCCTCAAGACCTAGCTATTGATGCCAATTTCACACTGAAATCCGGCGACCAAAATCCGACCAAATTCCGGCGGTCTCCCCGAACACTCTCTTTTGGCATACCACCATTTTTTCGGCCACTTGAATTGTAAAATGGTAAATATCATATTCTTTTTTCATGGCTGATTTTTTATTTTATTTTTATTTTTCAGATTTTTATTTTGTCTATTATTAATTATTTTAGCATTAGTTTTTGAAGTTTGAAATGTTAAATTTTCTGTTTTTGCACTTGTTGAAGTAGTAAAATAGCTTTTTATTGATAAAAGTGAGGTAGTGAGGAAATACTTGAGAGTATATGGTAAAATTGTAATCCTGCCCCGTTATTAATTTTCTGATTTTTTGGGTTAGAATTAGTTTCTGTCTTGTTTCTTTATTTAATCCATTTCTGATTATGTTTGTCTAGTTGGTTTGTTAAATCGCTTCAGCAATAGCGTGTGTTCTGTCTGGCTTTAACAGTTAATTTTTGTTTGCTCATGTTGGTTCATAGTACATGTGTTGAAGTTTAATTACATGTTTTAATACTTAGTTTAATTTGAATCAATAGGGTGATATTGGTGTTGCTAAAATCTGAAATTTAGATATTTTTATCACAAAATAGGGTGCTAGTAGCCTACTTTTACTAGTAGGTTGGCTGAAATGACATTTTTTCTCCTTGCTTCTGGCATAGTAGATTTTGGACAGATTTTGAACAGTGTTTAGCACACAATGTCAGTCCTTGTCGGGTAGACTTTTGGTGAACCAAAATGTGTCCAAAAAGTTGGCTTTTCTTTGCCTATTTAAGGGGCTGCCCTTTCCTCATTATAGGGGGGACTCCATCACACTTCCATAGAGCATTTTATTTTTGCTTTGAACATACAAAAACAAAAAAAAAATTCAGCAGCTGAAGCATCCTTTAGTAAGCTGAAATTGTAAGACTTAAGAGTAAATCTTAGAGTGCAAACTTTTTTTAGAAAAGTATAAGTCCTCTTTAGAGTTTGTTTTTGGGTTTCTTCTATGAGTTTCGGGCTGTTTTAACACGAATTTGCTGCTGGTTTTGTGGTTGTTGTGCTGTTGTTTTTATGCTGCTTTAATTGCTGGACTACTATTTATTCTTTTGCTATCCAGGTAATCCTTTAAGACTCGTAAGGTATGTATTTTCAGCAATGAGAACAACTTGAACATGCTGCATCATTTAAATGTGTTTGATGTGGTGAATAGTTCGACAACAAAGCTAGAAAATAATAATAATATCAGATTTTTCTACTATTTTTAATTAACTCGTTTGCTTTTAATTAATTTAAACGCTAGGCAATTAGTAGGCGCGCTTTAACTCACGGAATTACTTGTGTAGCGTGATGTTTTAACGTTCATTAAATTAATTCAATAATCTCACATGCCTATTAATTTTAGTTAATTCTCAATTTAGTTAATCTTTTTGTTAAGATCGCGGATTCGCTTGCGTAGCGCGATAGTTGATTTTTTTTAAATAATTTTCAAAACTAATTTCTTCGAATGTTGTAATTTTCCCAGAAGTAAATAACGTGCTAACAATCATTTGTCATGACTGCGGATTCGCTTGCGTAGCGCCGTTATGACTAAATAATAAATTTTGTCGATCACGCATTCGCTTGAGTAGTGTGGTTATGACATCTTCTTATTCAAAAATATTATTTAATTTTTCTAATAATCAAGAGATAAAAGCGGATAGGTAAAACATGAAAATAATATAAATCATAGTTTGTCCAAAATTAATTCAAGCCAAATGTAGTCGTTAAAGCGACCATGCTAGAACCACGGGACTCGGGGAATGCCTTACACCTTCTCCCCGATCAACAGAATTCCTTACCCGGACTTGTTTTTGCAGACCAATAATAATAGAGTCAAACCTTCCTTTGAATAGGGATTAAAATAAAAGGTGACTTGGAACACCGACAAAAATCAATTCCCAGTGGCGACTCTGTAAATAAAATAATCCCTATTTCAAATTTGTCACTTCAAGTGGAAAAACTCTTTAACCCACAATCCATAACACGTTACATTTTGTACATATCTTTTGGAGGGGTAAAAAAGGGGTATGACAGCTCTGGCGACTCTGCTGGGGAAAATACCAAAATTCGAGCTTGTACATGTTGACTTTTATCTGGCTTTATTAATTTTGTATATATTGTGATTTATTTGTGCCTAATGTGCTACATGTTCGTTTTTTACTGCTTCGATATTGTTGAACTGTACATATAAACTATCTTCTCACGCACCCCCTCTAAGTCTTCTTGAAATTAAAAATTGGGCATTTGCATGACATAGACCGCTTTCTTTGAGATAGCCGAGGTGCTTGTCACCCGGTGAAAGATTTTATTCATACATACTTTTAGGTGGGGAGCACCACTAGTTAAGCCGGAAAGCAATGCTACCGGTACACTGACCCTCCTCGGCTCGAGTTGTCCACTCGAGTAAGCCAGTCTAGATACCTTCTCCACTAGGATTTAAACCTAGAAGAACAAACCTCATGCCGAATATCCCTAGTAGGTTCGTTTAATGTGCATCACATGCATTTGACTTAGCGAAACTCGGCATAAGGGCCGGGTCCGTATAAGACAGGTATCCTCTTTGAGATCATTATATCCACTTATGTGCTACTTGCTACATTATTTGGAAGGCTTGCATACATTGTCGATCGGCTTTAGAAAATTGGCGTAGCAGAATTATTAAAAAAAGAGAAGAAAAAAAGGGAGTCATTCTTTTAGTTTAGCGCAAATAAACCCCTTTTAGAAGAAATATTTTGTTAGTAGCCTGGTGTGAGGTTTAAGGATTATTTTTCATAAAACTCAAAAGGGAAAAGTACTTAGTTTCACCGAACTACGCGGGTCTGATTCTCACAGGATGTGAGATACGTAAGCAAACCTCATCGGTTTCGGCCCCCAATTTTCCAAAAAAAAAAGAAGAAAAATCCAAACATATTCTCCTTTTTCCTTAATTCCTTCTTAGAAATCTTTCCTTAGAAAATGAAAAAAAATCCAAAAAATAAAATAAAATAATTTCTTTCAAAAAAAAAAACTTTTTTCAAAAATTCCAAAAAAAGGATTGAATTCCAAAATACTTTTCTTCTTTCACAATTGAAAGGAAAAATTTTCAAAATTCAAAAATGTTTTATTTCTTCTTTAGAAGTCTTTCTTTCAAAAATTTCAAAAAAAAAACTTAAAAAAAAAACTTTTAAAAAAAGAAAAATATCTTTTTTTTAGAAGTCTTTCTTTCAATAATTCAATAAAAAATTAAATCCAAAACAAAAACTTACTTTTGAAGCCTTTCTTTCTACAAAAAAAAATCCAAAATTTTTTCCTTGTTAGGAGCTTTCTTTGGAGTTATTTGTATATGAGTAAAGAAAAAAATGAGAGTTATTTTGTTTACTTTATTTATTATTTTTCCGAACTACGCAAAATCTGATTCATGCGGTGTAATGATACGTAGACAATTTCCATCGGATTCGATCATAGCCATAGAATTAGTTGAGTGAAAAATAAACTAAAAGAAAAAGAGAAAGAAAATTGAGTGAAAAAAAAAATGAAAAAAGAAAAGGAAAAGAAAGTTACATAAAATAAAAGAGTGAAAAAAAGAGAAAAAGAGAGTGCCAAAATAGAAAAGCGACATAAACAAAACAAAAATTAAGAGTGATTAGAGAGAAGCAAAAATGAAGAAAAGAGGTGCAGATTGAAAAAAGGGATAATTAAGGCCGGGATGAAACATGCAACTCGTTCAAACACATAGTAGAAATGTTTAACTGTTTAGGTGCATTGCATCCCAATATGTGATTTCTTATCTATTAAGCATCTCAAAACTAACAAGGTTGTTGGGTGTGCAAATTAGATCCAGGTTTTGGTGATTGGTTTTGTTGGTAGTCTAGCCTCCCCTCCTTCACAAGATCCAAAGTCACAGATGGCCTCCGCAAGCAATCTACCAATCATCAGTCCTGAGGATATCCCGGCATCGGCTTTTCTGCAGCTAGAATCAGCAGTTGCTGAAGAGAATAAGATGTTATGTCTCCGCATATTGGAAATTGGGATGCTTTGTCTAATGGTAGGGAACCGCCAAGTGCAATCCCTGGGTTCCCTGAGTTGATCCCTAGGTCAAGTGAGGTTACCAATGCCCCTGTGCCTAACCCGCTCATCCCATACAGGCACCCTCCAATGCCGTTCAATGACCCTGGCATGCCTTCTGTGGTTCGCCCCCAGGCGCCAGTTTATTGGGCACCTCCAATATTGTTCTCTACAGCACCAGTCTGCACCGGAGCACAACCAACTTTACCACGACTGTATATTGAGCCTTCAATGTTCACCTTTCAGGGTTCACGGCTTCAATCGGAAATAACATATGTGACCTCATACTCTTTCACTCAACCTCCATAATATGATCTCTCGATGGAGCAAGAAAAGGTTTTTAAAAATCCTGAGCAAGAGGAAATGGCTCGAAAGATGAAGAGCCTGGAACAAAGCCTGAAAAACATGCAAGGTCTGAACGGTCAAAAGAGTGTCTCATACTCTGACCTCTGTTTGTTTCCCCATGTCCAATTTCCAGCTGGCTTCAAGATGCCAAAATTTGTAAAATACATCGGGCACGGAGACCCGATCGCTAACTTGAAACGATACTGTAACCAGTTGGAGAGGCACTAGTGGAAAAGAGGAGCTGCTAATGGCCTATTTTGGGGAAAGCCTCACCGGAATCGCTTCTAAATGGTATATGGATTAGGAAATTACTCATTGGTACGTGTGGGACAATATGGCCCGAGATTTTGTCCGCCAGTTCCAGTATAATGTGGACATCACTCCCGACAGACACTCTTTGTCCAATTCAAAAAAGAAAACCGCGGAAAGCTTCCGCAAATATGTTGTCAAATGACGTGAGCAAGCTGCCAGGGTAAAGCCTCCAATGGATGAAATTGAAATGGTCACGATCTTTCTACAGGCCCAAGAGGAGGACTACTTCCAGAACATGATGTCCGTTATGGGTAAGCTGTTCGCTGAGGCTATCAAAATTGGGGAGATGGTAGAAAGTGGGCTAAAAACGGGTCGAATCTTAAGTCATGCTGCATTTAAAGCTACATCCCCAGATGTTCAGAATGGTTCGGAGGGTTTGATGAACAAAAATGGGGTTGAAGAGGGAACCATGATGGTTTCAAGCTCGAGGGGGGGGGTGCGCCAGTCATTCAACCAATCATATGTGTCTCCTATGGTCCCACCATACTATTATCCCCTTCAATATGCTGCTTACGCTGTGACACCGCCTCCCTATGCAGTAATGAACGTGCAACCCTACCCGTGGCCACAACATTTTCCGCAAAATCGAGCTCCATTTCCCAAAAAATGCCTATCCTTACCAAGCTCCATATAATCCTCAACCAAATGATCCCAAATATAATCCTCGCCTACGAGATCCTTTCAGAAAGAATCAGTTCACCCCTATTGGTGAATAGTATTCAACCTTGTTCCAAAAGCTAATCATGCTAGATCTATTGCAGCCAGTGGCCCCGAACCGGCCGAACCCCGAGTCCCCTTCGCACCGAGCTGACGCTAGATGTGAATACCACTTTGGAGCAGTGGGACACAGTACGGAGGATTGTTGGACCCTCAAAAGGGCAGTTAAAGATTTGATTGAAGCTGAAAGAATTATTTTTCGGGATGAAGAAGCTCCTGATGTAATGAACAATTTGTTGCCTGCCCACAACATCAGGCCAATGGTCGGAAATATTTGTGAAGCTGAGGAATTTAATCCGGCAGTGAAGGCCATTGCAGCCATTGCCGAGACAGAATAAAAGCCAAAAAATGGTCGCCAAGCATGAAAGTTCCCCATCAGACGGGAGTCTTAGTGGCCAGTCTTGCTATCCTTTCTGCATCCAGATTATCTCAAGGTGTGATCTGGATGTTTTACCTTATTGTCTTACTTTCTGATGCAAACCCTTCTATCTTCAAAAAATTGAAAAAAAAAATCAAAAATCAAAAATCAAATGAAATTAATATTTTATTTTCCAGGAATGTCTCTTTTCTTAATTTTATCATTTTTCTTTCTTATTCTCTTTTTAGTTCTGTTAAATGCAGATTTCAATAAGATGACATGCTTGCGGACTTCATGCCCAGATCCTGAAAGCTGTCAGGCCTCGAAATAATGAATCAAGGATTAGATCGCAATGAAGCTAAAGTTTAAGGAAATAAATCAAAGAGTTGGAACAACTGAAGGAAAATTGGTTCCCGGATTGGAAAGGTCCGTGCATTTTGCAACAAGAGTACTGCCAAAAGAGTGCGTTGCACTTGGGATACATCGAAGGAAATGTCCCTGAAATAACTGACAATGCAAATGCAGTCAAAAGGTACTATGTTGGATCCTCCATATGGTACTAATATTCTCCAATTGGGATGACGAAGGCTTTCATTCTCGCTACCCAAACACTATCAACCCTTTGCAAACCCTTTCAGCCGGCTCCCATTGTTTGATCACCCTCTTTGGAACCTGAAAGTGTTATTGAAAAATAAAATGAAAAAAAAAAGAAGAAAAAGAAAAAAAATATACAAAAAAAGAGGAAGAAAAGACAAAGAAAAATAAAAACAAAAGAGGAAAAGGAAAGGAAAAAGAAAGAGAAAACAAAACAAAACAGAAAAACGAAAGAAAAAAAACATTCCCTGAACTACGTTCGACTTGATTCCGAAAGGATACGTAGGCAGCCTCTCTCTGGGGTTCAGTCACACCAAAATAAAAATCCAAATTCCCCCAAAAGTAAAACTGAGGCAGATGTTGTAATGGTCCGGTGATGATCCCGCCTGAATGGTTCCAAAGTTGTAATTTGATCCAAATCATTTTTACCCAAATCCTTTCTCCTTCCGATCAATCAGTGAGAATATTCAAGGATCAGAGAATACGGGTACTTGGATCCGATGCAATAAAAATGAGAGAAATAAAATAATAGAGTCTTATTGGTGAAAACCCACACGGGCACCATGAGGCGATGGTAAGCAGAGAAATGAAAAATGAGAGAGTCTTATTAGTGAAAACTCGTAAAGAGCACTATAAGGCGAGAAGAGAAATGAGAGAGGTCAGCTCGTGAAAACCCGCAAAGGGCACCCCTGATCAAAAAGAGGATCCTCATATCCATCGGCACCGATAAAGTCCTAACAAGGTTTCTCGATTTTGAGGAAAAAATTGTGATGAATTTCTGTGAGTCGGACAGTTTACACAGATCATGCATCCAGTCCAAAAGGCATGTCATGTTCATTGAAGTCTGCATGTACTCCAAATAAATCCTTCTTTCCTTTCCCCGAAAGGGACACTTCTTGTTTTAAACTCATTCTCCATTCCATTGTTTGTTTTCTTTGAATCCCTATCGGTCTAACACTGTTCCGAAACTAAGACAAAAAAAGGATGGCAAGACTGATTTACAGGGTTCTCATTTGGCGCGAGCTAATATGTAGAAAGGCACCCAACCTCGTCATGGGCATCAAGTCGATCCCGACTAGCCATGGCGGCCGATGCTTCGAAATCAAAACTCTTGGAAAGAGAAAATCAAATGGAGCGCCTATAAAGGCAAATGAAGTTGAAAAGGTTGAGTCCCACGTGGCTAACCGTCTTGGCAAAGAGTTGAAAAAGCCAAGGTACCCCAAATGCTCTGAATTTGAAGTTGGGAGAAAGAAGCCAGAAAAGAAAGGCCTACGAAGGCGAAATAAATTTGGAAAAGGTTAAGTCCCACGCGACTAGCCGCTGAAGCAAAGTCTAAGGAGCCAAAAGTTTCCCAATCCTCCGAAGAAAAGAAAAGAAAAAAAATGATGAAAAAAAGAATATAAAAAAAATAAAAAAAAGAAGTTAGAAGGGAAAGGCCTATGAAGGCAAGATAAAATCAAAAAGGTTGAGTTCCACCGACCAATCATCATGACGAAGTCTAGAAAAGCTAGAGTTTTTCCAGAGTCAGAAAGGCAATTGGTATTCAGGAAGCAACCAGTTGCAGTTGAAAGGGTCGAGATCAAGTGATCAAAACAACCAAGGCCACAAAACCAACCACCGTTTCAAACTAACAATTGTTCTTTGTTTAAAAACATGAAATAGGTGCGATCCAAAGCAACCTTGTGAGAAGCAGGTGCAACCAAAGAGAAACTGCGCAAGGGCTAGAAACAGCTTTGCAGCAATAATCAATCCAAAAGGGAAGTCCCCTCCAAATTCTTTCACGCATTCCATGAAATAAAGAACAAAAAAAACGAACGTCACCAAACATAAGATCCTTAAAATCTCTATTTTTCCTTTTCAACATGCATCACTATTGTTCACCTCTCCCATTTTCGTAGCTTAACCCAGGTAGAACCTTTTCGCCTAGAAGAATTCAGCTCATAATTCCGGGTAGAAGTACTCTTCGCTCAGGTTGTTTTTACGTAGCTTAACCCAGGTAGAACCTTTTCCCCTAGGGGGATCCAGCTCATAGTTCCGGGTAGAAGTACTCTTTGCTCAGGTTGTTTTTATGTAGCTTAACCCAGGTAGAACCTTTTCGCCTAGGGGGATCCAGCTCATAGTTCCGGGTAGAAGTACTCTTCACGCAGGTTATTTTTGCGCAGCTTAACCTAGGTAGAACTTTTTCGCCTAGGGGGATCCAGCTCATAGTTCCGGGAAGAAGTATTCTTCGCTCAGGTTGTTTTACATAGCTTAACCCAGGTAGAACCTTTTCACCTAGGGGGATCCAACTTATAGTTCCGGGTAGAAGTACTCTTCGCTCAGGGTGTTTTTACGTAGCTTAACCCAGGTAGAACCTTTATCGCCTAGGGAGATCCAGCTCATAGTTCCGGGTAGAAGTACTCTTCGCTCAGGTTGTTTTACATAGCTTAACCCAGGTAGAACCTTATCCCCTAGGGGGATCCAGCTCATAGTTCCGGGTAGAAGTACTCTTCGCTCAGGTTGTTTTTACGTAGCTTAACCCAGGTAGAACCTTTTCACCTAGGGGGATCCATCACATAGTTCCGAGTAGAAGTACTCTTCGCTCAAGTTGTTTTTACGCAGCTTAACCTAGGTAGAACCTTTTCGCCTAGGGGGATCCAGCTCATAGTTCTGGGTAGAAGTACTGTTTGTTCAGGTTGTTTTTACGCAGCTTAACCCAGGTAGAGCCTTTTCACCTGGGGGATCTAGCTCATAGTTCCAGGTAAAAGTACTCTTCGCTCAGGTTGTTTTTACGCAGCTTAACCTAGGTAGAAGCTTTTTGCCTAGGGGGATCCAGCCCATATTTCCGGGTCGAAGTACTCTTCGCTCAGGTTGTTTTACATAGCTTAACCCAGGTAGAACCGTTTCACCTAGGAGATCCATCTCATAGTTCCGGGTAGAAGTACTCTTTGCTCCGGGTGTTTTTACGTAGCTTAACCCAGGTAGAACCGTTTCGTCTAGGGGATCCAACTCATAGTTTCGGGTAGAAGTACTCTTTGCTCAAGTTGTTCTTACGTAGCTTAACCCAGGTAGAACATTTTCGCCTAGGGGGATCTAGCTCATAGTTCTGGGTAGAAGTACTATTCGCCCAGGCTTAGTTTCTACAACTTAACCTAGGTAGATTCTTTTTCGCCTAGGGGAATCTAGCTCATAGTTCCGGGTAAAGGTCCTCTTTGCTTAGGTTGTTTTTACATAGCTTAACCCAGGTAGAACCTTTTCGCCTAGGGGGATCCAGCTCATAGTTCTGGGTAGAAGTACTCTTCGCTCAAGTTATTTTTACGTAGCTTAACCCAGGTAGAACCTTTTCTCCTAGGGGGATCCAGCTCTTAGTTCCGTGTAGAAGTACTCTTCACTCAGGATGCTCTACGTAGCTTAACTCGGGTAGAACCTTTTCGCCTAGGGGGATCCTGCTCATAGTTTCAGGTAGAAGTACTCTTTGCTCAGGTTGTTTTTACGCAACTTAACCCAGGTAGAACCTTTTCGCCTAGGAGGATCTAGCTTATAGTTCCGGGTAGAAGTACTCTTCGCTCAAGTTGTGTTTACGTAGCTTAACCCAGGTAGAACCTTTTCGCCTAGGGGGATCCAGCTCATAGTTCCGAGTATAAGTACTCTTCGCTCACGTTATTTTTACGTAGCTTAACCCAATTAGAATCTTTTTCTCCTAGGGGGATCCAGCTCATAGTTCCGGGTAGAAGTACTCTTCGCTCAGGTTGTTTTACATAGCTTAACCCAGGTAGAACCTTTTCACCTAGGGGATCCAGCTCATAGTTCCGGGCAGAAGTACTCTTCGCTCAGGTTATTTTTACGTAGCTTAACCCAGGTAGAACCTTTTTCGCCTAGGGGGATTCAACTCATAGTTCCGGGTAGAAGTATTCTTTGTTCATGTTGTTTTACATAGCTTAACCCAGGTAGAACCTTTTCACCTAGGGGATCCAGCTCATAGTTCCGGGTAGAAGTACTCTTCGTCCAGGCTTGTTTTTTGTAGCTTAACCAAGGTAGAACCTTTTCACCTAGGGGGATCCAGCTCATAGTTCTGGGTAGAAGTACTCTTCGCTTAGGTTGTTTTACGTAGCTTAACCCAGGTAGAACCTTTTCGCCTTGGGGGATCCAGCTCATAGTTCCGGGTAGAAGTATTTTTCGCTCAAGTTATTTTTACGCAACTTAACCTAGGTAGAACCTTTTCTCCTAGGGGGATCCTGCTCATAGTTCCGGGTAGAAGTACTCTTCGCTCAAGTTGTTTTTACGTAGCTTAACCCAGGTAGAACCTTTTCGCCTAGGGGGATCCAGCTCATAGTTCTGGGTAGAAGTACTCTTCGCTCAGGTTGTTTTTACGCAGCTTAACCCAGGTACAACCTTTTCGCCTAGGGGGATCCAGCTCCATATTTCCGGGTAAAAGTACTCTTTGCTCAGGTTGTTTTACATAGCTTAACCCAGGTAGAACCTTTTCGCCTAGGGGGATCCAGCTCCATATTTTCGGGTAGAAGTACTCTTCGCTCAGGTTGTTTTATGCAGCTTAATCCTGGTAGAACCTTTTCGCCTAGGGGGATCCAACTCATTGTTCTGGGTAGAAGTCCTTTTCGCTCAGGTTATTTTTATGTAGCTTAACTCGGGTAGAACCTTATCACCTAGAGGGATCCAGCTCATAGTTACGAGTAGAAACACTCTTTGCTCAAGTTGTTTTTACGTAGTTTAACTCGGGTAGAACCTTTTCGCCTAGAGGGATTTCAACACTTTGTCAATAATACAGGGCACCAACCCTTGGTTACATTTTCTTTAAGTATTACAGGGTACCAACCCCCGATTACATTCCCTATCAGTAATACATGGCATCAACCCCTGGTTACATCCTTTTCAATAATACAGGGCACCAACCCTTGGTTACATTTCCTTTTTCGGTATATTGTTGTCTTTGTCTTCCTTTCAATAAGTTAGAATGGTTTATAACTTTCTTTGTCTTCCTTTCAACGTGCCGTAAAGCACAAGTGATGATTAAAGCTTGAAGTTTCAGTTTTCTTACTAGAAGAAAAAAGTCTTTTGTTCATAAGATAGTTGGAGTTAGCTTTGATAAGGTGTCAGCAACCCAGCTTCTCAAGTTTTACTTTGCCAAATTCTGAGCAGCAAATCAAGCAATCGAGAATGAGCCATAATCTTTTCTTCAAAGAGCATCAAGATCCAATCTAAGGTCAACATATGCGAGCAAGTCAAGAATCAAGATTTGACTCCAGAAGACACAGAGATAGGAATTTTGTAATTCTTAGTTTGCAGACATATGTAGTTTCTCTTCTCTTTTCCTTTTGATGTAAGCAGCAGGTAACTGTAACAACAACAACAACAACAACAACAGTTTTAAATCCAGTGTCCAGTAGTCCCAGCTACCAAAGTTTTTTAGAACTACACTAACCTGATTCCTTTATAGCCAAGGATATATAGGCAACCTCGGAAGTAAGGTTCGGTCACCCTTTTCAAAAACGCTTTCATTGGAGTGAAATGTGAGCAAAAATGAGCCATGACATTCACTTTTCTTTGCACGAAAACTCTTCATGTTCTCGAGCAAAGAGGGGCAGCTGTGAATACCTAATTTTTGCGCTATTTTAACACTTCCTAAATTTATTAGCATTTTTTTTTATTTAATATTTTTTTCAATTTTGTCTGTTTAATTGCGTGTTTCCGACCATAAAAATATCAAAAATATTTTTTTCTTCATTTGCGCATTTTAGAAATTAACTAAATGTTCAATAGGTGAATTAATCTAGTTAATTGATCGTTTGAATAAGTTATTTAATTATTTTATTTATTTGTATAAAATTTAGTTTAGTAAGTTTGAATAAGGAAGAAATTGGGCTAAATTTGAAAGAAAAAATGTCCAAGAGTGCAAGATAAGGGGCTGCCATTGAAAGGGTCCGAAACTACATAGTTTTGCCTCAAAACTACGTCGTTTCACTAAATGAAACAAGATCAAATCTTACCCATCCATTCCATCTTGATCCAATGGATCTCATTCACTCTTGGCCTAAGTATTTAAAGCCTCACAAATCTAAAAAAAATTCTTCATTTCCACCCATAATTCTTTTCTCCTTCTTCTCTTTTCTCTCTCTCTTCACTCTCTCTTCGCCGCCTCTACGCCGCCGCCGGAAATTGCCAACCGGCGGTGGACAACCTCCAAACCATCTCAAAATTTCACCATGTAATCTCCAACACTTCCTCTTTCCATATCTCCAAACCAAATCCTTTAAAAACCCCTCAAACTCCTTGAATCTTAGATCTAGAATACTTTCCCGTGACTTTTTTGCCCAAATTCTTGAAGCTCCAACCACTATCACCCCACAATACCTATATGAACGGATAGAGCTTTTCAAGACCTAGCTATTGATGCCAATTTCATACTGAAACCCCGCGACCAAAATCCGACCAAATTCCGGCGGCCTCCCCGAACATCCTCTTTTGGCATACCACCATTTTTTCGGCCACTTGAATTGTAAAATGGTAAAAATCATATTCTTTTTTCATGGCTGCTTTTTTATTTTATTTTTATTTTTTAGATTTTTATTTTGTCTATTATTAATTATTTTAGGATTAGTTTTTGAAGTTTGAAATGTTAAATTTTCTGTTTTTGCAAAGTAGTAAAATAGCTTTATATTGATTAAAGTGAGATAGTGAGGAAATATTTGAGAGTATACGGTAAAATCGTAATCCTGCCCCATTATTAATTTTCTGAATTTTTGGGTTAGAATTAGTTTCTATCTTGTTTCCTTATTCAATCCATTTCTAATTGTGTTTGTCTAGTTGGTTTGTTAAATCGCTTCAGCGATAGCGTGTGTTCTGTCTGGCTTTAATAGTTAATTTTTGTTTGCTCATGTTGGTTCATAGTACATGTGTTGAAGTTCAATTATATGTTTTAATACTTGGTTTAATTTGAATCAATAGGGTGATATTGATGTTGTTAAAATCTGCAATTTAGATATTTTTATCACAAAATAGGGTGCTAGTAGCCTACTTTTACTAGTAGGTTGGCTGAAATTATATTTTTTCTCCTTGCTTCTGGCTTAGTAGATTTTGGACAGATTTTGAACAGTGTTTAGCACACAATGTCAGTCCTTGTCGGGTAGACTTTTGGTGAACCAAAATCTGTCCAAAAAGTTGTCTTTTCTTTGCCTATTTAAGGGGTTGCCCTTTCCTCATTATAGGGAGGACTCCATCACACTTCCATAGAGTATTTTATTTTTGCTTTGAACATACAAAAACAAAAAAAAATCAGCAGCTGAAGCATCCTTTAGTAAGCTGAAATGGTAAGTCTTAAGAATGAATCTTAGAGTGCAAACCTTTTTTTAGAAAAGTATAAGTCCTCTTTAGAGTTCGTTTTTGGGTTTCTTCTCTGAGTTTTCGGGTTGTTTTAACACGGATTTGCTGTTGGTTTTGTGACTGTTGTGCTACTGTTTTTATGTTGCTTTAATTGCTGGACTACTGTTTATTCTTTTGCTATCCAGGTAATCCTTTAAGACTCGTAAGGTATGTATTTTCAGCAATGGGAACAACTTGAACATGCTGCATCATTTAAATGTGTTTGATGTGGTGAATAGTTCGATAACAAAAGAGCTTTGTATGTTATTGTTATGTATCAAGCATGTGATAATGTGAATATAGTCCTTTTTGAACCAAAAAATAAAAGCTAGTCCACTTACCTTTAAACAACAAAATTATCCCTTTTCTTCTATATAGCATTGGGCCAATTAAAATCCACTTTTGGCCCATTTTAATAATAAATTCCAGCAGCCCAAGAGCTCTTTACAAGCTGACCCGTTTTTTTTAACAAGAAGTTGGCTCATTTCTTTTAAAATAGATTAAGTTGGTCCAACTTTTATTTGCATAATTTTTCCCAACTATAAAGCTAGAAAATAATAATAATATCAGATTTTTCTACTATTTTTAATTAACTCGTTTGCTTTTAATTAATTTAAACGCTAGGCAATTAGTAGGCGCGCTTTAACTCACGGAATCACTTGTGTAGCGTGATATTTTAACATTCGTTAAATTAATTCAATAATCTCATACCATGCCCATTAATTTTAGTTAATTCTCAATTTAGTTAATCTTTTTGTTAAGATCGCGGATTCACTTGCGTAGCGCGATAGTTGATTTTTTTAAATAATTTTCAAAACTAATTTCTTCGAATGTAGTAATTTTCCGAGAAATAAATAACGTGTTAACAATTGTTTGTCATGACTGCGGATTCGCTTGCGTAGCGCCGTTATGACTAAATAATAAATTTCGTCGATCACGCATTCGCTTGCGTAGTGTGGTTATGACATCTTCTTATTCAAAAATATTCTTTAATTTTTCTAATAATCAAGAGATAAAAGCGGATAGGTTAAACATGAAAATAATATAAATCACAATTTGTCCAAAATTAATTCAAGCCAAATGTAGTCGATAAAGTGACCGTGCTAGAACCACGGGACTCAGGAAATGCCTTGCACCTTCTCTCCGGTCAACAGAATTCCTTACCCGACTTGTTTTTGCAGACCAATAATAATAGAGTCAAACCTTCCTTTGAATAGGGATTCAAATAAAAGGTGACTTGGAACATCGGTAAAAATCAATTCCAAGTGGCGACTTTGTAAATAAAATAATCCATATTTCAAATTTGTCACTTCAAGTGGAAAAACTCTTTAACCCACAATCCATAACACGTTACATTTTGTACATATCTTTTGGAGGGGTAAAAAAGGGGTGTGACACCCGAGTCTAGTTTTGATGTTATTTTGTCTCCTTTTTGGTTTTGGACTTGGTTATTTCACTTAGGCTTTTATCCTACACCCATAAATAGTCCTTAAACACAATTTTTATACAACTTTGACAAAGAGAGAGAACAGCCGTCATGGAGGCCGGGTTTCATCTTTTCTTCCACCAAATTTAATAATTTTTATGTTTATTCATATGATTTGTTGTTTGGCTACCATGTCTATGTGGAGCTAAATTTCAAGTTCTAGAGTTATTGTTCTTCATGACTATTGTTATTCGGATATTAGTTTTGTTTTCTTGATTTATCATATTGGTTTATTTATTCAATCTTGCGCTTAATTATTTAATTGCTTGATCACCAATTGAATACTATTTACGAATCTAGAATTGAACTCGAAAGTGGGAATTCTAGATTGCACATAGGATTGAGTAAAGTAAGTTCTTGAACTTGGGCATTAGGGAACAGAATCATATTTAGTTTGATTGATGTACATGAATTATAAATGCGTTCTTGTTGATTCTAACTCACATACATATTGGTGTTAGGTTAGCATGAATACCCGAGTAAGAACTCGACAGATTCTTACGAGCAATATTAACTCTGTTAACCAATAAGCTAGATAAATTAGTTAGTCAATTTAATTGAAGAATATAACAGGAATGTTAGATAGCCTGTAACCCTAGATCGTTTTCATCACATTGATAACATAAAAAACTACTATTCCTTTGTTCAAAGTTCATTATTTGTTTTCTTTTTATTTTAATTAGATTAGAGTCATATACTTCTATGTGTAATTCTTATTTAAATAATTAGGATAGTCTAATTTAGTTAATAGTTAATCACAAGTCCTCAAGATTCAACATCCTACTTTTAGTCACTTTATTACTTGACGACCGCTTATACTTGCGTGTGTGTTTGGCCGCAACAGTAACTTATCTTACGTGGAAAAAGTGCATGCAAGTCACATTCATATGGCGCGTTAGTCTATTTATTTTCACTAAAAAGATTGGTAAAAAAATAATATAGAAACTATAAGGAAAATCAAAAAAGAAAAAGAAAAAAAACTTATAACATTCAACCTACCCCCTCGTTGTTCTTCGCATTCCCCCCGTTCCCAGTTCCCTTCCCCCTTACTTTTCCCATTATTTCATGTCCATCCAATTTTTCCTTTACTTCTTCTTCCTAATTTGCTCTATTCCATTTTATTGTTCCTTTCTCCCTTGCCCTCCCCCCATCTATTCTACTCCATTAATGAAGTTAAGAATTTTTTTTTGTGTATGCTCCTTCTAATTTCAACAGAGAAACTAAAATTGTCAACAATCTAACTCAAAATATATCATATCTAAATGTGAATTTGGGCGTAACTTTCGCCAAAAAAATAAAATAAAAGGCAAAAGGGACAACGGGTTTCATTGTATTCATGGGGTCTAATTGTACCTATCGTTTCTTGTTTTACAAAAGGCTAACAAATGCTTTAAAGAGGAGAAGAGTAATTTTTCTTGAAGTTGTAGTAATTTTTCTTTTATTTTGACATTGGGTTTTGGAAATGGATTCTGATTATTTTTTCTTTCTTCTTGATGTTTTTTCGATTCTGAATTTTTTCGACATTGGGAAGTCCCACTTTTAATGGATCAGATCATAATTTTCACCATTGAAAATGGTGGCTGGGGGGGAGGAGAGAGTTCTTCTGGTAGAGCTATGGTAAAGAAGAAAAGAAGAGAAAAAGAAGAAAAAGTAGAAATTTAATAAATTGGTTTTGAAAAAAGACCACCCACAAATTACAAATGTCAAATAATAAATGATCTGAGAATCTGACATGGTATTTATGTCATGCAACTGAGATACACGCTCTGAGGGAGAAGTTTATCATAAGTATTGTTATCGAGTTGAGGTGTTAAAATAAGAAAATTGAGAGTTTTTATATCGGCTTTAAAATTCGATCCAAATTTAGGTGGCCCAGAGGCTATTCAGCCAAAACACTAATCTCAAATGCAATTTATAAATCTCTGTCACGACCCAAATTTTTCACCATGGGGACCATGATGGTGCCTAACATTGAACCCGTTAGGCAAACCAACGTTACTGATTATTTTAACTTTTTCCTTTGTCTTTAACAATTTAACAAAGGATATAAGATAATCAGTGGAAATCAAAATGCAGAAGAACATAATTTAACAGTTTAACTTAATACTAATACGAAATCCATAATAAAACTCCATCCAGAACTAGTGTCACGATTTCATGGACTATCTACGAATACTACAAATAGAAGTCTGAACAAAGAAAGTACACATCTCTCTTAGAAATAGATAAAAACAGAAAGAAACAGATGGAAGGGGACGTCAAGGCCTGTGGACGCCTGCAGGTCTACCTCGGGTCTCCAATGGACTGAAGGCAGCAACCACAATCTATGATCCGTATGGTCCAGTACCAGGATCTGCACAAAAAGTGTAGAGTGTAGCATCGGTACAATCAACCCCATGTACTGGTAAGTGTCGAGCCTAACCTCGACGAAGTAGTGACGAGGCTAGGACACAACAAACATCATAACATGTGCAGTTAAACAATATCTAACAAAATAACAATAATAGAAGATAAACAGGAATTAACGGGAAGGGGCAACAAGCTATGGGGGATACCAAAATAAGGAAGCACCGAAATAACGGAAATAAAACAATTAAGGCACTTGAACCGATAACCACAAATAATCACAACAAACAGACAATGAATGCATGATATCACCCTTCGTGCTTTTACTCTCAATCTTTACCATGCAATCAATAATGAAAACATGCATGGCATCACCCTTCGTGCTTTATCACTCTTCCTCACCATATGAACATTAGAAAATGTGCACGGCATCACCCTTCGTGCTTTATCACTCTTCCGTACCATATGTATCAATGTAAATGTAAATGTGCACGACATCACCCTTCGTGCTTTACCGCTCTTTCCTAGCCCAAACAGTGAAAACAACAATATTCCGGCAAGGGAATAAATAATAGAAATAAATACGTCCCGACAAGGGAACCAACAATTGAATTAGATAAATCCTAGCAAGAGAATCAGCTATAACCAAATCTCGTTCCAACAGTTAACTTCACAAAATAAATCTCAACTTGAGCCAATACTCAACAAAGGTCAATTACTAGGAAAATACCACAAGTCTTGTTCAACATGGATAATCATCAGTTTAGACATGAACAATACATAATAGGAATCACAATGATCACAGTATAAGACTCACGGGCATGCTCGACACCAACGTATAGATACTCGTCACCACACCTATACGTCGTACACTATACTAACACATAGCAAATAAGACACAATACCTATTCCCTCAAGCTAAGGTCAAACCAACCACTTACCTCGATTCCACGACCACAAATCAAGCCTCACATACCGATTTCTCTCTAGATTTCTCCTCCAATTCACTTGTATCTAGTCATAATTAGCTTAATAACGTCAATAAATGCTAAAGAACTCAAACCTAATGCTTAATTATAGTTTTCCAAATATTTTCCCCAAAAAGTTAAAATTTGACCCCGGGTTTGCTTGGTCAAAACCCGAAGTTCGGACCAAAATCTGATTACCTACTCACCCCCGAGCCTGAATATGCAATTGGTTTTGGAATCCGACTTCAATTGAGGTCTAAATTCCCAAATTTCACCCAAAACATCCAATTATCCATGAAAATCCCTAGATTTTGTGATGAAATCTTGTGAAAAGATAAAGTAGATTGAAAGAAACGAGTTAAAAGTTGTTTACCTATGATTTGGGAAAGAAATTTTCTTTGGTAAATTGCCTATAAGAGCTTAGGGTTTGAAAATTTGAAAGAATGAGTTGTAAACCCGTCCAAGTTATAATTTACACAGTCACAGTTATCGCATTTGCGATAACAGGTTCGCAAATGCGAACTCACAAATGAGACCAAAGCATCGCAAATACGAAGCTTGGTCTAGGCTGCTAACTTTGCAAATGCGAAAAATTGTTTGCAAATACGGTGACTGCTGGGGTCGCAATTGCGACATGGAACTTCGCAATGCGAAGGTCCCCATCCCTGCCCTCTGATCACAATTGTGATCGATCCTCGCAAATGCGATGCTCACATTTGCGAGCCAGACTTCGCAAATGCGAATTCTGCAGATCTACAACCCAACAACTATTTCCTTTAAGTCTCAAAACACTTAGCGGCCTATCCAAAACTCACCCGAGCCCTCGGGGCTCCAAACCAAACATGCACACAAGTCCAAAAATATCATACAGACTTGCTCGTGCGATCAAATTATCAAAATAACATCAACAACTATGAATTTAGCATCAAAATCAATGAGGTTCTCAAGAACAGCTAAAGTTACTATTTTCACAACCGAGGGTCCGATTTATATCAAATCAACTTCGATTCTTACCAAATTTCACAGATTTGACTTAAAAATTATTTTAAACTTGTATCGGGCTCCGGAGCCAACATACGGTCCCGATACCATCATATTCAATTTCCAAACTTCTTATATTTTTCAGTTAAAGAATTTTGTTCAAAAATTCATTTCTCGGGCTAGGGACCTCGGAATTCAATTTCGGGCATACATCCAAGTCTCGTATTTTTCTGCGGACCCTCAAATTATTGGTCCGGGTCCGTTTACCCAAAATATTGACTGAAGTCAACTTAAATTCAATTTTAAAGGCAAATTAGCATTTTTCTCAAATTTTCACATAAGGACTTTTCGGAAGCGCGCCCAGACTGCGCACGTAAATTAAAAACAAAGAAAATGAGGTCTTGAAGGCCTCAGAACCCCGGATTGGGTTCTAAAACACGAGATGAACTTTTGGGTCATCAGCTTCTCCACATCTAAAACAATTGTTCGTCCTTGAACGGACATAGATAAGTATGTGAGTCGGGGAAAAGATGGGGATATCGGCTCCGCATATTGGACTCAGACTCCCAGGTCGCTGCCTCAGCAGGCTGACCTCTCTACTGCACACAAATTGAAGGGAAATTCCTCGATCTCAACTGACGAACCTGCCGGTCTAGGATAACTACTGGCTCCTCCTCATCAGTCAAGTCCTTGTCCAACTGGACAGTGCTGAATTCTAACACGTGGGATGGATCCCGTGATACTTCCGAAGCATGGACACATGAAACATTAGATGCACAGTTGATAAACTCGGTGGCAACACATGTCTGTAAGCCACTTCTCTCATTCGATCTAAAATCTCAAAAGGAACGATGAACCTAGGTCTTAGCTTGCCCTTCTTCCCAAATCTTATCACGCCCTTCATGGGCGACACCCAAAGAAACACTCGCTCTCCGACCATAAATGCCATATCACGAACCTTACGGACGGCATAACTCTTCTGCCTGGACTGAGTTGTACGAAGCCTATTGTGAATGATCTTAACCTTGTCTAAGGCATCCTGTACTAGATCTGTACCCAACAACCGAGCCTCTCCCAGCTCAAACCACCCAACCAGTGACCAACACCGCCTACCATATAATGCCTCATAGGGAGCCATCTGGATGCTCGATTGGTAACTGTTGTTGTAGGCAAACTCTGCTAATGGCAAGAACTGATAGCAAGAACCTCCAAAGTTAATAACACATGCTCGGAGCATATCCTCCAAAATCTGAATAGTACGCTTGGACTGTCAGTCTGTCTGAAGATGAAACGATGTGCTCAACTTGACCCTCATACCCAACTCGCGTTGCACTGCTCTCTAGAAATGCGAGGTAAACTGCTTACCTCGATCAGAAATGATAGACACGGGCACACCATGAAGACGAATGATCTCACGGATATAAATCTCTGCCAACCGCTCAGAAGAATAGGAAACTGCCATAAGAATGAAATGTGCTGACTTAGTCAGCCTATCCACAATAAACGACACTACATCGAACTTCCTGTGAGTTTGTGGGAGTCCAACAACGAAGTCTATAGTGATAACCTCACACTTTCACTCAGGAATCTCAATCTTCTAAAACAAAACACCAGGTCTCTGATGTTCGTACTTTACCTGATGCTGACAATTCAAACACCAAGCTACATACGCAACGATATCCTTCTTCATCCTCCTCCACCAATAATGTTGTCGCAAGTCTTGATACATCTTAGTGGCACCCAGACAAATAGAATACCGAGAACTATGTGCCTCCTCTAGAATTAAATCATAAAGTTCATCCATATTAGGCACACATACACGACCCTGTATCCTCAAAACTCCATCATCTCTGTCTGTAACCTGCTTGGCACCACTATGTCGCACTGTGTACCTAAGGACAAGCAAATGAGGGTCATCATACTGCCGATCCCTGATACGCTCAAATAATGAAGAACGAGCGATTGTGCAAGATAGAATGCGGCTGGGCTCAGAAATATCCAACCTCACGAACTGATTGGCTAAAGCCTGAACATCCAAAGCAAGAGGTCTCTCACCAACCGAAATATACGCAAGGATGCCCATACTGACTGATTTTCTACTCAAAGAATCGGCCACTATATTGTCCTTCCCCGAATGATACAAGATGGTGATATCATAGTCTTTCAATAGCTCCAACCACCTCCTCTGCCTCAAATTTAGCTCCTTTTACTTGAACATATACTGCAAACTCTTGTGATCTGTGAACACCTCACATGACACACCATATAAGTAATGCATCCAGATCTTCAGCGCGTGAACAATGGCTGCTAGATCCAAATCATGAACTGGATTATTCTTCTCGTGAATTTTCAACTGTCGCAAAGCATATGCAATAACCTTGCTATTCTGCATCAACACTGCACCAAGTCCAATAGGAATTGCATCATAATATACTGTATATGGCCCTGATCTTGTGGGCAATACCAACACTGTCGCTGTGGTCAAGGCTGTTTTAAGCTTTTGAAAGCTCGCCTCACACTCGTCCGACCACCTGAACTAGTTACCTTTCTGGGTCAACCTGGTCATCGGGTCTGCAATAGATGAAAACCCCTCCACAAACCGACGGTAATAGACTGCCAAACCCAAGAAACTCCAGATCTTTGTGGCTGATGTGGGTCTAGTCCAGTGACTACTGCGATCTTCTTAGGATCTACCTGAATACCCTCTTCTAATACAACGTGACCCATGAATGCTACTGAACTCAACCAAAACTCATATTTCAAAAACTTTGCATACAACTGACTGTCTCTCAGAGTCTGAAGAACGACTTGAAGATGCTGCTCGTGCTCCTCCTAGCTCCGGGAATAGATCAGAATATCATCAATGAAGACGATCACGAAGGAATTCAAATAAGTCTTGAACACTAGGTTCATCAAATCCATGGAAGGTGCTGGGGCATTTGTCAACCCGAATGACATTACTAAGAACTCATAATGCCCATACTGAGTGCGAAAAGCTGTCTTAGGGACATCAGATGCCCTAATCCTCAATTGATGGTAGCCAGACCTCAAATCAATCTTCGAAAATAGCTTGGCACCCTGAAGCTGATCAAACAAATCATCAATCCTCGGCAATGGTTACTTGTTCTTGACGGTGACTTTGTTCAACTACTGATAATTTATACGCATCCTCATCGATCCATCCTTCTTCTTAACAAACAACACCGGCGCACCCCAAGGCGAGACACTAGGTCTAATAAAGCCTTTATCAAGCAGGTCTTGCAACTGTTCTTTCAATTCTTTCAACTCTGGTGGGGCCATATGATATGGAAAAATAGAAATGGGCTGAGTACCCGGAGCCAAATCAATGCAAAATTCAATATCCCTGTTGGGTGGCATCCCCGACAGGTCTGAAGGAAATACCTCTGGAAACTCACGAACAACGGGTACAAAATCTATAGAAGGAACCTCAGTACTAAGATCACGAACATACGCCAAAGCCAAATATCCCTTATCAACCATACGCCGAGCCTTCATATATGAGATAACCCTACTGGTAGAATGACCAGGAGTTTCTCTCCACTCCAAACGAGGCAACCCCGACAATGCTAAGGTTGTGGTCTTGGCATGACAGTCCAATATAGCATGATAAGGGGATAACCAATCCATCCCCAAAATGACATCAAAGTCCACCATATCGAAAAGTCGGAGATCTGCGCTAGTCTCAAGACCCCCAATAACAACCACACATGAATTATAGACATGATCTACCACAATAGAATTACCTACCAGTGTAGACACATATACATGAGCACTCAAAGAATAACGAGGCACAACCGGATATGGGGCAATATAAGATGACACATAGGAATATGTGGACCCTGGATCAAATAGAATTGAGGCATCTCTACTACAAACTGAAATCGTACCTGTGATAACTGCATCGGAGGCCTCAACCTCAGGTCTGGATGGAATAGCATAACATCGTGGTTGGGCCCCACCACTCTAAACTACATCCCTAGGACGACCTCCTGCTACTTAGCCTCCACCTCTAACACCTCGACCCCTTTATCTAGCTGGATGAGCGGCCGATGGAACACCTAGTGTTGGGACCATAGCACGAGAACCCTGATGCTGAGAACTACTCGAGACTCGAGGGCAAAATCTAGCAATGTGCCTCGTATCACCACAAGTATTACAGGACTTTGGCTGCTGAGACTGCTGACCTTGAAATTGACCCTAATGGCCTGAGTAACCACCCTGAAAACTCTGGAGCGGAGGTGCACTGATAGGAGCTGGTGGTGCACTTTAGGGCAACTGATCAGAATACTATATATAAGAACCACGACCACCTGGAGCACCATGAGAAGCCTGAAGTGCTAACTAAAACGGCCTGGGAGGATGGCCTCTACCTAAAGAATCCCTGCCTCCAGACGAGGCACCACTGAATCTTCCAGAATGACGAGGTCTCTTATCAGACCCCTGACTGCTCCCCTAAGCTAGAACCATCTCAACCCGCCTGGCCACATTGGCCGTATCCTGAAAAGAGATCTCGGTCCCTTGCTCCTTAGCCATCTGCAATCTAATAGGCTGAGCGAGTCCCTCAATAAACTTCCTCACCCTCTCTCTCTTGGTGGGGAGTATCAGAAGAGCATGATGAGCCAACTCAATAAACTTCGTCTCGTACTGGGTGACAGTCATAGAACCCTACTAAAGACGTTCGAACCACTTGCAGTACTCCTCTCTCTATGTGATGGAAAGGAACTTCTCGAGAAATAGCTGCGATAACTGGTCCCAAGTGAGAACTAGTGATCTAACTGGTCTGACCAAACAATAATCTCTCCATTTCATGGCGGAACTTGATAGACGAAAAGCAGCAAAGTCGACCCCATTGGTCTCCATTATCCCCATGTTCTAAAGAACCTCATGACAGTTGTCTAAATAATCCAAGGGGTCCTCTGAAGATGTATCGTCATAGGTAGTAGTGAAGAGCTTGGTGAACCTGTCCAATCTCCACAAAGCATATGAAGACATAACTGACCCATCACCAGTTTGAACTGTAACACCCGGTGGGACTACCCTAACCGGCTGAGCTACTGGAGTCTAAAACTGGGGAGCCATCTACTCCGGAGTGCGAGTAGCAGGTGTCTGTGCTCTTTCTCCAGCCTGACAGATGGCGGGTGCTACAAGAAGTATTCTGCCTGAGTGACATTCTCTATAAGGCCCACTAGATGGACCAGAGCATCCTGAAGTACCAAGGTAGCGATGAATCCCTCTGGGACCTGAGCTAGGCCCGCTGGAACTGTCTGGGCCAGAACCTCATTATCAAACTCTACCCAAGGCTTCGCCACTGGTGCTGTTGCTATGGGCTGAGCTCTGCCCCTCACTCGGCCCCTAGCACGGCCTCGGCCTCATCCTCATCCTCTGCCCCTTGTAGAAGCTACCGCTGGAGGCTCGGGCTGCTGATCAGCTGATGGAGCGGTATGTGTTCTCGTCATCTACAAAAGAACATAGTAGAAGATTAATTAGCTTTGAGAAATCAACTGCACGACAAAGATGAATAGAAGTGAAACTGTTCCTAACTCTGTAGCCTCTGGGGGATAAGCACAGACATCTCCGTACTGATCCCTCAGACTCTACTAAGCTTGTCCGTGAATTGTGAGACCTAAGCAACCTAGAGCTCTGATGCCAACTTGTCACAATACGAATTTCCCACTGTCGAGACCGTGATGGCGCCTAACATCGAACCTGCTAGACAAGCCAACATTACTGATTATTTTACCTTTTTCCTTTATCTTTAACAATTTGCCAAAGGATATAAGAAAATCAGCAGAAATCAAAATGCGGAAGAACAAAATTTAACAGTTTAACTTAGTACTAATGCAAAATCCATAATAAAACTCCTCCCAGAACTAGTGTCACAAATTCACGGACTATCTACGAATACTACAAATAGAGGTTTGGACAAAGAAAGTACACATCTATCTCAAAAATAGATAAAAATAGAAAGAAATGGATGGAAGGGGACGCCAAGGCCTACGGATGCCTGCAGGTCTACCTCGGGTCTCCACTGGACTGAAGGCAGCAACCACAATCTACGGTCCGTATGGTCCAGTACCGAGATCTGCATAAAGAGTGCAGAGTGTAGCATCAGTACAATCGACCCCATGTACTAGTGAGTGTCGAGCCTAACCTCGGTGAAGTAATGACGAGGCTAGGACACATAAAATATCATAACCTGTGTAATTAAACAATATCTAACAAAATAACAATAATAGAAGCTAAACAAAAATTAACGGGAAGGGGGAACATGCTATGGGGGATACCAGAATAAGGAAGCACAGAAATAACGGAAATGAAACAATTAAGGCACTTGAACCGATAACCACAAATAATTATAGCAAACAGACAATGAATGTACGGCATCACCCTTCGTGCTTTTACTCTCAATCCTCACCATGCAATCAATAATGAAAATGTGCATGACATCACCGTTCGTGCTTTATCACTCTTCCTCACCATAAGAACAATAGAAAATGTACACGACATCACCCTTCGTGCTTTATCTCCCTTCCTCACCATATGCATCAATGTAAGTGTAAATGTGAACGGCATCACCCTTCGTGATTTACCGCTCTTTCCTCACCCAAACAGTGGAAACAACAACATCGCGACAAGGGAATCAACAATAAAAATAAATACGTCCCGGCAAGGGAATCAACAATTGAATTAGATACATCCCGGGAAGGGAATCAGCTATAATCGAATCTCGTTCCAACAGTTAACTTGACAAAATAAATCTTAACTTGATCCAATACTCAATAAAGGTCAACTACTAGGAAAATACCATAAGTCTTGTTAAACATGGATAATCATCAGTTTAGACGTGAATAGTACATAATAGGAATCACAACGATCACAGTGTAAGACTCACGGGCATGCTTGAC
Source organism: Nicotiana tabacum (assembly GCF_000715075.1). Lineage (NCBI taxonomy): Eukaryota > Viridiplantae > Streptophyta > Magnoliopsida > Solanales > Solanaceae > Nicotiana > Nicotiana tabacum. Next base: position 70,602,711 of record NC_134095.1, on the reverse strand, counting down.
ACCAACGTATAGATACTCGTCACCACACCTATACGTCGTACACTATACTAACACGTAGAAAATAACACACAACACCTATTCCCTCAAGCTAAGGTTAGACCAAACACTTACCTCGATTCCACGGCCACAAATCAAGCCTCAAATAGCACTTTCTCTCTAGATTTCACCTCCAATTCACTTGTATCTAGTCATAATTAGCTTAATAACATCAATAAATGCTAAAAAACTCAAACTCAATGCTTAATTATAGTTTTCCCAACATTTTTCCCAAAAAGTGCCCGCTTGGTCAAAACCCGAAGTTCGGACCAAAACTCGATTACCCATTCACCCTCGAGCCCGGATATGCGATTGGTTTTGGAATCCAACCTCAATTGAGGTCTAAATCCTGAAATTTCGAAATTCCCAAAAACACCCAATTTCCCATGAAAATCCCTAGATTTTGTGATGAAATCTTGTGAAAAGATTAAGTAGATTGAAAGAAATGAGTTAAAAGTTATTTACCTATGATTTGGGGAAGAACTTTTCTTTGGTAAATTGTCTATGGGAGCTTAGGGTTTAAAAATTTAAAAGAATGAGTTGAAATCCGTTGAAGTTATAATTTACACAGTCATAGTTATCGCAATTACGATAACAGGTTCGCAATTACGAACTCACAAATGCGATCAAAGCATCGCAAATACGAAGCTTGGTCTGGGCTGCTAACTTTGAAAATGCGAATAATTGTTCGCAAATACGGTAACTGCTGGGGTCGCAATTGCGCACGAAACTTCGCAATTGCGAAGGTCCCCCTCCCTGCTCTCTAATCGCAATTGTAATGGATCTCGCTATTCCGAGCCAGACTTCGCAATTTGTCTTGAGGCAAACATACGAAAAAGTCCCATTTTAGACAGCGATTTGCAAAAGCAACATGGTACATGAACCTTTTAGCCAAATTTGTATATTTTAGGCAAAAAATTCTGGAAACTAATACCCGGATCTTAATTTGTCTTGAGGCAAACATACGGAAAAAAAAAATCAGTCACGTGTTGGGGCCGTGCTTTGCACGAGCATACGAGTTTAGAATTTAAATAAGCATTTTCGTCACCATGATTTTGTTATTTACCTTGTACCGAAATAAAATAAGGTAATCATAGAATGAAAAACGTCAGGAATGAGGTAAAGTAACGGCAAAATTAGCAGTCACGATCGAGGTAGCAGAAGGCACTGCCTTTATCGTGACATTTGGAAGATTTTTGCACGACTTAACGTTTTGGTCCTCATCCAGAGGATTAGGTATGGCTCTTTTGATTATGTACTAATTTACGTTCTAAATTTAATAATTTGACTTCTCTTCCGTTCTTGTAGTTTTCATTATTTAGTCCTCAAGGATATTTTCTTTTCCGTTTCACATTCCTTGAAAAAAGGAAAATTCCGTTTAAGAATTCACTCTTAATTAAAAGCTCTATGTTTTAATAATCGCTCAGTAAAATATAGTACAGTAGCGTTTAAGTTTTGAGATTTTATTAAATAAATAATTTTGTACTTTCTAATCTATTTTTCTTTTCATTCTTACTCAGAAATTAAAAGAAGTAACTTTCTTAACCATGAATTACGTCTTTCAATAGCGAGAATTATAACTCAAAAAGTGCTTGAGACAAAAATAATTTGTTTGTTTAAAGCGTTTACATTAACATCTTGTCATCTTTCTGCGAACTTTTTTCTTGTGAATAGAATAAGACGAAGGAGATGGGATAGACGAACTCTTGATGTGAATGGAAAAACTTGATTTACTATGTTTTAACAATGAACAATTATGTGTCTTTTTTTATGGCTAAGCTTGATGTTAAATCAAGCGGCCTTATAAGGCTCGGTATATATATATATATATATTATATTTCTTTTTAGTATTGTTGATTGGTATTTTTTTTTGGCAATTCACTAGGCAAGTGTCTAGGGCTAGTTTTTTTATTAATAACAGAAAAGAAAATACATTAATTAGGAAAAGTACAAATAAGGGGGACAATAGCACCGGTATTGTTACTCATATAACACAAACCGGGCTAACCTTACTGTACTAATCCTATTAAAGCTTGTCAAAAAACAAACTGAGTGTCAGGTGGTCTAACTGTATGAAAGAAATAAAATTTGACGCGTACATAACACCTATTATCAATATCGAGTAAGTTCAACATTGATATCACATATGATCTAAAATAATAATTGAAACTAAGAACTAGACCTAGGTAATAAAACCTAAAACAAGTCCAAATATGCATCTTCAGTTGATTGCACCCAGTAGCCACTGTCCAAAACTTATGACGTTCAAGACCCTCGTGCTTTCGATCATTGTTTATCCCTTGCATTTTGTTCATTATTGAGCTGATTTCTGGTGATATCCTTACATGTGCTTCATCCTGCTTTGTCCTTCTACCTTGTTGCGTTGATATGTCAGCCCATTGTGGTCGATAATTACCCGACTGTTGTAGATAACCTTGCCACATGACCTGCTCCATTGTATAAATTTGGACCTCTTTTTTATGATAGTACCACATGTTCCCAGCTGGCCTCCTTGTATAGCCTGAGAAGTTCCACAACACATCCCAGTTACTCATAAATCCTTTCCAAAACCTTCCTCTCGTGCCCAAAGCTGCCCGTATGAGTGTGTTATTTTTGCTTTTCTTTTCTTGTATTGTCTCACTCTTGTAGACTATTGTATAACAGTCAATCAGACAACATACATCTTCCTGCATTTTCAAATGATTCATCCACATGATACTCAATTTGGCCATAAATTTGCTGATTTTCCAGTTTTGCGATGTAATCCTACTCAGACCTCTCATGCTTATGCTTGTCTCTTTTCCTTCCTCACGGGATTGAGCACGTAGTGCTAATACCACCCAATGAAGTCGTATTAGGAGACAAGGCATGAGTATATTAACATTTCCTACAAAAAAGAAAACATGGTTAGTGAAAACATCCGTCAGTACCCTCTCTTCTTTACAGATTCGATGATATTGGCTGTTAGTGTTGCCCAACTCCCTCTCAACTACCCATTCCTTGTTCATTGCTTCCATTTTCCCCTTCCTTGCTTTGTCAAACTCATAGCTGCTCCAAACCTCCCTCAAAGCTATCTCGAATCCACAATAGTTTGTTGCATTAAGAGATACTGTTGCATTAGCATTCCTGCATTGTGCATGTTCATTACAGCTGCCCACACAAATAGTAGACTTTTTTGTTCTGTTATTTCCAGATATCATTTGTGGAGAGAGATATTTGCAGCCAAAAACATTCTTGAAAGTCTCAAAAAATTGGGTCGTGTATGTTGTATTGTGTCCCACACACATGTCTTATACTGATATGCTCAAACTTTGCCCCATTCTTTTGACCAAATTAATCTCTTCAGTGCTCTCATCTAAAATCCCAATGGTCCAGATATCACTGCGTGCCATGCCCCCTGTTAATGACCTGCACGCTTGTTTGTTTAGAGGCATTATTTCCTCCTCCCAAAGTGGTCCAACGTTGTTAGTTTCCCTACGAAGAAGGCGTGCGTTAGAGCAATCCAAAGCTTTTAACCAAAAGTAACGCAAAAGTTCCTCTGGCCAACTGAACTTTATCAGACATTTGACTATCTTTTGTCCAGTTGTCTTGAATATCACGTGATGGTTGTGTGAAGTTGCATATGAGACTGAGCCGTTCCATAGAGATTCTCAGTTTTCGTTTCTAAATCTCGCCATGTCCAATTGAAACATGCTTGGTCCTCGGGCCTCATGAAAGCAGAAATTATTCAGCCTATTTTTAGAGCCAAAAAAATTGTTTCTTTTATCCATTGATTCGTGTGTTCTCCCCCATGTGAACCAGCCTTGCATACTTAAGAAGCACATTGTCCCATATTTCAAGTTGGTGTGATGACCAACCCATCTTTTAAGAATTATGTTCCCAAGCTTTATTCTTGAACTTGACAAAAATGCATACACAGTATCAAAATCTGTGTCGACATCCATGTGCATTTGAACATCGATCAGTATTACCACTTCATAACTTCTTTTGTTTTGCTGCACGTTAAGTTTAGTTAATTCTCCAAAATCTTTGGCTGCCTGTAACTTGATTTTTCTCCTTGATATTCTAGTGTTACCTTTTAGTGTCCTTCTAGTTGATTGAATGCATAGCATTGATATTACCATCTGTAGTTCTTCAGTAAGGTAAGACATTATCATATACATCTTTCCAGTTTGAGAACCAATCCCATCCTTTTCAGAAGTACTGTTAGCAGAAAAAGAGAGATTCGCTTCAAGAAACACCAGAACTCCTTCTCTATCTATCAGTAATAGAATATTCTGTGATCTGATTTTGGTAATAGCACTGATCCCCTTTGTTGCATCCTTTAGCTCATTGAAACCTTCACTCTGATATACGGGCATTGTGATTTATCTTCATTTACTATCTTCCTGCTTTGATTGTCCAGATCTCTAAAATGATACACTTCAATAGGACCAAAATCCAATGCATAGTTTGCTAGGTGATCTGCCAGCTTGTTCCCTTCTCTGAAAACATGTGATATTCTTTAGGTTGCATCTCTCCTTCAATCTCCTTATTTCCTCCACTTGTTCCACAATTTTCCATGGAGGTTTCCATATGCTATCTATTATATTTTTCAGTAACAACGAGTCAGTTTGTAGCTATATGTTAGAGTAATTCAATGACCTGCATATTCTCAATGCCTCCACCATTGCTTCAGCTTCAGCTTCATTGTTTGAGCCCTCATTAATTTCCCTACCTGCAGCATACTGAACATCACCATATTCATCTCTCAAGCACACCCCAATCGAAATTCTTCCCGGATTGCCTCTAGGTGCACCATCAGTATTAGCTTTAATCCAACCTTCCAATGGAAACTCCCAAAGCACTTTCTCAAATTTCAGTTTAGGAGTATAATTCTCGAGCACCAATAACATGTCCTGCCATTTATGAGGAACATGCAGTCCTGGTTTTCTCAGTTTTATGAGTGATTGTAATGTGTTGGACACCTGATAAATAACTCGACTAACAGATACAACTTCACCATGTTTTAAGCTATTTCTCCTTTTCCATAATTTCCAACAGATACACGAAGGTAGGGCTTGTAGTATTGGTTTAACTCTTGGCAGTACAGGTGCTGTCCAACACTTTGTTATTGCCTTATGCAAATTCAGTCCCTCCGTTGCTATTCCTGCCCTGTTAAGGAAAATTTTCCACACTATCCTTGCTGCATTTGCTGTATAGAATAGGTGTGTTAGTGTTTCTTCATTTGGTTCTGCACAACACCAACACTTAGATGCCATTAAATAGCCTAATCTGCGCATGAAGTCATCAAGAGGCAGCTTTGCTTTCCATATTTTCCACATAAAGAAAGCAATTTTAAAAGGCAAACCTTTAACCCAAATCAAACAATATGCTCTTCTAGGATCCTCCCTCCTCCTTAAATAATCCCATGCTGACTTTACAGTGAAATTACCCTTTATTTCTAGCATCCAAAAAGGAACATCTAAATCATTGGATATAACTGGAGGCTTAACTCTCTCAATGATATGTGTTACAAACTCCTCTGGTAAGACCTCCAATAGCCTTTCCACATTCCATCGACCATCCTCACCCACATTACTAACATTGTGTATGTTATCATCAATCGCAAAATCTGCAGGAACAAGAAAGTATAAAGCACCCATCCCTATCCAATTGTCATACCAGGATAATGATGAGCCCATTCTAGGTTGCCAGAAAATTTGATGTTCAATTAATTCTCTGCATTCAATCATTTTTCTCCAGACATGAGAACCTCTCTTCCAGGGCACTACCACAGAATTCATTTTTTTACAATATTTCTGGCTCATAAAAGAACTCCAAAGGCTTGGTTTAGTCCTGAAAAACCACCAGAGCTTGCAGAAAAGTGCCTTAGCTACATCATGTAGAGATCTAAATCCAATGCCTCCTTCTTCATATGGTATACACAGATTGTTCCAAGAAGCCCAGTGCCTACTAGTACCACCCACAGAACTACTCCAAAAGAATTGTGAAAGCATCTTATGAAGCTTGTTAATAACATAGTTAGGAGGATTGACAGCGGATAACAAGTGAATGGGCATGCTCTGTAAGACATTAGTTATTAAGACTGCTCTACCCCAATGGATAGAAGTTTACCTTTCCAGCTTTGCAATTTGTCAAGGACTTTGGTCAACAATCCTTGATAGTGCTCCATCTTCCTCCTAGCATAGAAAATTGGGCATCCCAGATAGGTGAAGGGGAAGTCCTGCCTACCAATTCCAGTAGTCCTCTCTACTTTCCTTACTACTTCTTGATCTACCAAGTGATGAATATATACAACAGATTTACCTTTATTAACCCGCCGTCCTGATGCATTTTCATATACTTGTAGGATCTCCATGATGAGTCGAAGAGAAGTTGCATCAGAAGAACTGAAGATTATGGTGTCATCTGCGTATACAAGATGATTGATTTTTGGGCTTCATTTAGGCATTCCAAAGCCACAAAAGTACAAGCTTGTATGCAGAGAATTCGATCCCCTTAACAAAGCTTCAGCAGCCAGAATAAAAAGTGTCGGAGACAATGGATCCCCTTGCTTTACTCCCCTCGATGATTTGAAAAAACCATATGGCTGTCCATTTATTAGAACTGAATACCAATTATTTCCAACCAAATTAAATACCAATCCAATAAACCTTTCAGAGAATCCCATTTTCCTCAGCACTTTAGTAAGAAATAACCATGACAACCTATCATATGTTTTCGTCATATCGAGTTTGATCACAACATTAGGACCAACTTTAGTTCTGAGCCTCATATCTGTGACTATCTCCTGAGTTAGCAAAACATTTTCCACTATGCTTCTATCCTTCACAAACCCTGCTTGCTCCTCTGATATTAAGCCTGGTAATATACCCACCATTCTGTCATGAACTACTCTTGAAAAGACTTTGTTGACAAAATTGCTAAGACTTATCGGGCATAAGTCTGAAAAGGTACTGACTTCTTTCTTTTTTGGCAACAAGACTAAATTTGTGTGGGTCACACTTTTGGGAAGTTGTTGTCCACAGAAGAAGGATAATACCATTTGCACAATGTCTTCACCTATAATCTCCCAGCAAGATTGGTAGAAAAGTCCGGTAAAACCATCTGGCCCTCCTGCTGAATCTCCATTCAACCCAAAAACTGCATGCTTGATTTCCTCTCGAGTGGGATTGCTGTTTAGCTTCTCATTTTGTTCCATAGTTACCATAGATGGGATATGATCAATTATGTGAAAAGTTGTTGGAATTGTATCTTCCCTGAATTGCTCCTAGTAGAATTTTACTGCTTCTACTGTAATCTGATCATTCTCTTCCACGCAATTTCCAAGACTGTCTTGAATTCTGGTGAGTTTTAACCTTTTCCTTCTTCCATTAACTTGCGCATGAAAAAATCTTGTGTTTCGATCACCATCCTTAAACCAAGCCATTCCGGCCTTTTGTCTCCAAAATTGTTCTTCCAATGCCAAGTATTTTATCATTTCAGCTTAAACCTTATGCAACCTTTGTCTGTTCATTTGAGTAGGAGAAAGCTCAAATTGTCTTTCATGAACTAGGACCACTTCTTCTAGGCTAGCAATTTTCTGAAAAATATCTCCATAGGTAGCTTTACTCCAAGTAGACAAGGCTTTCTTAAGCTTCTTTAATTTATGATTAAAGGTCACAAAAGGATTAGCAGTAAAGTCAGCCTTCCAATTTTCCTTTACCAAATCTTTGAATGATGCATGTTGTACCTAGAAGTTAAGAAATCTGAATGATTTCTTGATAGTGAGAGACTCAGTATCACATTTTAATAGCATAGGACAATGGTCAGATCCAATTTTAGACAAATGTGACACCTCTACCCCCGGGAAAGTCTGTTGAAATTCTATGTTACCAAAACATCTATCCAGCCGCTTGAAAATACAGTCTTCCTCTGATCTACCATTCCACCATGTGTAAATGCTCCCTTTGAAGCCCAAATCAGTCAAATTGCAGGTATTGATGCAGTGCCTAAAATCATCAACCTCATTTAATGATACAGGTAATCCACCAAATTTCTCCTCTTCATCCCAAATTACATTAAAATCACCTCCCACAAGCCATGATACTGTCATGTCAGAAGCCATTGCATAGAGTGAATCCCACAATTCTATTCTTTCAATAACATCACATTTTGCATATACCAATGTGAGAGTGAGCTCGACATGTGTTTCTGTATGGAATAATCTCAGTGTAATCTACTGTGTCATGTTATACAAAATATCCAGATCAAAAACTTCATCAATGAAAGCCCAAATTTTGTTTGAGACATTCACTACTGCTTGGGCCAAGCCTATCTGTCTTCTGTAGTTTTCCATCTTGTTAGACTGTTGCATAGGTTCAACAATCCCTATAAATTCAAAGTGATGTTGTCTATGCATTGTGATCAATCTTTCAAATGCATGCATTGTATTAACAGACCTCACATTCCATATAATTGCCTTCATCATTGATCTTTGGGTTTAGAAAGTGTTCTTCTAGTTTGTATACCTCCTACTGGAACTGTGAATGTTTCTTTTGCTTGTTTTTTCTTTACTTTAGCTGCAGATTTTACCCGCTCAATGTGCCTAGGTGATAAATCACCTTGCTTAGCCACATTGAGGAAATTTTGTGTTGTTGACTCCTCATCCAAATCCCTATTTGTCTGATTAATTGGTAAGTCAATTTTCTTTGTATTTTCAGAAAAAAATAAATCTGTACTTCTCTTCACATTATTCAGCTTTTTATTTGCAGAGCTATTTACATGTTGTAGCTGGCCAGAGTTCAATGTAACAATATTCTTTTCTGCATTCTGCACAACATCCTTCACAGTTGTTTCTTGCTTACCTGGATCCTTAGCAGTGTTTTTTGTTTTAGCAGTACTATCTTCTGCACTCTTTTGTTTTGATTTATTTTGCTCAGACTTGTTGATACCTGCTATTGTTCCACCAGGGTCCTCATCATTACACAATCCTGCTTTATCAGGGATTAATTCTGCACTTGGAGAAATCTGGATTTTAGCATTTTGTGTCTCTTTGTTTTTTTGCGTTTACACTTTCATCCTCTTCGTTATTTGTTTCCCCTCCTCTTTCCTTGTCGCTTGCCATTCCATCTGCAATTTCTCCCTCTGCTGCATCTTCCTCAGGTTGGTTTGACCACAATTTATTTCCATTCCACTTTATTTTATCAATGCTTTTAAAAAGTTCAAAATCAGTATCTTCCACTTGGTCATTGTCTCTGGTTATCTCCTCTTCCTGCCTTGTTATTGCATCAGTTGTATTTACTTTGTCTGCATTTTGGGCCAACTCTACATCTACCCTTATGTCTTTTGATGGGATCTCTTGACAAGAGGTGTTTACACCTACCACACTATTAGGATAATTTTTTCGTACCCCATCGGATGTCGATTACCCATTGCTAACATCTTTTGTTCTAAATGCTGCAAGATTAAATAACTCGGCTATATGATTCATTCCTTTTCCACCTCCAGTAGCATTACAGCTGTTACCAGCGAGTGAAGCCACAGTCGCATTATTGTTTGGATTAAAAGCATGAGCATCTGGGTTCAAATTTCCAGTTGAAGCATTATCCTTAGATACAAGATCGTTTTGACAATGTGTCTGCTCCACTACATCTAATTGATTGAATTCGTTAACTGCACCTTCTTCAACCTCCAACAGAGAAAATTTGTTTGTTGTTTGTACCTGTTGTGTTGCTTCATTATTGACCGGACTAATTTCCTTCCCAGTAGTGTCGTTTGCATAATTATTTTCGCTTTGTTTACCCTTGTTCTGTCCTCTGTTATTTCTAACTTCCTTCCATTGATGCTTGACATTACCTACGACTTTTCCACTAGTAAGAATCATCATTGGAGCATTGTGTATTTCATTTTCATTTTGACTTTAAACCACGGCTTCTTTAGCAATCTTTTGTTTGTCTTTTTTGCTTTCCATTAATTCCGGGTGAATTCTCCAACATTCAAACATGTCATGTCCTTGTATCTTGCACTCTTTGCAATACTTTGGTAGGTACTCATACCTAACAGTAACCCATTCAGTTCTAACAGTTCCTGACATTTCATTGAGGATGTCCATTCGCACCTTCGTAGGAAGATTATCTAGGAGATTAAGTAAGACCTTAACTTTGGCACAACTTGGCCTTGTCTTATTAATCGTGGCCAAATCCAGGTGAAGTGGCTTTCCCACAGCAGAAGCCAAAGAAAAAAAGCATTTTTTAACAAAGTAGGTTGGTAACAAATTTGGAAATGAAATCCACGCCATTACCTTAGGTGTTTCCTCTCCTGCTTTGAATTTAGCATCATATATCAAGGTTCTCAATTGGTATTCCTGTCCATATTTGTCTTTAACATAATACACACCCTTCGACGAAAATTCAACAAAGTCTTGCCATAACGACATTCGTATTAACACATGTCTGTCACAAAGGTAGCCTATTTTACAGTCTCCTTCAATTCCATATTGTTGCGGCACAATTCGTCTTAATTCAGCAATTTCTGGCCACCCATATGAGAATTTGCAAACTACTGCATGCTGTAAGCCTTCAATCATGTTTATTCGATCAACTTCTGCTTCAGTAAAAGAAACCATTGGTTGTCCTTGTAATATGACTACTTGACGTTGTGGTATAGGATCAATAGTAGACTGTTTTGTCGCTGATCCTTACCCTGCTGCATTGATCACAGTTGGTTTCAGAATATTCGAAAAATCTAGGGGCTTGGGTATTGATGTAATGTTGTTGGGGATGGTGGAGGTTGCTTGGGGTGGCTGACCAGCCATTGTTGCTAGCTGGTCGCCGGCCAGCTTGGCCATGACCGACCAAGAGGAAGCTGCTCTCAATGTTGTATTTCTGAAGGTCGCTCAAATGCAAGTGAACGAAACAGATCTTCCACACTCCTACAAATATGTATTTCAACCACAATCCATATAGAGATCACATCGACAATACAACAAGTCAGGCGCTGAAGATTATTGCCAAAGCACTGAGCAGTAGCAAAATTGAGTGTAGAAAAATGTCTGCTACAGTAACTTGTGGAAAAGAAATTAAGATCTATAAAAATTGTCTATAGATCTGACGTTGAAACCAATTGGATGTTATTCATAGAGAAAATATGTATCTTTTGACACCAAGTTTGGTTAAGTCCACCACCGGCCGCCGGAGTTATGACCGGAAAATGATGACGAAATTACTATTCCTTCTCTTCCTAGAGAGAAGGCAGAGAATTTTAAACTAAGTATGTATACTAATTCTCGGTAATATTTTGGGAAGAAGGGAAGAGGTTTTTTTTAGCATGAAAAAGGTACTTATATTAAAACATAGGTAGGGTTAATGCCCGTTAACATTGTCAACTGTTATGTGGCGCCCTCCTGAGGTTCCTTGGAAGGGCGACATAAGGCTAAGCAACCGATGTTAGTGCGGTTGCTGTCCGCCAACTAAGGTCCCCTCCGTACGCTAGACGAGATTGTTAGTGCCGTACGGGAAAACCAATGTCAAGAGCAATTACGGAAATGAAAATGAGAATTGAGAATGAAAGCAGGATTGCATTAATGAAAGCTATTACAAAAGGCTACGCGGTGTTGAGGGGGAGAGACACCAGTATAGAGAAATGTTTGCTTGCTAGAAAGTTTGATTGCTTGGTCCCTCCTAATAATGCTTAAAAAAATAATCCAAAGTTACAAAACTAGACTTAACTAAGCTAGATAAACATAATGGAAGTACATGAAATAAAACTACTCTATATTGACAGTGAAAAGGACTTAGTTTTCTACAAGGCAGAAAACAGGTCCATTGATAGAAACTTTGTCTTTCGCATCAGGATCTGCACGCGCAGTGCGGTCGGCGCGCGCGGCGTTGTTGGCATCATCATGAACTGTGCGCCTAGCATTGTCTATGAGCGTTAAGCTGTTGGCATCTGCCAGCCGTTGGGCGCTGGCGTGGGCTATCGGTGGGGCGACAGAGGCACATGCACACTTGTCACTTGGCGCTGCCGAGACCACATGGCCGACCATGGCGCTAGGCATTGGGAGGCTTGTCAGGGCGCCATGGGGTGAGTCTAAGGGGTCATGGGGCATGGATGGAAAGCCGCCCATGACATTCTCCCCCACCTGAGTTGGCGACGTCCTTGGAACCTTACCTGCAAGATGATGATTGATCAGGCTCTTGTTGGCTGTGAGGTCTGTTCTCCTCTATCTTGTGAGTTGTCTTTGTGAATGAAGTTCCATGTTTTTCTGAAGAGATCTCAAACGACTGACATGGAAGACTAGATGGATATTCCACCAGGCTGGGATGGTAACCTGGTATGTGGCTTTCCCAGTGCGTCTTATAATGGACAGCGGCCCAATGTGTTTTTGTAGTAGGCGAGGGTCATGGGTCCTCTCTGCGAACAAGTACCGCCTTGGAATTTTTAGTATCACTTTGTCTCCTGCTTGGTGTTGGACAAAGCAAAGATTCTGATCAGCGAACCTTTTCACCCGCTCTTGGGCTTTGACGAGATAGCTCCGCACTACCTGCAAATTGCGCTCCCATTCCCTCAAGAAGTTGGAAGCTTGAGGAGATTTCAGCATGGTTAATGCATTCACCATTTGCGGGAGAAACGGTTTCTGTCCGGTAATAATTTCAAAAGCGCTTTTGTTTGTACTGCGGCTCTTTTGAGAATTGAAACACAGTTGACCAGCATCCAAAAGCTTCACCCAATGCTATTGTGATCCGGTTGCAAAGTGCCGAAGATATTCCTCCAACATGTCATAGAACCGTCCCATCTGGTCATCTGATGGTGGATGGAAGTTTGACCTGTGATTCAATTTTGACCCGAAGCACTTAAAAAGATGGGTCTAGAAGTTGCTAGTGAACTGGGAGGCGCGACTACTAACGATATCTTTGGGCAGGCCCCAATATCTGACAATGTGAGAGAAGAAGAGTCGAGTTGTACCTTCTGCTGATATGTTTTGTGGGGCTGCTATGAAGGTTGTATAATTGGAAAACCGATCTATTACAACCAAGATGGATGCAAGGTTTCCGACTTTGGGAAATGTTGTGATGAGGTTAAGGGAAACACTTTCCCAAGGTCTTTCTAGGGCATGTAGTGTCTCCAGAAGTCCTGTTTGTGATGAGCGGTCTGACTTGCCCTTTTGGTCTACTTGACGAGTCTTCCCATACTGAGGAGTGCCATCAGTCATCTGAGGCCGATGATATGACTTCTGATTCTTGTTGTAAAGGGTAGCTGGAACCGTAGGTTCATGTCTTTTGACTCCCTTCTTCGACTGCATGGCCGAGATGTTTTCAATGGCCATCTTTATGGGTATTCATGGTATGACGCGGGGTTTGGCCCCATTTTCTCTCATCATCAGGAGCATGTTGTCATATGGTACGAGTATGGTGTTGGGTTGCCTCAGAAATTCCAACCCCACTATGAGTTCAAAGTCATCTATGATTGCGACGCGTAGGTTGAATCTTCCTTCGTAAGGTCCAAGCTTCATGGGCACTTCTTTGGCTATTCCACCCACTGGCTGGGGTGGTGAGTTGATAGCCTTGACATGACCCTTACTCTTTTGTACCACTATACCGAGGCGCTTCACCTGAGTTGATGCTAAGTAGTTGTGGGTAGCACCTGTGTCGATCATTGCCCGGATGGGTTCGCCGTTAACTTTCATTTCGACGAACATTAAGGTCCTCTCTTGGGTAGGAGGAGGCCTCTCATCCACCTTCTTTTTCCCTTTCTTGGCAATTGGGCATGAGTACTTCTTAGGGATACCAGTACTGGTTCCCGCTAAGGTATTAGGAATGGAACCAACAATTGCATTGAAGGCACCTACTTGTTTTGCTTCGCCCGAGGCGTCATCTGACTCATCCTCAACAGTCTGATGAGCATTAATTTGTATCTATGGACATTCATTATTCCAATGTGTCCCACCGCAATGGCGGCATTCTAAAGGGGGTTTTCTCCCCTGATTGTTGTTGACGGATGCAGCACTATTACTGCTTGAGGAAGGAGTCCGTGATATGGTTGCAGTTCGATCTCCCCCACTTCTTCTAGGGCTACCATTGCTATGCTGGCTCCTGTTGTAATTCCCTCGGACAAGCGGCTGAGGCCTATCCTTCTGAGTTTCCATGTGATAATCCGCTAGGCATTCAACAGCTTGGATCGCCTTGGGGAGGGTATCTACCCTTTGTCTTTGCAGCTCCATACAGGCATGGGGTTTCAAACCTTCTAGGAATGTGAAGAGCTTGTCTTTTTCAACCATATCCCGTATTTTTAGCATGAGCGCGGAGAATTCCCGCATGTAATCCCGCACTGACCTGGTCTGGTGGAGTTCCTGTAGCTTTCTCCGTGCATTGTACTCCACGTTTTCGGGGAAGAACTGCAGGCGTATGGCTGCCTTCAGTTCTGCCCATGTCTTGAGAGTATCTTTCTCGGCCTTGATGTTTTCGTATTTCACTCGCCACCAGAGTTTAGCATCACCCTGAAGATACATGGCAGCAGTTTCTACCTTTTTGCTTTCTTCCAACTCGCCCTCGGCATCAAAGTATTGTTCAATATCGAAGATGAAGTTTTCCACTTCTTTGGCATCCCGAGATCCATTGTATGCCTTTGGCTCCAGAATTTTTAGCTTTTGTGGCACAAGGGCGAGGTTCACAGTACCCATGATCTGGTTTTTGCCTCCTCAAAGTATACTTTGTAGAGCGGCATTGACAACATTGAGTTGTCCTGTCAGTTGGTCTATGGTTTGCTGCATGGTAGTCACCCTGTCTGCCTCTTGTTCTCTATGGGCTAAATCCTCGGCGCGCTCCTGTTGAAGGTCCTCGAATTTGCCATAAATCTCGGCTGCCTCTATGGCTGCCGTTTGACTGTCTCCTTTAGAGTCATGACTAATGTTTGTTATGTCAACTTCGGTCTGGAGCATTCTGCGGTCCAGGTCGTCTAATCTTTGCACTAGGCTGGTTATTAGTTCAGGGACCTTATCCACGATGGGTCGTAATACGTCAACCATATCTTCGAGGGCGGCAATGCGGTCCCCATGATTCACCATGGTCAGAAATGGTGGTAATGGCAATATGTTTTCTCATCCGATGTCGAGCCTAGGCTCTGATACCAACTGTTACGCGGCGCTTTCCTGAGGTTCCTTGGAAGGGCGATGTAAGGCTAAGCAACCGATGTCAGTACGGTTGTTGTCCGCCAACTGAGGTTCCTCCGTATGCTAGATGAGATCATCAGTGTGGTACGGGAAAACCAATGTCAAGAGCAATTACGAAAAGGGAAATGAGAATTGAGAATGAAAGCTTGATTGTATTAATGAAAGCTATTACAAAAGGCTACGCAGTGTCGAGGGGGAGAGAGACCAGTACAGAGAAATGTTTGCTTGCTAGAAAGTTTGATTGCTCGATCCCCCCCTAATAATTCTTAAAAAAATAATCCAAAATTACACGACTAGACTTAACTAAGCTAGAAAAACATAATGGAAGTACATGAATTAAAAATACTCTATATTTACAGTGAAAAAGACTTAGTTTTCTACAAGGCAGAAAATAGGTCCGTTGGCAGCAACTTTGTCTTTCGCATCAGGATCTGTGCGCGCAGTGCTGTCAGCATGCGCGACACTATTTGGAGTCAGCCTGCGGCTGACCGCTGGCAAGGCATCAGGATCTGCGTGCGCGTCACTGTTGGCATCATCATGAACTGTGTGCCCAACATTGTATGTGCGCGCGGAGCTGTTGGCATCTGCCAGCCGCTGGGCGCTGGCATGGGTTATCAGTGGGGTAACAGAGGCACATGCACGCTTTCTATTGCCACTGCCGAGACCACGGGGCCGACCATGGCACTAGGCGTTGGGAGGCTTACCAGGGCGCCATGGGGTGCATCCAAGGGGTCATGGGGCATGGCTTGAAAGCCGCCCATAACAATCTCCCCCACTTGAGTTAGCGATGTCCTCAGAGCCTTACCTGCAGGATGATGATTGATCAGGTTCTTGTTGGTTGTGAGGTCTGTTCCCCTCTGTCTTGTGAGTTGTCTTTATGAATGAAGTTCTATGTCTTTCTGAAGAGATCTCAGGTGACTGACATGGAAGACCGGATGGATCTTCCACCAGGCTGGGATGACAACCTAGTATGTGGATTTCTCAATGCGTCTTTTAATGGACATGGGCTAAATGTGTTTTTGCAGTAGGCGAGGGTCATGGGTCCTCTCTGCGAACAAGTACCGCCTTGGGATGTTTAGCATTACTTTGTCTCCTGCTTGATGTTGGACAAATCAAAGATTCTGATCAGCGAACCTTTTTGCCCGCTCTTGGGCTCTGACGAGATATCTCCGCACTACCTCCAAATTGCGCTCCCATTCCCTTGAGAAGTTGGCAGCTCGAGGAAATTTCGGCATGGTTGATGCATTCACCATTTGCGGCAGAAGCGATTGTTGTCCGGTAATAATTTCAAAAGTGATTTTGTTTGTACTAGGGATCTTTTGATAATTGAAACACAGTTGATCAACATCCAAAAGCTTCACCCAATGCTGTTGTGATCCGGTTGCAAAGTGCCGAAGATATTCCTCTAACATGTCATAGAACCGTCCCGTCTGGTCATCTAATGGTGGATGGAAGTTTGAGCTGTGATTCAATTTTGACCCGAAGCACTTAAAAGAGATGGATCCAGAAGTTGCTAGTAAAGCGGGAGCCGCAACCACTAACGATGTCTTTGGGCAGACCCCAATATTTGACAATGTGCGAGAAGAAGAGTCAAGTTGTATCTTTTGCTGATATGTTTTGTGGGGATGCTATGAAGGTTGTATAATTGGAAAACCGTTCTATTACAACCAAGATGGATGCAAGGTTTCCGACTTTGGACAATCCTGTGATGAAGTTAAGGGAAACACTTTCCCAAGATCTTTCTTGGGCATGTAGTGTCTCGAGAAGTCCCGTTTGTGATGAGCGGTCTGACTTTACCTTTTGGTCTGCTTGACGAGTCTTCCCACACTGAGGAGCGCCATCAGTCATCTGAGGTAAGGGTATATGGTGTTTGTTCCTCAATTAGGTTATAGCAAGAGGTAGTAGAGAATATACCGCTAGGGTTAAGACTCCAAATAAGATTGTTGGGGTGATGGACTTGGCATTTGGGATTTAAAGCATTAATACTGTTCGTGACTACTTGAGGCAGGTCAAAAGATATTTTTTTCTAAATTCCAACCCTTATTATCCCAAATATCATTAATTGTTAACTTATCTTCATTTTGATTTAACAGTCCTGAAATATTATTACGAAGACTTTGAATGTTTGGGATCCAGTTTGAGTCCCAAACATTCATCTGGGAATTTCTATCAATTGGCCACCTAATGCCCTTATTACAAATTGTCCAACCCTTGAGGAGACTTTTCCAAGTGTTTGAAGAGCCATTAATTCTCTTACTTTTCCCATAAATACTTATAAGAGTTTTAGCCCATAGGGAGGTTGTATTAGTAAGGATCCTCCATGCCAAGCTTGTTAAGAGGGTCATGTTTTTATATTTTGCTTTCTTAATGCCCAAACCACCATTAGTCTTTGTGTTGGTAACCATATTCCATCCAATAAGGTGAATTTTTTTCTTTTCCCGCGTAGTCCCCCAAAGGAAATCTCTCTGAATTTTGTCCATTTCTTGAAGTGTTTTGGTGGAAAGTAGACTTATTTGCATTAAGTGGTTTGACAACGTATTTAAAATAGATGTCATAAGTGTGCACCTCCCCGCCATACTTAGCCACCTTGCATTCCAATTGTTTAATCTAGCACGCATTTTGTCAAGTAATGGTTGATAATCTTTGTGCTTAGGGAAGTTATTCAGCATTGGAAACCCTAAATATGTACCAAAGGTCTTGCTAATGATAATCCCAAAAGTTTAGTAGCCATGTCTTGAGTGTGTTTATTA
This sequence comes from Nicotiana tabacum, assembly GCF_000715075.1. NCBI lineage: Eukaryota > Viridiplantae > Streptophyta > Magnoliopsida > Solanales > Solanaceae > Nicotiana > Nicotiana tabacum. The sequence goes on along the minus strand of NC_134095.1, from coordinate 70,584,774 downwards.
CAACTCTTAGACATGATCAATTTAGATTTTTCTTTGTTGATATTTAATCCGGATACATAACTAAAATCTTCCATACATCCGCAAATTGTATTAATTGTTTTCCTATAGCTTCACCCACAAGGGTTAGGTCATCAGCGAAAAACAAATGAGAGAAGGGGGTGACCTAGAATTAAGTTTTATAGGTACCTAACTCCTTGTATTTACTTGGTGGTTAATATTTTTAGAAAGCATATCCATACAAAGAGGTTTCTTATATAAAGGAAGAAAGACGAGGACAACTAAAAATTGTGAGAGAATATGCAACGTTTTATAAGGCCTTGGAAAAATCAAAAATAATTGTACTTCGTAATTAGTATACATCCAAAAAAATATTTGATTAATGTTATGATGGCGCGCTCTTATAGCAGTAAAAACTATTTCTATTATATTAATAAATGGAAATTAAATATGATTAAGTAATAATAGTTGATTTAAATAAAGCCACAAGTATCATATATTTATTGACCAGGTGTAAACACCTGCAAGTGCGGGTAAATTTTTACCATTTTATCTCCTCCCGACTTCAAATCTATTCTGTATTAGTTATAAATTGAGATGACTAAGATAATTAAGTACTGATCAAAACTCTAAAAGTTGACTATATTCTATAGAGAAAACTACCCTCTATAGCCCCTCAAACTTTTAATAGCCCGTGTTTTGTCCTACTTACAAAAAAATGGCCCTTCGGACCAAACGTATTGCATATAGTAGCCGAAAGGAATAAGCATGACAACACAAGCACCTGTAGCTCAGTGGTTAGAGCTCTTGTTTCCTAAGTTGAAGGTCGCAGGTTTGACCCTCACCTGGCACGATAGAGCAACCCTTTTTTGCCTTTTTAAATGTACTTCTGGATCTGATAAGTTTTAACTAACAATTGAATGAAATATGTAATGCATGTCATATACGAAATGTCTATTTTTGTATAATTTTTGTATAGTAACAGTCTATTTTTGTATATTTTTTGTATAATATTTTGTATAGTAATAGTCTATTTTGTATAGTGACAGTCTATTTTGTATATATTTTGTATAGTGAGAGCTAATTGTATATAAATTATATAGTGACAGTCTATTTAATATATTTTTATATAGTGATAGTCTATTTTGTACATATTTTGTATAATGACAGTCTATTTAGTATATTTTTTATATAATGACATTGTATTGTTGTATATATTTTGTATAGTGACACTCTATTTGTATATAAATTGTATAGTGACAATCTATTTGTATATAAATTGTATAGTGACTGTCTATTTTGTATAATTTTTGTATAATACCAGTCTATTTTGTAGATATTTCAACTTTTTTCATAGTCATCTCCTCTGTTCTTCCTCTCATTGAGAAACCAGCCACCGACGTCCATGGCCTCACAGTTGCCAAAAATGGTAACAAGATCGCCGGAGTTTTAAATTTTTAGCCAAACATCTTCAAAATATTATCTACATATTTACAGAAACTATAAGAGAAAATCAGAGAAAGAAGACAAGGTTGTCTATCTCGTTGCTACACACTGCTCCTCTCGCTTTCCTCTTCTTCCCTATAGGTTGCTGCTACTGAAATATGTTGATGTACGGGAACATATTCAACTCCAAGGACACCTTTTCTTTCTCCATTTGTACAATTGTTTTGCTTTTTGTTTTTTCTGTGCTGCTGGTAACAGATGCTTGCACACACCCCTTTTTTCTTTTGTTTTGATGTTGATTTAACGGGTAAAAGTCCAGATCTTCTTAGATCTAGGATTTTCCGGCGAGAGAATTCGTTCAGTGAAGTTTCCGGCTAGCACTTGTCATTATTTTTAGACTGTGACTTGTATGGGTCAATTTGTGGATTACCGGATAATATTTGTTTTGCCCGATAAACTATAAATGAAGTTCTCTCTATTCTATAAGTAGTATCAAAATCGTCATTGGGCCACTTCTGATAAGTAAACTTTTGGTTGACAAACTATAATCTAGTTTCTCTTTCTCTTTAATTTTTGAATGGATGGGTGATCTGTATAATTAGTCGCCATTATTTAAGCCTTAAAAATCTTCAGTTTGTCCACTTAGCAAATAATTCAGGATTTAGGCCTTTATATATCAAATATCTTAAATAAGCCATGCCTAATTAATACCAGAATGAAAGGGAAAATAAAAAAGAAAAACACGAGATGCCCTATATTATTGGAGACTCAACCAATACAACAGCAAATCAGTTGATAACTATTGGCTGGGTCGAGCAATATTAATAAAAATAACATCTGGTCAAACCCAACCATCCGCCAAAATGATACTAGCACAATATTAGTAGTACTAATTAGCACTAGAATGAATGTTATATACATAAAGGAAAAACAAAACCTTATATATTACCCATAGCTTTTCCTAATCTAGGCCTGAAAGAGACCTCTCTCTTACCTATGGCATGTCCCATGACTCACCTTAGTGTTATATATCTGGACAGGTATTATGTTGTTCATTTAATCAATCAAGTTTTCAGCGTCATGACCAGGGACGGATTTCGGCAAAATCTTATTTTTACCTCTATTCAAGTTGGTCGAAAAATTACATGGTATATATAAGGCAAAATCTTATTTTTACCTCTATATAATATCAAGTTTGCCGAAATATTACATTGTATATATAAGGTAAAATCTTATTTTACCTCTATATAATATATTTTGAATCATCTTGATATAGACTAAAATTATAGCTTATTGGTTAAGGCGGTCCAAATATTTGTAAGATCATTGGTTCAATTCTCACTAGCTATAATCTCCTTAACCTTTTTGAACCCCTTAGCAAAAATCTTGCATCCACCTCTGGTCATGACTTACTTCCAAATGGATAGTTATATTAAGTCAATTTATGCGAGAAATATATGTCTTTCATACATACATATATTTCACTTAATTAATGGTTAAATGATATATATTAACTTTAATTAGTTGTTAAGTGCTAAGGTTAATTAAATTATTTCCTTTGATGTAAGTATTTATCTATTTTTTTTTCGATGCTCCAATCCCCCCATGTCATCGATCCCACCAATCCCAAACACCTTTCCTTGCCTTCTCGTTTACCTGACATCAGAACAACAATGTGTTCAAACTAGTGCACTATAAATAATAACAAGAATTGCATACCCAAGTCTCATCTAAGTAAGTAAACACAGCTAATATAGGAGTCAAAGTGTGTGAAAAAGTAAAAGGAATGGAGAATCACCAGCAAAACCAAGTCAATGGAGGAAGCAAGAGAATTGTAGCAGTAGCTGAGAGTCCATTACCTTCTTCCAATAATGATCATCACGAGCCCCAGGTTTTCACTTCATCCATTTTTATTTTTTTTAAAACTATCCTCCCAAGAAATCTTGAAAATTCTCATTAAAATTATGTAGAAACATGGCTGGAAAAATTTCTTTGCATACGTGGGACCTGGTTTCCTTGTTTCTTTGGCATATCTTGATCCAGGGAATTGTAAGTTATCACTTATCTTTCTTTACGTGCCTCAAAGTTTTTTAGCTCACATAAAAAGTTAATAAGACTTCAACTATTTATGCGTAGTTTTTCTTTACAGTTGGTTTAAAACTAATAACTTGTTAATATTGTTGCAAATTAATGGTACAGTGGAAACTGATTTGCAAGCAGGAGCAAACCATGGATACGAGGTAATTAAAAATAATAAACTTTGGTATGGGCCAAAACTTTAGCTAGATGTATATATCTTACTTGTTCCTCAAAATCCTCAGCTTCTTTGGGTGATTCTCATTGGATTGATATTTGCTCTTATTATTCAATCACTTGCTGCTAATCTTGGAGTTAGCACTGGTAAGTTAGACTAAACATCATTACTTTACATTCACCTTTTATTACTTGCATATTTCATATGAAGATTAAACTCTTTCCTCCTATTTTTGTTTTCCAGGCAAACATTTATCAGAATTATGCAGGGCTGAATACCCAATATTTGTTAAGTACTGTCTGTGGATTCTAGCTGAGGTTGCTGTCATTGCTGCAGATATTCCTGAAGGCAAGACTTGCAAACCTTCTATGAATTAAAGAAAAATGGAAGTCAATAATTTTTGTATAATAGAAATGGTGGAATCTTTTAGTAAGATAATATAACATTAGTTTACTTATGATCACAATAATGTTCTGTACTAAAAATTTAATATATATAAACTTTTTTTTTTCTTCAGTTTTTTTGTTTGTTCTATTAGAGTTTGAGTATAAATGCATGAATATGCCATACATGCATCTATATTTTAAAGAAACAAATTGAAAGAATAAGGTCATTGTCACTTTATCTAACTAATTCTTTATCTATCAAATAAATTTTTTTAATTAAATGATTTATGTCTTCTTTCCGGCAGTGATTGGGACAGCTTTTGCTCTTAATATATTGTTCCATATTCCTGTTTGGGTTGGAGTTCTTTGCACTGGTGTGAGTACTCTCCTCTTCATTGGCCTGCAGAGATATGGGGTAAGTTTGCTTAATTGCTGTTGGACCCTTCTTGTTTTATTTATTTTTCTATCACCCCCCAAACAACCACAAAAAGTTTAGAAGAAAATAGAAGGAACGTTTTAACTTTTAATTTACATATAGAAAACGTTTGTTTTGACACATAACTAAATCAGGGATGTGGTGGAGTCCACTATCATGTAACTCATAAATTCAGTACGCATTTGGACATGCATTATTTGAAGAAAAGAAAGGAAATGTTTTAACTTTTAATTTACTTTGAGAAAACTTTTGTTTGATACATAACTGAATCTGAGGATTCAGGATGTGGTAGGGTCCACTATCATGTACTTCACAAATTGATTAGACATTTGCACAATATTTGCTTTACCATTTTGGCTTTTATAATATATTTAGAAACATTTGTTTGAGGAGTTTTCAAGTAAAATTGCAGTTTTCACTCAAATTTGATGGAAGATTTTTTCAAAATAATTTTACTTTTTTTTTTTTGAAATCAGTGTTTGTTCATAAAATTTTCAATTTTTACTTGAAGATGCATTTTGAAAAATTTCGAAAATTTTTAAAACTACAAAAAGTTGTTTTTCAAAATTTTCATCAAATTATTCACAAAGCTTCAAAAACAACCCAAACTGAAATTTATGTCCAAACACAACTCTAAATTTCAAATATCATTTTCACTTGAAAAAATTTTACACCATTTTTCCGAACTTTACAATTCTTATGTTCAAACGCCTAGTAATTTTTCAAATAAAATTCATATCCATCAATTTTAATTTCAAATACTCATTATTTTAAACAAATATATCCAAACTTTAACTATATTTTTATCCATTCAAAGATCGTATCAAGTATAGCGAATAACTTTAAGTACTAGCGAGCCCTAATCTGAATAATGAGACCAATTACTTCAACCATTCCACTCGGGGGAGCTCGTTAATAATTCGCATAAATATTCCACTAAAAGTTAGGCGTTTTCTCTGAAACTCTAAGTCTAGTTAAATTAAATTTGGTAGTTATATGTTCAATCAAACTTCTTAAATATTTTATTTATAATTAAAGCCGCCTGCGCAATCCCACTAGTACAGTTTGTCTTTATAGTAACTCTTTAAATAATTAATGTATCTAAGTGTTGTTTTTAACATGACTGTTGAGAATCTTACTTTTGGTTTAACTTTGAATTTGTTAGAATATTCTTCTCGCATTCGAAAATGATATTAAAGAAGCCTAGAGTTTCGTATCTTCCAAACATTCTATCACATCAATAAAGTTGAAAATGAAATTAAAGTAGCTGATTGATGACCAAACCATCCTATCTCAATCTTATATATGTAAATAGGGATGGCAAAATCAGCTCAAGAAAATATGACTTACCTAATCAACATAAGTTTAGTCCGGTCCGGTTCGGTCCATTTATTAACTCAGCTCTCATTTACTTTGTCACTCCTATATATATATATATATATGTAAAACTTTGTCTGGTCCGTGCAGGTGAGAAAGCTAGAATTGCTAATAGCAGTGCTAGTGTTCGTAATGGCGGCGTGTTTCTTCGGGGAAATGAGTTATGTAAAACCTCCTGCTAAAGAAGTAGTCAAAGGAATGTTCATTCCTAAGCTTAACGGTAATGGCGCCACCGCTGATGCTATTGCCTTGTTGGGTGCTCTCGTCATGCCGTAAGTTTCAAACTAATTAGTACTCATTTTATATGACTAAGTGCAAAGTGAGTACGTGTGTCTAAATTCTCTGTTTATATATGTTTACAGGCACAACCTTTTTCTTCACTCAGCACTTGTGCTCTCTAGGAAAATACCACATTCGGTTCGTGGCATTAATGTAAGTTCGAATATATATATATATATATAGCACAGATTTAAAGTTTTTCTTGTACGTTCCAATTAGAGGAAAAGATGAATTTTGCAGGACGCATGTAAATACTTCTTGATAGAGAGTGGATTTGCACTGTTTGTGGCGTTCCTAATCAATGTAGCAGTTATCTCTGTTTCTGGTACTGTTTGCGGAGCTGACAATCTCTCTCAAGAGAATAAAGATAGTTGCAGCGACATCACTTTGAACTCTGCTTCTTTTCTTCTCAAGGTTTACAACAATCCTGCCCTGGAATATTTTCTTTTCTCTTCTCGAAAATGATTTATTTAATATAATAAATTAACTATCTGGTTATTACTATGTTTAATTTTAATTCGCAGAATGTACTTGGAAAATCAAGTTCTACTGTTTATGCTATTGCATTATTAGCCTCGGGACAAAGCTCTACCATAACTGGTACTTATGCTGGTCAATTTATCATGCAAGTAAGTGTACAAATTTTTCAATACATTTTTTTCGTTGTCATTACAGAACTTATAATAATCATATTGTTTTGTGTGAATTAGGGATTCTTGGATCTTAAGATGAAGACATGGTTAAGGAACTTGATTACTAGGCTTATTGCTATTACTCCAAGCCTTGTTGTTTCAATTATTGGAGGATCATCTGGAGCTGGCAGGCTAATCATTATTGCTTCAGTTAATATTACTGCTTTTTATTTTCCTTTAGATCCTTTTTACATTTTTTAAAGGAAAAACTAACCTTTTTTGGCCATTTTTCAGATGATACTTTCTTTTGAACTTCCATTTGCTCTCATTCCATTGCTCAAATTCAGTAGCAGTTCCACCAAGTTAGGACCACACAAGAATTCAATTTATGTAAGCCACGGCCCTTATAATCACAATCGGTTTTCAAAATAAACAGATTCTGAAAGCTTGCCTAGATAGGTTCTCGGATACTAATGTTTCGTTTTCTTTGATTATTTAGATTATCGTGATCTCGTGGATACTTGGGCTAGGAATCATTGGCATCAATATCTACTACCTCACCACAGCCTTTGTAGATTGGCTAATACACAACAATTTGCCTAAAGTTGGAAATGTGTTCATTGGGATCGTAGTATTTCCGTTGATGGCTATCTATATTCTAGCAGTGATTTACCTTATGTTTCGAAAAGACACAGTTGTTACCTACATTGACCCAATTAAGGACAATCCAAATGCTCAACGTTATATGGAAGATGGAACAAACAATGTGGAATTGGTAGATCGTGTTCCTTATAGAGAGGATCTTGCTGATATCCCACTGCCACAATAAGTTTAATTCTCATTGTAACTTTTTGCACTCTTAATTTTGTGCTGTCCTAAAATAAAATAAAAGGGGTCTGTGTTATGGTGTCTGCTTCATATATCTCACGATTTTGGCATTAGTTTGTAACTAGGTTCATCACCCAAATCTTGAATCACATCACTTGAGTAAGCAACCAAACCTTGCATATCCAATTCCGTTCCGGTGTCATACCAACTTTCATTCTCACAATTTGCTTGGGTGATTGTTTCTCATTGTATTATATTGTATTATCAATTTAAATATAATATTTATTTTGATTATTGCTTAAAATTTATTATAATGCATCGTCTCAAGAAAGTACCTAAATGTAACGGTCCAAAATCCCAATCAAGGAATCGTGATGGTGGCGCCTAACTTCACTTGCAAGGCAAGCCAATACTTAACACTAATTAAAGAGACAAAACTAAATATTTAACGGCATAATATCATAAATAAAGAGTAAAAGCTCTGAAACTACATAATAAATCTAAAATCATTACAACTATTCAAATAACTCCCCAAGGCTGATATCACCGAGTACATGAGCACTAGAGAGTATTAAATACAAGGTTTGAAATAAATACGATATTATTTGAAACAAGTGAATAGTGATAGATATATAAGAAGGTGCCTTTAAGGCTGCGAACCGATATGCAACACTACCTTGAGTCTTCCAAGTATCCAAGCTAAGCACCTTTCGGGATTTCACTGGTACTAGCACTTGAATCTGCACAAGAAGTACATAAGTTTAGTTTGAGTACAACCGACCCAATATACTCAGTAAGTATTGAGCCTAACCTCGACGAGGTAGTGACGAAGCTGTGATAAAAACTTATTTAATCACAACTTGTATAGATAATAATCAGAAAACAAACAGTAGAACAAATAAAAAGATAGAAAAACAAATACATAAGAAAAAAACCAACTAAGAGCATAATTTATACAGGATTCACGGAATAACAACATAGCATGATCTTATGAAGCAAATTCCACAAAGGAGAACAATATCATAAATCAAACACAAGAAATTCGCATCATATTTGTTGTGGCGAACAATCTGATCCAACACAATACTGTTGCAGCGAGCAACCAGATCTAATGACCGTATTATCGCGGCGAACAACCCGATCATATTATAAGATTGGCGTGCAACTCGATCCAACATACCAATTCATATGGGAACATCTAACAAGAAATCAAACATGACAAAGTGCATAATATAATATCAAAGATAAAGATTAAGCATATTTCGTTAAGGAAAAGATGAACATGACCAAGGTGAAATAAGCAAATTAACATTTTCATGACATAAGAAAATAGTACAAGAAATAAACAAAGACACAAGTAAAATTAACTCTACTATTGCATGCTTTAAACTATGACAAATGCATATACATTTGTTACCATGCATATATGCCACACAAACACATTTAGCAGATAGCAAGTAAAACATTTACAACCTAATTCTCCCAAGTCAAGGTTAACCAAAATACTTACCTTTTTTTAAAAAAAAAAAATCATGCCTCCAAACAACTTGAACCTAGACAAATATTACTCAAATAAGTCAAAACAAGCTTTAAAAATTGTCCTAGTATAAAAAAGGTTTGACTTTTATCTTATTTAAAAAAAGTCCATCTGGGCCTACGTAGTCGAAAATCCGTAATCAAGACCAAATTCAGATTATTTATTCTTCTCCGAGCCCAAATATGTAAATTTGTTTCCAGATCCGACCTTATATTGAGGTCTAAACTTTCAAAACTCACTTTCTTAAGTTTCTATGAAAACTCCATTTTCTACTCTTTGAAATCCTAGATTTAAGGGTGAAAATATATGGAAAATTATGAAATTTAATCAAAACTAAGTTCAAAATACTAATATTTGAAGTTGAAAGAAAATTCTCTCAGAAAACTCCTCCTTACAAAGATTAGGTCTAAAAATGGAGAAGAACAAATCAATCCTAAAACCTTCTTTATCCGAGTTAGAGATGTCACAAATGCAAAAGAAATCTTTGCAAATATGAAGCTCGCAAATGCAACCAATTGATCGCAAATATGATTTCTTCCCCGAGCCTTCATAATTGCAAATGCAACTTTGCAATTGCGACATCGCAATTGCAAATCATAGCATCCAAATGCGATGCTACCTTAACTCCCTTAATTTCTCACAAATGCAAAGCGACATTCGCAAATGTAGCCTCGCAATTGAGAACCTAGCATTGCAAATGCGATCTCGGTAGCACCAACAATGGACAACTTCCCGAAATTGTCTGAAACCATCTTAGAACTCACCTGAGCCTTTTGGGACCCCATCCAATTATTCCAACAAGTCTATATACCTAACACAAACTTGCTCGAAGGAATAAATACTAAAATTAACATCAAAGCCAAGCATCAAACATCAAACAAAAATTCCAAAGTTCAGACTCTTCAACTTTCAACTATAATTACTGAAACAACCTTCGATCACTAAGGAACAAAACCAAACATATGTACAAGTCCAAAATTATCATATGAATCTACAGAAATTGTCAAAATACCAATCCGAGGTCGTTTACCAAGAATGTTGACTGTGGTTAACTGCAACAACATCAAGACTTTAGAATTAAATTTTTGGCCAAATACATCGGCAACCCCTTAAAGTTGTCCTCATTTTTCACTTAAACACCCTATTTTAAGTTCATTTTATTTGAACACTTTAACCATATCTCAAATGTGTCATTTAAACATAATTTAATGATGTGGCATAGTGCGTGTGTTACACTATTTTTCTGAGAGTGAGAGATCGGTATTTCTATTTTTTATTTATTTTTACTTTCTTTTTCCTCCTATTCTTTGGCAAGCAGAACATGAACAAGGTCACCGGAAAAGTCAGAACTCTGCTGCTAGGTCCAAAGAGGCGACAAGAAACAGTAATATGTTATCAAGGTTTTAACATTTACACACCAACCACGAAATCAGTAATAGACAGAACACGAACGAATCTCCAATACTACAACGATGGAACACCAGAAATGGTGATAAATGTCGCCGATTTTAATGGTAGTCGCCGAACTATTAAATGTCCGGTCATTTCTTTCAGTTCTGCTCTTTTATCAGTTAAAACAACAACGAAACAGAATAATAGAGATGAAGGAGGAAAGGAAATGAGCAATGGCCGGTAGTTGCTAGAATCGCCAGATTCTTTTTGTTTCTTCCCTTTTTTCTCAACTCAGATTTTTTCTTCTCTAGTTAGCTAAAAGAAGGGATGTTCAACCCAAAAAAGAAAGAAAAACAATTGACATAAATATATCCTTTCTCCAGATCTGAAAATCCAAAAACGGTACCTGTGTGTTTTCCTTTTGGCAGATAAAGACGGAAGGAGGGGGTACCTATGTTTCTTCGCATTGATTTTGTTCAATTTAGACGGTTGGAACTCAATTTCCGGCTAACTGAAGCTCACCGGAGTTCTGCAGAACATCGGTGCTGACGTTTTTAATGGTGGGATGGTCTAAAAATTTGTGAAAAGTTAGATCTGGAGGTGGATAACAATCTTCATTGTTTGGAATATATTGATTTGGCCCAGAATTGAGCTAGAAAAAAATGGCCGAAAATGATTTTTCTGGCGACGAGTGATAGTTGGGGAAGATGACAACGAGTGAATCCACGTGTCCTCGTTTTATTCGTCACTCTAGCGTGTGATTGCACACACTTTTGTGTTTGGCTGCCTCCAAATTTTATGTCTAAATGACACAGTAAAGACCTAATTAAAGTGTTCAAATGAAATGGACTTAAAATAGGGTGTTTAAGTGAAAAGTGAGGACAACTTTAAGGGGCTGCCGATGTATTTGGCCTAAATTTTTCATCTAGAACATATCTAAACTTTCCGCAAAATTAAAAGGAGCCATGAACACAAGTAATAAAACATCAAATAAAGCTATTTAAGGCCTCAAATCAAGAGACAGAAAGATAGAACTCAAAATAACCTATCTATTCGTTATATTCTCCACCTCTAAAAGACAAGTTCATATCACGACCCCAATTTTTCTCCGTAGGATGTCGTGATAGCACCTAGTTTCTAAGACTAGGTAAGACTAACATACATGTAGAATGTAGCTAAGATAATAATAAAACATTCAAATAACTCAACAACTATCATAAAAGAACTCCGCAACTCAACAGAAACAAACTCCCCAAAATTCGGTGATATCAAGTCACAAGCTCTATAAGAGTATACAGAACATCCATATACAATAGTATATATAAAAAGGGAAAATGAACTAGCACTAGATAGAGGGTGACTCTAAGGCCTGCGAATGCCGGCAAGTATACCTTAAAGTCTCCAAATCCGAACTCGACTCACCGGAGCCTGGGCTGGTAAGAGGTACCTGGATCTACACAAAAAGATGTACAGAAGCGTAGCATGAGTACACCAAAATGGTACCCAATAAGTTTCAAGTCTAACCTCGATAGAGAAATGACGAGTTCAGGTCAAGGCCATACTAGAATAAATAAGAAAACTGAACGGGTATATAACAGTGTGATAATGATAAACAATGGAAATGAGACAATAAGGATATATACCAAGGATAACTACACTTAACTAAGGCAAATAAGGCATCACGGAAGAAAACAAGGAATAATATACCAAAGAAACAAAGCAACCAAGACACGAGTGATGTAATAGAAAAGTAATGACAAGAATCACTACCAAAGTATCGCCTCGTAGTCTCGTATCACATAACCACTCATATTCTTTTCTTATATCACCACGGGAACCTTACATTTAGATTTTAAAACTCATTTTTTCGGAAATAGCTACCCGCATTTTAGCACACCTTATCACACCGCATGGCTTCAAGTAGTTCCCCTACTAGCAACACGTATACCAAGCCCACCTTATCTCACTGCATGCGTTTTAACCCCAATCCTTATACCATCGCATGTGCATCAATATCACAATGTATCATAAATCACACCTCAAGTGCCTAATATCACAACTTGCCAAATAAGTTGACAATAATAGTGTTTCCAAAATAAATAGCCCAAGGCTCAACCACAATATGCACAAGAATATCAACAATGACTCAACAAGGATGGTATTTCAACAATTTACCACTTTGCCTCAATGTGAATTACGGCCTTCATAACTCAATATCAAATCCAACAATAAGATATTCCAAGAAATAGCAACTTCAAGTAAGGGAATCAACGGTTAAAATATGAAATAGGGAATAGAGAGAAAAATAACTTCAACTAATCATGTAAAGACAATTAGCAAGCAAGAGTTAAGGCAAGTACTAACAATGCCAAGTAAAGCATGTGAAGATAGACTAATAATGATGAATATAACATATTATGGTAACTCAATTAAAGGCAAGAAAGGAATCTACATAGCTAAAACTGATCAATTACCACATTCAGCCCGTATACACACTCGTCACCTTGCATACAAGGCTTCCACATATCACAATTAACACAAAGCAACACCAATCCTAAGGGGTAATTATTCCCAAACAAAGTTAGGCAAGTCATTTACCTCAAAACATGCTAACTCAATCCACTAGTAAGCCTTTTCCGTGATTATGAAACTCTGATGGCTCAAATCTTGCCAAAACAACTTCATACCATAAATATAAACTATAGGAAGCTATTCTGAACAGTAAAATTGCAATATTTAAATAAAAACAAAAGGTCAACTCAAAAAGTCAACCACGGGCCTACGTCTCGAAAGCCGACTAAAATTACAAAATCTGAACACCCATTCGATAACGAGTCCAACTATACAAGAATTACTCAAATCTGACTTTAAATCGCCTTTCAAATCCCCAAAATTTAGTCTAAGAAGTTTCATAATTTTTCCTAAATTTTCCAACTCAAATCACTAATTAAATGACAAAAATAACGATGGATTCATGTAATATAGACAAATCTTAGTTAGGATCACTTACCCCGATAATCCTTGAAAAACCCTCAAAAAATCGCCACAAACTGAGCTCTCTAGGTCTAAAAGATAAAAATGAGATAAAACCCTCGTCCTAAGCCTTTTCTGCCCAATGATCTTCGCTTCTGCGGGCTGACTGTCGCACCTACGAAAATATCCATCGCAGGTGCAGTTCCAACTAATGCCATCAAATTCCGCTTCTACAGACCAATTGCTTGCGCCTGCGAGCCTGCTTCTGCGGAGTCACGATCGCACATGCGGTCCTTCCCGAGCTCCTCAGTGTTCCGCTTCTACAGAAGGAAATATCGTTGTTGATGCCCAATTTTTCCCCAAAATATTTTAAAATTGCATATATACCTTCAAAATTATGCATTAATAGCAATTGGTATTTTTTTTATAATTTTCCTATATTTTTATTAATTTATCCAATATTTTATTCCCAATAAATAATTACAAAATGACATTACAAATGATTTCAGAAGCATCTCTTGATTTAACTTATTATTTATGGTCCTGTTTGAACCAAATTATTTCATAATTGGCCAAATTGTCATTTTTGGCTATAATTGCAATAACTTTGCAATTATAGCTCAATCATATGATTTTATACTATTTTGACCGGAAATTAATCATTTGTATTTTTAAATACTAAGTAATCATTTTTTAACTATTTTCTATGCATGAAATTTATTTTGTACAATTATCAACTATTTTTATAAATTATTTTACTCAATTTAATTGGGTATTTAACAAGTAGCCTCATTTTATTTCAATTATAACCTAATTAAACCAGCCCCAAAACCCCAATCAAATCAGCCCAAGACCCAGGCCCAAATTTAAATCCTACCCGACCCAATTCCGCCCAAATCCTGGTCGTTGATCATTTTTGATCAACGGTCCGGGTTAATTCCTTCCTTAATTAACCTAATAGACTAACCCTCAAACCATCATTTCCTCTGTTTCACTCCGCCGTTACACTCTCTCATTCTCTCTTAAGCCCTCTGCTAAACCTAAGCTTCTACTCGCCGGCCGTTGGCTCGACGGTATCAATGGTGGTTCCACCACTACCCCTAGCCTCCATGACTCCCTCACATGCCGGATCCTTGCTACCTTGAGGCCCTCAAGGGAACCAGAAGGTGGTTCACTCACCTCCCATGGTTTCTATGCCGTTCTCAGGCCACCCTTAGCCCGTTTGAGTAAGATTTTTTTATTTTCCGGCTAGATCCATGGCTTCTAAGCCGGAATCTCTCCATCTCTGGGTTATCTCTCTGTGAAACCCTAACTCATCTCTTGACTTTTCAGATCTGCCACAAATCTGAGTTTATTTTGAGTTATCTTCACTATTTTCCTCATAATCTTTCCGATTTTTTTAAATGCCTCTTCATCTTCGAAACTAGGGTTTCTTAACTCCTTTTCAAATGACGTTCCCTCTGATTTTCAGTATTATTCTATGATTTCTACCATGTTTAAGTGGTTTATTTAAGTTTTTCCTTTTATCTGATTTATCATATTGAAAATCCTAATTATTTTAGTTTTAAACCGGGGTTTTGAAAATGTCTTTGCTTTTCTGATTTGTATGTATACCTATTTCTCATGCTTAATTAGAACCTTATGAACTTAGCCCTAATTGTTTACTCTATATCTACTGTATTTGAAGTCTGTCCTTATTGGTCGTACATTGATTTTTTTCCTTATTTGTTATTTAACTCCTTAATTAAAGGGAAGTACTTACACTGATTTGATTCTAATTAGTACATAGTTCCATAACTATTGCTGAACTATGATTATTGCCTATTTTCTACCTATTTTCAAACTATAAGTGCCCTGCTCTTTCATTAATATAAGACAAACACATTGGTTCAAAACTCTCTCTCTTACACCCAAAACTTTCTGCTCTCCTTTTGTAATTACTTACAGTTGTTCTAAGTTAGCCGGCTGCAAGCCAAGGTTAACTATTGTGCTCTCCTATTCTTCACTTTGTGTTTACTGTCTCTTTACTGGTATGTTCTGATTTCAATTCAAGTCACAAAACCAATATGTTTCTTTTACTACTTTAGTTTATCATGTTTCCAATTTATTTCTATCTATGGTTCTGTTGCTCAACATGTGATTGACATGTTTATATTACTGTTTAATCTAGAATGCTAGTCTAACCCTCTTAGGGTATCTTATAACATGTTTTGCTCCCCCCTGGTAGTTTGTTTCAATATGACCCTACCCTGTTTTGAATACTTGTCTACTTGTCATCCAGTTTTGATATGCATTTACTTTGCAAACTGATCTGTCACTTTAAATGTCTGATTTTATGATTGTTTCTGAAATCCATATTGTGTTGGTATCACTAGCTATTCCCTAATCCCATAAACCCCCACCAGGACAGTTGTGCTCATGTAACTATGTGTTTACCTACATGTCCTATGTGTCCCCAAATCCCTTGACCCCTGTTTGTGGTTGCTGAACCTGCCTTGGTTCTATGTCCTCCGGCTGTGTATGAACCTGTTTGGGGTGCTGTATTGCTTGCTACTCTACTATCTTTTCAAAATTGTCTCTGCTATCTTTTGCAAAACTATTTCAAACAAGTCCCTTTTCAAACTGTTTCCCTGCTTAAATCTTTTCAAGCACTTTCACATCCACTCTTAGGGTTTAAGTTCTACCCCTCTAATGTGTGACTTCTTAGGGATCCCTATGAGATCCCTTTGAACTCTGATACATTAGAGTTGGCCCTTCCACACTGCACTTACTCAACTATGACTATGAAATATGGGTGTGAGCACTGCTTGGGATCCCTTGAGATCCTTAGGGAACTCTGACACACCCGGATATGAAGGGATGTGAGGCAATCTGGCATTGAAAACTTTGGAAATCTGGGCCTATTTGTAGGCTCCCTATAGTGTAACTTCTTTTTTTTTATCTATTTATGTAATTTAATCATCTGGCTTGTAATAATTATTTGTAAATGAATATTGGGGTGATTAGTGAAAAGGGCGGGGTAGTTACATATCTATGGAGTAGTATGGATAGAAACCATGCCTATTGGATTTTATACTTGCTATGTCTGCTTTACCATGCTAGAAAACATGCATATAGGATCATATTAATATACTTGTTATGTTTGCCTTACCATGCTAGAAATCATGCCTATAGGGTCTTAGTGGTTCCAATAATAGAAATCATGTCTATAGGTTAAACATCAACTCCTTAAGTAGATACCATACTTATAGAATGTGATCAGGTTCAGTTACAACGGGTATTTACATTTGTTTTCATTAGATATCATGCTTATAAGTTTCTAACACCAGTTCTTAATAATTAGATACCATGCTTATAGGAAATAAAATCAGAATTCTGCCTATAGAATTAAAATCAATTTAGTTATACAAGTCAGTCCAATTCGTGTTATTTCCTTTGAAATTGGCTTAATCATTTGTCTGCTTCTTTAATCGATCTTTTAAACATTGCCTTCATTCACTACTGCTAGAAAGCATGCCTATAGGAACTCAAGAGGCTATTTTTAAAAACTACTCACTATTTTACTACATCAAACGTAGTTATCATGCTCTTAGGACATCACTATTCTGCGTTTAGGCAAGCCTATAGGACGATTTTAAATTCTGCAACTCTGATAACTGTATCTTTTTTACTATTTAAAGCTGTTCAGATTTAACAGGTTTTAAAATTAGTAGGCAAATTGATTAGGACCTTACTGTAGAGTTTATAAAAATAGAGTTGCATATTTCTGTGCATTGACATCCACTTAGAAGTCCTGTTTAGGTCTTTTCTCTAATAAAAACTGATCTTGTTTGTGCTTGAGACGTGCTGCTTATGTGCATTACTTGTGGGGGTAAACCTGGGCCTCTTAACTATTTCTTTCTGTATTTAGATATTAAGTCCTATATGTTCTTGCCTGGCGCCTAGAATTTTCTCCTTTTAAAACACCTTAGGGGGTGTCTAGAACTACCCAGATTTAGAGGTCCTAAAATACCTCCAGGGCCACAAGGAAGGGATGAGTAGTGCACGCATAGGCATTGTCAAGGTTATTAGAATGCTTTAGGCTATGACCAAGGGGAGGGACTTGGGTAGAACGGGATATGATGACTACGCATCAATGTCACTTGTAACCCCTCATTGAGGAGTGTTTACTGGGCATTGCGTGGGTGATACTGTAGGCTAACCAACCTAGGACCCCTCTTTCCCAAATTCCCTTTGCTTAAAACTTTACTTTCTTTTTTATGCACACAACTAGTTCAAATTCTTTGTCTTATTATTTGAGTCATACAATGTCCAACATGCTTTATTTGCAATTATTTATTTCAACTACTTATTTGTTAAAGGACTGATTCATAAATATAAGTTCGGCCAAGACCCACAGTTGTGGACTGAGAGGGGTGCCTAACACCTTCCCCTCAAGGTTAGTTCGAGCCCTTACCCTAAATCTCTGGTAACGCGAACCAATCTAAGAGTTAATCACTCTAGGTGCCCTAACGCACCATAATCCGTTAGGTGGAGACTCTTCAAAATACCCAATTCCCAAAAGAAAATGAGTTACTACCCCCATAAATGTCGAAAGCCGGATCTTTCTTCCCCCGTAAAAAGGGAGGGAAAAAAGGGGGCGTGATAATCACGCTTGTAGATGTGCATCTGCGCCTAGGTATCCGCACCTGCGAACCCATGCCTGGGCTACCCCTTTCCTCTTCTACGCTTCTCAACATGCACCAGTGAGTCCGCACCTGTGGCCGTTCCTACCATAGGTGCGATGACACCAGAATAGCTGAAGCTTCGACAAAAATGAATAAGTCCGGATTGGTTCCGAATTCAATCCGATTCATACCTGAGAACCTGTGACCCCTTCCAAATATAACAACAAGTTCCAAAACATATAACGGACCTACTCGAGGCAAAAAATACATCAAACAACATCGATTCTACGAATCGCAATCCAATTCAAGCCTATCGAAACTATGAACACCCGACTTTCAAAACTAACGCCGAATCATAGCAAAACAACTCCGATTGACCTCAAATTTTGCACACAAGTCATAAATGACATAACAGACTTATTCCAACTTTTGGAATCAGAATCCGACCCCGATATTAATAAATTCAACTCCCGATAAAACTTTTAACCTTCCAAACCTTTAACTTCCTAACTTTCGCCAATTCAAGCTGAAACGACCTACGGACCTCTAAATCAATATCCGAACACGCTTCTAAGTCCAAAATAACCATACAGATATATCGTAACAATCAAAAATCCATTCCGGAGTCATCTACATAGAAGTCAAACTATGGTCAACTCCTTCAATTTAAACTTCCAACTTAGGGACTATGTGTCCCATTTCACTCCGAAACTCACCCGAAACCAAAACCAACTACCCTGGCAAGTCACATATCCACAATATAGCATAGAGGAGGCAATAAATAGCAGATCGGGACTAAAATACTCAAAATAGCCGGTCGGGTCGTTATATCCTTCCCCTCTTAAAGCAAACTTTCATCCTCGAACGTGTTTAGAGACATACCTGAAATGGAGAAAAGATGAGGATAAAGGCTATACATATCATGATCGGTCTCCCAAGTCGCGTCCTCGACTGGTTCACCCCTCCATTGAACCTTCATTGAAACAATGCTCTTCGACCTCAACGTTCGGACCTGCCTGTCCACGATGGCCACCGGCTCCTCAACATAAGACAAATCCTTGTCCAACTGGACTAAGCTAAAATCAAACACATGAGATGGATCACCGTGATACTTCTAGAGCATAGAAATATGAATACCGAATAAACTGCAGCTAGACTAGGTGGCAATGCAAGCTTGTAGGCCACCTCACCTATCCTATCAAGAATCTCAAAAGGTCTTATATACCTAGGGCTCAACTTGCCCTTCTTCCCGAACCTCATAACACCCTTCATGGGTAAATCCCGGAGCAAGCCCCACCCTCCAACCATGAATATAACATCACGAACCTTCTGATCTGCATAACTCTTCTATCTAGATTGGGCTGTACAAAATCAATCCTGAATCAACTTAACCTTTTCCAAAGCATCCTGAACCAAGTCAGTACCCAATAGTCTAGCCTCACCCGGCTCAAACCAACCCATCGAATATCGATACCGCCTCCCATACAAGGCCTCCTACACAGCCATCTGAATACTTGATTGGTAGCTGTTGTTGTAGGCAAATTCTGTGAGCGGCAAGAACCCCTGAACTCCATAACATAGGTACGAAGCATATCCTTCAATATCTAAACAGTGCACTCAGACTGTCCATCCGTCTAAGGCTAGAATAAGTACTCAACTCAACCCGTGTGCCTAACTTATGCTGTACGGACTTCCAGAATCGTAATGTAAACTGCGTACCCCAGTCAGAGATGATGGATAATGGCATACCATGAAGTCGGACAATTTCGCGATATAGACCTGAGCCTGTTGCTCTGAAGAATAAGTAGTCACCACTGGAATGAAATGAGCCGACTTGGTCAACCTATCCACAATCACCCATACTGCGTCAAACTTCTTCTGAGTCCATGAGAGTCCAATAATGAAATCCATGGTAACTCTCTCCTATTTCCACTCTGGAATCTCAAGCCTTTAAAGCAATCCACCTAGTACATGGTGGTCGTACTTCACCTGTTGACAATTAAGGCACCGAGCTACATATTCCATTATGTCTTTCTTTATCCTCCTCTACCAATTGTGAGCACGTGATTTTTGCCTCACAAGAACTACTCCAAAAGAAATCACAAATAATTGTTTTCTTTGTGTGCAATTTTTGAATTTTCGTGGCATTTTGTCTGTGCATGTTCATTTTTATTCTAATTAAGGAAAAATACAAAAAATGGTAATGCAGATGCATATGCATTTAGGAGTTAATATCGCATTTTTTAGAATTATTCAATCATGGGTTTTATAAAATGAAAAATAGAAACAAAATATGTACATTTAGGAGTTGATTATAATATCCGGCATAAATGGGAAATCACAAAATGTGCATAGGTGTTCCTTGTCATTGTGTTGATTTTATCATTTTAGGCATTAAATAATATGTGTGTAATTTTTTATTGATTTTTACAATTCATTTAGAATTTTAATTTAATTTTTGAAAAATAGAAAATAAGTCAAAAGGTGAAAAATCGGACCTGGACCTAAATCCAAGCCCAAACCAAAATTAACCCCCACAGCCCAATCCAAACACCCCAGGTCCGGTCCAACTCAGAACCAAAACAAACGACGACGTTTGGTCATCTTTCATCAAGGGCCGTTGGATTAAATCAATCCAACGGCAGATATTCCACACTCCTACCCGTAACCCCTACCCGACCCATTGCCCCAATTCAGCCCGACCCCAGCATTAAACCAAACGACATCGTTTGGTTAAATGAATTTATCTCAACCGTGTATCTTACCTGATCCAACGGATGAGATCAATCCACCCCTCCCCTATATAAGCCCCAAACCCTTGCCCCACCCCCAAACCAAACACCCCTCTCCCTCTCCTGTTCATCATCGTCTTCAAACGATAGCCCCAAAACCCTAGCCGCCCTAACTCCCCCTCGCCTGAAACCCGGCGGCGATGATGCCTCCGGTCACCACCTTAACACCCCTGAACCCCCTGACCATCCTCTATCCGAATATGATAACCACTAAGCTCAAATCTTCCTGGAGTTTCTCGAATCTTCATTTGAAGATTCGAGCCAAACTCAGATCCAAACCAACCAGCCCCTAATTAACACCATAGCACCCCCTAACCTGCCTCGTTATGGATCTGTTGTTCGTTTGGCTCGAATCACCTCAGAGCTTCTCGAATCTTCATTTAAAGATTCGAGCCAAACGTGAACTCACCCAGATCTATCTCAAATTCACACCCAATTACCCCTAGGCCTCCCTCACCCCTAAGTCATCTTTGATTCCCTTCGAATCTGCCCAGAATTGGTCGAACCCTAAATCTGAGAAAAAGTGAAACCCTAAAATGCCAACTCATGGAAATAGTCCGAATTAAGTGAGGGATTGAGGTTTAAGAGACTTTAATCGAGGTATACTCAATTGAGAATACTTCGAATAAAGTCTGTTCAGCCTCAAAAGGTCCGAATCCAAAGTTCAGCCTGTGTCCGTATAAATTTGAAGATTCAGAGGTATTTTTCTTACTTCCTTTTGTATCCTATGTGTATATTGTTGCTTGTTTCATTAGTCTGTGTAATTTTCCCATCTTTTATTTTGATTCTGTCTCATACCCGTTTATTTTATCAAATAATGGCATTGTTTCTGTTTGTTGTGACTGTTTACAATGTATGTAATCGACTCGATTAAGTTCGTCGATTAGTTATATTATGAATTCCCGTTTCTGATAATGCTGATTGAAACAATCTGTTTATCTATTTATAAATTGTTTGTTGAGAATTATTGTAGATAGTCAGTTGATTAGTATTTGTCAGTTAAATCATGCTTGTTTGTAAATCTATGAGTCCGTCAAATGGATGTTGTGTGTGTGTTGATTTCTGGGCAGTTAGTTTCAGGGCATTGTCAATATACTGACAATGCTCCTGCATTTGTTTGATCTTAGTTCGATTTTCAATTTCAGTTTAAATTGTTCTGTTGAGTTTTGTGTGATGTTAATGTGATGTTGGGTTTGAATTCAATTTTACAAGTGTTGATTAGATATAATTGTGTTAGAAGGTTGCATTCTCAGTTAAGATTCAGTCTAGAACTTAAGAGAATTGGTTATAGCTGTTTAATCAGAAACCAGGTTGATAATTAAGTTTGAACAGATTATAAAATCTGTTTTGTATTAGATTCTGATTTTTGTATTAAGGGCAGTAATAACAATAGGATTATAAGGGTATTTTGGGGAATGAAACAGTAAGAACAGTACGTTAGTATTAACGTGTTATAGTGGAATGTTAGTGGCTATTAATTAATGTAATAATGGGAAACCAAAGGAAGTGGAAGGGCTGAAAATAAGGGAAAAGGTATCCTTAGTGCTGATTAAATAGAAAAAGGCAGTTTAGTGGCAGATTTTTAGGAAAAAATCTGCCTTAGATAACAAAGGGGGGTTCGGGCAGCATGAGGGGAGGAAAACTTGTATAAAGAGGGGAGTTGGGACTGATTTTAAAGAAAAAAAAACATATAGAGAAGGAGATACAGAAAAAGAACCATATAGAGAAGGAGATACAAAGAGAACCATATAGAGAAGGCAGAACCATATAGAGAAGGCAGAACCATATAGATGAGAGAGAGCAGAGAGAGAAAAAAACAGACAGAAAAAGAACAGAAAAATCAGAACTAAAAATCTGAAAAGAGAAGGGAACTAAGCCGGAAAAAAAAGAAACAGAAAAAGAGAACACTCACACACACAGAGAATCTGAAACAGATATAGAAGAAAGAAAGAAAATCAGAAACATTGTTTCTTTGAGTCTGTCCAGGGTTTGTTTGTTGATATTGTTTGGTTTAAAATCTGAATTTTTTTTAAGAAGTCTTGCTACTGTACATCTGGGTTCCACGGGTCCTGTTTGTTGCTCAAATCTATTGAAACACTGGTATATTCTGCTGGTTTTGTTGTTGCTGCTACTGCTGAAATTTACCTCTTTTATCCTCATTTCAGGTACATTTTTGTAGGTCTATGCCATGAAAAGCTTTAATATTGCAAGAAAAAGAAAAAAAATGAAATTTAAATTTCAAATATGTGTTGTTCATCTTAAAGCATTAGCTGAGTTTATTTTATTTTTATTTGACTATTAGCTTACATTTGACGTGAGAACTGTTAGTTAATCATCCTTTTGAAATTCGCATAAGCTTTGTAATAATGTTATTTATTTCAGAATTTCATTAAGTATAGCTATATTCAAATTATAAGATAGGGAACATGGCAGAAAGCTAGCTATTAATTAAATCTTATGATATTGTTGGCTAAGTATAGAATAGTATGGAAGTATCAAGAAACTACATTACTAGCATATTTTGTCACAAAAAATCCGATTTTATTTAAAGCTAGATTGATGTAAGTTGTATGTTGTTCGTATATGGCGTGATAACAGTTACGTGTATAACCATAAGTGAAAGGTGAGTTGATATAATCCGTTACGATGTTAGAATATTATGAATGGTTCAGACGTACAATTATGTTGCATGTAATGCCATTTTATTGAATCAATTTGTATAATAGTTCTCTTTCTTATCAACTTGATTTTTATCTACCATCGTAAACAAATTAACTGAATGATTATAGCTTTGGATTAAGAACAAGTTGATGAGAAGAAGGTGAGATTTATAAATACGAATTGTAACATTTTAAGTCAAAAATGCATAAATAGCGTTCGCTCTAAATAGAATAGTGAAAATTTTTCGAAAAAATATTAGTCTGTTTATCCAATTAATTCTTTTCCTTTTTGCAACCAATTCATTCTTTTGAGTATACGAATACCATATTCACAAAATGGTAAATTTGGTCGCACGTTATTTATTTTTCATATTATTAATTCTTTAACTTTAGATAGTTTTGAGGTATATAATTCATACATTTAAAATACAACCCAATAAATTTTGAATTCTTTTCAAGAAATTTAGAGGTGTCCCAAATAGTGATTTTCCATGACTTTCACATTTAAAAATAGATGGATGTAATAAACAATTTGTAGAGAATTTTATGTTACCATCAAGAATATTTTGTGAAATTAGGGATACGTTCGCGTGGCCTAATTACATTTTTTAAGGCAGTTCGGATTATGCGTTCGCGCAACTTTGGGCCAAAATTTTAATAAAAAGAGATTCGTCGGAGGATATTAAATTAATTTCATAAAATCCCGAGATGTGCGGTTCACTATTTAATCATACAAGAAGGGCGAATGTTCTTAATTTTATTTTAAGCACAATTTCGTACATCAAATTTTTTATAATAAAAATATAAAATATTATCAATCTTTTTGTGTACACGTATGCGTGACACGATTCTCTACAATTATAAAAGGTATATAATATGAATATACGTACGCGTGATTCGTTTCAAGAAAGTTCTACAAGTGCAAACTATCTAAACAAAAGCGGTAATAAAATCGTGCAACAAGAAAAAATGTATTTAGTAAATCAAGATAATTAAGACAAATATAAAAATGGTTAAGCGACCGTGCTAGAACCACGGAATTCGGGAATGCCTAACACCTTCTCTCGGATTAACAGAATTCCTTATTCGGATTTCTGGTTCGCAGAATGACAAACAGAGTCATGTTCTCCTCGATTCGCGATTAAAACCGGTGACTTGGGACGCCTTAAAATTCCCAGGTGGAGACTCTGAAATAAATAAACAAATCCCGTTTTGACTATCCTTTAATTGGAGAAAACTCCCTTGCACTCCGCAGGGGCGGAAAGAGGAGGTGTGACAGCTCTGGCGACTCTGCTGGGGATAAAGTGCTAAGTGATGTTAACCCAAAACCACTGGTTCAGGGTTTAAGAATTCGAGCTTAAAATAACTGTTATAGTTGGCTTTATTTATTATCTGATTTTTACATGATATATGCACAATGTGCTAAATGACACTTTTACCGCTTTAATATCATCTGAATTGCGTATATAAAACTGCTACGAAACCCCCCTTCTTTGTGAGTCTTCTGAATTTATGGTGCACACATGCGCGTGGCCCACCTTTCTGTTAAAGTCATACCAAATAAAACGAAGTTGGGACAAGTAACTAGGCCGGGTAGACTTTCGTGCTCCCGGTATGTTGCCCCCACTTCGGCTCAAACTGTCCGTTTGGGTAAGCCAGGTCTAGAACAATCTGCCTCAGGTTTTTCACTTAGAATAACTCAGCCATGTACCGGATCCCTAGTAGGAACGTCTATTTGCATCATGTACATTTGGCCTTGGAGACTCAACACAGGGGTTGGGTCTGTCTAGGACAGGTGAACCTAAAATGAAAAGACCATCCTGATGCATCCTACTTGCTACTTGTACATTCATTTGCCTCGGATTTGCTTGTTGACCAGTTTAATTGAAAAATAAAATCATTGTGAGAGCCGAGGAATAAAATGGGTTGTTTTAGAAAATTCCCAAAAATAGTTTTAAGTCTTGAAAAAAAGAAGTGTTAAATAAATAAATAAAAATATATAAAAAATGATCTTTTTTTATTTATGAGTGTCATTTTTCAAAATGAGTCTTGATTTTGTTAAAATTAATCGCAGATACAAAATGAGCACCACCCAAAACCCACTATCCGCAAATGCAGATGAGTTTCTATTTCGGCTTCAGATGTGGTGGCATGAGTTAGGTCCGAATTACGCAAGGTCTGATTCATGCGGGGGCATGATACGTAGGCAATCTCTATAAGATTCGACCACAATAAAAAAATTATATAAAAAAAATAAATAAAATGAGAGTGAGTAACAATAAAAGACCAAGAAAAGCTGGGATGACACAAGCAGCCGAGCAAATGCATAATAGAAAAGGGTTATTTGTCTAGGAACATTGCATCTCAACGTGTAATTATATATATGTTAAAACTCTCAAAACTAACAAGTTTGCTCATTTCCAGAATTCAAGCAGTTAGTTTCTCTAAAGAGTATACTGGCATATTATCATTATCGCACAAGATCAAAAGGACCAATACCCGAAAGTATGTCTATCCCAGATGTCGACACAGGTATTGAGATAGAGGAGATGGATGTCGGTAAAATGAAAAAAGAGATGCTTAAACTCAAGCAGCAAATGGCTGAGATGTACTGGGCCTGGTCTACAGGGCAATCACCCCCATCTTACCCAGCTAACCCTGCTCCGTCACTAGCCCAAACTCAGGATAATCTTACCACTGAACTATCCCCGAATTTCCCCATCTACCAACACTACCGAGGCACCACCTCTCAGACACCGCAGTCTCCACCTCCTAAACCAGTTCCATACCTTCCTCCACCAGTAACTCCTGTTTTCGTAGCACCTCCCCCAGCTACATTCCACAAATCTCCTAGTGAGCCTATATTCCAGTCCCAGGACAACCAATACTACCCCCCGGAGCCCACCTTCAAAGCCTCCGAAATCCATTCATCAACTCCTCGTTTTGACCTCCCAACAGAAATTGACAAGATAGTCAAAAATGTTGAACAAGAAGAGATGTTCAGGAAGGTCAAAAGCCTAGAACAATCGTTCCGAGACATGCGAGGGTTAGGAGGGCAGGTCAGTTTGGCCTACAAGGATTTATGCTTGTTCCCAAATGTGCAATTGCCAGTTGGCTTCAAGATGCCCAAATTTGACCTATACAACGGGCATGGCGATACGGTAGCCCACTTAAGGGGTTTATGCAGCAAGATGCGAGGAGCTGGGGGAAAGGACGAATTACTAATGGCTTATTTCAGTCAAAGCTTGAGCGGATCAGCTCTAGAGTGGTATACTCGCCAGGACCATGGGAGATGGTACACCTGGGATGACCTGGCACAGGCATTTGCGTATCACTTCCAATACAATCTAGAAATTATCCCAGATCAACTATCCCTGACAAAATTCGAGAAAAAGCACAATGAGAGCTTTAGAGAGTATGGTTTCCGGTGGAGGGAACAGGCAGCAAGGTGGATCCTCCTATGAAGGAAAGTGAAATGGTAGACTACTTCTTACAAGCCCTGGAGCCAACTTACTATGCCCATTTGGTTTCAGCGGTAGGAAAATCATTCAACGAAGTAGTGAAGATGGGAGGTATGGTGGAAGAAGGCCTCAAAACAAATAAAATCATGAGTTATTCGGCTATTAAGGCAACTACTCAAGCTATTCAAGGCGGAGTAGGAGGGATTGGAAGAAAGAAAAGGGAGGAAGCAGCGGTGGTTGATTCAGGAACTTGGTCGGGATCCGGAGGTTCACCTCAGTACTACGATCAACATCGACCCCACCAATCAACTTACCACCATAATTCACCCCAACACTACTATCACCCTTCGGAACCTCATTTTTCCATTAACCATGCACAAGCATACAATCAGCCACCTGCTCACGCTAATTGGCGTGCTCCTGTCATACCAAGTACCTACCCTTATACGTGAGCCTACTCCGGACCAGGTTTCAGGCCTAGTCCAGTATTCAGGGGTGAAAGGGGACAGAAAAAGAAAAGAAGTCAAAGAAGAAGTCTATGAGGTGCAAGGCTTGACTCGTTCGGGAAGATGTTTCACTCCCGAGGAGTTAAGAAAAACTAAAATTAATCCAACACCAATAAAGAAAGCTGTGACGGAAGAAAAAGCGGAAGAGTTTTTAAGAAAGATGAAGCTCCATGACTATTCTGTTGTGGAACAATTGAAAAAGACGCCCGCTCAAATTTCATTATTGTCATTACTGATCCATTCAGAGGAGCACCGTCAAGCTTTGATGAAAATCCTGAATGAGGCACACGTTCCTGATAAGATCTCCGTAAATCATTTTGGAAGAATAGCCAACAGAATCTTTGAGGCAAACAGAATTACATTTTCTGATGATGAATTTCCTGTGGAAGGTACTGAGCACAACAGAGATCTTTACCTCACCGTGAAATGTGAAAACTCCGTAGTAACCCGGGTATTGGTTGACAACGGGTCAAGTGCAAACATCTGCCCTCTATCCACTCTGAGCAAATTGAAAATAAAAGAGGAGAGGATCCAGAAAAATAGTATTTGCGTACGGGGATTTGACGGTGGAAGCAGAGATTCATTTGGCGACATAGTGCTGGAGCTGACAATAGGGCCAGTTGAATTCACAATGGAGTTTCAAGTGTTGGATATAACTGTTTCTTATAATTTGCTGTTGGGTCGACCATGGATCCATGCTGCTAAAGCAGTCCCGTCAACACTACACCAGGCGGTCAAGTTTGAATGGGATCAACAGGAAATAGTTGTGCATGGGGAGGACAGTTTAAATACTCACAGCAGTGCCATTGTACCGGTCGAGGGAATAGAAAATGACCAGGGACCATGGGTTTACCAAGTGTCCGACACAGTGTCGGTAGAGAAAATTCCAGAGGGGAAGTACCTTCCGAATCCAAAGATAACCTCTGCATCAGTCATGGTAGCCTATGAAATGTTAAAAAATGGTTTTGTACCCGACAAAGGTTTGGGCTCATCTTTGCAAGGAATTATACAACCAGTATCTCTCCCCGAGAACTGGGGAACATTTGGTTTGGGTACCCACTGTCACAGACGTGAGAAAGGCCAGAAAGCTGAAACAAAAGGCATGGGTTCTTCCAAAACCAGTCCCACATCTATCAAAGTCTTTTGTCAAGACCGGTGCTAAAAATCACCCGATAACAACAATTCCTAAATCCCTAGTCAATCATGAGGAGGAATTAATTGAAAAGATTCGAGAAATTGTTTGACGATGTGAATATGGTGGAAAGCGGGGAAGGTTATAGCAACGCATAAGTTCAATTCGTTGGGCCAGAAACAAAGCTTAATAATTGGAAAGCCACTCCTCTCCCCATTCAAAAGGAGTCTTGGTAGTTTATTTTTGATTTTTCTTCAGTTTGTTTGGGTTACCTCAGGGTTGTAATCCCAATGCTTATCTTACAGTTTGTTTGAAGTGTGCAAACCTTGTTATCTTTCATCATCCAATAAAATGCAGTTTCCCTTTCATTATCATTCCTGATAGTTTTCTTTTCTTTTCTTCTTTTTCTGTACAGTTCTTTTTACGCTGGCTCTAGTGATATGGCATGCATGAGGAATCCTCAGCCTAGTCTTAAAAATCAATCTGGTTCCGAAATAATAACTCAAGAAGTATATTGTGATTATGAGTCAGAATATGATGAGGACGAGGCTTTCGAAGAGATTAGTAAGGAGTTAATTCATTTTGAAGAAAAAAGCAAACTTAACCTGAGTGATACCGAAGACATCAATATAGGGGACATGAATAATATCTGAGAAACTAAAATAAGTGTCCATCTCGAACCAAAGATCCGAGAAGAGTTAATTAAAGCACTCATAGAATTCAAAGATGTTTTTGCATGGTCATATGACGACATGCCAGGCTTGAGCACTGATTTAGTGGTTCACAAATTGCCCACTGATCCAATGGTGCCTCCTGTCAAGCAAAAGTTGAGAAAGTTCAAGCCTGATATGAGTGTGAAAATTAAAGAAGAAATCACCAAACAGTTGGAGGCCGAAACATTCAAATCAGTGACCAAGAAAGCTGTGATCGATTTTGTTCACTCAAAAATCATATGTCGATTCGGAATCCCAAAGGTGATCATCACAGATAACGGTGCTAATCTTAACAGTAACTTAATGAGGGAAGTATGTCAACAATTTAAGATTATACATCGCAACTCTACCCCATATCGGCCCAAGGCGAATGGAGCAGTCGAGGCAGCCAACAAAAACATAAAGAAGATACTTCGAAAAATGGCAGAAGGTTCAAAACAATGGCACGAAAAATTACCATTTGTGTTGTAGGGATATCGCACTACTGTTCGCACTTCAGTAGGAGTAACTCCTTATTTGTTGGTATATGGCACTAAGGCGGTAATTCCTGCAGAAGTTGAAATTCCTTCCCTTCGGATCATCGCCGAAGCTAAGATTGAGGATGATGAATGGGTCAAAACCCGTTTGGGAACAGTTAAACTTGATTGATGAAAAACGATTGGCAGCAGTATGTCATGGCCAATTATATCAAAGAAGAATAGCAAGTGCATACAACAAAAAGGTGCGTCCCCGAAAGTTTGAAGTGGGTCAACATGTGCTGAAACGTATTCTTCCCCATCAGGTTGAAGCAAAACGCAAATTTCCCCCGAATTGGCAAGGACCATTTATTGTGACCAGAGTATTGTCCAATGGTGCATTATGCTTAACAGATATTGAAGGAAAATGCGTAGACATTGCTATCAATTCTGATGCGGTAAAGAGATACTATGCATAATTTTTCTTTGGTATAGTTATTGAATGTTTGTATTTGGCATTATTTCGAAGATTGGAATGACAAAGGCAATTTATTCTACTATCCAAACACTGTACCCTTTGCTTCCCCTTTGAGCCACATTCGTTTCTTTCCTACCCTCTCTTGGAATCAATGAAAATCAAATAAAAAAATAAAAAAAATAAAAAAATCATTATTATTTGAGTGAACTACGTTTGACCTGATTCCTCAAAGAGGATACGTAGGCGCCTCACGGATCGGTCATAGGGTGCATAATACGCATAATGTGCATAAAAAGAAACATCAAGAGACCCCAATCAAGAAACTGGGGCAGGAATTGTATTGGTAATAAGAAAAAGATTCCAAGAGTTGTAATTTTAAACCCATATCAAAATTGTTTAACTTTTGATACCTTTTCATTCCAACCACATACGAAAAAGACCTTTCGATCAATCTTAGAAAAATGCCGAGTCGAGCAAATGAAGATGATTCATAACACTCTGGTCCAAACAAGAAGAAGTAATAAAAATGAGAGAGTCTTATAGGTGAAAACCCTCACGGGCACCATGAGACGACGGAAGCTGAGAGAAAGTAAAATGAGAGAGTCTTATTGGTGAAAACCTTCGCAGGCACCATAAGGCGAAAAGGAATTAAGAAATGAACAAATGAGAAAGGTTTGTCAGTGAAAGCTCTTTAAGATAATGCAAGTCGAACCAGGTCTGTAAATTGGCAAAAGTAAAATTGTGTTGTGGAAATCTCGGGAAAGCAAAATGAAACAATTGGAAGGAGATTGGTTAAAAAGACTGGGTTGATTAATCCAAAATGCATACCCTGATCATTGGTGCCAGTGACTCCAATCAGATAAGTTCTTTATTCCTTCTCCAACAGTCATCCAAATTTGGATTTTTCTTTTCATTGTCGAAATCGTCATGTTTTCGTCACTAATAATCTTACTCTTCTAAAGCTTTTGAGGTAAGTTTTGTTCCAAACAAATAAGAAGGAATGTCAAGGTATACTACCAAGATTCAAGATTGCATAGGGCAAAATACGACCATGATGGACAGGAAGTAATAGGATGAAAATAAGATATGGGTGTAAGAAAAGTTGAATCAGAAAAGTGGTTCAGTAATGCCAGGAGAGACATATGATTACAATTGAAAATGTTTGAAGTGAAAACAACAGTTGGGGATCCTATAGTTAAGGATCAATTACAAGGACAAAACAGTCTTTTTAACCACTCCAAGGCAGTAAAACAAGACAAAGAGAAACCCCACCCTCAGCAAGAATGCCACAACTAACCACCCTGCTTTAAACTGACAAAATTTTCTTTGATTTGAAACAGGGGCAAAAACAACATTTGTGTCAGGAAACACCCGGTGAAGGAAATAGAAGAAATCAGGCGTCCACCTGGAGAATAAGGAAGAGCAATGGAAATAGCAATCAGGCGTCCACCTGGAGAACAAGGAAGAGCAAGGGAAATAGAAGAAGTCAGGCGTCCATCAGGCACCCACATGGAGAATAAGGGAATACAGTTGAAGTATCAGCAGTCAGGAGCCCACTTGGAGAATAAGGGAATACAGTTGAAGTATCAGCAGTCAGGAGCCCACCTGGAGAATAAGGGAATACAATTGAAGTATCAGCAGTCAGGAGCCCACCTGGAGAATAAGGGAATACAATTGAAGTATCAGTAGTTAGGCGCCCACCTGGAGAATAAGGGAATACAGTTGAAGTATCAGCAGTCAGGAGCCCACCTGGAGAATAAGGGAATACAGTTGAAGTATCAACAGTCAGGCGCCCACCTGGAAAATAAGGGAATACAGTTGAAGTATCAGCAGTCAGGAGCCCACCTGGAGAATAAGGGAATACAATTGAAGTATCAGCAATCAAGCGCCCACCTGGAGAATAAGGGAATACAGTTGAAGTATCAGCAGTCAGGAGCCCACCTGGAGAATAAGGGAATACAGTTGAAGTATCAACAGTCAGGCGCCCACCTGGAAAATAAGGGAATACAGTTGAAGTATCAGCAGTCAGGAGCCCACCTGGAGAATAAGGGAATACAATTGAAGTATCAGCAATTAGGCGCCCACCTGGAGAATAAGGGAATACAATTGAAGTATCAGCAATCAGGCGCCCACCTGGAGAACAAGGGAATACAGTTAAAGTATCAGCAGTCAGGAGCCCACCTGGAGAATAAGGGAATACAGTTGAAGTATCAGCAGTCAGGCTCCCACCTGGAGAATAAGGGAATACAATTGAAGTATCAGCAGTCAAGAGCCCGCTCATATAATAGAGGAGTGCACTTAAAGTCAATAAAGCAGAGGAATCCAACCAAATCCCCAGTGGAAAACAACAAAAGTCTCAAACAGAGGAAGGAAGTACAAGACACAATGAAAAAACAATGCGAAAGGAAAAAGCAGTGCGAAATCGGTAGTCAAAGGGGAATACGAGACAAACCAGAAGCAAAGGATACCAAAGAGTCACCAAGACATCAAAGCAACAGAAAACGCAAGGGCATGATATAGATAAGATTTTGTAATTCATGTACCATAGTCTAGTCTATGCTTTTTTGTTTTTTTTCTTTAAGAAGGGTGTAATAAGGAGGTCAGCAAGCAGTAAAAGCAGCACGAAGCAGCAGTAACATCACAGTCCCATGGTAGTCCCAGCTACCAAAACTTCCCGAACTACATTGACCTGATTCCTTTATAGCCAAGGATATGTAGGAAACCATTGAAGCAGAGGTTCGGTCAAATCTTTCAAAAAATGCTTCCCACGGAGTATTCAAACAGGCAAAAATCGCTCGTATCTGCTCACTTTTGTCTTTGCACGAAAACTCTTCGAGTTTCCGCACAAAGAGGGGCAGCTGTGAGCACATGATTTTTGCCTCACAAGAACTACTCCAAAAGAAATCACAAATAATTGTTTTCTTTGTGTGCAATTTTTGAATTTTCGTGGCATTTTGTCTGTGCATGTTCATTTTTATTCTAATTAAGGAAAAATACAAAAAATGGTAATGCAGATGCATATGCATTTAGGAGTTAATATCGCATTTTTTAGAATTATTCAATCATGGGTTTTATAAAATGAAAAATAGAAACAAAATATGTACATTTAGGAGTTGATTATAATATCCGGCATAAATGGGAAATCACAAAATGTGCATAGGTGTTCCTTGTCATTGTGTTGATTTTATCATTTTAGGCATTAAATAATATGTGTGTAATTTTTTTATTGATTTTTACAATTCATTTAGAATTTTAATTTAATTTTTGAAAAATAGAAAATAAGTCAAAAGGTGAAAAATCGGACCTGGACCTAAATCCAGGCCTAAACCAAAATTAACCCCCCCACAGCCCAATCCAAACACCCCAGGTCTGGTCCAACTCAGAACCAAAACAAACGACGACGTTTGGTCATCTTTCATCAAGGGCCGTTGGATTAAATCAATCCAACGGCTGATATTCCACACCCCTACCCGTAATCCCTACCCGACCCATTGCCCCAATTCAGCCCGACCTCAGCATTAAACCAAACGACATCGTTTGGTTAAATGAATTTATCTCAACCGTGTATCTTACCTGATCCAACGGATGAGATCAATCCACCCCTCCCCTATATAAGCCCCAAACCCTTGCCCCACCCCCAAACCAAACACCCCTCTCCCTCTCCTGTTCATCATCGTCTTCAAACGATAGCCCCAAAACCCTAGCCGCCCTAACTCCCCCTCGCCTGAAACCCGGCGGCGATGATGCCTCCGGTCACCACCTTAACACCCCTGAACCCCCTGACCATCCTCTATCCGAATATGATAACCACTAAGCTCAAATCTTCCTGGAGTTTCTCGAATCTTCATTTGAAGATTCGAGCCAAACTCAGATCCAAACCAACCAGCCCCTAATTAACACCATAGCACCCCCTAACCTGCCTCGTTATGGATCTGTTGTTCGTTTGGCTCGAATCACCTCAGAGCTTCTCGAATCTTCATTTAAAGATTCGAGCCAAACGTGAACTCACCCAGATCTATCTCAAATTCACACCCAATTACCCCTAGGCCTCCCTCACCCCTAAGTCATCTTTGATTCCCTTCGAATCTGCCCAGAATTGGTCGAACCCTAAATCTGAGAAAAAGTGAAACCCTAAAATGCCAACTCATGGAAATAGTCCGAATTAAGTGAGGGATTGAGGTTTAAGAGACTTTAATCGAGGTATACTCAATTGAGAATACTTCGAATAAAGTCTGTTCAGCCTCAAAAGGTCCGAATCCAAAGTTCAGCCTGTGTCCGTATAAATTTGAAGATTCAGAGGTATTTTTCTTACTTCCTTTTGTATCCTATGTGTATATTGTTGCTTGTTTCATTAGTCTGTGTAATTTTCCCATCTTTTATTTTGATTCTGTCTCATACCCGTTTATTTTATCAAATAATGGCATTGTTTCTGTTTGTTGTGACTGTTTACAATGTATGTAATCGACTCGATTAAGTTCGTCGATTAGTTATATTATGAATTCCCGTTTCTGATAATGCTGATTGAAACAATCTGTTTATCTATTTATAAATTGTTTGTTGAGAATTATTGTAGATAGTCAGTTGATTAGTATTTGTCAGTTAAATCATGCTTGTTTGTAAATCAATGAGTCCGTCAAATGGATATTGTGTGTGTGTTGATTTTTGGGCAGTTAGTTTCAGGGCATTGTCAATATACTGACAATGCTCCTGCATTTGTTTGATCTTAGTTCGATTTTCAATTTCAGTTTAAATTGTTCTGTTGAGTTTTGTGTGATGTTAATGTGATGTTGGGTTTGAATTCAATTTTACAAGTGTTGATTAGATATAATTGTGTTAGAAGGTTGCATTCTCAGTTAAGATTCAGTCCAGAACTTAAGAGAATTGGTTATAGCTGTTTAATCAGAAACCAGGTTGATAATTAAGTTTGAAAAGATTATAAAATCTGTTTTGTATTAGATTCTGATTTTTGTATTAAGGGCAGTAATAACAGTAGGATTATAAGGGTCTTTTGGGGAATGAAACAGTAAGAACAGTACGTTAGTATTAACGTGTTATAGTGGAATGTTAGTGGCTATTAATTAATGTAATAATGGGAAACCAAAGGAAGTGGAAGGGCTGAAAATAAGGGAAAAGGTATCCTTAGTGCTGATTAAATAGAAAAAGGCAGTTTAGTGGCAGATTTTTAGGAAAAAATCTGCCTTAGATAACAAAGGGGGGTCCGGGCAGCATGAGGGGAGGAAAACTTGTATAAAGAGGGGAGTTGGGACCGATTTTAAAGAAAAAAGAACCATATAGAGAAGGAGATACAAAAAAAGAACCATATAGAGAAGGAGATACAGAGAGAGAACCATATAGAGAAGGCAGAGCCATATAGAGAAGGCAGAACCATATAGATGAGAGAGAGCAGAGAGAGAAAAAAACAGACAAAAAAAGAACAGAAAAATCAGAACTAAAAATCTGAAAAGAGAAGGCAACTAAGCCGAAAAAAAAAGAAACAGAAAAAGAGAACACTCACACACACACAGAATCTGAAACAGATATAGAAGAAATAAAGAAAATCAGAAACATTGTTTCTTTGAGTCTGTCTAGGGTTTGTTTGTTGATATTGTTTGGTTTAAAATCTGATTTTTTTTTAAGAAGTCTTGCTACTGTACATCTAGGTTCCACGGGTCCTGTTTGTTGCTCAAATCTGTTGAAACACTGGTATATTCTGCTGATTTTGTTGCTGCTGCTACTGCTGAAATTTACCTCTTTTATCCTCATTTCAGGTACATATCTGTAGGTCTATGCCATGAAAAGCTTCAATATTGCAAAAAAAAGAAAAAAAATGAAATTTAAATTTCAAATATGTGTTGTTCATCTTAAAGCATTAGTTGAGTTTATTTTATTTTTATTTGACTATTAGCTTACATTTGACGTGAGAACTGTTAGTTAATCATCTTTTTGAAATTCGCATAAGCTTTGTAATAATGTTATTTATTTCAGAATTTCATTAAGTATAGCTATATTCAAATTATAAGATAGGGAACATGGCAGAAAGCTAGCCATTAATTAAATCTTATGATATTGTTGGCTAAATATAGAATAGTATGGAAGTTTCAAGAAACTACATTACTAGCATATTTTGTCACAAAAAAATCCGATTTTATTTAAAGCTAGATTGATGTAAGTTGTATGTTGTTCGTATATGGCGTGATAACAGTTACGTGTATAACCATAAGTGAAAGGTGAGTTGATATAATCCGTTACGATGTTAGAATATTATGAATGGTTCAGACGTACAATTATGTTGCATGTAATGCCATTTTATTGAATCAATTTGTATAATAGTTCTCTTTCTTATCAACTTGATTTTTATCTACCATCGTAAACAAATTAACTGAATGATTATAGCTTTGGATTAAGAACAAGTTGATGAGAAGAAGGTGAGATTTATAAATACGAATTGTAACATTTTAAGTCAAAAATGCATAAATAGTGTTCGCTCCAAATAGAATAGTGAAAATTTTTTCGAAAAAATATTAGTTTGTTTATCCAATTAATTCTTTTCCTTTTTGCAAGCAATTCGTTCTTTTGAGTATACGAATACCATATTCACAAAATGGTAAATTTGGTCGCACGTTATTTATTTTTCATATTATTAATTCTTTAACTTTAGATAGTTTTGAGGTATATAATTCATACATTTAAAATACAACCCAATAAATTTTGAATTCTTTTCAAGAAATTTAGAGGTGTCCCCAATAGTGATTTTCCATGACTTTCACATTTAAAAATAGATGGATGTAATAAACAATTTGTAGAGAATTTTATGTTACCATCAAGAATATTTTGTGAAATTAGGGATACGTTCGCGTGGCCTAATTACATTTTTTAAGGCAGTTCGGATTATGCGTTCGCGCAACTTTGGGCCAAAATTTTAATAAAAAGAGATTCGTCGGAGGATATTAAATTAATTTCATAAAATCCCGAGATGTGCGGTTCACTATTTAATCATACAAGAAGGGCGAATGTTCTTAATTTTATTTTAAGCACAATTTCGTACATCAAATTTTTATAATAAAAATATAAAATATTATCAATCTTTTTGTGTACACGTATGCATGGCACGATTCTCTACATTATAAAAGGTATATAATACGAATATATGTACGCGTGATTCGTTTCAAGAAAGTTCTACAAGTGCAAACTATCTAAACAAAAGCGGTAATAAAATCGTGCAACAAGAAAAAATGTATTTAGTAAATCAAGATAATTAAGCCCAATATAAAAATGGTTAAGCGACCGTGCTAGAACCATGGAATTCGGGAATGCCTAACACCTTCTCCCGGATTAACAGAATTCCTTACTCGGATTTCTGGTTCGCAAAATGACAAACAGAGTCATGTTCTCCTCGATTCGGGATTAAAACCGGTGACTTGGGACGCCTTAAAATTCCCAGGTGGCGACTCTGAAATAAATAAACAAATCCCATTTCGACTGTCCTTTAATTGGAGAAAACTCCCTCGCACCTCGCGGGGGCGGAAAGAGGAGGTGTGACACCAATAGTGCTGCCTCAAGTTCTGATAAATCTTAGTGGCACCCGAATGAGTGGATTACCGCGAACTGTGGGCCTCCTGAAGAATCAACTCAGGCAAACCATCCATATTGGGCACACATAGCTGGCCCTACATCTGTAACACACCGTTATCCCCAATCGTAACCTCCTTGGCATCACCGTGCTGCACCGTGTCTATGAGGACAAGCAAATGGGGTCGTCTTACTAAATCCCTCTAATGCGATCATAAAGAGAAGACCGAGAAACCACACAATCCAGAACTCGACTCAACTCCGAAAAATCCAATCTAACTAACTAGTTAGCCAGGGCCTGAACATCCAATGCTAATGGCCTCTTCGTTGCCGATAGATATGCTAAACTTCCCAAGCTCTCCACCTTTTGACTCAAGGCATCGACCACCACATTGGCCTTCCTCGGATGATACAAAATGGTGATATCATAGTCCTTAAGCAACTCTAACCATCTCCGATGTTGCAAGTTAAGATCCTTCTATTTAAACAGATGTTGTAGACTCTGGTGGTCGGTATAGACCTCACAAGGGACACCGTACCCATAGTGTCGCCAAATCTTTAAGGTATGAACAATAGATGTTAATTCCAGGCCGTGGACAAGATAATTATTCTCATGCACCTTCAGCTGTCTAGATGCATAGGCAATCACCCTGCTACATTGTATAAACACCAACCGAGGCTAACACACGACGCATCACGGTACACAGTGTAAGACCCCGAACCCGTAGGCAACACTAACATTGGGGCTGTAGTCAAAGAAGTCTTGAGCTTTTGAAATCTCTCCTCACACTCCTCGATCTATCTGAATGGAGCACCCTTATGGGTCAATCAGGTCATAGGTGCACTAGTAAATGAGAAACCCTCTACCAAACGATGGTAATACCCCACCAAACCAAGAAAACTCTGGATCACAGTGGCTGAAGACGGTCTAGGCCAACTCTGCACTACTTCAATCTTCTTCAGATCTACATTGATACCCTCACTCAACACCACATGACCCATAAACACCACCGAATCAAGCCAGAATTCACACTTTGAAAATTTTACATACAATTTTTTTTTCTCTCAAGGTCTGGAGCACAATCCTCAAATGCTGCTCATGATCCTCGCGGTTCTGGGAGTACACCAAGATGTCGTCAATAAAAACAATGACGAATGAGTCTATATATAACTGGATATATTGTTCATCATGTGCATGAATGATGCTGGGTTGTTGATCAACCCGAATGACATCACAAGGAACTCATAGTGACTATACCAAGTTCTAAAAGTTGTGTTCAGAATATCCGGATCATGAATCATTAGCTGGTGATAACCTGATCGCAAATCAATCTTTAAGAACACTCTGGCACCCTGTAGCTGATCAAATAGGTCATCAATGCGTGGCAATGGATACCTATTTTTCACTGTAACCTTGTTCAACTACTGATAATCAATACACATACACATAGAACCATCTTTTTTCTTTACAAACAAGACCGAAGCACCCCAAGGTGACACAGTAGACTGAATGAAGCCCTTATCAAGCAACTCTTGCACTATTCCTTTAACTCCTTCAACTCCACTGGGGCCATATGATATGGTGGAATAGAAATGGGCTGAGTTCCTGGTAACAAGTCAATACCAAAATCGATATCCCTATCGGGCGGCATTTCCGAAAGATCCGCCGAAAATACATCTGGACAGGTCCTCACTACCAAAACTGACTCAATGGTATGAGTATCAAAACTAAAATCTCACACAAAGGCTAGATATGCCTCACGCCCCTTCCCAACCATCCGTTGTGCCTTAAAGAAGGACACCACCCTTCTAGGAATATAATCCAAAGTACCCCTCCACTCCAATCGCGAGAAACCTAGCATAGCCAATGTCATCGTTTTGGCATGACAATCAAGAATAACATGATAGGGCGAGCACCAGTCCATGCCAAAATAACATCAAAATCTACCATACTGAGCAACAATAGATCAACTTTGATCTCAGAACCACCAAGAACAACTAAACACAACTGATACACATGGTCAAGAACAATGGAATATTCCACAGGCGTGGACACATAGACATGAGAACTCAATGAATCATGGGATATACACAAATACGGAGCAAAGTAAGATGATACATATGAATAAGTGGATCCTAGATCAAATAAGCTTGATGCATGTCTATGACAAACCGGAACAATACATGTAATAACTAAATTTGATACAACTGCCTACATCCTACTCAAAAACAGCATAACATCTGGCTTGGCCTCCCCCTAAAGGAGACCCCTACCCTCCTGACCTCCACCCCTAGCTGGATGAGTAGGTGGAGTGGAAATTGGTGCGGTAACCACGACTTGAGAAGTCTGGGGGCCCTGTGGAATATGTGGAGCCTAAGTAGTCTGTGGAGGTCTACCCCTCCTAAGTTTAGGGCAATCCCTTGCCATATGATGAGTATTACCACACTCAAAATAAGCACTCGGAGGATGTGGCTGCTAAAATTGTCTTAGGCCTAGTCGGCTGGACTGACCGCTGAAAATACCCTATGTAGGAGGTGCACTAAACAATGGCGGTGCATAATGGGAAACCTAAGGCCTGGGAGTAGCCGGAATACCACTGAAGCTGGAAGTGCTGAATGAATTGGACGGCTCACATAACATCTACCTTGACGTGTTGCAACTAGGGTAGGGGCACCACTATGTGCTAGAATCTCAAGGCCTCTTGGACTCCCTGTCCCCTCTCTCCCGGCCCTGCATACCCTCCAATATTCGAGAGATCTCTACCTCCTGCTGGTATGGGGTATCAGTCTCCAACTCTCGAGCCATGCTAAATCTAATACCATAGTTGAGCCCCTCAATAAATCAACGAACCTGCTCTCTGACTATGGAAACTAAGGCAGGTGCATGTCTGGACAACTCGCTGAACCTGACAGCATACTCTGATACGATTATAGAACCCTAGCGTAACTGCTCAAACTCCATGTGCCATGCATCTCCAAGGCTATAGGGAACAAACTCTCTCAGGAACATCTCTGAAAACTGAGCCTATTTGAGTGAAGCTGCCATGCGGGGCTATCCTCCTCATAAGCCTTCCACCATTGATACGCTGGTCCTGATAGCTGGAAAGTAGTGAAAGCAACTCCACTCGTCTCCACTATACCCATGGTATGGAGAATACGGTGGCAGTTCTCCAGAAAGCTTGTGCATCCTCTGTAGCTAATCCGCTGAAAGTAGGAGGATGGAACTTCTTGTACCACTCCAGCCTAAGCTGCTCCTCCTCATATGTTGTTGCCCTAACCACGGGCTGAACTGGGACAACTAGCTACACTAGTATAACCTCTAGGACATGGTCAACATGGATCCACTGTTCTGGGGTACGGGTTGCGGGAGTCTGTGCTCCTCCTCAGCCTGAGACGTGACCGGTACAAGTGGGATCAACCTCGCCTGAGCTAGAGTACCAAACATGTTCAAGAACTGGTCGAGGGTCTCCTAGAGTGCAGGAGTAGTAACAGGCGCATCTGGTGCTTACCTCCTAACTGGAGCTACTGGTGGCTCCTCTATCACAGCTCGAGCAGGTGCTCTACGTGCACCACGTGCCCTTTCTTGACCTCTACCTCGGCCCGACCTCTCGCGGCTCTAGAAGGGGCACGCGTATCTCACTGTCAGATCCAGCGGTGTGTGTCTTCACTCTCTGTGATAGAATAAAAGGACAAGATTTAGAATTTTGAAGTCAACAAATTTGCACGATAAGGAATCAATAACAGCTCTGTGATAAAGCCAGTTAGAAGTGTACCAGCCTTATAAGACATCAGTATGAAGCTCCTGCCAGAATGTGTATGCACTAGAGGTGCAAGTATTATAGTAGAGCTTCAAGTTGTGGATGTGAATCCTACCTATGTGGAAGGGAGGTTATGAAAGAGATAGAGATATGATGCGAGATTTAATGGTAAGTAAGGTAAAAGTGAAGAAGGTACGAGATATTCAAGTGCAGAAGGTTGTGAATAGTCCATACTTTATGTAGAGTGCTATAAGCGTTGTGATTTAGTATCCAAAAATGATACTGGTGTTGTTAGTAGCATATCTTCCACCCTATGGTTTCCAAGTACCGAGAGGTCTAGTTAAGAGAGTAAAGAAGATTTAAAGACGACGTGATGTCTCATTTGAGGTTCCAAAATAACATAAGGAAATCTATGGTACTAGCAGGTTAAAGGAAGCTTGTGAGTAGTATAAATAGATATGTGAAGGTCGCAATCTAAAGTATAGTAGAGTGACAAGGTTTTAGGTAGATAGGAGTAAGGATACGAAAAGGTGAGTGAGAAGATGATGAGAATAGGTAAGTCCTTGGGATTAAACCCATCAAAATAAGAGAATTGATGGTTTCTGTAAGTTATAGAAAGCTTTGTATAGCCTGAATGAACTCAAAGAAGTTTAAGACTAGGAGCATTTAAAAGAGATGGAATGCTTCCCTGGTAGTAGAATAAGGGTGTAATTGTGATAAATGATAAGAGGATGACATTTAGGCCTTCGATTGAGTAATAATTCAAAGAGAAGGGATTTCATGAATTGCATTGGATTAAAATATCCCCTTAAGATGAATCACGTTGGGATTCTATGAAATACAATTATTGAAGTAAAGTATTGTCCCTATGTGAATAAGGCAAATAACTTCAGATTTTTCCTGATGAGACGTGAGCCCTAACGACAATGTATTACGTAAGAGGTTTCAAGTTATTTGTGGTAGATTACAAATCAACATGAAGGTGAATGAACAATAAATGAATCAAAGTTCCAAAGTATGAGAGGAGATTAGGATGTCATTCTTTAGATGAACAGTAATAAGGAAACATTAAAGGACATAGATTTATATGTATAGGATAAGCAGCGAGAGAGTAACCTAAAGTTGGTAGCAGACCTCGGAAATA
This sequence comes from Nicotiana tabacum, assembly GCF_000715075.1. Lineage (NCBI taxonomy): Eukaryota > Viridiplantae > Streptophyta > Magnoliopsida > Solanales > Solanaceae > Nicotiana > Nicotiana tabacum. The sequence goes on along the minus strand of NC_134095.1, from coordinate 70,541,902 downwards.
ATAAAAATCAAAGTAAGTGTTATGGTATAGTATGACCTACCTAGATATAGTAAAGCCATAAGCATGGATAACCGAGGCTATAAAATAAGATATAACAATAGTCATTAGTTTGACAAAGTACCGAACGAAGAATTTTAGTACACCTATAGATGCCCATAGGGACAACTTGTCAGAGTTGTGTATATGTTCATAAAGTGAGGCCTAGAGATAGGCTAAAATCTAGAGGAAATAGGAGAGAAGAATTGCATAGGCGTGCATAGAAGGACAGAGTAGTACAGACTGCATGACAAAAGGTAGCAACAGGTACGAGATTGGAAGAATTCTAACCACATGTTGTGGTTTGAGAAAGAGGCCTAAAGGGGAGAATGCCCTGGCTTTTGGATTTATTCATAGAACAATTGCCTAGAGGGCAAGGACAATATTAAGGTATTCGTAAAAGCTATCTTAAAAGCTTCAGTAATAGCAAAAGCAGCCTATCTGGAATGGCCTACTCGTTACTCAAGCAAAGCTGTATGCAACCGCATAGAGGAAGTTAAGCCAATCCCTCTATTTTCATCTTTTAAGATTCGGAAAAATTATAAGTTATGAGACTGATAAGCACATCAGTCAACATTCCAAGATGAATGTTCCAAAGGGGGAAATGATGTTACGTCACAGGTTTTCGTACGTGATAGTATGTCGTAAGTCAGTTGATGTAAGCTCATAAATGAGATCACCTTTGAAAGTACATAAATGAATTGAAGAAAATAAGTTTCGGCGAAAGTCGACAAGTTGGGAATGTTATACATGCACTTTTTTAGGGTGAGACTAGGGTGCTCAAAATTATAAGGAGGTTATTTTATGATTTATTTTAATCTTGTGATATTCGTGTGTTATGTTTTGAAGTCAAGTGAGTTGTGGAACAAAAGTTGGCAAAGATCATCACAAGTTACATTCATAAATATACTAAAAATTACGTCAAATGTAGCTGAGCATTTCTCCAAATGTACTAGGAATTACAGAATGATCTACCTAAAAAATTAAAGATCTATGAGTCTAGTTTTCAACAGATTAAACCGTTCATTGATATAATATTGGAGTAGAGAGATATACGCATTTTTTCAAGACCGCACAGATAGGTAGGTGACAAGTAAGTGCATCACCTACTTGCCAAAAGGAGAGGCCTCAATTAAAAAGCTTCTAAAATCGGCCAAGAGGGGACTTTTAAGGACTTATTAACTCAATTCTTTCACTTATTTCTTAGACCAACAAAATCAGATTGAACCCCTTTAACTCCTCCCCAAAATTCCCACATAAACCCTAGGTAATTTCGGGTGATACGATGTGATTCTATTGGCAAAAACCCTGGACAACTTTCTAGTTTCTTTTTCTCCTTCTTGTAGCTGCATTGGGGAACTGATTTTGGATGAATAAGAACTAGGTTTCATGGTCTCTACTCAGTCCAAGGTAAATTTATGCTTCTCATTCCATTATTTATGCTTGTACGAGTTGTAACTCGATCATAAAGACTAGACCTAGTGAGTTTCGAAAGAGTGGTATGATGTTTGTTGTTGCGCCACTGTTGGCTGGTTGTGAACTTATTTTAAAGTTGGATCATGGATGGTTTATAGGATAAGAGGCTTAATTATGTATTGTTGGTTGTGTTTCTCAATTTGAAAGAAAAGACAAGTTGAAATGTGTTTTAGTAAACTAAAAAATCAGTTTTTTGTAGCTGAACTTGTGGGACTATTTTGTGGGCTATTTCGTGTTTCTATTGGGTTGTCTATTTTGCTACTATTTTTATGGAGGTTTGGAGGACAAAGGGTGTGGAGAAACATCACATAATGGCAGGGTGGTTGGATGGTCATTCATCGTTACATTTTTTGGGTTGTTTGACTCTACTAGGGTTGCCGTCTTGTGTATGAACTAATGATGGGTGTGTGCGCTTATTTTTGGTATTTTTTAATGGATTTAAGGTTGTAAAATGATGTATACTTGTTATTGTTGTGTTCTTGTTATTTCTGGTGTTATGTCGAATTGGGAGGAAGTAAAGATTATAGGGGAGATGTTGCCCGTTTTATTATAAAATAAGTTTGTCGTTCATTGTGCGATAGTTGTACCTTTCATAACTTGATGATAGTATAGTTATTGTTGTTGTAGATTAAAGTGAAAAGAGACGAGTTTAACGTGGTTATTGGACAGATCGCGATAAGGTATATTAAGGCTAAACCTTTCCTTCATTTTGGTATGATCCCATAACTACATGTGTATGATAACGAGACATAAAGAGAAGTTCGTATTCTTGAACTTATGTACATTATCCTAGTCTCTTAAGTTACAGTCTTCTTTCTTATAAAAATTTTATATTCCATTAAGTATTGTCTTCTTCCAATCAAGAGAGAAGAAGGTCTATATATATATATATATATATATATACACACACACACACACATATTATTACAGTATTTTCACCACCATCGAGCTATAATCGGTGGGCAGGCCCATATTGGGCAACCTCTGATCAGATAATAAGTTATATATCGAGCCTATTGTGGCCGAGCGCCTATGAGCGAGCCCAAAATGGCCGAGATATAGAGCCTAGTATGGCCCGAGCGCCTATGAGAGAGTCTACTATGATAGAGCAATTATATGTACCGAGCCTTATAGGGTCGGACAACTATTTTACTTACTATATTGAGAGAGTTGAGTTAGTATCAGTAGGTAAGCATATCTCCAGATCATCTTTGACTCCTAGTTACTTTCAGTTATTATATTATCAGTTCAGTTTCAGCTTTCAGTTATTCTATTGCCTTACATACTCAATACATTATTTCGTACTGATGTCTCTTTTGCTGAGGATGCTGTATTTCATGCCTGTAGGTCTTGATAGACAGCTGCATAGACTGTCATATTAGATCGAGTCACACATCAGCTCGGTTGGTATACTCCACTTCCTCAAAGTTACCAGATTTAAACCTTTGAGTCCATTTTATATATACAAGTTTGATGGACAGGTCGAGGCCCTGTCCCGACCATGATACAGTTCAGCTATATCTAGAGGCTTGTAGACGAGTCCTTTATAGTTTGTATATCAGTAGATGTTCATGGCGGCCTCGTTAGCCTCCACAGTTATATATATATATGAGCTTTTGGTTACATTTACCCCTTAGATGAGAGCGACAATATTTTCGGATAATTTAGAATATGGCCTCATCGGCCTAAGTTGAGAGTTACCCCTCCAGTATTTTCGATTACAGAGTGGTATGCTTGGGTCGAGTATGGCAATGGGTGCCTTCCACGCCTCTTTAGGTTTGGGGCATGACAATAAGCAACAACTTTCCTGTGTTTCATTAAAACGCTGCCCAATACCACTCTAGAAGTATCACAATATATTACATACCCTTTGGTCCATTAAGGGAGAGTTAGAACTGATTTTGAGGTCAACCTATCCTTTAACTCTTGGAAACTCTTTTCATAAATGTCGATCCACTGGAATTTAGCTGCATTGTGCAATAATTTTGTTAACGGAGCAGCTATAGTTGAAATTTTTTCACAAACCTTCGGTAGTAATCGGCTAAGCCCAAAAAGCTGCATACCTTAATAGGGTTTGTGGGCCTCAACCAATTCTTAACTGATTCAACCTTTTGATTATCAACTTCGATACCCTTACTTGATACTATATGTCCAAGAAAAGCCATTGAGTTCAACTAGAACTCGCATTTGGAAAATTTGGTTTACAACTTGTGATCTCGGAGTGTATGTAAAACCATTAGCAGATGCACTACATGCCCCGCTTCTGATCAAGAATAAATCAAGATATCATCTATGAACATGGTCATAAAGATACCCAAAAATGACCTAAACACTAGTTCATTAGGTCCATAAAATTCTGCTGGTGCATTGGTCAAACCAAAGGACATAATGAGAAACTCGTAATAGCCATATCTGGTCTGAAAGGCTGTCTTTGGAACATCTTCATCCTTGTTCCTTAGCTGATGATACCTAGATCTGAGATCAATCTTCTAAAACTATTTAGTGCCCTGTAACTGGTCAAACAAATCATCGATCCTTGGGAGCGGATATTTTTTCGTGATGGTTACCTTATTCAGATGTCGGTAATCAATACACATCCTCAACAAACTATATTTCTTGTGAACAAATAGCACTGAGGCTCCCCACGGGGAAGTACTGGGTTGAATAAAGCCTTTATCAAGAAGTTCCTTCAACCGATCTTTTAATTCCTTCAACTTGGAAGGATCCATCCTGTACGGGGGAATAGATATCGATTGCGTATCGGGTAGCACGTCGATGGAAAACTCTATCTCTTTCGAGCCTTAAGTAAGAAATAAACTTCCTTTTTGGCGCTGTAACATCGCCCTTCCATTCGATAATGGGCTCTCCCATAAAGTTAAAACGAACAACTTTCTTCCAACAATCACTGTAGCATAACAAGAGGCCATCCAATCCATACCCATAATAATATCAAATTTCACCATTTATAATTCATTCAAATCAGGCGAGGTATGGTGGTCATGAATCACCACATCACAACCTCGATATACCCGCCTAACTACCACGGACGTGGACACTTCAAACGATTGTCATAACAATTCAAGTATTTTACCATATTTACCAACAACAAATGGAGTAATGTACTACTGAGTAGAACCTGGATCTCTCAAAGAATACACACTAATGGAAGATACAGATAATATGCCTATGACCACGTCTAGTGATGACTCTAGTTTCTGTCGGCCTGATAACACATAAATGCAGTTCTGTTGTTGCCCACCCGGGCTAGAAATTCCACTTTGGCCTCTACCTCTTCCCGTCGGTGGTTGCATACCTTGCTCACGAGGATATGTTGTCGATGAAAAAGTTTTTATTGATCCCGTTGGTGGTATCATGCCACCCATATTTATCACTAGGCAAAAGAATATGAAATGACCAGGCTGCCCACAAGAATAACACAAATCTGAACCCTGGCGGCAATGCCCAAAATAATTTCTACCACATCGGCCACAATGTTGTATCGGAGTTCTCGCCCTGATAGGATCCCCACTATTCTGTGAACTTTGCCCTCGAAAATTCCGGCCTTGACTAGAATAAATGGTCCGTTATTGATTTTGTCCTTGAGACTTTGATGGCACGTTAGCCGTCGAATAAGGCGAATGCCGAGAGAATGAAAACCTAACCACGCCTTGAAAATCTACCATGTCACCCGTGGACTAGGCTCTCTTAGATTGACCCTGGTCGTGCTCTCGAGCAACTCGCTGTAGCCTCTTGTGATCCTCTAAGTTCTGTGTATAGGCCTGAATACGAGCAATATCCATAACCAGATTCAAAGAAGTTGTGGTACATTCATTTATCATACGAGGTCCCAAACCACCCACAAATTGATGTACCCGGTCACTCATCTCGGCCACCACCGATGGATCATACCTGGCAAAGGAGTTAAATTGCATGGTATACTCCCTCACACTCATATTACCTTGCTCCAACCGCAAGAATCTATCTTTTCTAGCTCGGAGGAGTTCAACAGGCAAATATTGCTGCAAAAATGCCTTAGTGATTTCCCTCTACCCTGTTGTTGGGGCAAGAGATCCCCTAGGCTGTTCCCAAGTTCATACCATATTACGACCATATCCTGTAGTATATAAGAAGAAAACTCAATATCAGCGGCATGCATAACTCGTAAAGTCAGCTGCATTTGATCTAAAAAGTTCTGAGGATCTTTGCTTGGATCAGTTCCTATAAATACTGGGGGCTAAAATTTATGAAATCTCAAACTCTCGTACTGATTGCTCTATCTGAGGTGGTAGGGGCTTGATGTTGGGCCTGAGAGGCCACTAATTGAGTTAGTAGTTATACTGCATTTCTCATATCTAAATCTTGGTCAGAAGTAACTGAGGGAGGAATAGGAGGTGTATTAGTTTTTCTATGTTGTTCTTGGGGTGGTAGTGATATCCCCAAAACCTGAGTTCCAACCTCATCGTGTGGTTTATGTTGACCCATAGGAGCATTTGTCACCTAGCTAGTACCTTCTCTTGCTTCTTCATTCAATCCCTGAATTATTACCTGACGTCTCGTAGTAGGCATCACTATAAACATAAAAAGATGGGAATTAGAAGCAGACACTTATAACTCAACTCTACCGCACGATCTAGATCAGAAAGAAGGGTATTCATCCTATATATCTTGTAGCCTCCTATTTATAAGTACGGTGCATAACATACCCATACACAAGACTCTACTAGATACGACTTACAGACATCTTAGGACACGACCTGCTCTAATACCAAGTTTGTCACACCCTAACCCAAGGAGGTGCAAACGGCACATGACGCTCGAAGGATCGTGCGAACTGACGTCCATTCTTATCTTTTATTAATCATAAATTCTAGGCCAACGAGGCCTTCAAGTAGTAATACTGGTAATCTAAAATATGTACAACTGACTGGCAAAAGAAACATTGACATTTTATACATATTCATAACTGTACCCAACAAGTCATAACCCACTTTTTACACATGTGACCAAGCTCTAGTCTGCAAACCTCTAAGAGTACAAAAAAAGAGATATATATATATACATAACTTGGTCGGGACAAGGACCCACTATACCAAAAATGATTAGATCACATGCTTACTCCGGAAAAGTGGAGAGATATAACCAACGGCTGCAACGTGCACCTACTGGAGAGGGGCATCACCGGGTCTATCTATACCTGTGGTAATGAACACAACACCCAAAACGGAAGGGTATCAGTATTGAAAATGTACTAAATATGTAAGACTAAGAATCATGAAAAATCAGTGGCATAACATACATAGGAGATATGAGTACTTGCTTTCAACCTGAACACCAAAGACAAGCCACCAGAGGGTATAATTGTAAAATCCATAAACTTATAAAGATGAAAATTTTATGAAGGGTTAAGCTACTCATGGAAACTATGCATTAACAACAATATAACATTATTTACCCCTTCTATGGGGCATATTACTTCATATCGCACCTGGCATCGCAGAGGACTCGGTAAAGTTTATTCCTCTCATCACACTATACCTGCCCTCAGGAGGTCTCGATCATACTCGTCCACATAAGGTCTCGGTAGGGTCTTATATAACATCATTCCGTACCCCACCTCATAGAGAGCTCGGTCGTACCTAGCCACATGAGGGCTCGATCATACCTAGCCACACAAGGCCTTGGTAGTGTCTCACATTGTATATCTTCATACCCAACTGATCAATGGTTACATAATAGGTGTTGTACCCAGTCGTCTATAGCGCGTCTTGGTAAAGTAAAATAGATACATATAAATATACGTACAATGCAGAGTCAATTTCATAATATATTAAGTTTAGACATAGAAAACATCATACGTTCCGGCCTCAGGATACCAACTAGAAACATTTTAGACTTTGAAAGAAATGATATTGATAAGAATGTATAAGAAAAGGGATAATGTCATCGGGAAGGACTCAAAACAACCAAATTCTTACAATACATAAATCCTTTTTTAGGAAAAGAGAGAGACTTACACCAATCATGCAAAGGAAGAAAGTTGTTGTTACACCTTGTGTATTCGGCGTTATCATGCCGTAAAGGGGCTAATTTGATAGAAAGATAATTTCTATGAGGTATTTAAATGATGTGATAGTTATACGTTAATATTGGAAGTCATTCGAGTTGTGATTAAAAATTCGAAAAAGATCACTGCAAGTTGCAGGTTTTAAATTTTACTGAAATTTGAATAAAATATTGGTGATCTTTTCTATCAATATACTAAAAGTTATAGTGTGTTCTAGCCACTGAATTGAAGGTCTATGAGTCTAGTTTCTAATGCAATAAACTGTTTATTAATACGACTTTGGAGTAGAGAGATATTAATATTTTCGTACATGGGTGCACATTGTTGCGGGAGCAGTGTGCTTAGTCGATTTTAGTTAAAAGTTTTTTTTATTTAAGTCAATTTAAAACAGAACCCCTGCATTTTATCCTCTCCAAAATATAACCTAAAACCTGGGAATTCCTCTCAAACTCCTCCCATCTATCTAGCCAATCATAACAACAATTTAGTCATCCTCAAGATGGAGAACACCATGGTAACTTCGGAATCGTGAATTCTTCGGTGTTTCACTTTCGTAGGAAGACTTCGCCTTGAAGTAATCTCAAATTTAAAGTAATTATGGTCACATAAGGTATGATTTAACTTCCTCTTTAATCTTTGTAAACTTCTACCATAAGAATTCCTAAAGAAATAGTTGAAACCTCTATAGAAATGTTCTTACTTTTTTTAAGAAACCTCTCTTAATATGACTTGATTGCTGGGACTGTTCTATATGGTTTTATTATGTTGTTTGGATCTGTGAACACATGGATGGAATCGTGTCGATGAGGAGATATATTAAAGTAAAAATTTGGTAGTGTGTTGCGGGGAAATTAAACTACAAAAGAGTCTACAAATTCATGCCCGCAAGTTGTTTGTTTAAATGTCTAAATGAAGAATTATATAAGATATGAGCTTGAATTTGATATTGAATGGTTCATATTATGTAGGAAAGCATTCCTAAGGATTTCTAGGTCTCAGAAACCGTATATAACTCCATCGACAAGGTATGTAGGGCTTTCGCTATACTTTTTGGCATGACTAGAATTCGAATAAACGTTTATTGAATTGTTTCGTCGGATTTGAGCTATTTCACCTTCAACTCATAAAGATTCTTAGACCTGATCCTTTATCATAGATTACTTACTTCAGAGAATATTTATGAATTCTCAGTTTTCCTTGTTCCTTGCTTAAAAAGAACTAGAGCTTTTTTACTCGTTCTCCTTTCGACGTTCATATAAATCATGAATAATGTTCATTGAAAAGTAAAACTTACTTCAAAGGTACTCATAATACATAACTTCCATATTCTTAGTACTTGTTGGCTCGTAGTTGAAAATTAAATACTTTAGCGACAACCATGTTAGTCGGGGAATAATGATGATAGGCCACTTCGACTCTTCTTAGAATACTTCTTTTAAGATTAGTTTCGCATTGCACTTATATATCTATGTATTTAATCTCATTACCAAGTCGCACTATAGTCGGACAGGTATGACACCTAATGTGTAACCACTGATCAGTTGGGATTACCGAGCTTCATGTGGCCGAGTACGATTCTACCGAGCCTTTATTATGGCTGGGTATGTTATGGATATTATAGCCCCACAGAGGGATTTATTATTATATAATGTGATATATTATAAATAGCAATAGTAAGCGATGATTCCACAAGCATACATTTATATTCATGTTGAAATTTAGTTTCCTATCGAGGCTAGTTTCAGAATTCAGATTGTCTCTATATCTCTTCTCTTGTTAATTACATTTTTCATGTTACACTTGTCGTCCTACATATTTTGTACTGATGCCTTTTTATGAGCTGTGTTCATGCCCACAGGTTCGGATAGACAGATCGGCGTGCCTCCTCAGTAGGACCCCCGGGATCAGCATTAGGCGTCGCACTCCACTTCTTTGGAGTTGCTGATTTTGACTCCATAGGTACTATTACAGGTGTATATGTGTAGTTTTGGGCATGTCGGGGGGCCTTGTACCGGCCTGTTGAGATTGTCTTACACTCTTAGAGGCTTGCGGACTAGCGGTCGTTGCATATATATTTTTTCGTATGGCCTTATCGGCCTTTCTGGATAGCTGTTATACTGTTGTTGCAGCCTTGTTGGCCTAGTTTATATATATATATATATGTCGTGTTGGGCTCTTCTGCCTGCAGGTTATTATATTTCAGATCATATCTCATGGTTGGTTCGCTCGGGCCTTCAGGCATCGGGTGCTAGCCACACCTTCCAAGATTGGGGTGTGACAAACTTGGTATCAGAGCAGGTCAGTCATAGGGAGTCTGCAAGTCATGTCTAGTTGAGTCTTGTTTATAGTATGTTGTGCACCACACTTATAAACATGAGACTATTTGGCATTTAGGATTATTACTTTCTTGATATAGATCGTGCAATAGAGCCTAATCATAAGTGTTCATTCCTAATTCTCTTTTTGTTTACCTTCTCAATGATGCCTAATACTACGAGACGACAAGTGGCTATGAAATTTATTCAGAGGTTGGATGAGGAGGCGGGAGAGGGCACAAGTCAGGTGCCACCTGCTAATGTAGATCAACATGAGCCACAGAATAAGGCTAATTCTCAGGCTTCTAGGGAAGCACCCCCACCACCCCCGGAAGGGTGTAGAGGAGTTAACGTACCTCCAGTACCTCTCCTAGTTCGTTTCTTGATCAGGACCTAGACATGCAGAGTGTCGTACAATTGCTGAATCGAATAGTGGCCTCCCAGGCCCAACACCAAACCCTCGGTATTGTTGATAGGTTCATAAGTGCGAGAGTTCGGGACTTTATCAACTTGGATCCTCCAGTATTTACAAGTCTTGATCCTAATGCTGACCCACAAGATTTTATGGATCTTATACAACGGACCTTACAAATTATACATGCCATAGATGTTGAGTCAATGGAGTTTACTTCTTATAGACTACATGATATTGCTATGATATGGTATGAGACTTGGAAGCAGACTCGGGGGCCTAATGCGCCATCAGTGACATGGAAGGAGTTCTATGAGGCATTTTTATAGCAATATTGGCCAATTGAGCTTCGAAGAGCTCAACGAGATAGGTTCTTACACTTAGAACAGGGTAATATGAGAGTTCGGGAATATAGCATGCAGTTCAACTCTTTGGCTGGGTATGCTCCTACAATTGTTGCTGATATGAGTGATCGGGACATCGGGTACACCGATTTGTTAGTGGTTTGGGGGCACACTTGATAAATGAGTGCACTAAAGCTTCTATAAACCAAGGAATGGATATTTCCCATATTCAAGCATATGCACAGGGTCTAGAGGATCGCAAGAGGCAACAACGAGCCAATCGAGAGCATTATAGAGGCCAACAGAAGAGGGCGCGGTTCGCAGGTAACACAGGAGAGTTTCGAGGTGGATTTAGGCCACAGTTTCCTAGGCGTCCATCTTATCCGGTAGCCAGTGTGCCATCATAGTTTTAGGGACAACGACATGATCGAAACACTTATTTTGGTCCAGATCAGAGTTCACGGACCTCGGGTCCACAGTTTAGAGGCGAGTTCAGTCAGATGAGGCCTCGGTTTCCCAGATGTTATCGATGTGGCCAAAATCATTTTGGACCATGCCACCAGGGTTCTGATGCATGTTATGCATATGGACAGCTAGGTCATATTATGAGACATTGTCTGATGATAGGCCGAGGGGGTATGGGTCAGCCGACGACATCTGTAGAGGCTTCCTCTTCTTAGGTACGTCCTCCTAGGTAGAGTATTCAGACATCAGCTGGCAGGGTAGGGGAAGAGTTGGAGCTTCTAGTTCAGGAGGTCAGCAGAATCGCATATATGCTTTATCGAGTCATCAGGATTTAAAGTCATCTCCGGACATGGTTACAAGTACATTATCCGTCTTTTCTATCAATATGTATGCCTTGATAGATCATGGTTCTACATTGTCATATATCTCCCCCTTCGTTGCTAGTAAATGGAATAGAGAGCCTGAATTGTTGCATAAGTCATTTGAGGTATCTACGCCAATGGGTGAGTCTGTTGTAGTTAGACGGGTATATCGAAGTTGTGACATGAAGATTCATGATTGCCATATGTAAGCTGATTTGCATGAGCTAGAAATGGTTGATTTTGATATCACTATGGGTATGGATTGGCTGGATACTTGTTATGCCAATGTAGATTGCTGGACAAAGATTGTTCGTTTTAATTTTCCAGGTGAGCCTATTATTGAATGGAGGTGATGTTGCAATGCCTAAGGGGAAGTTTATTTCTCACCTTAAAGCTCGAAGGATGACTTTGAAGGGGTACATCTATCATTTGGTATGAGTGCATGATATGGAGGTAAAATCTCCAACCCTTTAATCGGTTCCTATCGTGAATGAATTTCCCAATGTATTTCCTAATGAACTTCCTAGTCTTCCTCCCGAAAGAGAAATCGACTTTGCTATTGATGTGCTTCCATATAATCAGCCAATATCTATTCTTCCATATAGAATGGCTCCTGCTGAGTTAAAAGAATTGAAAGCTCAGTTGAAGGATCTTCTGGATAAGGGATTTATCAGGTCCAGTACTTCTCCCTGGGAGTGCACCAGTGCTATTCGTTCGTAAGAAGGACGGTTCGTTAAGAATGTGTATTGACTATCGTCAGCTCAACAAAGTGACTATCAAGAATAAGTACCCCTTACCCAGAATTGATGATTTGTTTGATCAGTTGCAAGGTGCCAAGTATTTCTCAAAGATTGACCTTCGATCCGGCTATCACCAGTTTCGAGTTAAGGAGAGAGAGATTCCGAAAACGAATTTCCGGACTAGATATGGCCATTATGAATTCTTTGTGATGTCTTTCGGTCTTACTAATGTGCCAACGGCTTTTATGGATTTAATGAATCGGGTTTTCAAGCCATTTCTAGATATCTTTGTAATTGTTTTCATTGATGATATTCTGATATATTCTCGATCAGAAGCAGAACATGAGGATCATTTGCGTGTGGCGTTGCAGACTCTAAAAAATCGAAAATTATATGCTAAATTTTCCAAATGTGAGTTCTGGTTGAATTCAGTGGCTTTCCTTGGGCATATCATTTTCGATGAAGGTATAAAGGTAGATGGTCAGAAAATTGAAGCAGTACAAAATTGGCCTAGACCCACAACTCCTACGGAAGTTCATAGTTTCTTGGGCTTAGCTAGTTATTATCGGAGATTTGTGGAGAACTTCTCTTCTATTGCTGCTCCCGTGACAAAATTGACACACAAAGTCGTTTAGTTCCAATGCTCTGATGCCTGTGAAAGGAGCTTTCATAAGTTGAAGAAACGCTTAACATCAGCACCTGTTCTAGAACTTCCTGAGGGATCTGAAGGTTATGTCGTATATTGTGATGCATATAGGGTTGGATTGGGATGTGTTCTAATGTAGCATGGCAAAGTTATTGCATATGCTTCGAGGTAGTTGCAGAAGCACGAACACAATTATCCGACTCATGATATTGAGTTAGCAGCCGTTATATTTGCGTTGAAAATATGGTGTCATTATCTTTATGGTGTTCATGTGGATATCTATACATATCACAAAAGTTTACAATATATATTTTAAGCAGAAAGAGTTAAACTTGAGACAAAGGAGGTGGCTTGAATTGTTGAAGGACCATGATGTGGATATTTTGTACCATCCGGGCAAAGCAAATATGGTAGTTGATGCATTGAGTCGCAAATCCATGGGCAGCTTGAAGCATGTAGAAGCAGGGAAACTAGAAATGACTAAGGAGCTATATCGATTGGCTAACCTGAGTGTGCGGATACATGATACAGGTGACCAGGGTGTAGTAGTCCAAAATATTGCGGGGTCATCACTGGTAGATGAGGTAGAAATGCGTCAATTTGAGGATCCGGAGTTAGTCAAGATTAAAGAAAGCATCCCTTTTCAGAAGAAGCAGTTTTTCGAGCAATCTGATGATGGAATTCTAAAATATAAGGGTCGATGGTGTGTACCTAATGTTAGGGAGATTCATAAGCAAATTATGACAGAGATGAACCAGTCTAGGTACTCAGTTCATCCTGGTTCAACCAAAATGTATCATGATCTTCGTCAACTATACTGGTGGAACGACATGAAGAAAGATATAGACACATTTGTGGCTCAGTGTCCCAACTGCCAGCAGGTTAAAGCTAAACACCAGAAACCTGGAGGGCTACTTCAAAATATTCAGATTCCAGCTTGGAAATGGGAATCAATTAATATGGATTTCATTACAGGATTGCCCAATTCTCATCGGAAGATGTACTGATAGATGATCCCCTCCACTCCAATCCTGGCAACTTTAGCATTGCCAAGGTAATAGTCTTGGTATGACAATCAAAAAATACATGGTACGGAAAAACCAGTCCATGACCAGGATGAACTCAAAGTCGATCATATAAAGTAATAAAAGATTCACCCTGGTCTCACAACCACGGAAAGTCATGACACAGGACAAGTAAACCCGATCCATAAATACATAATCCCCTACTGGTATGGACACATATACAGAAACACTTAAGGACTCACGTGATATATCTAGATAAGGAGAAAATATAGATGAAGTAGACCTTGGATCGAATAGTACATAAGCATCCTTACCGCAGACAGAAATAATACCTTTGATCACGGCATTTGAAGCTACTGCATCTGGTATGGCTGGGAAGGAATAGAATCTAACATGGTCGCCACCTGGCTGGCCTCTACCTCTAGGGAGACCCCTACCCACCTATTCTTAGGCTCTGGCCGGCCAGATGGGCGGTGCGGAAGCTGGTGTGGTAATCATGGGCTAATGGCCCTATTACACTGCCTTGCCTCGAAGCATGGGGAAAACCCTCCTCCCATGACCAAGCTCCTTGTACTCAAAGCAACCACTCGGTGCAGAAAATTGCTTACTCTGGTCTGACCTTGGTGACCTGAATACCCATGGGAGGAACCCTAAATGGGCGGTGGAAGGTAGGTTCTCTCTAGAATGGAGATGAAGTAAGGCGACGTAGGAGCACCCTGAGCAGGCGATGGAGCTGAATACATGGGCCTACTAGACTGGCCCCTTATGAGCTAACCTTTGCCCCCAGACAAGGCGCCACTAAACCTACCAGAATGTCGAGGCCATTTATCCCTCGGTGTAAGCTCTCGTACCTAGCTGCAAATACGCTCGATCCTCTAAGCTATCTCTACAATCTAATCGTAAGGAGTCCCCATCTCAGCCTCTCTGGGCATAGAAACCTGGATACCATAATAAACCTCCACACTATTTCTGCATCTGTGGGGAGTATCATAACTGCATGATGAGAAATCCCAAAGAATCTCGCCTCATAGTCGGTCACAGATATTTGTCCCTACTGGAGCTGCTCGAACTGACCCTGTAACTCTTCACTTTGCGAGGGTGGAATATACCTCTCCAACAAGAGATGCTTGAACTGGTCCAAATTCAAGGGAGGTGAACTTGCTGGCCTGCTCTAGAGATAAGACTGCCACCATTTGCGGGCCTTGCCCTCTAGCTGAACTGTGTTGAAGTCATCCCCTTTGGACTCCCGTACTCCTATATTATGCAGCCTCTCCCTGCAACGGTCAATGAAATCACGTGAGTCCTCTCATCGCTCACTGCTAAAGACAGGAGGATGAAGCCTAGTCCATCTATCTAACCTCTTCTACTCATCAACGGTCGCGACTGGTCCAGTCTCTGGTCTAACTACTACAATCGGCTGAGCCCCGCCCACAGGTAGTGCACCTAGGTTCTGATATACGGCAGCAACGTACCTTGGAGCCTGAGTGATAGGGGTATGTGCTCCCCCCTCCTGCTTCCCCCTCTCGCCTGAGATATGGCTGGGTCCGCTGGAAATAAACCAGCTTGAGTTATAGAATCCATGAACCACAACATACAGCCCATGATCTCTTGGAATCGTGGCGCGGACATAAAATCTGCTGGGGCTGGCTTCGCTGCAGGCACCTTGCCTTGCTCCTCAATAATAAGATCCTCTACTAGATTGGTAGCATAACTGAGCAACTCTAGGATGCCCTCATCCTTTAGCAGGAGCTGTGGCCCTACCTCAACCTCTGCCTCTATCTCTAATGGATGGGGTGTAGCTCCTCTGTCACCGGACACTGCCGTCACGTGCGTGCTCACCATCTGTGAGAGTAAGATAAATATACTTAGCACAAAATCGATTGTATGATAGGAGATGAAGAAAGAGAAGTTTCTTAACACCCTATAGCCTCCTGAAAATAAGTACAGACGTCTCTGCATCGATTCGCAAGACTCTACTAGGCTTGCTCGTGACTCGTAAGAACTATGTGAACCTAGTGCTTTGATACTAAGATGTCACGACCCAATTCTCGCATAGGCAGTAATGACGCCCAACATCGTTGTTAGGCAAACCAATAGTGAGCCATCAACTTAATTATCCATTTTTATGCTTTTGAAATTGTGAGTTTTATTAATTAAATAATGTTAAGTGCAGAAAACCATAAAGATATAAATTATTAATGAAACATGAAGCGAAATGATGATAATATCAGGTACAATCATAATCATCTACTAGAAGCTCCTAAAATCCGGTGTCACAAGTGCACAAGAAATCTAGTAGAATATACAAGCCACTATAAATACCGTCTGAAATAAAATAGACAAAAATAGTATGCAACAAGAAGGAGACCTAGGTGTTGTAGAGCACAGCATTGGGAGCAGCTCATTACTAAGTCTCATGATAATGCATATGTGCGTTTGAATGGCCACCAGATGTACCTGCCTCAGTACCTATATAACGAGTACGTAAATTAACGTGTACCCAGTAAGTATCTAGTCTAACCTCAAAAAAAAGTGATGACGGGTTGATATCGACACTTGTTAGCGGTCCAATAAATAAAGCACATGAATTATAAATATGCATGAAATAAGACAGTGATAAAGAAATAAGAAATATTATAAGTAATATGATCCTTCAACATAATGACAGTATGAAATTCTCAAATATCAAGTACTATCTTAGACAGATAAAAAACATCAAGTGAATATCAAATCTCAAGTCAAGAAGGAGATCTCATGTATATTCTGACTCCTAGCGACATAACACATGAATTGTGTTGAGGTCGTACGACCCGATCCTTAATAATCGTGTACACTGCAAGGTTGGTCAACCCGAACCATGGATGCATCTCAAATATACTTTGAGGTCGTTCGGCCCAATCTATAATGTTATTTCATAGCACTGTTGAGGCATTCGGCCCGATCCATGAGAATAGAGGAAAATTTCTGAATTACGGGTCACATATTTATAACACAAGGATAGGAACATAAAGAAAGCAAAGTTTTCACCGACAATCAAGTATCCTACTAAGAGCTCAAGGTAAATAGGCTTAGCCTAACATAATCTCTAATCCAACTTCAATTATAAATTCAAGTAATTAATCTAACAAGTAGAATTCAAGTAATACAATATTATATGGTAAAGTCCTAAGTCTACTCGGATATAAACATGCTTTAGCTACGTATGTACTCTCGTCACCTCGTGCATATGCAACACCCACAACAAGTAGCACATAACAATTAAAGCACTTACAGGGATAATTCTTTCTTACAAGATTAGGCAAGAGACCTATCTTGCTTTCAAGTCTTCTACTCGACCCTCAAACCATAATAGTCGCCTCAAAACAACGCCAAGCAATTCTAAACTAATTAAATGACGCATAAATCAATTAATATATGTTCAAAAGTTTATAATTTAACTATTAGAGTGATTTTTCAACCCAGCTCAGAAAGTGCCTGAAAGTCTCCCTCAGGACCACGTGCACAAATTCCAAAAATTTTAATAGATAAATGTTACCCACGACCTTACAAACTCAAAATATAGCCAATTCTGTAATTAATTTCGTGGTCGAATCCCATTTTTTACTAAACCCTAAGTTTTTCATAATCCCAAAAGTTTAATAATTTCTATGTTAAAATCTATCCGTAATTCATTTATTTAACTCACATTAGATAGACATCACTCACCTTAAAATATTTGATGAAAATCACCCTTCAAGAAGCTCCAAAATTGGCCAAGCAAGGTGCAAAATGGAAAAAATGAGCCTAAGTCCCGATTTTAAAAAGTGTTCTGCCCAGGTATTCCTTCTTTGCGATCGTGAAGACAAGGCTGCCCCTCGCCCCAAAAGTCTTCATCGCGAATGCGAAAGTGCCCCTCGTGATCGCGATGCCTAACCTGGCTAACCCTTCGCGAACGCGAAGGCCAAGGCCTGACATACCCCCTAACCAGCCTTCCTCTATGCGAATGTGACTCAATGATCGCGAACGCATAGGCCACTGAACCCAACGTTCCGCGATCACGACACCCAGGCCGCAAATGAGAAGCACAAAAATTCCCCAGTCCAAAATCCCTCATCACGAAAACGAGACTCCCTCAACATTTGCGAAGAAGGAAACTAGCACCAGAAATCTACCAATTTAGACTTTGCTCCGGGTGGTTTGAAACACACCTGAGCTACTCAGGACCCCGTCCAAATACACCAACAAGTCCAACAAAATATTACGGACCTACTTGAAGTCTCGAAGTATGTAAAATAACACCGAAACCAAGAATCATACCTCAAAATCAAATTAATTACCTTTGAATTTCAACCTTCTTCCAACTAGCTCCGAATGGAAGGAATCATACTTAGACAACTCGTAGTGACGCCGAATTATGCACAATTCACAAATCACAATACGAACCTATTCCAAGGCTCAAAATCCCAAACTGACACTGATGGCACCAAAGTCTGCTTCAAATCAAACTTAGAAAACCCTAAAATCTTCAAGACGTTGATTTCAACAATAAGCGTCGAAACACTCCCGGTCCACCCAAAACTCAATTCGAACATACGCCAAGTCCAAATTCATCATACAAACCTATTGGAACCTTCAAATCCCGGCTCCGAGGTCATTTATTCAAAGTGTTGACTCAAGTCAAACTTGCCACCTTAGACCACTATTATGGAGCTAAGTGTTTTGAATTTAAACCCGAACCCTTCCAAAACCAAATCAACTATACCTGCAAATCATAAAATAATAAAAGCACATACGGAAAGTCTTAAATAGATGAACAAGGATCTAGAAAGCAAAACGACCGGTCGGGTCATTAAATAAAATTAAGTTTTAAATCACCAGAGTGTATAATTAATTTTACATGTCAATTTATAACACGTAAAACTATATATGAAATACTGTATATAGTTGTAAACCTTACTTTTAAGGCAAAATACATACTTTACTCATTGATCTTGTACCAAAATCTCTCTTACATACCTGTTAAATGCGGAAATAATATTACACACCAAATCTTTTAAAGGTGTGTCAATTACACACCACTTCGGTGTTTGACCACATATGCTTAAAGAATGCAATTACACGTGCCAATCAACATCTAACATGTGTCATAAATCGAGAAAAAAAAACTAAAAAAGAAAACCTCTGTCTCCCCCACCCCACCCCCTCTCCTCATCTTCCCAAAGAAAAAATAACAGAAAAGAACCCCCCCTCCTCTTATCATTTCCTCCTTTTTGATGATGACAAACTTAGAAATTGATAACACATGTTTAGAGCAAAATTAACCAGATGAAGCAACAAGAACTTCACAAGTTCCCCCTGACTCTGTGCTTCCCCCTTAATCAGATCCCTGTTTCAATTATACTTTCCCCTTTTGACATCATTAAAAATACACAAGCAAGCAATCAACATAAAGAAGTCTAGCCTAGCTAAGTCATGCCATATATGTGCACACAACATGATAGAAAAAAGAAACAAAGAAACATAAGTATTAAATAGCAAAAGAGGATAGTTTTTATAAAACATATGCCTACAATAGAGGCAAAGAGTGGACTATTTTTCGCGGGAGCAGTACAAGTACATCCCATCCACATCACAAAAAGAAACAAAAACAACTACCAAAGTCATCAAAACAAGAACAGAAAATCTAGAAACTAGTCACTGAAAGGGCTGCCTAAGAGACACTAGGAGAAGAGGGTTTGAAGGCTGCAGCAAGGGTGTTGAGAACTAGATCTATTCGGGCATTTGCCGACATTTGCTCGTTGAGCAATTTCTCCTTTAGGTTCTCCACTTATTCCCGAAGATCAGTATTTTCTTTGGCCAGATGAGCTATCTCCTTATTTGACCGTGGGGCCCCTTGGCCCTGCTGACTCTCTAGTATGGCATTCCTTGCCTTCAACTTGCGAATCTCCTTAGTAGCACTATTTTGAGAATTGATGAGCTGAGAGATTGTCGAAGTGCTGCCTACTCCTCCATTCCTTTCAATACACTCGCATCCCTCCAAAGTGGTTTGAGAGAAGGTCTGCTTTTTGGTCCCTACTTTGAACTATCCCAAGGGCACTTTGAAGAACTTAGAGACGTGCATGATAAGGAATCCATATGGAAGACCGTGGTTTCCATCCTTGAAAGTCGCCACCTTCTGCATGTGCTTAATCATGATGGCAGGTAAGTTTACAGCTTTAAACCCATCAAGTGTTTCCATCAGATACAAGTCAGATTTGGAAGTAATGGACCTTCTCTCAATACGGGTAGAAGAACCTTGTACACCAGCTCGAACAGTAGCTGATAAACAGAAGCAAGGGTTTATTGTGAACACATTCCCCCGGATGGTTTGCACCTTCCTTCACAATAGCATTTCTGAATTTTAACCCACACATATTCTTCACAGAAGACTAACTAGCAGCGGGGACCTTAAGAATGTCTCCGAGCAAAGCAGCATCTAACACAATATCCACTCCATTAACTAACGCACAGATATGGTCAATGTCATTAGGAAAGAGGTCGGAATAGAAGCTTTGGACCTCACCCTCATAGACCTTGGGCACATCTACTTTGAAAAGATGTCCCCACTGTTGAAACTAGACTATCTCAACTATTTGACTCATTTCGACCATTTCAGAGATTGCTGGGTCAAAAGTATGACCCCACAAGACCTTTTGGTACCTCAATCATTATTTAGCAGACAGACTCTCACGCTTCACTCTCTTTGTAGAATCAGGTTCCCTCACAGTTTCCACCTTCCTCTTTCCAGACTTTACATTTGATTTGCCTTTTCCACTTGACTTGTCCAACACATCCTTATCAGACAATGACTGGCCACTCACTACTTCTTTCAACTTTCCACCACTTTTCACTAATCTTGAACTTGGCGTAGCAACACCTTTCTCTTTTTTCTTCTTCTGAGATATTTTCACCAAGGAACTTGGTTCCTCTGTTGCTTGCTCATCCACTTCCACCATAGGAATGTCTTTGTCACATACCATTTCTCCATTTATCACCAACCTCTTCTTTTTCTTCTTACTACTCCTTTTGCTCTTTTGTAGTGCAGATTCAAAAGCCTCTTTTGCTTGCAACCTAGTAGTATGTCACTTAGAAGAAGGCTCAGGAGTGATTACTGCCCTTCTCTTGGCAATAAACGCATCTAGAGTAACATTGTCTTGATCTTCCTCATCACTGGACCTCATACTAGGAACCAAATTTCCAAGGGTTCAACAGCGAAGTGTGGAGAGGGAGTAGGGTCAAGACTGACCTGGGAGAGGATCCTTGACCTGTTTCCTCAAGAAAAGGGTCAGGTCCTTCAAGAGGGTTCCAGTAGTCTCTTTTGCTCTAAAAGTTTCAAAAAGCACCACAGCTCTGGCTTCCTCAAACAACAGTAACTCTTTTCTTTGAGACTTAGGCACTGAAGAAATTACCCCATACACTATGCCATCAGCAGATATGGCCAATATGTTTTATATGGCTTCCTTGTCTTGAGACTCCATGGGTTCTATGAACACAAAGGCGGAAGCAAATAAAGACTGATCAATAACAACCTCTAAAACTTCTACTACTTGCAGAACGGTACCCTGTTCTCCACCCTTGCTTTGGTCGATGAGAATTTCAGGCGATAAAGATAAAGGATTATCGAATTTTGGGTTTTCAGAGCTCTCATTATTTGGAGTGAGAGATAGGTCTAAGATAGTCGCATGAGAACTAGAGGGTGTAGAAAACTCTAGTTTGGAGGTGTTTTAAGTGGTTGAGACAGGGATGGTGAAAGATGGTTCATCAGAGGCAGAAGAATCAAAGGTTTTCTCTGGGGTTTTCTCAACCAAGGAAGGGATTATTGGTTGATTTTCAGCCATGGTAAAGATAATGTTGAGAATTTTGGAGAGGATTATGACTGTTCAAGAAGAAGGGAGGGTTTTAATAGGAGAAGATATAATTATGAGGGAGAGAGAAAAATCGGTTCTGAAACGGTGATAGAGTGTAGGGAGTTGCAACGTTTCAGAGGGAGATGAAGAGATTTGAAATGAAATTACGTGACAGCAGGGTCTGAAAAGGTTGATGACATGACACTTGATTTTTTGCACCTTTTTAAGATATGTATGAAAAAAATGCACAGGACTACTAACATGTGGTACAGGAACCAGGTTCTTGACCTGTCATTGAAAATTTCAATCCTCTTTTACCACCCATGCAGTGTATCTACAGCTTCTATAATCATCATGTGTGTTTACCTACAATGGTATTGAAGTGAGTTAGACTTGGCCGGAAAACACTTTAGCTAATATTACCTGAAGGTGACTTCCATAGCCACCTGATGGGAATCAGGTTCTCAATTTGGCTTTATTAGCCCCAGCTCCAGCCTATTTCTTTCAAAATGTTCTCTGCTCAATGCTTTGCTGAAGATATCTGTAATTTGGTCTTCTGTACTGCAGAACTTCATATAGATAAGCCATTTCTCCATATTGTCTCTTAGAAAATAATGTCTCACATCAATATGTTTGGTTCTTTTGTGTTGAACCGAGGTTTTTGTCCATGTTGAGTGCACTTGTGTTGTCATATAGAAGAGGCGTACAGTCAGTGTATACACCAAAATCTTCCAAATGTTGTTTGATCCATAAGAGCTGAGCATAGCAGGAAGCTACAGCTACATATTCTACTTCAGCTGTTGAAAGAGCCACTGAGTTTTGGTTCCTTATGCTCCATAAAATGAGACATGATCCTAGAAAGTGAGACATTTCTGAAGTACTTTTCCTGTCCACAAGATAACCTGTATAGTCATCATTATCATACCCAATAAGATTAAAATTATCACCTGAAGGGTAGTACAGGACCAGGTCCTGTGTTACCTTAAGATATCTCAAAATTCTTTTGGTAGCTTTCAGATGAGATTCCTTGGGATTTGACTAAAACTTTGCACATAGCCCCACATTGAAGACAATATCAGGTCTGCTGGCAGTGAGGTAGATAAGAGACCCAAAAATGTCTCTATACATGGTTAATTTACAGAAGAGACATATTCATCCATGTCCAGTCGAGTGGCAGTGGCAATGGGAGTGTCTATCACTTTTGATGCTTCCATATCAAACCTCTTCAAGAGCTTCTTGATGTATTTCTATTGTCTGATGAATGTACCCTTTGTGGACTGCTTCACTTGAAGACCCAAGAAGAAATTCAGCTCACACATCATGCTCATTTCAAACTCATTTCCCATGAGTTTTGCAAATTCTTCACACAGTGAATCAGCTGTTGCCCCAAATATGATATCATTAACATATACCTGAACGATGAGCAGGTTCCTCCCCCGTTTCTTTAGGAATAAGGTGTTGTCAATTTTTCCTCATGTAAAACCATTTTCTAAGAGAAACTTTGATAGCCTTTTATACAAACTCGAGGAGCCTGCTTCAACCCATACAATGCCTTGTCCAATTTAAACACATATTTAGGGTGTTCATGACATTCAAACCCTGGAGGTTGTTTTACATAGACTTCTTCCTTAAGAAATCCATTCAGAAATTCACTTTTGATATCCATTTGGAACAGAGTGAATTCATAGGTGATGCAAAAACAATTAGGATTCTGATAGCTTCCATCCAAGCAACTGGAGCTAACATCTCATCATAATCAATTCCTTCCTCCTGATTGTAACCTTGAACCACTAGCCTATCCTTGTTCCTTGTAGTGTTTCCATGTTCATCAAGCTTATTCCTGAATACCCACCTGGTTCCTAAATGGTTCAATCTGAGGGTCTAAGTACCAGGTGCTATACATTATTCTTTTCGAACTGATGCAACTCATCTTGCATGGTTGTAATCCAGTCTGCATCTTTTAAGGCTTCCTTGATGTTTTTGGGTTCCATTTGGGAAAGAAAGTCTGAGAAGGCAAGTGAATTTTTGGCTTTTGATTTGGTTTGAACTTCTGAACTAGAAGGGTAATTATGTTGTCAATAGGATTGGAGCTTTTGTGTTTCTAGTTGGGCACTTGAGCCTCATTTGTAGAGGAGCTGGGTAGATCTACCTGGTTCCCTTGCATTCTTCTCTCAGTGACCTGTGGAGTACTTTGCACTGCATCAACCACTCTCTCTTCAGCTTTAGCGGTTGTAATTGTGGTACCTGGTTCCTCTCCGGCTGATGAGGAAACTACATTATCTTTACTTGGCTCCTTCACCTGACTCATCATGTCTGCCTTTCCATTTGTCATGTCAATGATACGTCGTGCTTGTGTTTTCATGCTCGAAGTTAGACCTAATCTACGTGCAGAGCTGATGAAGACTGTTCTTTCTAGTTCTTACCATCTGAGGTATCAAAAGCATCTCAGAAGATTTTTCATCTAGAATTGCTGATATTTTCAGTTTTATGGATGTTAAAATTGAAAAGAATGTATATTGCGTAGAAAGTGATTCACTGATTCTACATGAAATGTTTGCTTTACATTTCTAGTTTGCTGCATTTGATTATATTATATATTTTGTTAGTTTATATGATATATATGTATTTGAGGATTTCTACTTGAAGAACTGTTAGGTTAACTATTACCTTAAGGGTTCGTTTGGTACGAGGGATAAGGGATAATTAATCCCGGCATTAAATTTTAGATGAGTTTATCCCACGGTTGGTTGGGATAAAATTGTGGTACAACTAATCCCGGGATTGTAGTGTTTTTTTATCCCTATGAGGGTGGGATAACTAATCCCGGGATAACTTGTTTCCCAACCAAATGACCCCTAAGTTTTCTAAACATCTGCCAGAAGATGCTGCACTTCCTCCTCTGCGTCCAGGAAAAAATATTGGTTACTGATGAGGGAGAAATTCTAATTATCTGCTTTTTCTGGCTCCTGTTCTTTCTTGAGGTTTTCTTGGCAATGATAATGTCTTTATTAATTAATTAACAATTCTTTTGCAGGCATGACAAAATGCATCAAGCAGAGTAGCAGATGAGCGTTTTGCATGAGCATGAAGTCATTGTACCATAATTGTTTGTTTGGTGGTGACTAGCAGCCTAAATTTTGTAAGTTGGGTCTTTGTTGGTCTGTTTTGTTAGTTCCAATTTGGACATTCAGGCTGCTAAAGTTTCACATATTTGAAATATGTAGGACTTCCTTTTGTAAGAACATATTAATTTGCATTAACAGCATATTGTGTGTGAAATTGGTTGGCGGTTTCAGTTTGCATTGCCTATTGATCTGATTAGATCCATCTTCTCCCACCTTACTCGTCATTTTTTTCTTGGGAATGTATCGGACAGAAAAACTGTCAATGAAATGCCCGATTGATTCTTGCACTGTAAAAGACGTGAAAATGTTTCTCAAATTCAGATTTTAGGAACTTGAACATTTCTATTGGGACCTTTTCATCTATACAGGTATACTTCATATTGCTGATAATAGCAATGTGCCTCCGTTTGAATGAATCAATGACCTGTGTGATAATATCGTTCTGTATTTCTACATTCCTATGATTTTGAACACTCCTATGTATTTCTACATTCCTAAGAATGGTCAACATTGTTCTTCTATCTTTGCGGAGCATCAACCGGCAGGGTCTTACGGATTCCTGATTATATGGATCTCCCGAAGGTTTTATTTGAGTGAGAGAATGTGAATCTCTTCATCCCTAGACAAGCCTGGAAAAGTCATAGTTGAAAAATGTAAATAAAGTGAAACGATAGGACAATGACCAACTTTATATGATACACTTGATAAGATGATGGTTTTGATGGACATGCTTTTGTTTGATTGGCACATAGTTGAATTAGGAACAAATACACATACTAGATCGTAATGTTTGACCTATCACAATGAAAAGTGATTGCAAATTGGTGGGAAGAAAAAAGAATCCTACTGGACTGTAGCATTTAACTTGGTCTTTCAGCTTCAGTATGTGTATACTTTTCAATAACTGGTTTTCTTTGTAAGAGAATTTCTGTCTGAAGATCTTGAGCAAACATTGATTAAGCTAAAAATAGTACTATTAGTTACTCTATACGTATTAATGGTTGATACACACACATTACAATATTGACATCAAACACTGGATCCTTTAAGAGAGCCTTTGAAAAGAAACGAGCAAATTAGAGAAGATTAGTTATTCTTTTTATAAAAGGGGTGCAAATGGTGCTGATAGATATTTGTATTTTAGTTGGTGTAGGATATGTAAAAGGCATAATGTCTTATCTTTGTGGTTTTAGTTCCAGCGAATTTGAATCTTGAAGTTGTGGCTCTGTACCACAATCTTTTTGAGACATTCCAGTGTAGGAAGAGTGATTAAATTTGTAGAAAAGGGAGTATTGGTTCAGGGATGAGAAATGATTCTGCATGTAGGAATTGTATCTCTTAAGTGTTGACTTGATATATTGGATTATTGATCTTGACCTATCATGGAACTTGTTTTTCTGAAGAAATTCTATGTAGGGTTGTTAATTGACTTCTTTCATTAATCATCGTAATTTAGAATTAGATAGTCATATTTTTAGGTCAACGTATTGCTATTCCTTCATATCTTGAAAATTTTCATTTCTAAGTAGAAATAGTTCGTGAAGGTAATAACTTGGTACGAAAATGAGGAGAAGTGGTTTACTTTCTCAATGACGGCTTTGTGACTGAAATAGTATCTACAGTGATGTCAAGAGGGTTGCCAGTTTCCTCCTCGAATAAGACTAATAAGTTGTCTCCTGGTTGGAGAAATGATCTTGGAACTTTGTACCTGGAAATGAACAATTTTAGTTGCTGGAGGTTTAGTCATTAATAACTGAATACAACTCTGAGCTATCCTGAATAAACTTCCTTGTGGAGAAACAAAAGTGAATAAGATCTTTAAGTGAAGAGGCTCATTTAGTATTTAAGAGATAAGATAGACTGGTTCTGAGATGGCCTGCTTATTCTAGAAATGACATACCAAGTTTGTGATGGAATGCCTGCAAGTGTTCGAAAGGAGACCCAATATCGGCCGATGCTTTGGCCATTAACCCAAGCTTCACCTTTTCCCATGGAGCCAAGGTTTAATGCAATAGGATCATCACCCTCGGGTGCATCAAAAGCTGACTGGCAAGTTGCAATCAAAATATCATAGGTTGAGTTAAATAACAAATATATTGGAAATTGGAATGTGCTAGAGCTGACCGAAGCATTATAAACAGAAACATAAGCACATACTGAATTGCCGAGGATCTCTTAGTCGCTTTAACAAGTAGAACTACATGATACAGAAAAAATACCCAGAAAGGATCCACAGACTTACCTTGTACCATGTGAGCGGTTGAGAAGAGCTTAAGCTGCTCCAATTAGCACTCTTTGATCCTTCAGATGAGTAAATTTGTAACTTCTCCCCCAATAATCCAACCTTAAGAAATTTTTTTATACTCATGTAAGCTTAATTATAAAATACAATCACTTGCCAAAGGATTATGGTTGCCAGGTTTGTTATTCTCAGCCTTAAAACTGCTCTATTAAATAACGAGCTGTACCAAATAGATTGATGTGACATAAAACATTAAATGCCCTAAAACTTTTTAGATTAAATTAGTGGTTTGTACAATATATGGCATTGGCAATACATCGATGACTAAACAAAGAAAAGATTTGGGCTATCTATTAGTCTTAGCATGTGGGGGTCAAAGTGTACAAAATAAAACTAGGAGTGTGCAAGTTAGCAAAAGGAAATTAGTTGGTTATGTTAGTTAATTGACAGCTGTACATGTGCTGTCATCTAAGTAGTGGAGAAGCTGTATATACAGCCTTGTATGTAACGGGAAAAACTCAGATTTTCAGAATACAATTTCATTTTCTCTTCTTCCTTCTCAATTCTCTCTCACAATCGAACATGGTATCAGACAATTACCTGATAACCCCATGAGTAATTGGTGATATTTTTAGCCTCGCTGTTGTCTTGAATAATTACTGACTGTACACCAAGAGCCCTATGTTCAAGAAATGATCCTGAATCCTGTACGTTAAAGATACAAAACACTGTTATCTATATAATCTCTTGCTACTAAATACGTTTTTCTAAAACTAGAGATCATATATCTAAAGAAGAAGGTGCTTAAGCAAGTCATGTGAATACATGAACTTGGTTCCAGTGCTCTGAAATGCTGTCTCTTTAGGCGCTTCTAAGGTTGAGAGGAAAAAAGGGCTTGTACATGCAACATTGCAATTCATAATGTACTCTTCTTCCTTATGTGTCTCTTTTCACCAAAAGAAGAAAATGCAACTTTCACATACAAATATACACTTCCCCTTTTTGCTAATATCATGATGAGATTGACAACATAATCATTCTTGGGGTGATGTATTATTAGTTGCAAACCAGGAATACCAACAAAGGAAATGAAAGTACATACCGGTAAGCCAACAGTTGCACTTAGTAATGAGATGTTGTTTGTCCCTTTATTTAGAGAAATAGTGCTCTCTAAAGTAAATGATGTATTTCTGAATTGTCCATGTGCAGAACCTACAAATCTCGACAGTTAAAATACTTTAAGACGTTTTGTTGTGCAAATTGATGTTTTGAGCTGCACATTATGTTAACTTGTGCTTCACATAGAAGAGACACTGGTAATGCAACCTTCTCTCGGGAGACAGTTCTTCAGTATGTAGATTGGTACTAGGAACACTAAGAAACGAAAAATTATGGGTTTTTTTTTTCTTTTTTTGGAAACAGAAGCAAAAGTTCCATTTCCATAATAAAGTGTATGATCTGGAAATCTAATAAGTCTTTTAACCAATGGTGCAGCTGAAATCACTACAGTTTCAAATTTGTATTAGGAAATATGGTGTTTGTGTGTCTCTTTTTCTCGTTATCATGCAATAAAGAAGTCTGTAACAGATAATTGTATACCGTATCTTGCTTATCTTTCTCCCGTTCTGTTTCAGTTTTGTTTCCTGATTTTCAGTGAGAGGAGTGTGTGTTGGGCGCGGGAGTGCATAACGTCTTTTCTCATTTGTAGGACAAAACAATTTATCCCTTGATATTATCGTTTTAAACTCGGAACAAACCCACAAAAATGTTACTTTTCAAATTGCATGACACAATTCTCATTTTGTATATTGCATCCACAGTGAAATGGTTACCTGCATGTTCTCTATTCACAAAAGCATGTAAAACATGGCCTAAGGACTTCACACTTAGTGTAACTGACTGCTGGTCCGGCAAATCCTGCTGGATACTGTCATATGGATTTCACAGATATTAGTAAAAGGCAATAGTTCCTAGAATGCAGTTATTATTTTGTTTACATCATACTGTGCCAGTAACTTTAGCTGAAAGATGTCCTTCAGTCCTGGTCTAGTTGATCTAATGTTATTACTCTATTCTTCTGAGTCGAGTGGTATATTAACGATCTTTTGTGGTACCTGGAAGTGTACCAAAGATAATCAGATACATCCTTTGTAGTATTCATGTGCTCCAGTAATATGTCTGATCTCAGTGAAGTAGCATCAAGTTGCGGGATGACCTCTTGAAATTGTTCCCATTTCTCAGCTGCATCAAACTGAACAGCAGGTAATGCTGTTCTTGTGCTGAATTGTGTGCTTACCTATTCCAGATGAACACTCACACAGTTCAGTATCTTCTATGCTTTTAAATCAAAATTTCTCTAAATTGAGGATAAGGAGATAAATTTGGCGTCTATACATTTCTTTTCATTCTAAAAGTTAGCGGTAAGTTACTGGATAGCATGTTGGCCTTCTGTCAATCATCAATGGAGCCTTTTGGGAGGTGATTTGAAAAGGTTAACTATACGTAGAATTGAAAGAAACTTTTTAAGTATGTCAGAATTTACCTTTGCCGTATTGAAGGATACAGTCTTGCAGTCAGGTAAGATGCTTATAGATTGCCGAGGTAACTCATATGACGAATTTTGAAACTGTACTAGTACACTTTTTCTGTTATCTATGTTCACTAGAAATGCTGCACAAGCTCCAGAATCTCCACTGAATACATAAGCCTGGTTTGCACATTGTAGGGGAGAGGGGGTGAGATAAATCAGTTTGTTATGTACGCGGTATTTGTAGGCTTTTACATTGAAGATGATCATCATGATAATGGAAACAGTTTTTTTACCTCTTGTTGTTCACCTAAGGACTGCATGGAGGGGAATACAGAAAGTATGGTCTCTGAGCATAACTTAACCGCAGCATGTAACTCTTTCAGATGTCCCCATTTTGGTTGTCTGATTAAACCTGTAGTTGAATTCTCAGTCAGAAGTAGCGAAAACTTGGAAGCGTAAGTGAAATCTCTGGATTGCTTACCATACTCATCTAACGGAGCTTGATCATAGTAACTTGTTATCATAAATTCAGCAGCAGTCCTGCCAAAATTGGTTCCTCCATGATACTGATAGTGAAGTCAGAGAACCTTGATAAATCAGCTTATGTTTGATACAGCGGACTTGAATAGTATCTTCAGTTGTTTGGCATGAGGCAAAGATGTTGCAATAGAAAATCTTTTGTGGGTGTTAATTTTACCATGTAATAGTTGATGAAGGTTCCATTCTTCCTCGCAATGAACAGGGCAACATGATATGCTATGTCTTCTGCTGATCTGAGTGTTGCATTCTGACCATAGACTTGATAGCTTTTAAGACCAAAATAAAGATGTTTACGCAACTTCATTCATTATATACTGCATAAATAGGAAAGTAGAGTAGAACAGCTTACAAGCTTGTCCAGTTCTCTGTCCAGATTGAAGGCTTGTTTGGTGAATTAGGTCCTACAAATGTTTCTCCACATCTCAACCCATTGCATGCATTAATCTGTAGTAAACAAAGTTAGCTGCAGGTAGTGGTGAAGTTAGGAATTTACTCAAGGTATTCAAATTTGAAAGAAGTGAAAAAAAAATCCCGACAAAGGGTGTTCAATACGTGTATTCGCCACTGGCTGCAGGTCCTTGAGTCCTCTCTTTTTTTCACTTTCATATAAGTTTCAGGTCCTTGAGTATTCTTTTTTTTATCAAATTTAATTGAAAGTTAGCTTTCTTTTTGGGTTATAAATCATGCGCCTCCTAATCTTTGGTTCAGTGATAGGAGCGCAACACGTGATGTGTGGATTAGGCACATGATACGTGATGGATGGTTTTATTATCCATCGAGCTTTGAACCATTCATTAGCAGATTCTCGAGAATTCTTTGGTTATCAAAACATGTTCTATAAAGTGTGATATGTGGTAGAGAGAAAAAAATTTAGAAAATGAAAAAAAATAAAATTAGTGAAGAACAAGAAGGAAAGAGTTGAGAAAATGAAATTGAAGTAGTTTGTTGAGAAAGAAGAGATATTTCTTTCCATCTACCTAAGCATAGCGGATAGAGTTATCCCACATTTGTGCGGATAGGTAGTAGGTACACTGTATAATTGTCGAGGTGTACGTAAGCTTGTTTGGACACTACCGTCATAAATTTTAAAAAAAAATAATTAAGGAGGGAACATACAACAGGATCAGGAGCATCATCTTGCTTGCACATGCACCATGGCACCCCAGTTTGAAGTTCCACAGCCATCTGTGCTGCCCAAAGGACATAAGGTGGCCCATTTTCTCCGAATGCTTTTTCTACATTTTGATATTCATTCTCAATCTGCGTGTATTATTCAAATGAGTTTAATTTATGTATGTTAATAGTGTAACAAGATAAAAATGGTAACCTTTAAATAAAAGTGGAGTTAATAATATGTTAAGTTATACTAATAGTGTAAATATTCTTTACATTATTCGTGTGTATAGATTAAGTCATATTAAAATAGAAACATCTATTGATGTTATTAGAGAACAGACTAGGTCGTATTAGACCATTGAGAATATTTTTTCTGAAAGAGACTTTATCTAACACTAAATTCTGAAAAAGAACTATAGGTCATTTAAGGGTGTAAATGAGTCTTTTTACTTGTACTTCAATTAATTGCTTTAAGTACATATAGATATCGGTTTTTTGCACTTTGCTGCTCCATACTACTACCTTGTAAACTCCCACACACGCCCTCTGGTCTCCACTACCAAAAAATGTTTCAGTACATGAAAATTGAAACTTAAACAGCATATTCACATGGTTCCCAACAAAAAGACTGGCTGCTTTTGCAACAAGTTGGAGGCCAATATGATTTCTTTGTTGAATAAAGTAAGTTGACTCACGAAACGGATTAGTATAACTAATTAAGTGGTGCAAATCAAGTTGTACTCTTAGGGGTCGTTTGGTTGGAATAGGGCTTATGCCGGTATAAGTTATGTTGGGATAAGTTATGCTGGGATTGTTGTTTATTCACTATTTGGTATGTTGTATTAAGAATGACAATTGTATAATTTATAAGAAGAAGATATAAGTTATACCGGTGCTAATTACCCCACCCTCTATAAGGTATAAGTTATCCCCGTGTTAAAATTAACATCGGAATAACTTATACCTGGTTTGCTAACCAAACAAAGTATTATGGTGGTATTAAATTTTTATACCACCCATATATCTTCTTATACCTCGTACCAAACGACCGCTATATCTCTGAAGATAACGGTTATGAGTTGAGATTTTTTCTATTTCAAAAATTGATTCAAAATGATGCGAATATAAAATGACTAATATAGTACGATTTTTGACAGCCGCTGCAAAAGACCTCATAAAAATGTGGAGACTTAACCTGGGAGAGTATGATTGGGCCTCCTTGTGAAGCATACAATCCTTCTGATTTCATCAGGTTCACTATTTTTGTTGTGAAGTTTTGCATGTACAACTGTCAAGAAATTCAAGAAAGCAAATCGCTAAGCTATTTTCAATTTCTTTTTTTAGTTGTAAAATGATGTTATATTGCGGTAATGAGACTTTGGGGGAAAAGTTTTTGAGAAAAAGAAAATTACCTTGAAGGGTTCGTTATTTGAGCGAAAGACAATGCCAGGGACATCACGTAACCAAAAGGGAAAACCTCTATAAAGATGTCAATTTTCCACAAAAGAGGGACCAAAAGTTAAACATAGAACTACTTTGGGATTGTGGATGCAAAGATCAAAAAGTTGAAGCATGTAAAAAATTACCCGTAAGTCCATTCTCCCTCAATATAGGGTCCAATGCGAAGGCAGGCATAGAGACCTTGTGCTTGAATTTGTTTAATAAATGCTACTATGTCACGCCTTCCGCTGAAATCGTACTAAAAACAAAATAAAAAATACTAGTTTACTAAGAAACATTAGGATTAACTAGTTCATATGATCAATTCACAAAACGCAATCAATTTGTTAAATATGTGTATACATGTCTATATGTATTTGCATGTGTCTATATATGTATGTATGTAAGTACCTGTCCAGGTTGGGATTCGTGAAGGTTCCAAAAAACATAGGTCTCAATCACATCTATCCCACCTTCTTTAGCTTTTGATATTAGAGATGGCCACATCTATACATAACATATAAAATTATTATGGTTAGAAAAGAGGGAATATAATATACTCCCCCCCCCCTCCCCCCTCGCCAAAAGAAAGTTTAAACATCTTAGAGAAAATTAGATTCAGATGCAATTACCAGGGAGATTCTTAATCCTAACCATTAATTTAAAAGCCCAATGCTATATCCTACTTAAGTATTTCTTTAGTGGTTTGCTTACCTATGTTATGTTATATAATAATAATCCCACTATTCACATGGCTACAATAGTTTCCTACTACATGTGTTGTTTAAATAAGAGTGGCCTGTCAGTTTATTTTGGTTTTATCCATTTTTTCGATCAAGTAAATTTAAACTTAGATCCTTCCTTAAACGTTTTCAAGAAACCCACTTTTTGTGGTAGCATATGTCAGAGTTCACCTAACTATGCTACTGATATACAACTAGTGTAAAATATTTTACACAAGTATTTTTCATGAACAGTTATCTATAATTATTTTTTAAGTGAACTCATAATTGTCAAATCATTTTACACGATAGAAGTTAATTGAGAAAGGGAAAGACGTACATCAGGAGTGCTTCGAGGATAGTGAATAGAACCAGAAAACAACATCTTCCTTTGCCCATCAATTATCAACGACCTTCCGTCATAACTCACATTTCCGCCGCCAGCAGACGCCGACGCCGCCGCTATGACCACCAATAGTACTGCCGCTGCTGCCAACCAATTCCGCCATAGCCACTGCATTTTCATTCTCTTCCCTCTTGTGGCCGTGCAAAAGCTCCTTTTTTATGGTTTCAAAAACTCATTGATGCTTGGAAGCAAAGACTGACTGAAAGAAGTAGAAAAGAGGGAAAATATTTTTGTGAAGTGCAAGAGTCATTGGCTTAAGAAATGGTAAACTTGTGTCCAGTTTTGAACTTTTAAAAATGAAAATTTTCTTGACTAACTAATGAACTCGTTATACAATACTAATCCCTCCGTTCCAGCTTACCTATTTTCTTTTTGGTATGTTCCAAAAAGTCTAAATTTGGAAATAATTTAGCTTAAACTTCCAATTCTATCATAAATTGAAAAAGGGGTACTATATATTAAGATGGTATATATGTATTTTCCGTGGGATGCATGTGGAAAATTTTCATGACCCAACTACTTATATCTAGGAGTCAAAATGATTTGGTGCTTTTTGCTTTTATTTATTTGTTTCTTCAAAGGCCAGATTTTACCGTGTTGAAAAGGACATTATTGTCTCTATCGATACTCTAGCTACCAAATAATTTTACTCCATATATAAGTGCCCCTAAAGTTAGAATTCAAGTGGGGACGGAAATTCTATCTCTCAACATATTATGAGTTAAGGCAAAGGTAATTTTGGATGGGTTTAAGTGATGAAAATTGTGTAAATAGTTTTATATTATTAATGTAATTTAACTTTTTATAATAGGTTAGTTGTCATTTTTACGTATGTTATTGGTTAAAGCTTACTACAAAAAGGTTTGTGTACTTTATAAGTCAACATATTGTATTAATATCTTTAACATTGTGATTGTATGGAACTTGAACTCATTCTAGATGACTAGCCTGAAAAATAATTAAGCATGCTATAAGGTCCACATTACTCTTGTGCTAACCTAAGTTAATTAGTCATGGTTATTTAAAATTGTTTTTGACACGATGAGGGTATAAGTTAGAAGCAAAGAATTGGTTTATTTCACTTCTTTAGTTGCTGTTTTCGTTTTTGTCAGCCTTAACTTCAGAAGATATAGTTTACCGTTTAAGTTATATATATATATAGTGTTAGTTTTTCCAACAATTATGGTGATGTATGGGAGAGGTGAGCAATGATGCAACTCTCCTTAGTGAGATAAGCAATGATGCAATGAGTGGTAGGTGAGATGGGAATATTGCAAATTGATCCTTCTTGGTAGGTGAGATTTGCACTTTTGGTCCCTATCTCAAAACTATAAATACCCCCTTCCATTTCATTGTATAACACACCAAAAAAATATATATATCAAAACTCAAGAAGAAAGAGTTTGAGAGGGAGAGAGATATAGTTCCTTTAGGAATGTTTCCTAACAGGGGAGTGACAAAATACTGAGTAGAATACTAGTCGGGTATTTTTCGGGAAACACTTTTGTGTGCGCCACTATTTTGGGTAGAGCTCAGGAATTGTTGTACGTCCAAATTATTGGGGAAGTCTCTCTTTGTATGCCTGCTAAATGTTTTAGTGGAAGTTGGTGTCGGATTTGTGGACGTAGCCTAAACGTTTTAGGTGAACCACGTTAAATATTGTGTCATTTATTTTTGGTTTCGTTGATCATTTATTTTATTCCGCTGTGCAGTAGTGTTTAGTGCCACCGGGTCCTAACAAGTGGTATCAGAGCTTTGGTTAGAGTACTATTCATACATACGAGTACTATTCATCCATACGGGCACTATTCATATCCACGGTTACTATTCACCGTCGGAATTTTTTTTAGATTGCAGAAGTCTGTCAAATTCTGATCTAAATGGAGGCGAGGACAAGCAAGATGGTCAACCTGAATGGCACAAATTATCACTTATGGAGAAACAAGATGAAGGATCTCCTGTTCATGACAAAGATGCACCTGCCGGTGTTCAGTTCTCAGAAACCTGAAGATAAGTCAGACGAGGACTGGGAATTTGAGCACAACCAAGTGTGCGGCTACATACGGCAATTTGTTGAAGACAATGTGTACAACCACATTTCTGGTGTGACACATGCAAGGTCGTTATGGGAC
This sequence comes from Nicotiana tabacum, assembly GCF_000715075.1. NCBI lineage: Eukaryota > Viridiplantae > Streptophyta > Magnoliopsida > Solanales > Solanaceae > Nicotiana > Nicotiana tabacum. Next base: position 70,505,899 of record NC_134095.1, on the reverse strand, counting down.
AAGCTCGAAGAGTTGTATGCCTCTAAAACAGGTAACAACAAATTATTTTACTTGACAAAATTAATGCAAGTAAAATATGTAGAAGGGACAACTGTGGCAGATCACCTTAATGAAATACAAGGGATTGTCGACCAGTTGTCGGGAATGGGCATAAAGTTCGATGACGAGGTACTTGCTCTTATGGTGCTGGCAACACTCCCAGAGTCATGGGAAACCTTGAAGGTTTCAATCACCAATTCTGCACCCAACGGTGTGGTAAACATGGAGACAGTCAAGAGTGGCATTCTGAATGAAGAAATGAGACGCCGATCACAAGGAACATCTTCTTCACAGTCAGAGGTGTTGGCTGTTACGACCAGGGGGAGAAGTCAAAATAAGAGCCAGAGTAACAGAGATAAGAGCAGAGGTAAATCCAACAAATTTGCAAATGTTGAGTGCCATTACTGCAAAAAGAAGGGGCATATCAAAAGATTTTGCCGACAGTTCCAGAATGACCAGAAGAAGAACAAAGGCAAAAAGGTGAAGCCCGAAGAAAGCAGTGATGATGAAACGAACTCCTTTGGTGAGTTCAACGTTGTCTACGATGACGACATTATCAATCTGACAACCCAAGAGATGACCTGGGTGATTGATAGTGGGGCTACCATTCATGCGACGCCACGGAGAGAACTCTTCTCATCTTACACACCTGGAGACTTTGGTCGTGTAAAGATGGGAAATGCCAATTTCTCAACAGTTGTAGGCAAAGGTGATGTTTGCCTAGAGACCATGAATGGGATGAAGCTACTTTTAAGAGATGTCAGGCATGTTCCAGATATGCGCCTGAATCTGATCTCCGTAGACAAGCTCGATGAGGAAGGTTACTGCAATACCTTCCATAATGGCCAATGGAAGCTCACGAAGGGCTCATTGGTGGTGGCGCGGGGCACGAAGCAGTCAAAGTTGTACGTGACCCAGGCGAGCATCTCCCAACAAGTTATAAATGTTGCGGAGAATGATAGCAATATCAAGTTGTGGCATAGACGTCTTGGCCACATGAGTGAGAAGTCAATGGTGCGTTTGGTAAAGAAGAACGCCTTACCAGGTCTAAACCAGATCCAGTTGAAGAAGTATGCTGACTATTTAGCTGGGAAACAAAACAGAGTTTCGTTCAAAAGATTCCCTCCTTCCAGAAGGCAAAATGTGTTGGATCTGGTACACTCAGATGTATGTGGACCTTTCAAGAAGTCCCTCGGTGGTGCCCGATATTTCGTGACCTTTATTGATGATCATTCACGAAAGACATGGGTATACACGCTGAAGACCAAGGATCAAGTGTTTCAAGTTTTCAAACAGTTTCTGACCTTGGTGGAAAGAGAGACTGGTAAGAAGTTGAAGTGCATCCGGACAGACAATGGCGGTGAATACCAGGGTCAATTTGATGCTTACTGTAAAGAGCATGGTATTCGACATCAGTTCACACCTCCTAAAACTCCCCAGTTGAATGGCTTGGCTGAGAGGATGAACAGAACTTTTATCGAGAGAACCAGATGTTTACTCTCTCATTCAAAGTTACCAAAGGCTTTCTGGGGTGAAGCTCTAGTTACAGCAGCCTATGTGCTGAACCATTCACCCTGTGTCCCTCTTCAGTACGAGGCTCCAGAAAAGATTTGGTCAGGAAGAGATATCTCTTATGATCAATTACGGGTATTTGGTTGCAAAGCCTATGTCCATGTTCCGAAAGATGAAAGGAGCAAACTTGATGTCAAGACAAGGGAGTGTGTATTCATCGGCTATGGTCAAGACATGCTTGGCTATAAGTTCTATGATCCGGTGCAGAAGAAGCTCGTCAGGAGTCGAGATGTCGTGTTCGTTGAGGACCAAACAATTGAAGACATTGACAAAGTAGAGAAGTCCACTGATGATTCTGCTGAGTTTGAGTTGCCTCCAACAGTGGTGCCGAGACAAGTTGGAGATGATGTTCAGGATAATCAACCTGAAGCCCCTGATCTTCCTAATGAAGATGAACCAGCAGATACTGAAGGTAACGAGGACAATGGTGATGATGATGCAGACGAGGAGGATCAACCTCAACCACCAATCCTCAATAACCCTCCTTATCACACAAGATCTGGAAGAGTTGTGCAACAGTCTACCAGATATTCTCCACATGAGTATGTGTTACTCACTGACGGGGGAGAACCCGACAGCTTTGAAGAAGCTATTGATGATGAACATAAGGAGAAGTGGATAGAAGCCATGCAAGACGAGATGAAATCCTTGCATGAGAACAAGACGTTTGAGCTGGTGAAGTTGCCGAAAGGCATGAGAGCTTTGAAGAATAAGTGGGTGTTCAAGATGAAGCATGATGAACACAATTCCCTTCCGAGATTCAAAGCAAGATTGGTCGTCAAAGGTTTCAATCAAAGGAAAGGCATTGACTTTGATGAAATATTCTCACCAGTTGTGAAAATGACCTCAATACGCACGGTGCTGGGATTAGCAGCAAGCCTCAACCTGGAGGTTGAGCAGATGGATGTAAAAACCGCCTTCCTACATGGTGATTTGGAAGAGGAGATATACATGGAGCAACCAGACGGTTTCCAGCAAAAGGGGAAAGAGGACTACGTTTGTAGATTGAGGAAAAGCCTCTATGGCTTAAAACAGGCACCAAGGCAGTGGTACAAGAAGTTCGAGTCGGTGATGGGGCAACACGGCTACAAGAAGACAACTTCAGACCATTGTGTGTTCGCTCAGAAGTTTTCTGACGATGATTTCATCATCCTATTGCTCTATGTGGATGATATGTTGATTGTTGGCCGGAATGTTTCCAGAATTAATAGCTTAAAAGAACAGCTAAGCAAATTCTTCGCCATGAAAGACTTGGGGCCAGCAAAACAGATCCTTGGGATGAGGATTATGCGAGACCGAGAAGCCAAGAAGTTATGGTTGTCTCAGGAGAAGTACATCGAGAAGGTACTTCAACGGTTCAACATGGAGAAAACTAAAGCAGTTAGCTGTCCTCTTGCTAACCACTTTAGATTGAGCACCAAGCAAAGCCCGTCAACAGATGATGAGAGAAGAAAGATGGAGCGGATTCCATATGCTTCAGCAGTAGGAAGTTTGATGTATGCCATGGTTTGTACACGGCCAGATATCGCTCACGCTGTAGGAGTGGTAAGTAGATTTCTTTCTAATCCAGGAAAGGAACATTGGGATGCTGTTAAGTGGATTCTCAGGTATCTTCGAGGAACCTCCAAACTATGCTTATGTTTTGGAGAAGACAACCCTGTGTTGGTTGGCTATACTGATGCAGATATGGCCGGAGATGTTGATTCTAGAAAATCAACTTCAGGATACTTGATTAACTTTTCAGGGGGAGCTGTGTCATGGCAATCAAAGTTGCAAAAATGTGTTGCATTATCAACTACTGAAGTTGAATTCATCGCAGCAACGGAGGCTTGCAAAGAATTGATATGGATGAAGAAGTTCTTAACTGAACTTGGATTTTCGCAAGACGGTTATCAGTTATTTTGTGATAGTCAAAGTGCTATCCACCTTGCGAAGAATGCCTCATTCCATTCCAGATCCAAACATATTGATGTGAGATATAATTGGATCAGGGATGTGTTGGAGAAGAGGATGTTGCGGCTTGAAAAGATCCATACAGACGAAAATGGATCGGACATGTTGACCAAGACTTTACCGAAAGGGAAGTTTGAGTTCTGTAGAGAAGCTGCAGGGATAGTGGATCCACCATATAGTTGGAAGGGGGAGAATTGTTAGTTTTTCCAACAATTATGGTGATGTATGGGAGAGGTAAGCAATGATGCAACTCTCCTTAGTGAGATAAGCAATGATGCAATGAGTGGTAGGTGAGATGAGAATATTGCAAATTGATCCTTCTTGGTAGGTGAGATTTGCACTTTTGGTCCCTATCTCAAAACTATAAATACCCCCTTCCATTTCATTGTATAACACACCAAAAAAAAATATATCAAAACTCAAGAAGAAAGAGTTTGAGAGGGAGAGAGATATAGTTCCTTTAGGAATGTTTCCTAATAGGGGAGTGACAAAATACTGAGTAGAATACTAGTCGGGTATTTTTCGAGAAACACTTTTGTGTGCGCCACTATTTTGGGTAGAGCTCAGGAATTGTTGTACGTCCAAATTATTGGGGAAGTCTCTCTTTGTATGCCTGCTAAATGTTTTAGTGGAAGTTGGTGTCGGATTTGTGGACGTAGCCTAAACGTTTTAGGTGAACCACGTTAAATATTGTGTCATTTATTTTTGGTTTCGTTGATCATTTATTTTATTTCGCTGTGCAGTAGTGTTTAGTGCCACCGGGTCCTAACATATAGTACTTCTTTTGTTCCAATTAATCATCTGATAATATTACGACTTGAGGCGTCAATCATTTTTTATCTCTCTATAATTAGCTCAAACTCTTTAAATATTTTAAAGTATTAACTATGTTGACTTCCTGTGCTTTCACGTAGTTTCTACTATTTTTTTATAAAAAAAAATTAAAAATCTATATCCGAATTTACAGAAATAAAATTTAGGTGCTTTGACTCTAGTATTTCGAACATTTCTCATAAAATGAGATGGAGGGG